>NC_063356.1:10291528-10318234 GCF_021869965.1 Rhincodon typus | reverse complement strand
GGGGGCGGGGGTGGGGGATTTTGCCCACCCGCCGGAGGTGAGGGTTTTGCGGGGGCGGGGGTGGGGGATTTTGCCCACCCGCCGGAGGTGAGGGTTTGAGATAATCCATCCATCCACATGTACAGTTGAGGATTGGTGATTTTACCCATTTGCTGTGTTTGCGGTTAAGGTCATTTACTCACCCATTCTCTTAGGGTGCTGCTTTTGCCCTGGTGTGGGAGATTGGCTGTTGAGAAGTTTGGATGATTGGGGAGGTGCTGATATGTTGCAGATTTCTGATTTCAAGGATGTGAGCTGGCAAAGACTATAAAGTGAGGTGAGGCAATGCTGTGGCTGCAGTATGTTTCAAGGGCATTTGGGTGGATGTTAGTGTATTTGTTTGGGTATTATAAACAGGAATTCTAATATATAATTCATTCCCCATTAGCCCACTAAATACACTAGCTTCCATCCCACTGCACTGAGACAAATGGAATATTGTCATCCATTGCTAGAGGGATGGAGTTTAAAAATATGGAGATAATGCTTCAGCTGGAGTACTGTGCACAATTTTGTTCTCCTTACTTGAGAAAGGATGTGCTGGCACTGGAGGGGGTGCAGTGGACTTTCACCAGGTTGATTCTGGAATTAGGAGTGTTGGTTTATGTCAGAGTTTGAGTAGTCTGGGACTACACTCATTGGAGTTTAGAAGAATGTGTGGGAATCTTGTAGAAACATAATATTATGAAGGGAATTGATAAGATAGAAGCAAAAAGGTTGTTTCCACTGGCAGGTGAAACTAGAGCTGAGAGCATACACTCACTATAAGGAGGAGCAGAATCAGGCTGAGTTGAGAAAGAACTTCTTCACCCAAAGGGTTGTGAATCTGTGGAATTCCATGCCCAGTGAAACAGTTGAGGCTACCTTCTTAAATGTTTTTAAGACAAAGACAGATTTTTGAACAGTAAAGGAATTAAGGGTTATGGTGTGTAGGTGGGTAAATGGACCACAAAATGGTCAGCCATGACCTTACTGAAATGTGGAGCCGGCTCGATGGGCCAGATGGCCTACTCCTACTCCTATTTGTTATGTTGTTATGAGACAAGGTCCAGCTGCAAATTGTAGCTGTGACTGTGGCCTACCCCAACTTGGCAGTCTTTGCCAGTTTACATTAGAAGTTTAGATGAAATCTTAAAGACTGGATAGGATTAGTAGGTTTCAGGAGCAGGGAAATTCATGAGTCAGGGTATGATAAAGATTGGGTCCCCCTTGTCCTCACTTTCCTCACCTCCAGCTTCCACATCCAACTACTTCCAACTCCAACTAGACCCTGCCACCTGGAACATCTTCCACTCCCCACCCCTGTCTGCCTTCCGCAAGGACCATTCCCATCACTACTCCTTAGTTCTTACCACACTCCCCACCAACCACTTCTACCCATCTGGTACCTTCCCCTGTAACCGTAAAAATTGCAGCACTTGCCCGCACACCACCTCCCTCACCTCCATCCAGGGCCCTAAACAGTCTTTCCAGGTGAAACAGAGCTTCACCTACATCCTCCAACCTCCTTTATTCATTAATGGGATGTGGGCGTTGCTGGCTGGGCAGCATTTATTGCCCATCCCTAATTGCCCAAACGGTAGTTGAGTCAATCACGTTGTTGTGGATCTGGAGTCACACGCAGGCCAGGCCAAGTAAGGATGGCATTTTCCTTCCCTGAAGCACATTAGTGAACCAGGTGGGCTTTTCCGCCAATCGATGCATGGTCATCATTAGATTCTTAATTCCAGATATGTTATTGAATTCAAATTCCACCATCTGCACTGGCAGGATTCGAACCCAGGTCCAGAATGTTATCAGACTCTCTGGATTACCAGTCTAGCAATAATACCACTAGGCCATTGCCTCCCCACCTAGTCTATTGCGTCCGATGCTCCCAATGTGGTCTTCTCTACATCGGTGAGACCAAATGTAAACTAAGTGACCATTTCACTGAGCACCTTCACCTGGCCCGTAACAGCCAGCCTAACCTTCTGGTCACAGCCCATTTCAGCTCCCTGCTTCCCCTCTGTCATGTCTGTCCTCGGTCTCCTCCAGTGTTGCAGCGACTCAATGCAAATTTGAGGAACAACACCTTACCTTCCGCCTGGGCACCCTACAGCTGGAGGACTCAACATTGAGTTCTCTAATTTCAAATAGTGTTCCCACCCATCTCCTCCCTTCCATTCCACCTACTGACCCTCCCTCCCATTGACCAACCAGGTCGTACCTACTACCACTATCCACCTATCACCACCATTCTGCTACATCCCCACCCACCCCTTCCCCCCCCCCCCCCCCCCCCCCCCCCCCCCCCCCCCCCTTTATCTGGAGCTCCCCCTAACCCCGCGTCCAGCCCTGAAGAAGGGTAATACCCGTAATGTTGACTTCTCCTTTCCTGCCAATGCTGCCTAACTTGCTGAGTCCTTGCAGCCTCCTGTTTGTCTTCCTTGGATTCCAGCATCTGCAGGTTTTTTTGTCTCTAACTTAAGTTGATGTCTTGCTGAGTACGTTTTAAATTAAGAGTTAGTATAAAATAGCTGTCTTAAAATCAGAAGCAGTAAGTAGCATTAGTATTTTTGTGATGTATTTGAACCAATCCTAATGTATGATGCTTGGTGGTTAAAATAAAATTTGCCTAACCATTTCTGTTTCTAGAGCAATCTATAGATAGCTCTTAACTTTTGATTTTGATGTGCATCATAATTTGAGGGGGAGGGAGGCAGAACAGTTGCAGTTCCATTTGATTATCCCGATGGCAAGCCCAGAAGATTTACTCCTTGCCCTCAGTTGAATACCACAAAATTGATTCCCACCCAAAGTCAGTTGAAATGACTTCACTGCCAATGGGTGGGAGTGAAACATTGTCGAGGGAGATTTTTTCGCTGCTGAGGACAAACGGAAACAATGTCTAACAAAGTAGGTGAAAATAAAAATATTTTGCTGTTGTAGAAGCCAGGGAAATTAAAATCTAACCAGCCTTTTAACAGAGAACTGCCAGCCGCCTTGGTCAATAAGGATTCTGCATAAAAGTTTTATTTTCAAATTTGCTGTTATCTGCTGGGCCCCTCAAATGCAGAAGTTAAAATACATCTGTAGCCTTCATGACATCAGTCCATAACTTCAAGATTTGAAATGGACTCCCTGTTTGTAGCAAGAATATTTTCAAATTAACATTTGGTGTGGATGAGTGTCATCAGTTAGGGACAGTGATCTCAGGTCAGTATATTAACTCTGCTGGTCCAAGCGCAAGTACGGTAAATTTGATCTCAACTGAGCAATCCTTAGCGTACAATATGGTAAACAGTAATATAGATTATTCATGTTAGATGTGTTACATTACCAATGTATGGGGTCCACTACCGTCTTGACAGTTAGTGTGTTAAACTTGAGATCAAGTTTGCAACTAGTTGTGTAATTTTGTTGCAAGATTTGCTCAAAACAAGCCAATTGTGGATAATTGCATACATACTGTAATTTTCCTGAAAAATATTTTCATAATGGTATGCGTGCAACAAAGAAGATACATTATAGCAAAACCATAAGTTCTAAAATATATTAGAAATATGCAGTGGGTCTGCTAGCATGAGAAAGAGGGCAATTTATATTTTGGCTAGAGACTCTTCATGATTGCTGGGCTATGCCTACCTCAGATTATTTGACTGAGCAGGTGTGTACTTTGAGTATTACTTTTCCTTTAGTTCCCACATTGAGCTTTACCCCTACCTCCCCCCACCCCCCAATCTACCCATGTGTTTTCTTACATAATGGGTCCTATTACGTATGGTAGAATTGTAGACAACAGTTGGATCAATGTGAATTTGAACGAGTGAAACACACTCAGGACTCAGCATGGGGTATCTCATTTTGGATCTTGTATGAATTCGACATGCACACGTTATGTTATTTTGCGGATATAAAAATTGGCCATGTGTTTGAAAGCGAGGAGAAACAAAGTTTTATGTACTCCAAGAGAATATCACTTGGCTGTGTAGTTCTGGAAGAAAGTGGTAAATATAAACCAATTTGGTCAAATGTGAAATGATGTATTTGGAGAGGTAAACCAGGACAAGGCAATATGCGATAAATAAATGGCATGATATAGAGAATTGTAGAAGAGCAGAGGAATTGGTGTATCCACTGATTCACGTCACCTCGAGTTCAAGAAAGTAAGAAAGCATAGAGTGCACTTTCCTTTATAAGCTGGGGCAGAGAAGAGTGGGGAAGTTACAGTAGAATGGTATAAAACACAAATTGGACCAAAGCTTGACGACTGCAGTTCTGCTCACAGCATTACTAGAAAGGTATGGTAATTCTGGAGAGGGTACAGGATAATTATGAGCATATTTCTAGAAGTGGCTCAGAGAAAAGCTTGGATCAGCTGGTGTTTTTCTTGGAATAGAAGAGTCAGAGGGGAAAATTTAATTGAGGCGTATGAAACTTTGGACTTGCATGGAGTGGAAAGGAAGGGCATATTTCCCTTAGTAACTAGTGGACATTGAATTTAAATTCCTCTGTCAATTAATTTAAATCTCTGTCATAAGAATCGCAGGGGAGTTAAGTAGCATTTTCACCCAGAAGCTGACAGATGTCTGGAGCTCCCTGCCTGAAAACATGGAGCCCAAAAAAATGTTTTGAAATGCACTTGGCAAGATATAATCAACAGGGCCACGGACCAAGACCCAGAAAGTGGGGCTTCCACAAACATGAAGACCGAATAGTCGCCATCTGTTCTGTCACTATTTTCCATTTTTCAAGGTGTGTTGAAGTAAACATATTTATTGTTTGCCCCTTTTTTTTATTCGTTTGTGGGATGTGGGCGTTGCTGGCTGGCCAGAATTTCTTGCACATCCCCAGTTGCCCTTGAGAAGGTGGTGGTGAGCTGCTTTCTTGAACTGCTGCAGTCCACCTGCTGTGGGTTGACCCACAATGCCATTAGGGAGGGAATCCAGCATTTTGACCCAGTGACAGTGAAGGAAAAGTGATATATTTCCAAGTCGGGATGTTGAGTGGCTTGGAGGGGAACTTGAAGGTGGTGGTGTTCACATATGTCTGCTGCCCTTGTCCTTCTGGATAGAAGTGGTTGTGGGCTTTGAAGGTGCTGTCTGAAGACCTTTGGTGAATTTCTGCAGTGAATCTTAGATAGTACACCTGCTACAGAGCGTCAGTGGTGGAGGGAAGTGCTGTAGGAGGCAGACTAGTTTATCACTAAGGATGCACTGGTTACTTTAAGTTTTTGAATATTGCTGAAAGAGAGACATTACTGAAACTTTTCACCTTGCACTCATCAAAAAATGCCAAATTTCAAATGATCACAATACAGGAAGAAAGATTGCTGATTGTTTGAGAAGTTGACTCTGGCTAGGACATTACTATAGAAAAAGCAACTGGAAATTATATGTGCAACCTGGGAAGCAATGTTGGCAACATCTGTCTCTTTCCAACAATATTTAAATTTTTGATTAAAATAACTAGCTTTGCTTGATTTAATCTTTGTAATATGTTGACCTTTTGAATAAAATTAAAATTTGGTGAAGATGTCATCAATACATGAGAATTTTAATGCTACTACTGTGTTCTGAAGCCTGATTTGTCTTACTGTTTTGAATTAATTATGTAGTGCTGTCATACTTTCCAGTTCTTCAGTACTGATTATGAAGGTGTAGAATAGAATGCTGAGTGTTGCACCAATAATTTTTTGTTACTAAATTTCATTGCTGAAAGATGAAACTGCAGAGACTGTTATAAATAAACTCTGCTGTCTAATGTAACATTCTGTCTGCTTAATCATATTCATTTTGAACTCTTTGTTCAGCCTCTTTTGTTATCAGTATGTTGAAAATAGCATCAGCTTACTGATCCTACATGTTAGATCCTAGAAAAAGGCTAATGTTTGAATATGAGAAAAGTTACAACCTTTTTCACAGATTTAGGGTTTACAACCAATTTAACCCACAGTATATACAAGGTGATTGCAACATGTTTAGATTGCACTCCCTGACAGAAAGGAGAACAATGACCAGTCAAACAGTCAAGTTCATATGCTGGGGAATAAATTTCACGATAGTAACAAAGTATATATTTCTCTTCTCATGTCCGTTCCCCCACGCAAGCAGGTGGAAATTAATTATTTTTAAGTTTCTAATTTTTGACACATTGATGTGTGTCAGCTAGATCTTGTAAACAAAAAAAGACTTAAATATGTGACAGATTGTGGAAGTGTTTACTTCTATGATGCTGCCCTTTTTTTTTGAGGCTAGCATTTTCGGTTCTCCAGTTGCACAACAGTATTCCGGTGAGCTATAATATGGGCTGGTCTTGAAGCAACAATATGAAACTTCAATTTGGGCAGCCCTATATGCAAAATTAAATACTTTAAGGAAGTATATTTTACCAGATAATAGCCAGGAGAATACAGTTTTTACAAAAGTCTATTGAGCATGTTTAGTGCAAGTTATACTTATTTTCTACCTAGCTGCTTTTTAATATGGTGTGCTGATTGATGAGGTAATGTTTCTGTCTCAATTTGAGAGTTGGTTGTTTAGATATTTACTCTAAATGTCAAGTTTGATTCCCCTAATATGTTGCGTAATATTGTGATTAGTTGTCTGATGATAAGCTCATAAGGGAAATCTGATTTAATTCAGCAGTTTATCCAGTCAGTGAATTTTATTCCATGCCTGTGTTGAATTAGCTTGCCTCAGCCAGGATAGTGTTAGGCAAGTTTTTTGTGAAATGTATGTTTAACCATGTAACTGCTGATTCTCTGCAATGAAAACTGAAAGCATACAGAAAACTAGCAATAAGCAAAGAAGTACAGAGAAATGGCCATTTACCTACATATGAAGTGAATATACACAAGCAAAATACTACAAATGCTGGAAATCCGAAATTAAAAAGGAAATCTAGGTCTGGTAGCAACTATGAGGAGAGAAAAATGTTAAATGAACTTAAAAAGCTTTCATTTTCGATGTTTGAATTACTCCAGCAATCACTCTAATCATGCAGTTCACTCCCTAACAAGTAATTTTGGAGGGCCTGCACACAACCTGCAGTAGTACAAGAAGCATACGTTTTGAAGTGTAGTTGTGGATGGACTGTGACTCCATGTTCCATGAGTGAAATAATAAAAATAGGTGCTACCAGGGCTAATTGGATGTGGTTTCATCAGAACAGTCAGTTGGAGAGACCACACTACAGCTGGGAAAATAACGTTTCTCATCTGCACTAAAGCTTCCAGGCTGTTGGGAAGCATCTTAGCAAAGGAGTCACAGGTAAATGTTTCTTTATGATTGCGATCAGTAGACATCTTAGGAGAGAGGGTGACTACCTCCATGTCACCTGATACTTGGAAAATAAATGGAAGCTTATTTTATTACAAGGCAGGATTTTTAAATTCTGAAATCACCTTTCTAGCTTTCCCTCCAATTTTTACAGGATTTAAGCTCCCAAAAACATGGACATGGGGCAGCCTCACCCATAATTACTTTCTATATTATTGGTTTAACTTTCCAACTTCTTTGGACACTGAAATATATTTTTAATGTGTGCTGTCATTGCTGGTTACTGAAACTCCCTTCAGATATTTAATAATTTGGATTTAAAATATAAATATATCCACATTGAAATGCAAGCTATAATAGAAAATTATACTGGCCCCTCAACAAATGATTAAACTGTATTGCATTACAAATATTAATGGGGTAGCTCCTGGATCCTCAGTGCACAGTTATCCATTGTCATTACAGTTGAATGAATTTGTCTGCCTGATGAGGTAATGAGTGAAATGCAGAATGTCATGAGATTTTATGGACTCAGTGTACTAATAATCGCATGTAGTAATAAACAAAGTTATTTTTTCCGAACTTGTAAATTAAACTGGTCGATGGGTGAACAGCTCTACAGTTCACCAGCCATAGAGTGTCACAACATGGAAGCGGACCCTTCTGACTAAACAGTCCGCACTGACCGTAATCCCAAACCAATCTAGTCTCCCCTGCCTGTGCTTGGTCCGTATCCCTCCAAACATTTCTTATTCATGTAATTGTCCAAATTTCTTTTAAATGTTGTAACTTACTCGCATCCACCACTTACTCGCATCCACCACTTCCTCTGGAAGTTCATTCCCTACAAGAACCACTATGCAAAAAAAATTGTCCCCATGTCTTTTTTAAAATCTTTATCCTCTCATCTTAAAAATATGCCCCCTAATCTTTAAAGCCCCACCCTACAGAAAAGACACCTGCCATTCAACTTATCTTTACCCTTCATGACCTTATAAACCTCTGTAAGGTCACCCTCCACCTCCTATGCTGGTCACAGCCTACCCAGTCTCTCCTTACAACTCAAACCTTCCTGGACTGGAGGCAGTCCAGGATACAGTACTCCAGAAGAGGCCTCACCAACATCCTGTAGAACCTCAACATGACATCCGAACTCCTATGCTCAAAGGCCTGAGCAATGAATGCAAGCGTGCTAAATGCTGCCTTAACCATTCTCCATGTATATAAAATTCCAAGAATTATGTATCTGAACCCCTGGGTAATACTACCCAGGGCTCTACTTTTAATTGCATAAGTCCTGCCCTTGTTTGTTTTACCAAAATGCAGTACCTTGCATTTATCCAGATTATACTTCATCTGCCACTCTTCACTCCATTGATCTTGGATAAGCTCCTTCACTGTCCACTATACCACCAGGTTTGGTGTCATTTGCAGACTTACTGACTATGCCTTCTATATTCTTATCTAAATCATTAAGATAAATGACAAACAAAAGTGACCCAGCACTGATCCCTGTGGAACACCGCTGGTGACAGGCATCCAATCCGAAAAACAACCCTCCACCGTTACTCTGTCTCCTGCCATTAAGCCAATTCTGTATCCAATTGACAAGCTCAATTGGCAAGCCCTTTATAGAGCTTGTTATATCGCCTTTGATAGTAGCATTAACTGCTGATTTCTGTCATTCAGCCAGCTACAGTCTGAAAATAATTTGGCAAGCTCTGCTAATACCCAACTAAAAATTCTTCCTGCTGACATTTCAAGTTTACTTTCATGTTACAGCTAGCTTTGCAAGACCAGAGTATCAGGAGTTGGCACTACTAATTCAGGTCTTACTGCAGTGTAAAAGTAGCTTCAAAAAGTTGCAAAATAACTGTCAAAACGTTTGTGGTAATTCTTAATACTCTTATTAACAAGGAGTTGTACTTTATCGTTTGTTCCTTACGATATCAGCTGTGGGAGATATAAAGGTAATTTGGCATGAGTGAAGGTGGTGGTGGCGGTGGCAGCAGCTGTGGCTCAAAAGAAAGAAGTTTGATGTGTTCACTGCCAGCATTTGTCTGACAGTGTCTTGAGGTTTACTAAATGTCTTGGGTTCTGTATGACTAACTTGACCAGCTTCTAACTCTTGGAACAAAGTAGTTATTTAACTCGGAGTACTACAACCGAGAAAGAGGTCCTTCAGCCTATCATGTCCATCACAGTCAATAAGCACCTATCAACACTCATTCCATTTCGCAACCAAAAAAACAAAGAACTACGGCTGCTGGGAGTCTGGAAAAAAAATTGGAAATTGACTGCTTTTCCAGCAGTGTTTCAGGTGCACCGACTGAAGAAGGGTCACTGGATCTGAAATGTTGACTCTTTTCTCCATTTCCCAGCACTCAGCTTACGGCTTGCATGCCGTGGCATTTCAAGTATACATCTAACAACTTCTGACCTGTTGTAATGGTTGTTGCCTCTACCATCCTTTCAGGCAGTGAGTTCCAAATACCATAACGCACTATAATAATAAAAAGTTCTCCTTAAATCCTCAAAACCACCTGCACCTTAGCTTTAAATCTATATCTCCTGCTAATTGACCCCTCTACTAAAAGAAAAAGTTTATTTCTCTCAACCTTATCTATGTCCTTTATAATTTTGCTGACCTCAATCAGGTCCTCTCTCAGCATCCTCTATTCCAAGGAAAACATCCCTCGCCTATCTAGTGTCTTCATAGCTGAAATGCTGCAGTCTGGGCAACATCCATGTAAATCTCCACTGCACCCTCTCCAGTGCAATCATGTCCTTCCAATAGTGCAAACAGAATTGCACTCAGTACTGCAGATGTGGCCTTTACAGTGCCATTATAACTTTCCAGGTTTTCTATTGCTTAGACTGCTAAAAGGCAAGTATCTAGTATGCCACCTTAAGCACCCTATCCACCTGTCCTGTTGCCTTCAAGGTTCTAGGTATGTGAAAACTGAGGTCCCCCAGTCCTCATTGCTTTTGTTGCCTTGTTAGTCCTCCCAAATGCATCACTTCACACTTTTCAGGATTAAGCTCCATCTGCCATTGTTCTGCCTCTCTGACCAGACTTTCTGTATCTTCCTGTATTCCATAGTTTTTCTCCTTGCTCTTTACCACGCAACCAGTTTGTTTTTGTCATCTGTGAACTTGCTGATCCAGCCCCCCTATATTTATGTTCAAATCATTAATGTACCCTACAAACAGCAAGGGACCCAGTACCAAATGCTGTGGTTTACTACAGTACAAAAGTTTCCAGTCTCTCATACAACCTTCAACCAGCACCCTCCACTTCCTTCCACTAAGCCAATTTTGTATCCAATTTACAGAATAACCTTGGATCAAAAGGCTTTTTCTTGACCACCTAGTCAAAAATTATGAAGTCTATGTCAACTGAATACCTTCAACAACATACTCAATCACCACCTAAAGAAAATTCACTGAAATTTAAGCGTGATCTCCTCTTTCAAAACCATGCTGAACATCTTTGTGTCTCTCTGTTGAGATAAATTCTATCTCAGAATTTTTTCAAGAAAATTCCTTACCACTGATATTAGGCTTACTGACCAATAGTTCCCTTTTTTTTCCCTATTATCCTTGAATACGATACCATGTTACCTATCTTCCAATCCTTAACACCTCTTGTGAGTCCAGATTTTAAAATTAATGTCAGGCCTCTAATTTCCCCTCTTACCCTCTCACAACAGCCCAGGATACATCCTCATCTGTGACTGAGGATTTATCCAATTTTAAGCTCACATTTTAAGCTCACTAATAAGTCCTCCCCTCAATTTTAATTTATTCTGATTTATCACAGTTGCCTTTCCTGATTTTTATACCTATATAATTCTTGTCAGTAGTGAACACAGGCCCATAGTGATCATTTAAAAGCTCACTTATGTTTTCCAGTTCCCCACACTGAACTAATGGGCTGTACTGTCCCTGGTTATCGCCTTGCCTCTGACACACTTGTAACAGCCCTTTAGATTATCCTTTATTTTACCCACCAGTGTTCTTTTAGTCATAAGAACATAGAGTAGAAATTGGGCCATTCAGCCCATTGATTCTGCTCTGCCATTCAATCATGGCTGACAAGTTGCTCAACCTTATTCTCCCACTTTCTCCCCATAACCCTTGATCCCCTTGATAACCAAGAACCTACCTTTTTCAATCCTAAATATACTCAATGACCTGACCTCCACAGCCTTCTGTGGCAGTGAATTTATGACCCCACTTTACTCCTTAACTTTTTCTTCAAAGTAATACTCTGCATTTTTTCCACTATTGCTGTTGCTGTTTTTAGTCCTTAGATATCACCCATAAACTTCCTTTCTTTTTCCTTATCCAATCCCGTGCATCCTTCCCCACTGTCCCCTTCGCCTATACAGGAGTATACGCTCTCTGCTTCTTTTTTTGAATGACTCCCACTGCCCTGTAGATTTTCCTGCAAGTAGCTGCTCCCACTCCACTTTGACCAGATTCTGTTAATGTAGTAAAATTAGTCTTTTGTTTTAGTTTATACTTGAAATGAGGTACCACGTTATGTTGCTTACCATGGATTTATGGTGTAATTGTAATTTCATTAACCAGGTAAATAAGATTTCATCATGGAAAGAATTTTAAACTCTACCTAGATTCAAGGTTAATGAATAGAACTTTTCAAGATTGAGATTTAGGTCTCGTATGGAAACGATCTAAAATACGATGACATAACCCGTTGGGGGTAAAACAAACAAGATAAACATTTATTATAAAAACCATGAGGGAAATTTGTGTTTTGGGTTTGATTCAGTTTGCATTTTGAAAAGCGGCTTTAGAGCATGTTAATAGGCAGTATTTTGAGCTGAGGATGTGGGTTGATGATGATTGTGTTATTTCTCGTATGTGTTAATCTTTGGAAACTGCCCTGAGGGGCATAAATTCTGTGCCTGGAGTATAATGACAAAAATATATACATGGACTGGTCAGTGAATTCTGAAAACTAATGTTTAAAGCCACAAGTTTTGAAGAAGGTGAAAGAGTTATAGTACAAAGAATGTGGATATAAATTTTACGATTTGACATCTAGTAATGGAGCAGATTAGAGGCTCACTAGAATTGCAACAAGGTTGTGATTGTACTCCAGCTTTGCCGACAATGTTGGGACTGGTCTGCACTTTTCAGCCCAGATGTTCTCTCTATATGGCATCATTTTGCAATTAACAAGAGCTGAAATGTGTAACAAACTGGTAATGTAAACAATGCAGCATTGACTAGTGACTGGTTGTGGCTTTGCCTCAGCATCAGCAAATTACAAACTATGTAGTGCTTTTAAAGCAGTAACATGTCCCAACAGCAAAGCATTATCGAACAAAATTTGACAGCAACTTATGTAAGCAGATTTAAAGTTTTTGACAAGATTTGTAGCTCCAGTTGTGGATGAGGTTGTAGACATACTTGCCAAGCCGGTGGGTTTGATTGCAAACGTTTTGTCAGCCTGCTAGGTAACATAGTCAGTGAGCCTCTGGTGAAGCGTCGGTGTTCTGTCCCGCTTGTTGAATGCCAACTAGCCCCCAAGAGATTCTCACTACACATGGACAACAAGGCACACGAATTTGACTGGGACAGCACATTGAAAATCTCACAAGCTAAACAGAGACATGCCAGGGAATTCCTGGAGGCCTGGTATTCCAACAAATACTCCAACAAACACATTGAATTAGACCCGGTGTACAAATCACTGAGAAACAAAACCAGAAGGAATACCAATCACCTCGGCAAACCGAAGCATATAAATAACAGCAGAACAAAACACCGACGCTTCACCGGAGGCGCACTGACCAGGTTACCTAGCGGCGTGACGAACGTTTGCAACCAAACCCACTGGCTCGGCGAGTGTGTCTACAACCTTATGTAAGATGATGTTGAAGTAATGGCCAACTGTTTAGTCAATCGGCAGTTCCTAAAGCCAAAGCAATTCTTCAGAAGTTTACCAACTATATTGTAAAATTGCTGCCAGGTTTGCATCCAAATCAAGGTCTCACAAACAGCACAAAAATAACTTGATAATATTTTTAAGGAAGTATTTTTAAGTTGAATGAAGGATGTGTTATCCAGATCTTTGGGAAGAATTTTCCTGTTTTTCATCACATAATGTCTCGGGATCTTTTGTGTCCACCTGAGAAAGTAGCCTAGGATAAAAATAGGAAAAATCTGAAAATACGCAGATGTGAAACAAAGTAAGCAATTCATTTGTATATGTCCTGACCATTTCCATAATCTGTCTTATTACTTGTTCTGGAAACTTCAAATGCCTCTGCTGAGCCCTCCCAACCTTTTCCATTATTTTCCATGCAACTGAATTCGTCCTTCCACTATTTAGTTTAAAGTCCTAGCCACAGCCCTAGTTGTGCTGTTTGCCATGATTCAAATAAAGCCTGTCCAATTAGAACAGCTCCGTCCTTCCCCAGTACTTGTTTCAAGGTCCCATGAATTTGAATCCCATTTTTTGACCTACGTATAATATCTCGGTTATAGCCAAGCAACCTCTGTCACTGAAAAAGTAACTGAAGTGTTGAATGCGTTCCTTTTAGATTATAATTGGAGCTTTTGGTATCCCATTCGTTACTCTTTATCCAGTCTTCCTTTATCATGATTTAGCTTTCTTTACCTTACTTGATATTGTATAATTTACTTTAACTGACAGTTCCTGTTTGATGCTTATGCTGCTTATTAATAACTCTTCAGTCTAATTGAAGTTTGCCTCCCTTGTATTAGCATCCCAAATATCCTGTTAGCTGACACACTTCCAAAGCATGAGCCTGTAGAAAATCTACAGGATAAGAAACAACTTGTGCTCTTTATTCTACTTTCTATATTAGTTACACATCGCAGACTATGAATGAACATTGTTTCAACAGCTATGAAGGAATGTATAACTTTTGAAACATTGACAGTTTCATGTCTTTACAGATAACCCAAATTCAAATACATATGTATTTAAATAATAAAATATTGTTTCTTGAATTTGAGTTACATGCACTACTGATGTTTTATTGATACTTGATTCTTTTTAAACTTTTAATTGCTTTCACTATTATTTCTGCTTTTGATATATCCCCAGCATGTTCAGAGAACCAGTAGGAATATTCTGAAACAGGTGTCACATTTGTTGGCACTGTTGCACAATAGTGAAGGTTCTGTAAGGTTTTGGAGTAGATCTGTAGCTCAGGTTGTGGGTGTTGAGGTTGGTTGGCTCACTGAGCTGGTTTGTTGTTCCTCAGACGTTTCGTTACCGTGCTTGGTAACATCCTCAGTGCAGCCTCTGATGAAGCGTTGGTGTGTTTTCCCGCCTGGTTTTTAAACTCTGGGCTCTGTTGCGATTCTACGGCCTCCCTAAAGTGCACAAGCCGGAAATCCCCCTCAGACCCATAGTCTCCCTACCAGGCACTCCATCGCACAGATTAGTCAGAGAACTACAAAGAAGACTCGAGCACCTAGTCAACAAATCGCCCCACTCCATCCACTTGGCCCAAGAATTCCTCAACTCCATCAAAGACGTAAAGATAGAGAACGAAGAGACCATGATATCGTTTGATGTCACCGCCCTATTCACGTCAATAGACATACCACTAACAAGGGAAACAATGACAACACTACTTGAACAAGAACACGAACCCAGTGAAACCATCTCCAAGGGCAACATGCTTAAACTACTGGACCTATGCCTGACCACCCACTTCACCTTCAACGGCCAAACGTACGAGCAAATCAGCGGGACACCCATGGGATCGCCTGTCTCCGGACTCGTAGCAGAAGCAGTGATGCAAAGACTGGAAAGGACTGCCCTTCCGTAAATCCAACCTAAACTATGGATACGCTACGTAGACGACACCTTTGTCATCATTAAACGGACCACACTAGAAGAGACACAAACAACACCCTCACCGGAATAAAATTCACCAGACAAGAGGAGAAGAACAAACAACTCCCATTCCTGGACGTCATGGTAGAGCGCAAGACAAATGGGGAACTGCAAACGAAAGTACTCCGAAAAACCACACACACAGACCAGGTATTGAACTTCAATGGTAACCATCCCAGCACACACAAACGAAGCTGCGTGCGAACACTATTTAAAAGGGCAACAACACACTGCAGCAACATAGAACTATGCCAAGAGGAGGAGGAATACCTCTTCCAAGTTTCAAGGATAATGGATATCCAAAGAACTGGGTCAGGAGATGCCTACGGGAACAGCATCAGAAAGATTCTACACACCCCGACACACTTATCACACTACCCTACATCAGGAACATGTCAGAACTCACCACCAGACTTCTACGACCGCTGGGCATCAGAGTGGCACACAAGCCCATATCAACCCTAAGACAAGCACTCACCCGAACTAAAGACCCACTCCCCGCAATGGACAGGACCAGTGTCATCTACAAGATCCCCTGCAGAGACTGCGAGGAAACACTACATCAGACAAACGGGAAGGAAACTAACAACAAGAGTGCATGAACACCAACTGGCTACAAAAAGTCACAACCAATACTCACTCACTCTCAATCCACATGGACAAGGAGAACCACGACTTCGACTGGGACAACACCAAGATCCTGGGACAGGCTAGGCAGAGACAAGCACGAGAATTCCTGGAAGCATGGCACTCCACGAAGCATGCTATTAATAAACACATTGAACTCAACCCCATATACTTTCCACTATGGAGGAAACCCGGAAGTGAGGCAATCCATCGCAATGGACCCCAGAGTTTAAAACCCGGCGGGAAAACACACCGACGCTTCATCAGAGGCTGCACTGAGGATGTTACCAAGCACGGTAATGAAACGTCTGCGGAACAACAAACCAGCTCGGCGAGCTAACCAACCTCAACAGTGAAGGTTCTGTGTTTAGTTGTGACTATTTTTAAGTATGTTTGTTGCAATTGAAGGTTATGTGAAGGTGCTGAGATGTGATAGTAGTTATATTTTTCTTTTGCAGGTGCCGGAGAATCTGGGAAAAGTACCATTGTAAAACAAATGAAGTGAGTCTGAAGCAGTTTATACATCTTTAATAATTTATTGAATTTTGTTTAAGTTTTAAAATGAAGTGCACACTTCAGTGTAGACCTTTGAAACACCAATATGAGTAATACTCTACATTTAGATTAAGTAGAACTGTAGTAACTTCTGTTAATTGTGTCTGTTGCTTTTCTTCATGTCATATTAGGAAGCTCTGTATTCTCTACATTTTTTATCATATCTCAAACAGTAAGAGTAACGTTCATTATAGTTACACAATGTGAATAGGTGCGTTATTCTCTATATAAGATTAACAGAATGCAATAAAACCTCAGTTTAATGTTCATAACTTTTCATGCTACTATTCAATCTTTTATAGATGTAATTCTTTAAAGTTGCTTATTAAAGGGTAAGGAATACTGATTGCAGTGTTTGTGCATTGGCCTTTGGTCTCCTAGACGTCATTTAGTACAGGGTGACCCTTACCAAAACTTGAAAGTTAAGCAACATCTTACTTGTCACTGTTGATAAACTAAAAGAAATTACTCCTCCATGCTTTAAGAAGACTTTCAGATTTGATGACCATTGTAGTTACTACCAACAAAAATAAATAACGATCGATAAAATCTTATTTGTTTCTGATCCTATTACAGGGTGGTGCCTGCTCTTGTGTGTAACTCGATTTCTGGACAAATATCTTGGCCATTTCCCTTGGTTTAAAAGACGATATATAACTAGGTTTGATCAAGCAAAGTGCATCTTCCTGTTCAAAATGCTGTCCCCTAAAGTTTTGATACTTGAAAATGTAGTTTGGTACTTGGAAGAAACTTTGTCACCCGATAGTAAGGCCCAATGTCAAACTCTGAACTTTGATTGAAAAGCTGCTGTTTGAGAGACGCATTACTTTTGGTCTGGATTAGGATCTTTTCAGAGACAACGTACTTCACGACAAATTCCAACTGCAGATGAAATCCTTTGTGAAATGCAGATATAATTGATTTTGCATGACAGATTCTATAGAATTCCACTAAACCTCACCAGTGCAGTGCATGTTTATACCTGTCAGTACCAGCAATGCTATTTTCCAAGATTAGACCGAATTGTCAAGGAGGTCAATTCAGTGCCATGTCTTGTGGAACTATTTGCTAGTGTTGTTGGAGTTGACATTGAGTGAGGAGATTCAAGATTGTGGTTCATCGTGGAAATAACCTTGTTTTCACATTACTAACTAGAAGTAGTTAATTCTTTTCTCCTGATAAGCCTAAAGTAACCTTCAATTATGATCTAATTTTTTAAGTGAAGGTTTAACAGTGCATTTTCTTTTGAGTTTCTGTAATTTGACTATTTTTATATGGTTTCACATTAATTTAGTTGTCTTCAGTCCTGTACTTGAGTTTATTTCAAATTTGAATTCTGCAGCTCAATTTTAATTTTTTTTTTGCCTTTACCCTTGCAGAATCATTCATGAGGATGGGTACTCTGAGGAGGAGTGCAAACAATATAAAGCGGTGGTCTATAGCAATACAATTCAGTCCATCATTGCTATAATCAGGGCCATGGGGCGTTTGAAGGTTGATTTTGGAGACCCAACAAGAGCAGTAAGTATAAATCGTTGATATTTAAGTATACTGATGCAGTCTTTTGGTTACTGATGAGCTGAAATATTACAGAAGAGGATTGAGTAGAAGAGACTCAACTTAAGAAACTGTGGCTAATATTTAATTCTATTCATTAGTATAGCACGAGCTGTTCAGAGTAGTGTTGGAAAATCGATTTTTTTTTTTTTTTGATTGGCCATCATTTAAAAGACAGTTAATTTGTTCGATTTTAAACTTCATTATAATTTGAGATTATATTGAGACATTTTAAAGAGATGACTTAATACTTTTTTTTTTTAAAAATTGTTTTGTGTGTACTGGGGAGAATGAGGCTCCATTTAATCTGCATTGTTCTTGTATTAGAAATGCTTGCATATAATTGCTAGAAATGTTCTATTGCCTGACATTGAATATCACTGACTTTTGAGAATAAAATTAATTTTGTGGTTGTAGTCAATAGCAAAATTAAAGATAAGGCCATTTTACCTTTCCCTTTTTGAAGTTCTGATCAGATCTAAATTTGTAAATTGCAGTATTTTGAAATTGGTTATTAAAGATAAAGGAAGGCTGAAAGTACAGGGGATTCTGTGGTAGTTGCATTTCAGCGTAACATTGTGTTAATAGAAAATAGAGGCATATAAATAATGGGGTCTACGGGAAACGCAAGGTTGGGGGTGCAAAGGACGCATAATTATATTTTCCAAAATTCTTCCTCACCTGTGTAGCTTCATTCTTATAACTGTAGTTATAATAATTTATCGGACAGATGATCTTGCGAAGAGGTAGTACATTTATGAATCTGACCTTTCATTTGCAATGAAGTGACAGCTGGGCTTTAAATAGAGTTCTGCCACTGGAAATTCCAGCAATGGACAGTACTGCATAATAGTGCGAGCATGATCCAAAAGAGGTGAGCAGTGCAAAATTGAGAGAGAGTGCTCTCAGCCAGCATACTCCCCAGAAATTGACACGTTGGCAATTTTTAGTAAAATTCCCTCCTCCATTTACATGCTGATCTGACCTGATATTCAATCGGCACAGACTTCTGGATAGATTTAAGTGAAGCAGAGGAATCTGACCTTTCTTTCCTATGTAGCCCATTGGCATTGAAGTTAATTGTAGGATTGAAATGTGTTGTAAACCTGAGTAACATTGTATTCAAAATAGTGCTGGAAATGAGCAATCCATACTCGATGGAATCGCCTTGCAGCCAGCACAAGTTCGCATTTTACAAATAGCGTTCCTCTATTCATCAATCGCGTTATAGCCAATTCACGTTGCCGGAACACACGTTATAGGAGAACCCCTAAGTAACGGATTTAACAGGCACAGATTAAAACATTGGAACAGTGGTTCAGTTTTTAACTATGCTGTAATGGATCATGTTTATTGTAGTTTCAGTTGCTAAACATTTTTTTCATTTCAAATCTATTGTTTAATTCTTGGTTTGCAACTACTGTTCATTCTTTTTAATTAAGCAATAACATTTTTCTAGGTAGTTGTGATGTATGAAATATTTGTGTTAATTGTGCAAAGTAAAGTCTCTTATTTACTGGTTTAAATGTATGGTGCCATACCTTTTAAGGTAGTTTCCAACTTTTAAAGTACTGTTTGTGTGTAGGATGATGCCCGGCAGTTGTTTGTCTTAGCGGGAACCACAGAGGAAGGGATCATGACAGCAGAACTTGCAGGAGTTATCAAACGATTGTGGCAAGATGGTGGTGTTCAGGCTTGTTTTGGTAGATCCAGAGAATATCAGCTGAATGACTCTGCATCATAGTAAGTATCATTTTTTAAGTACCAAATTATTTTGTTAATAAAGAAAACCTGATTGGGCCAGGAAGTTTCATGGTCATAATGCATCTAACTAAGGTCTGTGCAACGAATAGTAGTAAACAACAAAATTGAAATCACTATCTAAATGCAGAAAGTTTCCTCAAAAAAATGAATGAACTGATGCACAAATAGAGTTACATGGTTTAGACCTAATCGCCATCACAGAGACACGATTGCAAGGTTATGAAATAAATAGTCTTTGGTTACACAACATTTTTAAAAAGAAAGGCAAAATGGCAAAGATGGGGTATCGCCCTGATAAAGGATGACATAAGGATGTTTGTAAGGGAGGATCTTGGTTTGGAAAATCAGGAGATTAAGAATATCAAGAGTATGAAAGTGTTGGGAGTAATTTCTCGTTCCCCCTAACGGTAGTTATAACATTGAGCAAGCAATTGTCACAGCTTGTAACAAAGGCAATGTAATAGATGTGAGAAACTTTAATCTTCGTAGAGGTAGGACCAATAAAATTGGTGGTGCTCTCATAGGTAAGTTTTATTTGGGCCAAGTACTTAACCTTTATTGATCATCTTCCATCCTAAAGGAACGTAGTCAGCCAGAGAGGTGGACATGATTGTAATTTTACTTATAAAAGTTCTGATGTTTATTTACTGTAGTTTGTAGGACATACACAGCCATGACAGATTTTTAATCAAAAGTAGCTTTGTATAAAACAATGTCATTGTGAGTCTTTTGTTTTCGTGGATTGATGATAGTTTGACGGAAATGGTATGGCATCATCCATTTTGTTTTGTTCTCCTGACTGAAATGGTGATTGTGAACCAGATTATCATTAGCTAATAAAATGTTGTCCAGGCTAGATGTTTACCAATACACTTTCTCCTGTTCCTTCCCTATAGCCTTTCTTTTAAAATTCAATTGCATTGACTGTACCAAACAACTGAGCATTCTGCTCCAAATGGGAAACCAATATCATGCACTTACTTTTGTGTAGAAAAGCACTGGTTCTCAATTGTTAGAAACTGTCAAAGCCACCAAAATTGATAGCTAGAATAAAGGTTGCAAGATATTGTGCACAAAAATGTTTTATGACCTAAATGTAACATTACTTTTTAAAGTTGAAGTGCATGAATAGCCTAGAGACATGCAGTAGTAGCACAGCATACCAGACGGGTAATTTGCATTTGTGCAGCGCAATGAGTTGTCAAACCTCTAATCAAAGAAATAGTTTAGGTTAGATGGGCTTCAGATTGGTTTCACAGGTCGGCACAACATCGAGGGCCGAAGGGCCTGTACTGCGCTGTTATATTCTATGTTCTATATACCTTAAGTGATTTTTATAATTTCCACAAAAACTAACACATTGATTTGGTCTGACAAGTCAGTGTGAAATTGTAGGAAATTTTGTGTTGTTGAGCTCTATCTCGTCTATTCTCATTAGATTCTGTCAGTTACTCTTCAGTCAACAATAATTAAGCTATTATGTATAACAAGTGATTAAAAGTAGTGACCATTGGCCCATCTCTTAGAAAATTAATTGGATTAGATTTAATAGTATATTTTCACTAAATTTATCAATTGTAAATCATTTTCTTCAGTTATTTGAATGATTTGGATAGAATTTCCTTACAAGGCTACATTCCAACTCAACAAGATGTTTTGAGGACCAGAGTGAAAACTACAGGCATAGTGGAGACACACTTCACCTTCAAAGATTTGTATTTTAAGTAAGTAGTAATTTTGTTTCACCCGAGTATGTGCTATTTGTAATTTGTCATTTCACAATATAAATAAACATAAAATGCCACAACCAAAAATTGTGATCACATTTGGATTCAGTATCAGTTTTGAAAAACTTTAATCTCTAGAAGTGAAATGAATCAGTCATTTGTATTTATTGTGTATGTTGCTGAAATGGTCATCTGACTCAATAGGTGTATTGCGAGGTATTGCATTTTGGTATAACAAACAAGGGTAGGGCTTATGTAATTAATAGCAGGCCTTGGGTAGTCTAGAACAGAGGGACCTAGGGGTGCAGGTACATAATTCTTTAAAGTTTGCATCACATAGACAGGAAGGTTAAAAAGGCGTTTGGCACACTTGCCTTCATTGCTCAGTCCTTTGAGGAGATGAGTTGGGACATTATGTTGAGGTTGTACGGGACATTGGTGAGGCCTTTTCTGGAATGTTGTGTCCAGTGCTGGTCACCCAATTATAGAAGAGATATTATCAAGCTGGAGAGGGTTCAGAAGAGATTTACCAGGATGTTGCCAGGCATGAAAGGTTTGAATTATAAGGAAAAGCTGGATAGGCTTGGGACCTTTTTCACTGGAGCGTAGGAGGTTGAGAGGTGACTTGATAGAAGTTTATAAAATAATGAGAGGTATAGATAGTTGATGGTAGTTGTCTTTTCCCTAAGATGGGGAATTTCAAGACTAGGACGCACACTTTTTTAAGATGAGAGGAGAGAGATTTAAAAAAGACATGTAGATGTTTTTACACAGAGGTTGGTTCGTGTGTGGAATGAACTTCCTGATGATGTGGATGCAGGTACAATTACAATGTTTAAAAGACATGTGGATGGATAGATCAGTAGGAAAGGTTTGGAGGGGTATGGGCCAGGAGCAGGCAGGTGGGACTAGTTTAGTTTGGGATTATGTTCGGCATGGACTGGTTGGACTGAAGAGTCATAGAGCACGGAAACAGACCTTATGTATGTACAATGACCCATCTTAACCAATTAAGGAAATGGGTAGGGAGAAAAAAACTTGATAAAAACAGAAGGACATAAGCTGAATTTATTAAAAACATACTAAAGGGCAGAAAGATAGCATTAAGAAAAAGTACAAAAGGAAAAGTAAGTAAAAATGAAGTACTAGAAAATCTCTGGGTCTAGAGGCATCTGGAGAGAGAGGAAATATTGGATTAAAATCTGTTTTAATGTCCAATATTTTGTCTGTTTCAGATTCCCCAGCATCTGCAGTATTTTGGTTTGTTAAAGCAAAACTAAACAGAATGAGCACAAGGAGGGAAGTCAGTGACATAATGTCACTTGACTAGTAATCTAGAAACTCAAGCTAATGTTCTGGGGTCATGAGGTCAAATTCCACTATGGCACTTATTGAATTAAAAATTCACTAAAATCTGGAACAAAAAAACAGCCTCATGGTGAGCATGTAACCATGGTCCATTGCCATGAAAACCAATTGCTTCAATAATGTCCTTTAAGGAAGGAAATCTCTGATCCTTTATCTGTTTTGGTCTGAATGTGACTGGACCCACTGGTATATGGTTGACTCTTAAGAGCTCCCTGAGATGGCCAAGCAAGCCATTCAATTGCATCAAACCACTACAAAGTCTAAAGAAAAGAAAGGAATGAAATGGGGTAAGTCAAATGGCATCAATTAGGCACTGGAAGTTACTGTGACAAACTCGGCCCTGTCAACCTTCCAAAGTAGTCCTTGCTAAAATTGAGAACTGTCTCATGGCTTAGCCAATGGCCTGAAATAGTCATACTTTCAAAATCATACGTTACAATGTGCCACACATCACCATCACCTGGCTATATCCTGCCACACCAGAGGGAAGACCAGACCCTGCCCACTTTCATGGCATTAGGTCAAATGTGAACAAGGAAACCTCCTGATTTCCACCCACTCTTTCCCATCGCCCCCACCTTGCCTGAGTCAGTGCTCTTCTATGTTGAATGCCACTTAAAGGAAGCGCCGAAGGTGGCAAAGGCACAAAATGTTCCCTACGTGGGGAACTTGAATTTCGTCACCAGTGTGGCTTGGTAGCACCGTTACTGTCTGAGCCTTAAAGGACATAGAATTAGAGTAGCTGCGATAGGGTTAGGGTTAGGCTTAGAGCAGCTATGTTAAGTGCTGAGGGAACCAATAGAAGGGAAAAAAAATCTACTTGACTTCATCCTTGCCAGTCTACCTGCTGCAGTTATCCAGCCATGATGGTGTTTGTAGAAGTCCTTGTGGAACTAAAGTCCTGTCATTAGGTTGAGGATGTCATCCAACATGTGGTGCATTACCATTGGACTAAGTGGGACACACTTAGAACAAATCTAGCAATCCGAAACTGGACATCCATGAGCTGGTGTGGACAGTCAGCAACAACAGAACTGTCTTAACCACAATCAATGATCTAATGAATCCAGCATATCCCCCCACTCTACTATTGCCATCAAGCTTGGGAGGTCAACCCCAGTTCAATAAAGAGTGCTGGTGAGCATGCCAGGGCAGCACTAAGCCTAACTAAAAATAAGCTGTCAACTGGAGAAGTGACAACATAAGAATACTTTTGTGCTAGACAGAAAAAGCAACTCGCCATAGATGAGGCTAAGCGACCCCACAATCGATGGATCAGATCTAAGCTGTACATGGTGGGCAATTAAACGATTCACTGGAAGATGAGACTCCATAAATGTTCCTATCCTCAATGAGGAAAGTCAACAGATCAGTGTAAAAGACCAGGCTGAAATATTTATTTCCACCTTCAGCTAGAAGTGCCAAGTGAATGATCCGTCTCTGCCACCTCCTTTATCCACAGCATTACAGATGCCAGCCTTCACCAGTTAAAAGACACTGCAAAGCCTCTGACGTACATCTTGGCTGCAAAAAAATGAAGACTTGTGCTCCAAAACTAGTCACATTTTTGTCCAAGCTATTTCAGTACAGCTGTAATACTAGAATCTCTGGATAATATGGGAAGTTGCCCAGCTATGTACACAAAGCAGGGTAAATCCAACCTGACCAGTTACTACCTTAGCAGTGTTGTCTCAATCATCGGAAAAGTCGTGGCAGGAGTTGCTGACCTTAGCTTTGAAGTGGCATTTGCAAAGGAATAACCTGCTCAGAGTGTTTAGTTTGGTATCGATCAGAATCAGATGATCCCTGGCCCCTCTTCAGATCAAAGAAGCCTGTTTTATTGACACCTCATTCACTCCCTTCAACACGTGCTTCTGTCACCACTGCACAGTGACAGCCATGTGTTCCATCTACAAAATGCACTATAGTTACTCACCAAGACTCCTCTGAAGGCACCTACCATACCCATGACCTCGTGCACCCAGAAGGATAGGGGCAGCAAATAACTGGGCGCACTGCTACCTGCAACAATTTCTCCTGGTCTCTCACTATCTATTCTTGGAAGTATTCTGCCATTTCTTTACTCATTGGGCCAAAAATCTTAAACTCCCTTCCCAACAGTACTGTGTGTCCCTACACCTTAGTCTATGGTAGTTTAAGAAGGCAGCACTGTCTCCACAATACTTAGGCAGTAAATACTGGCCTAGCCTGTGATACCCACTTCCTATTACCAAATTTAAGAGGGGGCGTTGTAACCATGTTGTCTTGGTCATTGTTCTCCATTCACAACAAGCTAAATGACTGAACAGCAAGGTACATGTGTAGCTTTTGCACATTCTTGTGGAGTATTAAAGCAGCTGCCATTCTGAGGAACAGTAGAACCACTTTCTTGGAAGCAAAAGAATTGTAATGCAACACAAAGCCATGACTGAGATAGTAAGAACTGCAGATGCTGGAGTGAGAGCTAAGTGTGGAGCTGGAGGAACATAATGAAGAAGGGGCCAACCCGAAACGTCAACTTTCCTGCTGTTCTGATGCTGCCTGGCCAGCTGTGTTCCTCCAGGTCCATAATGTGTTAACACAAAGCCATGACTGTTTTACCTCCCTGCCCTCTTAGTGAAAAATAGTACAGTGACAATAGTTAGCTGTTATTTATAGCAACCTTCCAACTACCCTACAGCATAAATGATGAGGAAAACCCCAGTGCATGGAGTGCTACAGAAACCATAAGTCACCTCTTGAGTATAATTTGATATCTACCAAGTCTAAAATTACTTAGATACTGAATCTCAGAACACAGGTTTAATTGGAATTCGTAATGGAGAGCAATTGTTTACACTGAGATGTTGCTTCATACGTTTACACTGAATTTTAAGGCTTTGTCAACTTTGAAAAGTTTTCATATTTAGTAAACTTTTTACGTGTAGAAAGCTGAGTTGGCACCTGGCATGCTGATTCTATTTGTGTATAAATTGTGAGATGAAAGGAGTTTTAGTTAAGGACTGGAATCTCATATGAATTCTATCTGCCAGTATTTTGACTGTGAAATTGTATATTTAATTCTGAAGACAGCAAGATGGAGGGCTAAGTCCTTCCCTGATAATATACTTAGTTTTGGATCAATGGGGAAATAAGTGTAATATTGCTTTTGTACCAAGCAAGTCAAAATCTTTTCATTATTCTCCAGGGTAGTCTATCAATGATTTTCTTTTTACAGGTATGCAACTTGAAATATTAACTGTCTCTTTCCACATATCCTGGCAGATGTGCTGTGTATTTCTAGCATCTTTGTTTGCTTTGAAAAGTCTTCCCTTTGAGAGTTCGCCTTTTAAAACCTAATTTATTCACTTGTTGGGAAAACAAATCTATGTATACTATATGGTGCAAGGCTGGATGAACACAGCAGGCCAAGCAGCTACACCTTGTTATCTCAGATTCTCCAGCAGTGGCAGTTCCCACTTTCTCCGAATCAATTTTAACCCCTCTGCGAAGCTATTTTCTGAAGAAGGGTCTAGACCCGAAACATCAGCTGTCCTGCTCCACCTGCTGTGTTCATCCAGCTCTACACCTTATTATCTCAGATTATCCAGCATTGGCAATTCCCACTATCTCTGATGGTTATCAAGTTACTTTTATGTACTGTATGCTATCTGATGCATATTGGATCAGTTCACTGTTCCAGAAGAATTGAATGATCTGGCTTTTTTGGAATGTGTCATGGAATTAGCCAACACCCATATGCCATAATTTTCAAATCTAAATTCTAAAACTTTTAACATAAATCTCACACCTTTCATCGCAACATATAGTATACATAGATAGTAGGAACTGCAGATGCTGGAGAATCCGAGACAACAAGGTGCAAGGCTGGATGAACACAGCAGGCCAAGCAGCATCA
>NC_063356.1:10289844-10291128 GCF_021869965.1 Rhincodon typus | reverse complement strand
AATTCCTTGCCCAGTGAAGTAGTTGACGCTACTTCAGTAAACGTTTTTAAAAAAAGTAGATATTTTTTTGAACAATAAAGGAATTAAGGGATACGGTGAGAACGCGGGTAAGTGGATCTGAGTCCACGAAAAGATCAGCCATGATATTATTGAATGGCGGAGCAGGCTCGAAGGGCCAGACGGCCTATTCCTGCTCCTAGTTCTTATGTTCTTATTCCTTTGTGGGTGTATTGCATTCAGTATTACTGTAATTTGTAGCTAGTATGTTGGATAGAAATTTGATTTCCTGCAGAAACTTGTGTATGGAATTCTAAAAATTCAGCGCACAGATTCTACATGATGATACATGCATCTATTTGTATGAAATAATTTATCATAAAATCTGTGCGGCATGTTACTACGTCAAACTTAGTCTATGCATCTAATTACGCAGAATACTGGTAATGGTTTGAAGTTTAATTTATTTGGCTTTACGTGTTAATGTGTCTCTTTTGTTTTAGGATGTTTGATGTCGGAGGTCAGAGATCAGAACGGAAGAAGTGGATACATTGCTTTGAAGGTGTAACTGCAATAATATTCTGTGTGGCTCTGAGTGATTACGATCTTGTGCTTGCTGAAGATGAGGAAATGGTTTGTATGTTTTGTGATATAGTCCACGTTCATCTAGTGAACAAATGAGCCAAGTTGTGTCTTTATAGGATTTCATAAACTGCCTGTTGAAATTATGTACATATTAAAATGTGCATTATTGCAGTTTCATAATTTGATTTACAAGAGTTGTCATGTTTCAAGGGGAATGAAATTGATAATCATAGTTAATTGAAATGAGTATTTAAAACCACATTCTGTCAAAAAAACTTGTTTATATTTCATCCTGCTGATGAGCAGCACAACCAAACTGGAACGGTTACCAACTCAATACTAAACGTAAAACTGAGTAATTTATATTGGCAGCCAGTGGAACTATATTGAGTTTAAAAATGTAATATAAAGATCAATTGTGTAATGTTGCAAAACTCTAAAAATATTTTCTTGGAACTGTACATAATATAACTGGAAAAAATCTAGCTTAAAATGGAATATATTTAATACTACTTTGTAGGTGAGGAAAGAAAGTTTTAATTTCTTCAAAAGCGTAGAATGATCCAACCAGCAATAAATTAATGAGTTGAAAGATTCTGCAAGGAGCTACTTCAATGAAGGCTATTTCTGTCTCTCAAGTGAGCCTATCAGCAATATATATGTATATCGTATATCATATATGTATATCGTATATCATATATG
>NC_063356.1:10183571-10289834 GCF_021869965.1 Rhincodon typus | reverse complement strand
ATCATATATGTATATCGTATATCATATATGTATATCGTATATCATATGATGGAGATATTTTCTTTGATTGGAGGAACAGTTCAAATGTGAGTGATATAGTCAGGATTTAGTGGGATGACTTCAGCTTTTACACAGGAGTTTTGTAAGTAAATTTCAGGTGTAGTTATTAGGACGGGTATGCTTGAGTTTCACTCAGTGGTCCAAACTGAAAAATATGTGAATTTTTCATAAGTTACACTACTGATTTAGCCCTTATGTTGTAATTGAAAGGGTTTACATGAGCAGCATGCGAATTAGGACCAGAAATAAACTACGCAGTCCTTTTGAGCTTGCTCCTCCATTCAGTAAAACATGCTTGTCTGTTTGTGTTTGAATTCCACATTCGCAACTCTCTGACAAGAATCTACATCTACAAGAAAAGCATTTTGACCCCCCCTCCACTGCCTTCTGTAGCAGAAAAATCCAAAGTAAATATTATCCAGAGAAAGTTTATAGGAAACATAATTCTGTACTATAGGATTTGTTTCTTAGTGTAAATAATACATGTAGTTAAATTATGGGGAATTTATTAATATGTTCACATTGGTTTGTAAGAGCATTTTGTACTATGTGAAATGTGCGGAATTAAATTAAAACAATTTCAGAATTATATTTAAATTGTCAGATTGCTCAGTCAGTGGTAAGAACTGAATGGGCAGTAATCATCATGATTGTGTTTTGATATATCTATTTATTATTTTAAAAGAGAAGGAAGTGTTAGCTTTTTAGTAGATCACATTTATAGTCTCGTTGCAGGCATGGAGATGCGTGTCATTAATGGCATTTTGATGCTGAATAATTTAATCAAACATCTATTGCATCCCTTTAGAAAATGTATATGGTTTCCTGTCTTGCTCTCTCTCTGCCCGCTCACCCCCACCCCTGGCCACCGCCCCCTATCCCCCCCCTCACTGCCTCTTGAGCGTGTATTCTGCAATAAAAAAAACTTCGTACAACGTGAAATAAGACTTAGTCTAGCTTTTACAGTGTGACTTTTTTATGTATTAACATTGCCTACTAGTTATTTGGTGATTTTTTTTTTCTTTGGCATATGTTGGGTGGTTATTGCAGACGAGGATTAAGCTGATAATCTTAGTTAACAAGTACAATCAAATTTTGTCTTCCTAGAACCGAATGCATGAAAGTATGAAACTTTTTGATAGCATTTGCAACAACAAGTGGTTTACAGACACGTCCATTATTCTGTTCCTGAATAAAAAAGATCTGTTTGAAGAGAAGATTAGGAGAAGTCCTCTGACAATTTGTTACCCAGAATATACAGGTAATCTGTTGCTACATGTCTTGGAATTTTTGTACTTTTGACTTGAAATCATTTTAATCAAAGTTGGATTTAGTGGTTTGTGTTGTTAATCTTTTTAAAGTATCAAATAGCAGTGAATGTAATACAATTGCATAAATTTGTAATGCATTGCACCTCAGCTGCATAGATTGGTAAATGTTTAGAGACGTGTTACAGGCTTGAAGCACTCATGGCAATAATGCTATAAACACAGCTTCATTTAACATGGTAGATCTCCAGCAGTTTTGAAATTTTGAATTCATCGTATCTGTTGATGCTGTTGTTCCATATATTCTATAGAAATGCTTATCACTTTGTCAAATCAGTTTCTGAGCTAGGTTCCATTGTTACTAGTTGCTAATGCTATCACCTGTTTAAAAAATACAGGATTTTATTTGCAGCATTGGTAGTTGTCCCTTGTCTAATGCAAGCTAATTTTTCTTTTGACTAGGATCCAACACGTACGAGGAAGCTGCAGCGTATATTCAGTGTCACTTTGAAGATCTGAATAGACGAAAAGAAACCAAAGAAATCTACACTCATTTCACATGTGCCACAGATACCAAGAATGTGCAATTTGTGTTTGATGCAGTGACAGATGTCATCATCAAAAATAATTTGAAGGAATGTGGATTATACTAGGACTTGTTATTGAGAGCACACTCAGGTGAGGGATTGCAAGCTAACTACAGACTTGTTATAGTACCCTGTAATACTGTATTTTTGTAGAGGCTGGTGGGGGTTTAAAGAATTGTAAGTTACTAGACATAATAAAACTTTCACAAACAAAACAGACAGTAAGATTAGAATTTTTAGTATTATTGTACCTTGCTGAATGGAAAGCTTACTTTTTATTAGCTGTATTTTCCTTAATGCAGTTTTTGAAAACATCTAAATTTACTTTTCTCTTAGGTTTTTTTTGTTAATAAAAGAGCCTGCAGGTGGACCATTTTATTCCCTGGTTATGCTGCCTGGCAGAGGTTAAAAGCGAAATGACTGACGTCATGAGGGAGGCTGCATGCAAGATATTCAATACTAAATACGTATTATGAACACTTTTTTTTTTTAAATTGTGTTTTAGTCTGAAATGAGTAATGTACATAATGTACTTTTAACTGATTCAGCACTGTTGGGGGGAAAGAAAAATTTTGCTTTTTCATTTCCAGTTCTTTTTGTCTTTGGTTTGTTGATACACAATTGTATTGAATGATTGATAGGTGACTCAATCTATGACCATTGTTATTTTTTTGGATGGTATTTCATTAAGTGTTTTTGATCCCTATTTCTTGCAAAATATAGCTAAACTTTATAGCGAGAGTTGTTGAAACTTGTTTTGTTATAACTGATCATCACTGCTTTCAATCATTCTAATTGACGTTTGAACCAATATGAAATTCAAGGATTGTATTAAGTTGTATTTCTTTTTAACATATAAGAAATTATGTTCTATGATAGTAGAACTGATTAGCCCAACAAAAAGAGAAACTAAATACTTCTGTAGCCCAAAAACCATTGCAAGTAATTTCAAGTGTATTTGTCCAGTTAAAAAGCAATATTAAGATCCACAGAATATAGCGACTCGTGAACTGATGATTTAGCAACTTAGTATTATCCTCTAGCTATATGTAAAACTATGCACTGCCATTGAAATTTCAAGTGCCATCTATTGTTCAAAGTTTGCCAAATAATAAAACAATGCATGGCTTTAAATCTAGCCGGTTAAATTCAAGCCAAACTTTTTTTCCTAATGAATTACCTGCTATGTTTTACCTATTTTTATTTCAGGTTTGAAATCTGTTGATTTTTTTTTAACTGCAGTGATTTTGATCTGGAACTCCATTAAACTGAGTTCATGCTTCCTGTTCATTTCAGAATGTTAATAAAATTACCGTGACCTAAAAAGAATTTTGAATATCAGTTATGATCTGTGAAGTAGAATTGTACTTCTGTCACTAGATTATTTTCATAATATAGCACTGCCATGTAGACCACAAGAAAAAAAAAATCATTAAAAATCTAACCTAATATTTTAAGAGGTGATAGCTATTTAGGAACTTCCTTTTATCAGTCTTTGCCATAGTTGTTCATAACATTTACCATGGTTGGTTCACTTGCCATAGTATTGTTAAATATTGCCATGTTTATAACAAGGAATCCCTGTGAACTCTGCAGGTTCTATCTTTCCCATGCATCTGCACACTTAAAGTAGTTGTCACATTTGAGTTATGTTGAAGATTACAAGTCACTTTTTTAAAGCTATCTCTGAAAGCTCATCAAGCAAGTACATCTTCCATTCCAATCCATTTTTATGATCATTAGGTTATGTGTATTTATTGTCAAGAATTGGTATGTTTGTTAACAGATTCTTTTCTACATGAATTTGCCAATGTTATTGCCCTTGGGCCTCAAACCCATGTTACGCAAAGAAGTTTTAGAGAGAAAGTGATGGTTGTGAATGAGGGGATAAGTGATTTTGAATGGGCATTTTTAAGTGACTGAATCAAAATGAAGTCAAAACCTTGCTGTTAGTGAAGCTTGGTTTTAAATCCCATGGTAATTGCATTTTTAAATAATCATTGTACATTGTTGTTATAGTAAATATATACTTATAGCAATACGCGTTTTCTGTATTTTTGTTCCATTTGTTGCCTCTCCTGAATGAACAGTTTTGTTTGTATTTCTATTACTCCTATGTTTGAGGCTGGACCGGAATTCCTTCTGTGATCTGTCACTGCTGGAATAAGTGCCATATATTGAAGAATTTCCTGTACATAACTTGTGATATCATAATTGTCATAATCATTATTGTTTACAAGGGACTTTGATACATATTTGGCAACAGAATTTTAAGGGAATGGGAAGTTTGGACCAAAATAGACTGGCTTCTTCTGATCAATTTTTATGATGTGCGTTTGAATAGCAATCCTTTTTACAGGATTTGATGTGAGCGTGACTCATAGAACATGGATGTGGGAGAGTGGGAGGAGATTACTTTTTTAAAAATTCTTAAGTTGCCAGTTGATGAGCTACATGTAGTACAAGCTAAACAAGAACTTGGTGACCTTCATTATCCTCACTTTTCCATAACTGAAGATTTTATCTCGATCTGAGACACCTTTGGAGAAAAGCTACCCTATGTATATTGATCATCATGGTTAAATGTAGAATAAAACAATTCAGTGGGAAAAGTAACCAATTCATTCTCAAGACAGTTTTTTAATTTCTGTAGATATTGCTGTGCATTTTAAGAATAAAGGCAGTTGCCCATTGTACTTTTAATTCTAGGCTACGGTTTGATTTTCTTTCACTTCAAAGTGGTTGGCGTTTGTCTTCAACCTGTTAGGTATGCGATTTTTTTCCTCCAATTTCAAACTATTCACAGCCTTTTAATTGATGTAATCGGAAAAGTAAACTGCTAATTTACAGTAGAGAAAATCCAGGTGACATCTCAGTGTAGGACTTCTGGTTTTACCTGAACTTTGAATATGTAGGAGTTGGTGATAGACTGCAAGAAAAATAATGTAAAACATAGCTAATGAAGTTGAGTCAGATGATAAAGCATTAAAGGAGAGCATGGTTTGTCTGTATCAGGCATATATGCATGTTTAAAAGTCACCTTTAAGTGGTTGCACTCAAAACATTAACGCTTTCTCTCTGCACAGATGCTACCAGACATGCTGAGTTTCTCCACTATTTGTGGCCTCCTATTCATTGCCAGGAGTCCCTTCCACGGCTTAAAAGTTCTCCATGACTGCCTTAAAATTCGGCTCGATGGATGCGATCAGAAATTGTAAAACATTCTGGAGCCTATAAAGCTAGGGACATGCAGGCAAATCCATTTCATGCTTCCATTGCAGTATGTACATATGATACCCCAAGAAGAAGTTGATATTTACACTAGAAGCATGCTGATAACTGGAGGCTTGGTATGAATAAAATGCTCTGTTGTAGATGGGTCATGTTTTTGTAATAGTGCCAGATAGAGTGCTGCTACTAGATGAGTCCTATGTAACTGTATAGCCCACAACCTGAAGAATGTTTTTTTTCTAGTATATAGTTGATTCACTTTGGAAGGAGTAACAGGAATACAGAGTACTGGGCTAATGGTAAGATTCTTGGTAGTGTGGATGAGCAGAGAGATCTCGGTGTCCATGTGCATAGATCACTGAAAGTTGCCACCCAGGTTGATAGCGTTGTTAAGAAGGCGTACAGTATGTTAGGTTTTATTGGTAGAGGGATTGAGTTTCGGAGCCATGAGGTCATGTTGCAGCTGTACAAAACTCTGGTGCGGCTGCACTTGGAGTATTGCGTACAGTTCTGGTCACCAGATTATAGGAAGGATGTGGAAGCATTGGAAAGGGTGCAGAGGAGATTTACCAGGATGTTGCCTGGTATGGAGGGAAGGTCTTATGAGGAAAGGCTGAGGGTCTTGAGGCTGTTTTCGTTAGAGAGAAGAAGGTTAAGAGGTGACTTGATAGAGACATACAAGATGATCAGAGGATTAGATAGGGTGGACAGTGGGAGCCTTTTTCCTCGGATGGTGATGGCTAGCATGAGGGGACATAGCTTTAAATTGAGGGGTGATAGATATAGGACAGATGTCAGAGGTAGGTTCTTTACTCAGAGAGTAGTAAGGGCGTGGAATGCCTTGCCTGCAAAAATAGTAGACTCGCCCACTTTAAGGGCATTTAAATGGTCATTGGATAAACATATGGATGATAATGGAATAGTTTAGGTTAGATGGGCTTCAGATTGGTTTCACAGATCGGCGCAACATCGAGGGCCAAAGGGCCTGTACTGCGCTGTAATGTTCTATGTTCTATAGTCAGATGTTTTCATTAAGTGAAGAATATTAAAACATCTGTTTATAAAATAACTTTGTGTAGAATTCTACCGTGCTGTTACGAATTTCAGAACATGGGTTTATTTTGGACTAAGTTGCTACATAGTAAGTTCCTGACGTCCAATCAATAGTTAGGAGTAACAAGCAAAACAGATGGAAGAGGATGGTTATTTCAAAACTAGTGAGGTTAGGCACTTCACACACTACTTTACACAGCAAGTTACAGAAGGCTATTGGCAAAGGCTTTGATAGGATTAACTGGCTGCTCTTTAATGATTTCTGGAGGGAAGAAGTTTGTTTTTCACACATTTGTTCACATTTGCTATCTTTAATATGATGTGTTTCAAGATTGATTTTCCAAGTTATTTGGATAAATTAATCTTTGACAGTGAACTGTGGTATTTTCTAAAAGCTCTTCTAGTCACTCAGTGTATTGATTGTCTTTTTTAAAACATGACACCTATTGCTTGGATATTTTGTAAATTTTCGCCAAACTGCTGTTCTGATTTTATTTAATTTAGTAACCTGTGGGTTATTTTAACATGCTTTATAGCTTAGACTTTGAGTTTTGTTTGTAAAAACTGTTACTGTTCTAAATTCAATATGAGAGTTTGGGATTGACACTGGACTCTGTTCTTGCTTGGACTTAACTACAATAAATGCTGATTTTTTATGAAAGTAATAAAGCCTCTTTGTAGTGAAGTAAGAACAGAAATGAAGTGTCACTTCAGTTATAGCCCATGTATCTCAGATAAAGTACGATACAGTTTTAATTTTAAATTGATATTAGATCATGAGATTTTCAAAACAGTCTCATCTTTATTTCTTTCAGGGATCAGCATTGTTTTAGGGGCTCCTTGAGAATTTTTTCAGGTTTTTTTGGTTTTCGGGGCTACTTTCAGTAACTCTTAGATGTATTTACATAGCAACATTTCCTTCAGTATTATATTGTTTTTTGTTTTTTGGCAAGGTCTATGACATCTGGCATTTTTACAACGTGTATGCGCACCAATCCTGAAACGTGTGTTCACAGTTTCAGAAACTCGACCTCGTTACATAGGCTTCTGATGAACATCATATGCTAAAATACTATGCATGTACAGAAAAGAAGGGTGTCATTGAAATGGAGTTTGAAAGGGGATTGCATAAAGACAATGGGGGATAGTGAGTGAGGGTGGAAGGTTCTCCTCTCCCATCTTCCGGTCCCATCCCCCTGCCAACTAACAGCACCCCCTGCCTTCACAGCCCCACTGTGTCTCCCCTCCCCTCACAGACACTGTCTCTTCTCCCTGTAATGGACCTCCCATTTCTTCATCCCATGCCTTTTTTTAGGGCTACCGATCACTTCAAATCCCCATTATCCGTCTTGCTGTCCCCCATGTCTCCCCGCTACCAACATCCCCATGGATTCCATCTCCTTAACCACCCTATGCCATTCTTGTCTTTCTTTTCACTCACCCTCTTTACAGCCCCTATCTGTTCTGTTTCCCCCTCCATGCCCTTTACAAACCCTGACTTTCCTTTTTTTCCCCTCTCTATCCCTAACAGCCCACCCCATCCCTCATTCAGTTGCAGCAAGTTTAAATGCATTTCTGTGAACTTAAGCACTTCATGGCACACGTGAGATCTGTAGTCAAGGCTTTTTTAATGGATGATCTCAAAGATTGTATACATATATTGAACTTTTTAAACTTTGAATCTGTAAATAAGATGTTTTTGTTAATTTATTGTAAATAAATCTTTGTCCAGTTTCAAAAATGAAGATCCTAAATTAATGATACAAGGTGATATTCTGGGAATTAAAAATAAAGTTCAGAATTAAGATCAGATTTGAAATTACAACTGAAAGACAATAAGGAAACTGTTTTTGACTTAGGACAGGTTGTAGAGGGAGAAGGCAAATATCAAGCCATGTGCAGAACATCCAATGCATTGCTGATCCACATTTAATGTGCCAGAAGTAGGAAACAAATCAAATCATTAATTCAGTAAAATATAAAGTGTTCTGTGTCAAAGCAGTGTTAGGTACAATGATGCTAGGGTGCCCAACAGCAGCTAGCCTGTACCTGCTATTGTGTACCATGCCAGCTGGAATGAAGCTAGTGGTTGTAATGTCAATGAAATTAGCTCATACACAAAAATTTAAAACTGAAATATAAATATACCAAACTACTTATACCTGCTGTTAGATTAGATCAACTATTTTTGTTTTAGAAATGGAAGCTTGTTTCACACTTGCATTGTTTGACAAAATGTTTCAACTTTAATTTTTAAACAATAAAGTGATGCATTTTTGAAGTAAAACATCACAAGATTGTCCTCAATCACAAATATTGGAAGATTGGTTTAGGTCAACTACCCCTCTTGATTTAGTGCTGCTTTTATTAATGAAGTGTTTGAGACCTGAAAAACAATTCTGTATGTATGACACATTATACCACACCTATTTTTCTGCATGTCTTGCTGGTGAGAGCAATGAGGTCAATTAAAGATGGGTTTGGAGAAGCTGGTCACGTAGATTCAACCTTGGAAATGGAGCACACTTCCAGCAAAAGCTGGAAAGGCCAGAGCCGGAAGGGCCTGAGGGCAGAAAAAATAATGGTTCAAGACTGTTAAGAATAAGAAAATGTGCTATCTAACATAGGCACTTTGTTAACAGCATCACTTGACCGGTTTTTCCTAAAATAACTTGCCCATTCCAAATATTAGTCCAGTAAACCTCTGAACAGTTTCCATGCATTTACATCCTTTTGTAAATACAAAATCCAAATCCAGTGCTCCAGATGTGGTCTCACCAATGCCCTGCGTATCTGAAGCATAACCTCCTTATTTTATAATTTAGTTCCCTTCAGTAAACAGCATTTTATTCATTCTTGTATGAAACAAAGAACTGCCAATGTTGAAGATCTGAAACAAAAACAAATTGCTGGAGAAACTCCAGTTGTTCAGAGCTCAGTGGACTCCGTGTTAATGCTGCTTTCTGTCCACAGATGCTGCAAGATCCACTGAGTTTCTCTAGCAATTTTTTTTTTCTAGTCATTCTTAATGTTTGGTGTACCTGCATCATCTCGTGATTCATGTGCTGGGAGTTTCTCTGTGATCTGTCACACTGTTTAAATAATATATCTATATACTTCCTGCCACAATGGTTAGTTCCACATTTTCTCTCATTATACTGCACTTGCCAGATCTTCTCCCACTTGCCTAACCTGTCTCTATCCCATTGTACCGTTTTGTCATCTTTACCACATTTGGAACTCATGCAATTTTTCAGTTTATACTATCATAGAAAAGGGCTGCTGCAGCAGCTCAGATGAGCCATGTGGCTCTACTGCTCTAAGTTTTGACATTATATGTTATGACTTATAGATGTTCATTTTATAGGATGATTCTAAAGTAGGACTGCTGGTGGAATTTTAATCTGGAATAAAAAGTGAGTCACAGTAATTGTTACGAGAAGGGCAGGTTACATCTAAATTGGAGGGGCAGAGTGGTTTGCTTGAGCCATGCTGGAGGGTTTAAACTAGTGTGGCAGGGGAGTGGGAAACAGCAGTAGGTCAGTATGAGGAGTGTTTGAAGAGAAGGCATCAAGTAAGTCCAGTAGGAAGAACAGGCAGAGTCCGGTTAATGAACATGTTAGGACTGATGGTCTGAAGTGTATTTTAACGCAAGGAGTATAACAGGTAAGGCAGATGAATTTAGAGCCAGGATTGATATGTGGGACTTTATAGCTATTACAGAAACTTGGTTACGAGAAGAGCAGAACTAGCAACTCAACATTCTAGGGTTTAGATATTTCAGGTGAGAGAGGGAGGAATGTAAAAGGGCTGGGAGAGTTGTATTACTGATTTAAGGAGAAGGTCACAGCTGTACTAAGAGAGCACATCTTGGAGCACTCTTCCAGCAAAGCCATACGGGTAGAACTTAGTGGTTGCATCTTTCCTACTCCAATGCTGGGTATATATAATGGACCTCCCAATAGCCAGTGGAAGATGCAGGAACAGATATAACAGCAGATCATGGAAAAGTGTGAAACACAGCAGGGTTGTTATAGTCAGTGATGTTTAACTTCCCCAATATTGCCTGGGACTCCCTTAATGCCAGGGGCTTTACATGGAAGAGAATTTGTTAGGTGCATTCAGGAGGGTTTCTTGAAACAATATGTAGGTAGCTTCCGGCAAGATGCTCCAGTCAGAGCTCCTGTGCTCGCCAGTTCCTTTTCCTTTCTCCTTTAGTTTACATTCTCTGTCCATCTCCCCTTTGCAGTTCCTATCCTCCCTCCTCTTTCCCCCGCCCTCCAACCTTTAATTATTTTTAACTTCAACCGTTTAACTCTACCCTGCAGAAAGGAGTTGCCCCCAGTGACCGGGCAGGAGCTGAGCGCTCGGGCCGTGTCCCGCAACGGCAGCCGAGTGCACGGGCCCAGAGGGGCTGTTGGCGGGTCGGAGTGAGTCCCGGAGGGGCCGCGGGGCATCATGGGGCCGAGTGACGAGTGGCCGGGAGAGCTGTTCGGCCGGAAGCGGTGTTTTCGGAGGAGGCGGCTGAGTCATTCGGGTGGCCTGCGAGGCCTAGAGCGGGGTGCTCATCTTCCACATGGAGTTGGATCCCCCAACAGCAGGTGTGGCATGGAACTGGTGTTGCCCGGAGCAGGATACTCCCGGCGGCATAATGTGGGCTGGAAGGCCCAAAGCGGGTCTCTGGTGGTGGTATGGCAGTGAAAAACAGAAGTTGGACCCTCTTAAGTTTTTGTTTTAATTTTATTCTGTGAATGGCGCTTATGTATGAGCAATGGAGCACACTTTTCACCGGATTTTATTTTGAATGTACGTGACAATAAAAGCTACTCAACTAGGACAGGGGACTGTGTTAGATTTTGTACTGGGGAATGAGCTGGGCTAGGTAATCGAAGTTTCAGTGGAGGACCATTTTGTGAACAGTGATCATAATCTCTTAAATTTTAGGGTAGTTATGGATAAAGTTAAGGATGGTCCTTAGGTGAAAGTGCTAAATCAGGGGAAGGATCATTAAACAGAATTGGGCAGGAACCGAAGAAATTAGACTGGGGAGGATGCCTGTTTGAGGGTAAATTTAGGATATGTAGGAGTCTTTTAAAAGCCAGTTGATGAGAGTTCAGGTCCAATGTGCTCGTGTGAGGATGAAAGACCAGGATGGCAAGATCTGGGAACCTTGGGTGATGAAATATTGAATGTTTCTTCAAAAGAGAAAGGAGCTATATTGTTAAATTATTAACCATGATCATGTTAAACTGTTATTACTGTACTAACAAACTATAGAATTCTACATGAAAACTTGTATTCAGATTGTGGCTACAGTAAGTAATTAGGTTTACACAATGTTTTATAGTTGACAGGACTTTGATTCCAGAGCTTGGATCTCTTATCCTCCTAACCAGATGCAGTACTCAATGAACAGATGCAGGGTGGATGTGAAGATGAACTTTTACATTTCAATTAATAACAATGACCTGAAACTAGCTGCCTACGATGGTAATGGAAACAGAGGTGATCAATGACATTTAAAAGGATGTTGGATGGCCTACTCTTCAAGAGGAACTCTTGAAGGGTGACATGATGGCACAGTGGCTAGCACTGCTGCTTCACAATGCCAGGGACCTGGGTTCAATTCCAACCTCGGGCTACTGTCTGTGTGGAGTTTGCACGTTCTCTCCGTATCTGCATGGGTTTCCTCTGGGTGCTCTGGTTTCCTCCCATAGTCCAAAGATGTGCAGGTTAGGTGAATTGGCCATGCTAAATTGTTCAGGGATGTGTAGGTTAAATGGATTAGCCATTAAAGTTACAGGGATAGGTGGGTCTAGGTGGGATGCTCTTTGGAGAGTTGGTGTAGATTTGTTGGGGCGAATGACCTGTTTCCACACTGTAGGGACTATTCTATCCTCAGTACACCAGGGGTGGAGTGGGAGGTGAGGGTGACAAGGAGGGGCACACTGGTAGATGGAACTGGCTGGACTATTCAACAGGCAATCAATATGGACTTCATGGACGAAATGGTCCTTTTCTGTAATGTCATAACTCTGATTCCACAAACATCAATATTTATCATGAAAGTAATTGCAAACAATACTTTTACAATAGGTTTTTTACATACCTGATACATACTGAAGCCAAAATGTTCAGAAAAGACCACAGTCTTTGAGATTTTCTTTAATGATAATGTCTTTCACAGCATCAAATACAAACTTGACATTTTGTGTGTCGGTAGCACATGTCATGTGTGCATAGATCTCCTTGACATCTTTTCGCATGTTGAGATCCAGGAATTGGTTCTTGATGTAATTGCCAGCATCTTCATATGTGTTGGAACCTCAAGATAGAGACCAAAGCAATTAGTGATCCTGTTGCAATGAACACTTTGTTTTATGGTCTGAGTAATGGGACATTCAGCATCATGCGATTCCAGCAAATGCATATCTGCTTGTGCTTTGATTAAGAAAAAACTTTGAACATTCAATATATTTCTTAGTCATTGGAGGATAAACCCAGTCTGAACTAAAGTTCTAATCAGTTATGTTCTCAAAATAATGAAAGAGGCAAATGTCATTAAACTCTGAAGGGGATACTTTGGGCTTTTTGTGTTTGAGATGACCATTGCCTGGTCGTTACTAGAAATTTTATTTGCTAAGTCAGCCTATAAGCATGGTTTTTTATACAGTTCTTGTTAAAAGCCATCTGGACAGCCTCATTATCAAAAGACTTGTGGATGAAGTAATCATCCCACTCCTGACATAAGGGATAAAGGAGTCATTGAACTCGGAAATCAGCTGCCATCAGAAAAACTATAGTTATTTTCCCCATTAAACCAGCCAAAGTATTCCCATCTATCTATTTATGGAGTTCTTTAGAATTTCATCAGAAAAATCTCTGGGATGATGGATAGCCATATAAGAGAGATAGAGGAAACTGGACCTACATTTCCAAAGTTGAAAGGTGATCCTATTGAAACTTATAGAATTCTTACAGGGTATGGCAGAGTCAAGACAGGATGATGCCTCTGGCCGGTGAGTTTGAACCGTGGGAACTTATCTAAGAATAATGGGTAAACCACTTTAGGATTGATCAAATTACAAGATGAGGAAGAACGTCTTCACTCAGAGAGTGGTGAATCTTTAGAATACTCTGTCTCAGAGGGCTATAGAAGCTTAATCAGTAAACATGTTCAAGACTGAAATCAATAGAAGACTGAAGACTAATGTCAGCAAGGGATGTGAAGGCTGTGCTTGAGAGTGGCATTGAGATAAATGATCAGCTGTGATCTAATTGAATGACAGAGTGGGCTCAGCAAACAGAATGGCCTACTCCTAAGTTGCTAAAGTATCTCAACACAGTACTGACAGCTGATTCTTCCTAATAAATGATGTCTTGTGAACAGCTGACACAGGATGATTGATAGCAGCACCAGTCATTGCCCATGTATTTGATAGTCCGTCTGAATTTGGAATCTCAGTAACAAATTTAATCAGGTATCAGCCAGTAAAATAGTCAAATGGCCTAACCCCAACAGTTACATTTTAAAAATAATGGAGGACATTTGAAGGTCAAATATTGAATAATTTGAACTGAGTAACAAATAGGTTGTCTATGTTATCTATCTGAACCTACTGAACATACTTTCCTCCAAGAAATCAAGGGGAAAAAATGGAAAGTACCGTCATAATCCGGGAAACAGATGCTCAAATGAACTTTTTTGATTTTTTCCTCAAAAAGATCCTTCTTATTCAGAAACAGCACAATGGAGGTAGCTGCAAAGTATCTGTGGTTGCAAATACTGTTGAAGAGATGGAGACTCTCATGCATTCGGTTCTGGTGGGAATAAGTGGACAGACAGAAATCATGTTACCGTTTTACTGTGCTAAGGGAAGGAAAACATAAAGTGGAAAAGTAGGGAGTTCAGGAGAAAATTCTTGACCCGGAGAATGGTTGTACTGCAATAATATTCTTGGTTTCATGCTGCTAAAGATTACTGACAGAGTCCACTGAGGTAAGATGAATTAACTTCATTTAAAAAACATCTTATTGTGGCTTTATCTTGCCACAAAGCTGCAAGAAAGAGCAAATTCATTTGTCTTTGCATCACTATCTGTGATGATGTATATTTTGTCTCCATTGTATACCATGTAGACTTAACCCCCTTATTCTATATATACCACAAGGAATAGTTGAGGCAAATAGACTAGATGTGTTTAAGGAGCTGCCAAATAAATAGATGTGATGGTGTTGGGCTGGGTGGACAAAGTCAGAAGTCACACAACACCAGGTTATAGTCCAGATATAGTAGGAACTGCAGATGCTGGAGAGTCTGAGATAACAAGGTGTAGAGCTGGATGAACACAGCAGGCCAAGCAGCATCAGAGGAGCAGGAAGGCTGGCATCCTTAGAAGAGGCTTCGCAGTGGGGTTAAAATTGTTTCAGAGATAGTAGGAACTGCAGATGCTGGAGAGTCTGAGGCAACCTTAGAAGAGGCTTCGCAGTGGGGTTAGGCATCCTTAGAAGAGCCTTCCTGCTCCTCTGATGCTGCTTGGCCTGCTGTGTTCATCCAGCTCTACACCTTGTTATCACCAGGTTATAGTCCAACAGGTTTATTTGAAATCACAAGTTTCCAGAGCGCTGCTGCTTCATCAGATGAAATAGATAGATGATGGAGAAAGGAATGGAAGAGCATATTGGTAGAGTCATATGAAGAGAGGAGGTGGGAGACTCACATGAAGCATAAACACGAGGGTACAGTAGTTTTTGACCAATTATCCTGTTTTTGTGTTGTATCTTCTATGTAAAATAAAAGTCTATGTTTTGTTCCACAACCCTTGCATCCCGCCATCTTTCTAACTTATCTAACTTATCTCAACATCTTCCACAATTGAGCACTTTCTGATCTGTTTTTTGGAAAGTGTTTGTTCAACATTACAGACAGAAATTGGAGTCATTTCCTACTGAATAGCAAGTGATTTTGGTCAGCCATGCTTAAAAGAAATTCTTGAAAAAGTTATTGATTAAACCAACTTCACTGCTTTATCCACATGGTTGCCCTACAAAATTTTTCTTTTCAAGTTCATGTTCAAATCTCTTATAAAGATTCCTATTTAATTTACTTCCTGCATCTCTTCAGACAGCGAATGTAGTCCAGGTCTTAATTCACAAGATTTCTTTCAAAAATGACGTTACTTCCCAGTTGTCTTACCACTTGATTGGCACCACATACAGAAACATCCACTTTCTCCACAACTGATACTCAGTTAGCAGCAGTGTGTTCCATCTACAGGATGAACTCAGAAATTCACCAAAGATCCTTAGACAGCACCTTCCAAGCTCATGACCACTTCCATCTAGAAGGACAAGACGAGCAGATACATGGGGACACCACCATCTGTAAGCTCCATTTCAAGCCACTCGCTATCCTGACTTGGAAATATGTTTGTGTTAATTCATTGTTGCTGAATCAGAATCCTAGAATTCCCTCCCTAAGGGCATTGTGAGTCAACCTACGTACATGAACTGCGGCAGTTCAATAAGGCAGCTCACCACCTCCTTCTCCAGGGGGCAACTAGGGATGGGCAATAAATGCTGACCAGACAGTGACACGCATGTCCCACAAGTGAATAAAAAAAAATGTATAAGCCAGTGGGTGGGCTCAGCTAGAAGATTGTGTACAACTCTGGGCTGTACACTTTTGAGAGAAAGAAATGTTTTGGAGAAGGTACAGACTTATTGGAATCTTAATTAGGGTGGTGGACGGATGTGTGCAGTGACTTGGGAATGTCGGATTGTTTCCTGAAAGCAGAGAGGTGGCTATAGAACATAACTAAATGTTTTTTACTCTATTAAAGAGTGGGATTTTCTTTCCATTGATGGAAGCACATGGATTTAAAATACAGCACATATAAACATATGAATTAGGACAGGAGTAGGCTACTCAGCATCTACAAAGCCTGCTTCTCCATTCAATAAGGTCACAGCTGATCTGATTATTCCACATTGCCACCTACCCTTGTCAACATAAAAATAGCATACTGCAGATTCTGGACATCACAAACAAACACAGTGAATGCTGGAGAAACTCAACAGGTCTGGCAGCATTTGTGGAGAGAGAAACAGAAAAGGCTTTAGATCAAGTATTTCTCTTCAGAAGAATCTGCCTCTGCCTTAAACAGATTCACAATCTGCTTCCACCATCTTTTGAGGAAGAGTGTTCCAAAGAGAAACCATTTCTGTGAGAAGTTCCTGTTTTGACCTGAATGATGTCAAGCTTCCTGAATGTTGTTGGAGTTGCACCTATTTAGTAAGGTGGGGAGTATTTCATCACACCCCTGACTTGTACTTTGTAGATGGTAGACAGGTTTCAAGGAGTCAGGAGGTGAGTTACTTGCCACAGTGTTCCTAGCTTCTGATCTGCTTTTCTAGCTACTGTATTTATATAGCGATTCCAGTTGAGTTTCTGGTCAATGATAACCCACCAGGACATTGATAGCAGGTGATGTAGTGATGGTAACACCATTGAATGTCAAGGGATGGTGGTTAGTTTGTCTCTTTTTGAAGATGGATATTGCCTAGTATTCGTATGGTGCAAACTTTATTTTATATTTGTAAACCCAAGCCTGGATATTGGCCAGGTATTGCTGCATTGGAATATCTGCTGCTTCATTATCTGAGGAAATGTTGCAGGAATTGTGTAATCATCGATGAACATCCCACGTCTGACCTTATAATGGAGAGAAGGTCATTGATGAAGCAGATGAAGATGGTGGGATCCCAGACATTACCGAACATCTGTAGAAATATCCTCAAATTGAGATGACAGACCTCCAACAACCACAAGCATCTCCCTGTGTGCCAGATATCATTCCAACCAGCAGAGAGTTTGTCCACTGATTCCAGCTTTGCTAGGGCTCCTTTATGCCACACTTGGTCAAATGTAGCCTTTATATCAAGGGCTGTTGCTCTCATCTCACTGCTAGAATTCAGCTCTTTTGTCCACGTATGAATCAAGGTTGTAATCAGATCAGCAGCTGAGTGACCCTGGCAGAACCCAAACTGGGCGTCACTGAGCAGGTCATTGCTGAACAGGTGCTGCTTGATAGCACTGTTGATGACACCTTCCATCACTTTACTGATGATCAAGAGTAGACTGGGAAATTTTTCTGGACAATTTTCCATATTGTCAGGTAGATGCCTGTGTTATAGCTGGGCCGAAACAGCTTGACTAGGGGATGCAGCAAGTTCTGGAGCACAAGTCTTCAGCACTATTGCCGGAATGTTGTAAGGGCCCATGGAATTTGCAGTATCCAATGCCTCCAACCATTTCTTCACATGGAGTGAGTCGAATTGGCTAAAGACTGGCATCTGCGATGCTGGGGACCACTGGATGGTGTTTAACAAACTTCCTTGCTGACCTCTCTACTTATCAAATAAGAATTCCTAAGGACCTTTGCCATTATATACCAGAGATAAAGGTTTGGGATTCAGGAGTCAAAACACATGATAGGCCTATTAAGAATTAATAGGCAGGGGAGCTCTAAGTGAGTAAGTTTCAGGCATTAGGTGGATATCATTTGGATTAATTGTTGCCCAGGATATTGAAGGAAGGCAGCTCTTTCAGTGTAAACGTATTGATTATTACCATCTTGACAGTCAATGACATTAGGATTGTTGAGTCTTTGGAACATCTAACATCTTGAGAATTACCATTGACCAGAAACAGAACTGGACCAGCCATAAAAATAGAGACAACACATTGTGGAGTTGGAAGAACACAGCAGGTCAGGCAGAGTCAGAGGAGTAGGAAAGTCAACGTTTCAGGTCAGGAAGAAGGGTACTGAAGAAGGGTCCCGACCCGAAACGTCGACTTTCCTACTCCTCTGATGCCTGACCTGCTGTGTTCCTCCAGCTCCACACTGTGTTGTCTCTGACTCCAGCATCTGCAGTTCTTGCTATCTCCCAGCCATAAAAATACTGTGGCGACAAGAGATGTCAGAGGTTAAGAACTTGTGCTCAGTAATTCACCTCCCATCTCTCCACATGCCTGGATGCATGCAGCTTCAACAGCATTCACAAAGTTCAACACCACCCAGGACAAAGCATGACATTCATCACCAACATACTTTGGCAGCAGTGTTTACCATTTACAAGGTGCACTAAAGCAATCTACTGAAGCTTCTTTGAGAGCCCCTACAAAACCTATGACCTCTATGACGTAGAAGAACAAAGGCAGCAGATATATGGGACACCACCACCTGCAGGTTTCCCCACAAGTCACACACCATCCTGACTTAGAACTTTACTGCCATTCCTTCTTCCTCACTGCACCATAATCATAGAGCTCTCTACCTAACAGCATTGTGGGTGGCCTTACAACAAATGGACAGCAGTAGTTCAAGAAGGCAGCTCCCCACCACTTCCTCAAGAGCAATTAGGAGTGTCCTGGCTTAGCTGGTGACACCCATATCCTGTGACACTTCCAAAAAAATACTCCCCAGAGGAGTAGGAAAGTCGACGTTTCGGGTCAGGGAGAAGGGTCCTAACCTAAAACATTGACTTTCCTGTTCCTCTAATGCTGCCTGACCTGCTGTGTTCCTCCAGCTCCACACTGGGGAGCTCCCCAGACTCCAGAGAGGGGAGAGTCTGAATCATAACAGGAGGAACAGTTCCCCATTAATCACGCAATTTTTTTTTTTCAATTCTGCATTAGGCCCTCTGTGGTGTTAATGCCCTTGGATTTGATGTTAATTATCAAATGTAACTTCCTTGAGTTGAATAATCCAACCTAAAGATGACTTATACCTGTGATTTGCCTTTGACATTAACAGCTCAATTGGAACCCAATTTGCCTCAAATTAGATCAAGTCTCTAAGTGAGAGGGGTGCTGTGAGAGAAACTTGCATTTCCATTGCATATTTAAAGTTCTTTGGGACAAAATAAATTAAACAAAATTAAGCATGAGCCATATAGGGAGATACACAACAGGTGAGAAAAGCTCCATCAAAGTTTAAAGGAATGTCTTAATGGAGGAGGCAGAGAGGTGGGAGGTTTGGGAATGAGAGACGTTTTGAATTTGAGAACTTGGGACCCATGCAGCTGAAGATTGTGCGGTCAACGATGGAATGATAGAAGAAAATTGGAGATTGAGAGCTAAGATGGGAGCTTCATTACCAGGAGGGAAGGGAATTCTGAACATATTGAATCATAGAGTAATACAGCATGGAAACAGGCCCTTCGGCCCAAATTTGTCCATGCTGACCATGGTGCCTCCTCAGATAGTTCCAATTGCCCTCCTTTTGTTCATATCCCTCTAAACCCTTCCCATCAATGTACCTATCCAAATGTTTTTTAAATTTTGCTATTGTAGCTGCCTCAACCACTTTCTCTGGCAGCCCACAGTTGCGTAAACAAGTTGCCCCTCAGGTCCTTCTTAAATCTCTTCCCTCTCACTTTAAACTATGCCCTCTAGTTTTCAATTCCCCATTCCTGGGAAAAAGACTATATGCATTCATCCAATCTATGCCCCTCATGATTTTATACACCTCAATAAGATTGTCCTATGTTCCGAGGAATGAAGTCCTATCCTGGCCAACATCTCCCTATAACTCAGGCCTATTAGTCCTGGCAACATCCTCGTAAATCTTCTTTGTACACTTTCCAGTTCAACTATGTCTTTCCTATAACACAGTGACAAAAACTGTACACAATACCCCAAGTGCCGCCTCACCAACGATTTATACAACTGTCAAATAATGTCCCAACTCCTATACTCAATGCCTCGACCAATGAAGGCTAGCATGCTAAATGCCTTCTTCACCACCCTGTCCACCTGTGATGCCACTTATGACTAAAATGAACTTGTACTTCTAGGTCCCACTGTTCCACAACACTCCACAGGATCTCAGAGATAGTAAGAACTGCTGATGCTGGAGTCTGAGATAACACAGTGCGGAGCTGGAGGAACACAGCAGGAAAGCTGACATTTTGCGTCGGGACCCTTCTTCAGATGGATTTTTCTGAAGAAGGGTCCTGACCCAAAACGTCAGCTTTCCTGCTCCTCTGAAGCTGCCTGACTTGCTGTGTTCCTCCAGCTCCACTCCTCACGATCTTACCATTTACTGTGTAAGTCCTACCTTGTTTGAGTTTCTAAAGTGCAATACCTCACACTTATCTATTGAATTGCATTTGCCAATCTTCCCCATCTGATCAAGATTCCTCTGTAATTTTTGATAACTTTCCTCACGATCAAAAATACCTTCTAATTTTGTATCATCCGCAAACTTACTAATCATGCCTTGTACATTCACATCCAGATCATTTATGTAAATTACAAATAACAAAGGTCCCAGCACTGATCCAGACACCGTATGTCTGAACCAGCTCTCTTAATAAGAGTCAAACAAAAACAAAAATTGCTGGAGAAATTCAGAAGGTCGGTCAGCATCTGTGGAGGGAGAAACAGTGTTAACATTTCGAGACCAGTGACTGTTCATCAGAACCCAAACAAAAAGGATGAGTTGACTTGAATAGTTAACTCTTTCTCTCCACAGATGCTGCCAGGCCTGCTGAGTTTCTCCAGCAATTTCTGTTTTTGCTTCTTTCAGAGATCCAGCATCCATAGTTCTTCATTTTATTTTCCCAATATAAGGTTCATTATTCACCAGGAAATTGCTCAGAATGTTAATTATTCATCATTAGTGTAGGTCACGAGCTGAAATGAAGCTTTCCACAATTGTTTAATCATAATTCCAACACAACATGTTGGACCAGCTTTTAATAAAATATTAATTTGCAATTTAACATGAAATCATTGTTTGGCACAGTTACTGCCTAGGCAAAAAAATTACAGATGCTAGATGCATGAATACATGTTGCTGCCACTGACTATTCCCCGTGCTTAATTTTGTGTGCCTGTCGCGTTTATTTTTAGTAAGTTTTCTTAAAAACTGCTCAGTAATCAGCAGGGCCAATTTTATGAGACATCTGTCCTTGGTACATCAGTTCTTACAGTGGCTTTCACCTCTACTGAAATTTAGCACAGTGACAGAGCTATTATATTTTGGTTTAATGTCTGATGCAGTAAAATAAAGCTCTGAATCAATCCTCGCACATTCTGATCACAGTTCTTCCAGATGAAGCTCGAACAACTAACACAGCAATGATTGTACCTGAGACATAGATGCTTCATGGCTGAATGAACCTGACATATAACCATTTATTTGACATTGCATTACATTAAATTCAGCACATTTCAGTCATAGGCAGAAAGGCACTCATGGAAATAGCTCAGGACCCGCTTTGAACTGACACCACTCAATTGGTATCCACTTTGGTCTCACTGAACCTCATCTCATGCAATTATATTGTCTAGAAAATGCATGTCCTTCGAAATATATCCATTCTTGTGTTTTGACATGCTGTCATTTGTTTAAAGTGTCAGAATTTTAGAATCTTATAGCACTAAAAGTGGCCGTTGCCTTTATTAATTCTTTTGTGAGAATGTGGGTGTTGCTGGCTGGACCAGCATTTATTGCCTGTCCCTAGTTGACCTTGAGAAAGTGGTATTGAGCTGTCTTCTTGAACTGCTGCATGTCCATGACCTACAATGTCCTTAGTGAGGGAATTCCAAGATTTTCACCCAGCGACAGGGAAGGAATGGTGACATATTTCCAAGTCAGAATGGGGAATGGCTTAGAGGGGAACCTACAGGTGCTGGTGTTCCCATGTATCGACTGCCGTTATCCTTCCAGATGGCAGTGGTTGTGGGTTTGGAAGGTCCAGTCAAAGGAACGTTGGTGAATTTCTGCTGTGCATCTTGTAGGTAGTACACACTGCTGCTACTGAACGTTGGTGGTAGAGAGAGCAGATGTTTGTGGATGTTGTGTCAATCAAGCAGGCTGCTTTGCCCTGGATGTTGTCAAGCCTCTTGAATATTATTGGAGCTACACCCACCCAGGCAAGTGGGTTGTATTCCATCACATTCCTGACTTGTAGATTTTGGATAGTGGACAAGTTTTGGGGAATCAGGAGGTGAATTATTCACTGCAGTGTTCCTAGCCTCTGGCTGCCTGTCATTGTACTTATATGGCAAGTCCAGTTCAATTTCTGCTGAATCATAACCACAAATGTTCATAGTGGGGGATTCAGTGATGGTAACACCATTGAATGCAAAGGGGTGGTGTTTAGATTTTCTCTTATTAGGGATGCCTTGCATTTGTGTGGCGTGAATGTTACTTATTACTTGTCAGTCCAAGTCTGAACATTGCTCAGGTCTTGTGTTTGAACATGGACTGCTTCAGTGTCTGAGAAGTCACAAATGGTACTGAGCATTGTGCAATCATTAACAAACATCCCATTTCTAACCTTACGATGGAAAAAAGATACGTTGCAAGTTCTTTTGTCCAATAAGTCCACCTAAAACTTCTTGGCTTTTTCTCCTCTCTTACCTCATGAGGATTTGAAAATGTTAGGACACCACATGACACATGTTAAATCCTCCAATTTTTGTTTTGAACTATCCCATTGGATTGGTTTTGTGAACACACAATTAAAATTACATACCACTTCATCATCCTCAACCAGCACCATGTCATATGCACTGAGAGCACCACAGAAAATAATGCAGGTAACTCCTTCAAAACAGTGGATCCACTTCTTCCTCTCTGACCTTTGTCCACCAACATCGAACATTCTGAGTTACAGCAGAAATTAATACATTAGCTGCATTAGTGTTTTAAGAACCTAAGAAGGATTATCACTTCATAATTATGCTGAACAAGTGCAGAATAGAACCTATGGAATTGGAATGTATTCTTTTGAAATTATACGGCAAAATATTTTGTTTCAGATGAAATATAGAGTCCTTAAAGTGTGGGAGCAGGCCCTTTGGCCCATCAAGTCTACACCAGCCCTCCAAAGAGCATCCCACCTAGACCCACCCTGCTACCCTATCCCTATAACTCTGCTAATCTGTCTAGCCTGCACATCCCTGGGCATTATGGGTAATTTAGCATGGCCAATCCACCTAACCTGCACATCTTTGGACTGTGGAAGGAAGTCAGACCTGGTAGAAACCTCCACAAACATGGGGAGAATGGGAGGTGTTTGCACAGACAGTCGTCCAAGGCAGGAATGAAACCCAGATCGATGGCACTGAGGCAGCAGTGCTAACCACTGAGCCACTGTGCTGCCCTTGTAGTTGTTTATTTTTCTTAAACTTTAATTGGATATTTAAGATAAAAGAAAATTTTTGGCCCATTTGATGGGATCCTTCTCAAATGCCGAGCTTCAGTGCAATAATAGATCAGATGTTAGCCATTCGCATTTGGGATCTTGGCTTCAACCCAGTCCAGCTTGATGAGACTAATGTCTTTTACGCTGACCATAAGGATCCTATGCGAAATTGTTTTAGTGATCTTAATTTGGTTCCTAAATGAGTTTGAACCTTGTTCACTTTGTCGTCAATGCTATCTTCATTGACAATCACATTCAGGAGGGGCCATAGGATGGTCAGTATGAAAAGGGTCACATCAAATGATTTTCTCATTTAAGCTGAGGCATGTTGGAAACCAGTTGTGGGGAGATTTGAGATAACAAGGTGTAGAGCTGGATGAACACAGCAGGCCAAGCAGCATCAGAGGAGCAGGAAGGCTAACGTTTCAGGCCTAGACCCTTCTTCAGAAATGGGAGATTTACTCTGTTTCTGGGTGTATGGCAGCAGGCATGGGACTGCTTACTGCTAGCACTAGTTTCTAGCTGCAGATACAGTTCAATTCCCTAACGCTAACACCCTTCATCCTGACGAAAATAAATTACTCATAAACTGTACATCCTGTGCAGCAATGCAGATAATGAATACCATGGGCTTCAAGATTCACCCAAGGAATATTTCATAAGGTGTAAATCCAACTTCTTTGTGGCCACAACTTAAGAGAAATACACAGAACTGTATTTAATTTAGAGGAGAGTTGTGCAAACAATCTAATTTCTGTTTTTTTTACAAAATCCTGCATATTTAGGAAACCATAAGACACAAAACAATGAGCCACAGCACAGCACTCACTGCACAAAGATTTCAGTTGGTTCACTGAGTCTGAGTGTTAATGGGATTCATTCTAAACTCTGCCTGATGGACCACATTGTTAGGTGGGCATGGTACTACAACTCATAATTGCATTCATTTTAGCGGAGGCGTAGGCTACATTCTAAAACCATGCAGCTGTTTACCTGAAGTGCAGGTCCTGACAGGAGAATTGTTCTTCAATAATACCCGTGGTCTTAACTCTTGATCTCAAAACATCTTGCTCGTTTGGAACGTAGCCAGCGGCAGTGATTCTCTCCAAATTATCCAAGTAGCTGATAGAGAGAACAGAATTGTATTTCTATACAATCTTGATTCATATCTGCTCACTCTAAAGTCGAAGCCATATGTTCTAATGATACACAAATATAGGTAAAATACTACTGGAAATTGGAACAAACAGAGAAAATGCTGGAGAAACACAACAGGTCTGTCAGTATCTATGGAGAGAAAACAGAGCAAACATTTCAATCTGGTCTGAACTCTCTTCACAGATGCTACCAGGCTTGTTGAGGTGGCAGTGAGGTGCCTTCTTAAACCGCTGAAGTCCACATGCTGTAGGTAAACCCTCAATACCCTTGTGGAGGGAATTCCAGGATTTTCACCCAGAGACAGCATAGGAACAGTGATATATTTCCAAGTCAGGATGGTGAGTGCTTTGGAAGGGAACTTGCAGATAGTGCTAGGCTTCTGTACCTGCTGACCTTGCCCTTCTGGATGGAAGTAGTTGTGGGTTTGGAAGGTGCTTTCTAACGATTTTTGGTTAATTTCTGCATTGCATCTTGTAGATAGTACACACTACTATTGCTGAGGCCTGGTGGTGAGGGAAGTAGATGTTTGTGGATTTGGTGCCAATCTTGCAAGCTGCTTTGTCCTGGATAGTGTCAAGCTTCTGGAGTGTTATTGGAGCTGCACCCTTCAGGCAAGTGAGGAGTGTTCTATCACACTCCTGACTTGTGTATTGTAGATGATGGACAGGCTTTGTGTTATGGAAGGTACTATAGAAATTAATGTTCTTTCTTACTGCACAATAACCTATTTTAATTCTCTGAATGAATTTTCCCACAGCACTGAAATGTAAAACACCTCCACACTGGGAATTGAAACTAATTATCTTTCAGGTTAACATCATTCAAAATGATTAGAATATTACTTCTGGCACATGTGCGAACTATTGTGAAAAAGAGTTGTTGAAATTTAAAAAGGTGAATAATTAGAAGTAATTTAAAAGAAATGATTAAAAGTGAGCTCATTAGAGTACACACATTACCATCCAGTGAAATTTTTAATTGCAAGAAGATTAATCTGGTTATAAGATATAGGGGAGAGCATGATTAGTTCAGCCATAATCAGGAGGATACTTCAATGTAAAAAGTATATATTTTCAAGATTAAGAAGAATATTGATAAAATTAATCTAAATTTTTAACTATGGTGAATGTTTCCAAAACTAAGTATGTTAAAATAAGGAAGTTAGAATTAGATACAGAAGTCAAAGAGAATGTTTTCAAAGAAGAAAGTAGTTGCAAACTCAGTAACTAGGAAGGCAATTGAAGGAAATTTTTAATTATGCTCATGAATTATCAGATATATTCAAAGAGTCACAAGGGATTGAAAGATTGAAGGAGGTGGTTAATAGGACTCTTCAATGAAAAAGGGCCAAGTGTGTTTGTGCTGAAAGTCGTTTTCCAGTTCATGAAATAAATATATCCGTCAAACTTCTCAAAAGTAATTAGGCTTTGGCAATAATCAAGGCTTAACCAGTGACATCCACATCTCATGAATGAACAACAAAAACTCATGATGCCATGGTTAAACTTAGTAACAGGCCCTGAAAACAAAAGGAATCATTCTACTTAAGCAAAGAGTTTACAACTTTAAGACATAGTAGTCTTAAAGTTGTAGTCTTTACTACAGTCTGTTTCCTATTCTGACATGTGAACGTCCTCAGTACTATTACAGTTTATAAAGGAAACCACATGGGTTCCGCTGTGAAATCATGTTTACACAAACCATGCTCAACTAAGCCTTATGAATTTACAACATCATCCCTTGGGTGCTATGTATTTGGGTTCACTTGCTTAAGTAAGCAATGCCTAAGTGCACATAACAGCACACTGCTAATCACCATAAGGAGAGGTGTTACTGCACTTCACACATTTAGCTGCACTACTAACAAAAGTAATTATGATCAGTGACCCTATCCAAGGACTTCCTGCCACTGTGGAATAAAGAACCTCGTCTGAAAAGAATTTCCAGAACAATACCAGTCATTTATAAAGTGATGAATGAATACTTTCCGCTGTCTTTCAGACCTCTGCAATGCTTTATATTAATGTTTCGAATGTAAATTTGGAGATGCTAAGTGTAATGTGGTTAGAATGATTAGTCAGGTGAGATTCAACATATTCCATACTATCCTGGCAACTCCAACATACCTGCCAATGTTGGGATGAGCTATACCTTCTCAAGCAATTTAATTAGTTTATAAGACTGAGCTCTACCTCACAGTCATATACAATCAGACAAAACCTACAAGCTATGAGCACGTACAAACAAGGAGTAGGCCATTCAGCCCCTCAAGCCTGCACTACCATTCAGTAAGATCATTGTTGATCTGATTCTAACTCAAATCTACATTCCTGGTGTAGTGATTGGAACGAGGTCACCCAGGTGGACCTGAGAATGAGTTCCCTGAATGGAGCTGCTAACCTGGGCCAGTCAGGGAGCCCTGGCTGACAGATATAAAGTCCCAAGGATTCTCCTCAGTATAGGGACTGGCTCTGAGTTAGCTGTTCACAGTCCACGTGTAAATAAAGGGTGGCTTGGTTATTTCACCTGGCTACCCCAGTTCCACCACCTTGCTTAATAAGAATCTATCCACCTCTGACTTAAAAATATTCAGAGTCTCCTTCCACTCCCTTTGCACAAATAGTTTCAAAATTACGGCCGCTGCGAGAGAGAAAAAAACTGCGTCATATTCTGTTTTCAATGGGTGGCACTGATTTTTAAACAGTAACCCTGAGTGCTACATTCCCCCATAAAAGGAAACACCCTCTCCATGGCTGCTTCTACCTCTCATGGAAAAGCAAAAGCCAATTTTGGGAGTGTACAGGTGGGATATTATTCCAGTAATAACAGAACGATAAGGCTTTACCAGTTGCTTTCTGATGACTTCACAGTTATCCACACTGAGTGCATTCCTGATACAATGTCGGAAAAAGAAAACATTTTAGAGTAGATTTGTAGCTCGGGTTGTGGATGTTGTGGTTGGTTGGCTCGCCAAGCGGATCGTCGGAGGATGCACTGATGATGTTACCCAGCAGGGTAATGAAATGTCTGCAGAACAACAACGAACCAGCTTGGCGGGCCAACCAACCACAAAGGAAACATTCGCCAGACACTGCCTTTGTAGTGGGACGTACTACGAGGCCGAGTCATTGAGCTGATACTCAGCTGCCCTCTCGAAACAGGCCTGAACTCCAGAGTCCGTCCACAGCTTCTTTACAACATCCACCAGTTCCTTGGGCATGGTTCCCTCTTCAACAGAATCTGCAAGATTAAAGAGCTGCCTCCCAGCTTCCTGGTAACACAAACAAGAACAACATCATGAGTTAGAAAATTGGAGAGCAGAAATGGTTATTCCCAGCTCATGAGGCATTATGGTAATGTCCTTACCTCTAAGTTAGGAGACCCAGTTTCAAGCCCCAACTGCTCCAGAAGTTTGTAATTATATCTCTGAACAGGTTCATTAGAAAAAATTCCCAATGCTGTTGATATCAGGAAGGGTCATTTATTGTCTGATGGCCCTTTACAACTTAAAGTCATTACCCTGCCTTTTAGTTAAGCAAGCAAAACACAAGCTGCTTCACTGCCTAAACTGGCCCTTGTGACCAGGGGAATTCACCACTGACCACTTAAGAAAGGACAGACAGACCTTTTCCAGTGCTGTAGTTGCTAAGAATCCCCAACCTTATTTGATCTCCCGAGTTGAAGGCATGCCCTTTGGGGTCTGTGCTTAGCTCAGTGTATGAAATTTTTCTTAAGTCTGTGGAGTTTCTTAAAACTAGGATTAGTCAATTTGAATGTGAAGTAGAATCATAGGATTTTACAGTACACAAGTAGGCCATTCAGCCCATCGTGTCTGTACCAGCTCCAGAAAGAGCTACAGTGTCAATACGCGTCAACATAGTAAGAAAGTGGTCATTATTGATTTGTTGGGATCACGTCTACTTGGACACTGTTCAGCATTATATTGTCAAACTTTGAGTTTAAGTGCTGCGGTGACATTCCAGCAATGCTCCCACCTGCATGAAATTTAAACGTATCACGTCAAGTGCCAAGATTTTCAAAAACATATTAGGAAGGTACAACCAGAATGTGCATCTTCTCCCGCAAAATGCCAAAAGGAGTGATTGGGGAAACCAGAGCTGTGTACTTTCTGACTGTGAGAGTTGAAGCACGAACACACAGAACTGGGATATTTCCCTTCCCGAGAAGCACTGGGAACAAAATACAGCAAGTGGGTGTGTTGGCACCAGGGAGATACCCACCCTCTTCCTATCACATCAGCAATTAACCTCTGGATGGAAAGGCTCATGGTTAACTATCCCACCCTGGCACTTGCTAATGACCACTTAGGAGCTTCATTGGAATTGCACTGTATTTACTTCAGGTCCAGACAGGGTGAGAAAAAACCGACTGAGAAACACGTGTAGGCAGGCTGTCAGTTTATAGTTTGGGAGTGCCTCCATTTGTACTAATTTAAGGGGAGTAATGCCACTGGATTAATAATCAGAACCCCAGCCTAATACACTAGCGTTGTAGGATCAAATCTCACCCTGCAACATGGTGAAATTTATATCTGGAGATAAAAGCTAGCTTAATGCAGACCATTGCCAATTGTCGTAAAAGCCCAAAACAAAAACAGAAATTGCTGGAAAAGCCCAGTAGGTCTGGCAGCATCTATGAAGAGAAATCAGAGTTAACGTTTCAGGTCCGGTGACCCTTCCTCAGAGCCGAAGAACCCGCACTGAGAAAGGGTCATTGGACCTGAAACATTAACTTTGACTTCTCTTCACAGATGCTGCCAGACCTGCTGGCTTTTCCAGCAATTTCTGTTGTCGTTTCTGATTAATACAGCATCCGTAGTACTTTCATTAAAAACCCATTTAACTAATGTCCTAAAGGGGTTATCATCTGCTGACCTTACCTGATCTGGCTTACATGGTGAATCCAGAACTACAACAATGTGGTTGACTCTTAAATGCTCTCTAAAATGGCCCAGCAAGCCACTCACTACCAGGACAATAAATACTGGCTGCATCCCATAAGTGAATTAAAGAAAAAGACTGCAACTCAGCCTAGGAGAGAGCCACCCATATGCCTTTGCTTTAGACATCTCTGCCAAACTCACTCCATAACCCAAAACTATCCCCAAACAATATCAACCTTTCTCACTTCTGATCCTTCATCTGAGGGTCCAGAGGGTCATGTCCCAGCTGCAGACATGGTCTCAATGTGGGACTGCTATGGTCTGGATGTGTTAAACTCTAATAGTCAGCAGTTTGAGATAAAGTGGGACTGCTTATTCCAGCTTCATAATTCTGGCAGAAAACCCACCAGCAGCCAATCAACTGCCTGGTTTAGTCCAGTGGGTTCTCTGAGAAAGGTGAGCTGGGGCGGTGGAGGACGTGATGGTTGTTCCCACCCTCAAACTCTCTCGCTTTCAGGTGTGGTCCAAAAGCAGAAACATTATGATCACAATGTTCAATGTTCTTGTGCATGGTAGAGGCTTATGTTTATATAGCACTACCTCATATCCTCTGTAAGTTTCGTTAAAATGTTACATTGTTAAATATATTGGACTATTCTTGCCCATTTACATCAGAACATTAATTAGAGCAGTGTACTCCCAAAGGTTCTTCCTCTATAAAATATCTGAACCAGAATATGTGCTCACCACATTTGCAGAGTCCCCATAATCGATTCCAATGGTCGACATGGCACGAATGATAGCCAGGATAGACTGCAGAATGTTGCCATTGATAATGGAAATAAAGGCTAAACATTCTTCCTTGGTATAACCATCCTGATGAATGATTCTACAAGAAAAGTGCTCTGTGAATTTATTGAACAAAGGAATGGTTGTTTCAGCTTCCTGTTTTGAGCTCTCCACGCTAAGCTTGTTCTCTATGAGTTCTGGTTGATCAGTGGTTTTGTCTATGTAAACTCGTATCGATATTGTCAATGCTGCTCCACACACAGTGTGTGTTTGAACTATGATACTTCCTTTGGAGTAAGGACCCTGCATCATAACCCCATGTTGGTTTCTCAATCTGCTGTCTTGTAGGCAGACTGCATTCTTTCTCCCCTCATCTCAGCACATAAGAACATAATAAATAGGCCTTTGACCTGCTCCACTATTCAATGGCTGATCTCCCACCTCAACCGAGCTCCCTCAATGCCCTTGGTTTTCAAAAATCTATCAAACCAGCTTATGAATATAATCATCATGGTTATATTGGATGTGGTACTTGGTACCAGCCTCTGTTCCTTTCTCCTCAGATGCTGTCAGACCTACTGAGTTTCTCTAGCATTCTCTGTGTTTGTTTCAGGGTTAAAGCCTTGTAGTATTTTGCTTTACTATTTGAGAAATTTGTTTTATTCTCTATATTGACCTGAGTTGTGCTTTTTCTTATTTTGTCTGTAAAGATAGCCTTGGCTAAAGAAGACCTGTACTTTGAAAACTTTAACTTTTTTTTTATTTGCTACTTTACACTGACACAAGCTGTTACGTTGAATTTTTGACTTATTTCTTTATTTTTCTACTCTTTACCTAAGATTTTGTAGCTAGGTACCTTGTACCTAAGATGTTGCCGTGAATGGCAATATTATAGACTTTTTACTGCACCCCTGTATCCGTGTACTTCAGTACCAATGACAATAAAGACTAATTCTAATTCTTAAAAAAAGACATTCTAATTATATTTTAGTTCACAGATGATTGATGCATAGGCCCAGGACATAAAGAAGATATTCAAATTAGCATTGTGATTACTTTTCTTTATTCTTCCATGTGACGTGAGCATCATTTACAAGGCCAGCATTTGCTGCCCCTTCCAAACTGCCCCTGAACTGAATGACCTGACAGAGGGCAGTTAAAAGTAAACTACATTGCTTTGGGTCTGGAGTCACATATAGGCTAGACCAGGTGAGAATGGCACACTTGCTTGCCCAAAGAGCATTAGTGGACCAGTTGGGTTTTTAACAATAGTCGATGGTAGCTTCATGGTATCTTTACTGAGAATAGCTTTATATTCCGGATTTATTAACTGAATTTAAACTCCACCAGTTGCCTTGGTGAGATTTGAAACTATGTCCCACAGCCTAGGTGTTTGGATTACTACTCCAATGATTTTATGAGTACATCACCACCTCCCCTGAAATGTTAAAACCTAAACCTTAACATTTCACATTAATTTAACAACACAGTTATTTATCTACAAGCAAAATTGCCTCTCTCATGAACAGAAATATTCCCTTAATCATTTTCACTGCAAAGCAGTCATTAAATGCACTTTCATTCCACCATTGCCAGGCCTTGCCATCCATTTTTGCATTAGAATATATCTTGGTCTGAAATGGTTTCTGCTTACAGAGTGCTCATCTATATTCTTATGCAAATTCTTTACAGTTTCCAAGTGGTGCATTCATTGAAACTTTTAAGAATTCTTAAAAGGTAGATCCAAAATGGATGTTTTGCTTGATGCATTTTGGGGAAGCCAGTGGAAACATCTCCAGAGTAAAGGCAAGCCACCAAACTAAGATGGGTAGAATAGTGAATCTTTGGAATTCTCTACCCAAGAGTGACTAAGAACCTCAGTCATTGAGCAAACTCAAGCGAGAGTTTGATAGATTTCTGAATATTAAGGCAGGAAAGAATATGGGATAACGTGGTAAAAGGACATTGATGCAGATAAATCAGCAATGATCTAGAATGATGGAGCAAGCTCGAGGAACTGAATGGCCCACTCACATAGCTACGTTTCTATGCTCTATGCTTCAGTAACATTTTTAACTGATGGTAAAACAGTTCCTATCTCTGTACAGTTAATAGTTAAATCTTACCGAGCCTGGAGCTGGATGAGACTCTGTGTAAGTGTGAGTTGGTAATGTGAATCCTGTACATGTGGAAAGTGTGCACTTACAGTTCACTGCAAATCAAGTGTGAATGCGTTGGTAGTGGGGATGGGAATGCTGTGACTGCAGCAAGTGGAAATCAATGGTACATATTTATGTCAAACTGGAATGCCTGTGCATCACTTTAATGTTGAAGTGCAGTTTTGCAAACAACAGGCTTGCGTAAGTGCAGTGTATCATCTTAAACAAAAAGCGAAAAGCAGAAGTATTCAAAACTTACTTCATTTGTTTGACGATAGTGCTTTTTCCTGATTCTCCAGCACCTGAAACATGGAAAAGCAACAGTTTACCACAAAAAGAGGAAATGTGGGCTACTGTGGGAAAGGCATACAGACTCCACATGGGGTGTAAGAGCTTAAGGATAATTTAAGGTGCTGTAAATTTGACATTGGCCCTTTAGCTCTTGATCCAGCCCCAAAGAACGTGATGAAGTCTATTCTGTTTGCAGACTGTCACAGTCCAAATTGAAATTAAGTTTATTTAATGTTAATTCAGATCCTAATGGACCTCCTCCTGCGGCTAAAAACTATTAGGCTTAATTTTCATTCAAAAGGGCAAGCTACCTCAGGCTGTGGGCTAAAAGATGTGGGAGAGGAGAGTCACACTGATGCAGACCAGGATGCTCTCTTGAGACAATTGTAAAATACTGCAGATGATGGAAACACCAGGCACAAGACTATCATTAACATAGAGGAAGAGTACCTGAGGAAGGAGACCTGAGTAGGAGATCCCCTCCAAGCCACGAGGCAGCCTGACCCGGAGCCGTTTCACCATTTTTACTGAATGAAAATTCTGGAACTCGCTTCTTAACTGCATTGTGGGTGTCCCTATGCCCCAAGAACTGCACTGGTTCAGCAAGGCAGCTTTTTTTATTCACTCATGGGACATGAGCATTTGTTGTCCATCCCTAGGAGCCCTTGAGAAGATGGTAGTGAGCTGCCTTCTTGAACCGCTACAGTCTATATGCTGTAGGTAGACCCACAGTGTCATCATGGAGCGGAATTCAAGGATTTTGACTTAGTACACCCTCATGACCTTTTCAAGGGCACTTAGTGATGGGCAATAAATGTAGGTCTAGCCAGCTTTGCTCACATCTGTGAACAGATAAAAAAAAGTGGAACAACAACTTCTTCGTTCTCTGAGGTTGGGTCTAAGAGGCACCTTATTGGGGGACAGTGGAGGAAGTTTGACTCTACAGCTGGCTATGCTGTATCTGAGTTGCTGGATGTTGATACTGAATACTTGGATTGGGGCGAATACCAATGGTTACTACTACTGCTGTTCTGTTGCAGGAGATTTCTTGGCTGCAAAGGGTGGGCATAAGTGTGGTAGCAAGGGACAAGGGGAAGGGTGGTGATGGTGTTCAGAAGCTGTATCATGTCAGAACTGTCAGGCAGTTTCTCTTTGACTGCCCTTCTTTTATTGACGCACATTAATACTCCAAGTAGAAGCTCCAAGTTCTGAGGAAGGGTCACCGGGCCCGAAACATTGACTCTGTTTTTTCCTTCACAGATGCTGCCAGACCTGCTGAGCTTCTCCAACAACTTTGTTTTTGCTCCTGATTTACAACATCTGCAGTTCTTTCAGTTTTTATCAGTTCCAAGTGTCAGTTTCAAAACTTTACTAATGAAATCTGGATTGGTATGAGGGGCGTAGCAGGTCTGATCACTATAGTATTATCTATTCTCCAAAGGGAGAAGTAGCTGACGCTTCTTGTAAATCTATCTGGTACTGCATGGATCACGGAGTTCTTCACAAATTTCAATACCTTGCCTCCCTTTAGCTCTGTGATTTCCTCCAACTCTCCAAGGCTTCAGCACACCTCCAGTTAAGGTGTTCTGCACACAATTCAAGCATTGGCTGCCTAGGCTCTAAACTCTGCCGAATACTCTCCCTAAAATTTCTTCACCTGTCTACATTTCCATCCGTCCTTTAACAATTATCCCAGCTTGTTTCACATTGATTTAATTGGTTGTAATTGTTTGAAATTTGGGTAAACACAGCAGTCAATTTGCAAACAGCAGGGAAGCTTCTTGAAAGAAACCTGATCTCCTTTCTACTGATTCAAAGTGAGATGGAAGGCTTTCTTATACTTATATACAGGGCCATTCCATTACAGTAAAAACAAGAGGATATTTCCCCTCTTTTTGGTCTATAAAGCAGATTGACGCACTTTGTCATGAAATCATGAGATTGCATTTCTTGCAATTGTTGCTGAAGATATGCAACAGAACCAAAGTATAATGACAACAGAAGATTTTGTCGGAAAGAGCTTGTTAGTGATTAAAGGATTTCTGTGTGTTCATGAAAGGCTGCCATCTACTTGAAAGGTATAAGTTCGGAGACTGATATTATTGCAGAAGCAAGTGCAATATCTGGTGTATCTGGTGTTAACAATCAGTTCACACTCCTAATAGAGTAACACTTTGAAATGTAATTTAGTGAACAAAAATATTCATAAAGGATAGAAGTGGGAAGTAAAATATCAAAGAGTTTCTTTGCACATCAGCTGTACATTAATAATTGAGCTAGAGGGTAATTGGTGCAAATAATGAGGATTATCAAATCTAATGCTCAAGTGCCTTAAGCACCTCAGTGAGACCTTCCACAAACTTGAGCTCTTGTGCCAGCACTGTAAGACTTGGTCATGTAGAGCTGTATATATTGTCTTAATGTATAAAAACTCTGCTGCCGGTATCATAACTCATTTTAAATTTTGTTCGCCCCATGCTCACTGGCCAACACCAGCTCCTGTGCCAGCTCCAACTCGATTTTAAAACTCACATCCTACTTATCAAATCCCTCCATGGCCTTTTCTCTCCTATTTCTGTAAAATCCTCCTGTGCCACAACCCTGTGAGAACTCTGTCCTCCTCTAATTGGAGTAAGTGCATTTAATTTCACTTCATTATCCACGTGAAAATTTATTTCAGGAACATTTCTCATTTATTTTAAAAATTATATAGCAATGAAAAATAACAATAAAATGAAGAAGTCATCCTACAAAGATCTAACTGTAATTATATGTATTAATAACTGTTCCAATGCACTAAAATAGCCAGTCAGTGACTCCCATCATGATGGCATATCTAGACCTGAAATTCTGCAATTCTCTCCCTAAATTTCTTTGCGTTTTTATATTGTATGTTATTTCAATGTAGCTTTGACTAACTGAATCATTACTATGCTCAACAATAACTATGTTATTATGTATCAGGGAACTATACACAGCTCTACATAACCAAATATTATAGTGCTGACACAAGGGGTCATTCTCCCTCCAGGTCACCCAGTCATGTGTTCTCTTATATCATTATGGGAGGTGCCATTCACACAGTCCCAGACAATACCTTTACAAATGCCAAAACAATTACTCATTTTTTCCCCTATTTACCCCATTTTAACATACCACTGCCTGAATCTGAATAACTAGTTCAGTAAACAATAGCGTTGAGGAATATATGGGGTTTGATACTTGTGATTATCCTGCTTCATTGGGAACGCTGTATTACGTTTGTAAACAATGCTGCATATTTTCTATTGGATCTTTGATTTAACATAAAATTCCTTCAAGTTAATCAAATCTCTTTGGTATTAAAAAGGCATTTGCTTACATCTGAACTGTTGAGTTTGGCCAAAGATTTTTATTGCTCTTCATACCCAATATCAGCGTACATGTTCTGAATGTACATTGTAATAAATTCTAATTCATGTGGATTGTGTATGAGTTTCATTACCACTTAATCTGTTCACCAAAGCATGCAAAATGAGCAAACCGGCCTCCTCCTGTGCTTATGTTTCTATTATTTCACAATCTATGCCTATTTTAGACATGAAATTATTCTTATATGAATAAATGGCTTGGAGACATGTAATTTTTTTAAATCACAGGATACAAGCACCATTGGCTAGGCTTGTCAGCTCAATGCAGACATGATAGACCAAGTAGCCTCTTCCTGTGCCATAAGTGTTCTACAATTCTACGAGTTTTTTTTTATCCATGACTGCACTTGAAAAGGTGGTGATGTGTCCCCATTGTGAATGCTGCAGGGCAGCTCAAATTTGTCTCATGCTGCTTTACTATTTCCATGGAACTTTTAATCTATTGGCAATAAACTCATTTAGATAAGAGGAATGTCATCTAATCATTCCCTTTGATACCAACAGTAATTTCGAAGCTTTAAGTAACTGTGATCCCTATCAATCAAACTACAGCAGCCTGGCTGAGATTTTGGACAACCTAGATGTAATCCCACACGTTCCCTTTAGAAATTAGACTAAACAGAGACTGTGGATAGATTTTTTTAGATAACAAGGAATCGAGAGCAGGCATGAAAAAGGAGTTGGGGCCTACAGCAGATCAGCCATAGCCTTGAAGAATGACAAGGCAGGTTTGATGTGCTGAATGGCTTACTTCACCTCCTGTTTCTTACATTCTTCTTATGTTCTAAGCAGCAGATAAAAATCCCTTGCTGGGCAAGTGAGGAGGGGAGAGACCAACGCGTTGGTGGTCCAATTGCAGATATTGGTCTGTTGGTGAGCTGTCATGGGAGGAGTTCAATTTCTGACCTTTGGTGGTCCCAGACAGGAGCTATCTGTTTTCTTTAACGGGGACGGAGGGGGAGAAGTAAATTTGAGAGAAAGACAAACTTCTAATTATGCAAATGTGCAAAATCCCCCTTTCTTGGGCTCATGCAGATTCCTGCTGTAAATGCTCGTTATTTGTTTACTCCAGTTCTGAACTTCCAGGTTAATCTCTTCACTCTGAGCAGTAATCTTCTCAGTGGATAAAATGCTAATCTGGCAAACTCACGATGCCAACAACAGCTCTCGTCATTTCTAAATTACCTTAGACGTTGCTTCCTGCCTCCGGAAAAATCATCTTCAGCTGAGATCAACCATGATAAAATGAGACAATTACGCATTACTAATTGGGATGACTTGTGAGGCCACTCGAAGTGAGCTACTTACACGTTAATATTACCGTGATCTTATTTGCTTCTCAGGATACTGAAACAACAGGAATGTTTCCTCTGTTGTTACATACGAATCAAATCCCAACCCAAAACATCAACTTTCCTGCTCCTCTGATGCTGCCTGGCCTGCTGTGTTCCTTCAGCTCCGCACTGTGTTATCTCTGACTCCAGCATCGGCAGTTCTTACTATCTCTAAATCCTAAATAAGGTAATTTTGTTGTTTTTATCCTTTGGTGCTGTATCAAGGCTAAATAACAACAATTTATCTTTACGTAGCTAGCACCTCTAACGTATTAAAATATCTTTCACAGAACCGCAAAACAAAATGTGCACTGAGCCACATAAGAAAATATCAGGTCAAATGACCAAACACTTGATCAAAGAGGTAGGTTTTCAGGAGTGTCTTAAAGGAAGAAAACAAGGTAGATAGACTGAGAGATGTAGATCAGATATTTCAGAATGAGGAGCCCTAGGCCACTGAATACACGGCCACCGATGGAGGAGTGATTGAAACTGGAGTTACACAAGAGGTAAGAATGAGAGGCGTGCAGAGATCTCTGAGGGTTGTGGGACGGAGGAGAAACCAGAGATGAGGTTTGTGGTGGTGGGGGTGGGTGTGGGGATTTAGTGGCGCTTGGGAGAGTGTGGAGCAAGACCATGGAGGGATTTGAAAACAGGGATAACAAGTTTAAATTAAAACATTGCTTGATGAGGTGCCAATCTAGGTCCATGAGAACAGAGGTGACAGTGGATCTGATGCATGTTAATATGGGCGACTGAGTTTTGGCTAACATCAAGCTTATGTAAGGTTAGAATGTTGGAGACTTGTGAGGAGTGGTTGCTGGGAGGTTTGTCTCAATGTAACAAAGGCATGCATGAGAGTGTCAATGACAGATAAACTGAGACAAGATTTTTTTTAAAAAAAGGATTTTTTTTTCTTCCTTCAGGGTATGTGTTGCTGTTATAGCTGTCATCTGTTTCAAATATAATTTTTTTTTTGGAAACTGTTGGGAATGCCCAAATCCCATAGAGTGTACATCTCCTTCGTTTACAAAACAGAAATTGCTGGGAAAATCAGTCTGGCAGCATCTGTGGAGAGAAAGCAGCTTTGACGTTTCGGGTCCAGTGACCCTTCTTCAGAACTGATGGTAGCTAGAGAAAAGGTTGATATTTTAGAATCCCTACAGGATAGAAGCGGGCCGTTCAGCCCATCAAGTCCACACCCAGACCCATATCCCTACCCTATCCCTGTAACCCTGCATTTCCCATGGCCAATCCACCTTGCCTGCATATCCCTAGACACTATGGGTAATTTAGCATGGCCAATTCAACTAACCTGCACATCTTTGGACTGTGGGAGGAAAGCAGAGCACCCGGAGGAAACCCACACAGACACAGGGAGAATGTGAAAACTCCACTCAGACAGTCACCCAAGGTTAGGATTGAACCTGGGTCACTTGTGTCTCTCCAGAAGATAGGGTGGGGGGAGGGAGGAGGAGTAAACGATAGTTGGAGATAGAGCGCAAAGAGAGAGAGAAACAGGAACAAAAATAAAATTGTTGGAAAAGGTCAGCAGGTCTGGCAGCATCTGTGAAGGAAGCAAACAGAGTTAACATTTCTGGTCCTGAGGAAGGGTCACCGCAACTTTGTTTTTGTTCCTGATTTACAGCATCCGCAGATTTTTCAGTGTTTATGGGAGAGGCAAACAGTTGGATAAACAAAGGAGTTAACGAAAGTCAGTCTGAGGGATGGGGACTATCAGTAGCTGACAATAGGTGTGTGTGGTAGCAGTCCATGTGATGAGAAAGCCTGGTGTGTGGGGTTGGGATAGGACATGGGAGACAGTCTCAAGTCCTAAAATTATTGAACTCGATATTAAGTTCAGACGCTGCAGAGTTCCCAAGTAGAAAATGAGGTGATGTTCTTCCAGCTTGTACTGAGCTTCACTGGAGCAATGTAGCAAACCTGAGTCAGAGATGTTGGCCAGGGAACACAGTAATGGGTGAAGTGGTGGGCAACTGGAAGCTCGGGGTCATTTTTGTGGGCAGAACATAGGTGTTCCACAACATCTCCTATATTTAATTCTACTAAAACACATGTAACTAAACAGAATTTCGTATGATCATATTAATGCAGGCCCTTTGAAAATGTGTTTGACACTTATTGCTCATTGCAAAAACTTTAATTCCCAACTTCACAACTCCTTCACATGATAATAACGGATTTATGATAGAATAATCAACACTACTGCTGCATGACCTCTTTTACAATAACAGTTATCAAAGAATCCCTACAGTGTGAAAGCAGGCAATTTGGTCCATTAAGTCCACACTGGCCTTCCGAAGAGCATCCCACTCTGACGGATCCTCCTGCCCTATCCCTGTATCCCTGCATTTCCCATGGCTAATACGCCTAATAAGCACATCTTTAGATGGGCAATTTAGTGTGGCCAATCCATCTAACCTGTGCATCTTTGGACTGTGGGAGGAAACCAAAGCACTCAGAGGAAACCCACACAGACACAGGGAGAATGTACAAACTCCACACAGTCACCGGAGACTGGAATTAAACTTGGGTCCCTGGCGTTGTGAGGCAGCAGTGCTAACCACTGAGTGACTGTGCTGCCCCCTAAGGTAGATTTCTATTTTAATTAAAGGAAATAATGTGACCAAGAATACCAATAGGTTAAGACTAGAGTTATCATTGCTAGAGGTGGAAACCTTGAGTTAAATATGTCACATAAATACGCATAAAGAAATTACAGTGTGGAGCTGGAGGGGCACAGCAGGTCAGGTAGTATCAGAGGAGTAGGAGAGTCGATGTTACCCGAAACATTGACTTTCCTGCTCCTTTGATGCTGCCTGACCTGCTGTGTTCCTCCAGCTCCACACTGTATTGACTCTGACTCCAGCATCTGCAGTTCTTGCTATCTCTGTAAAGAAGTTACGTTTTTCAAGGTTATTTTTAGCCCCTTTGGAGATTATGGGTATGATCCAGGAGTTAATGCTGTTACCTATCAGATACAAATGGAATTGAGTTCCTATATTTGTCTTTTAACTGGTTTTGGTGTTTTTGTGAAGTGAAGGAAACAGCAATAAGACTGGTGAGATTAAAGACTGAATAAGGCTTACTGTATTAAAAGGTTGCAGGGATGGTTCAGGTGAAACTCTCTGTCAGAGCTCCGGGTAGCTCTGGGTACTGGTGAGCAACACTTTGTCTGTTGGCCAGGTGGTGATAACAGCTGGCACAAGACAAAAAACCCATGAAGCCAATGTTATAGACCAGATTGCAGCAGACAGCAAACACTGCTGCACAGTACTGCAGAGCTCATCCTGATCAATCCTGACTGTGGAAGCATCATTTGAGCATACTGATGTCTGCCTGACAAAGGTTTCTTTGGTGGTGGCATGTCTGCCATTATAGACCTGGACTATGTACCAAGTTCTGAATAAATGCTATGAGTCTGAAAAAGAGCCATTGTCACCAAATGATAGCCTTACTGATACTAAGCTTGTTAAAAGGACGATGGATGAAGAAACTGACCATGGCACCATGGAAAGTGGGAGCAATAGGGCACAGTACAGTCCGTGGAATAGGCACAGTTCTCTGCAGATAAGAAGGAAAGCCCAGAAGACTTTGTTGCCTGCCCAGTGCCCTAGTTTGAGACATCTCCTCAGGGCCAGTGAGAAACGTGCAATTGCAGGAACTAAATGTAATTATTATTGTCCACATAAGGTATAATGATATAGGTAGGCTGAGAAAAGAGATTCTGCGCGGTCAGTATGAGCAGCGAGGGGCTAAACTGAGGGCCTGCGAGAAAGTTACCGCAGTAATCATGTGTGATTTAATCTACATATAGATTGGATGAATGAGGTTAACAAAGGTAGCCTAGAGAAAGAGATTATAGATTGCTTTCAAGGCAGTTTCTTAAAGCATTATAGATTTAATCAGACTCTATTTTTTAATAAGCTTGTTCAGAGAGGGAGCAGTTGGGATTTGAACCCAGGCCACCTGGCCCTGAGATAGGGACACTACCATTGCATTATGTGACCACTCAGATAGCACACTTCTTTCTAGATCCAAAAATGTACAATCAGACAGTATTAATTAGTGACCTTTTAGTAAAAGTTCTCAGGGGGTGATCATAACATAATTGAATTTTCCGTTCTGTTTTAGGCAAAGTTTGAATGGGTGCAAGACTAATGTTTTAAACTTGAATAAAGACAATTAAAAAGATACAAGGATGGAGGCAGCTAAAGTGAACTGGAAAAATAAATTATTTAATGGATCAGTAGAAATGCACTTGCCGGCATATAAGCACATAACAATTGCAAAAATGCAATAAGAGAGGAGAAGATGAAATATGAGAGTAAGCTAACTAGTGATATAAAAGAATTTTGCAAGAATCTTTTAAATATCTAAAAGGTAAGTGAGAGGCAAGAGTGGGCATTGAATTGCTGGAAAATGAGGCTGAAGGAGTAGTAATAGAGAGCAAAGAAATGGCAGAGGAACTGAATAGGTACTTTGCATCAGTTTTCACAGTAGAAGACACCAGCAGCGTACCAGAACTTCAAGGAAGTAATGGGTAAGGGTGAGTGTATTGGCCACCAGTAAGGAGAAAGTTCTAGGGAAGCTAAGAGATCTGAAGGTGGATAAATCACCCAGACCAGATGGACTACAAACCAGGGTTCTGAAGGACATAGCTGAGGAGATTGTGGAAGCATTGGAAGTGATCATTCAGGAATCACTGGAGTCAGGGAGAGTGCCAGAGGACTGCAAAATGGCTAATGTAACAGCCATGCTTAAGAAGGGAGTGAAGCTTAAGGAATTATAAGCCAGTTAACTTGATCTCAATCGTTGGTAAGATTTTAGAGTCCATTATTAAGGATGAAATTGCAGAGTACTTGGAAGTGCATGGTAAAATAGGGCTCAGTCAGCACGGTTTCGTCAAGAGGAGGTTATGCCTGACAAATCTTAGAGTTCTTTGAGGAGGTAAAGAGCATGTTAGACACATCCACTGGATGAGATCTATTTGGATTTCTAGAAGGCCTTTGACAAAATGCCACACAAGAGGCTGCTAAATAAAATAAGAGCACATGGTGTCAGGGGCAAGGTACAAGCATGACTAGAGGATTGGCTGACTGGCAGAATGTAGAGAGTAGGATAAAGGGGTCTTTTATAGGGTGGCAGTCAGTAACTAGTGGAGATTTGCAGAGATCCATGTTGGGACCACAAGTATTCATGTTATTTATTGATAATCTGGACGAAGGAACTGAGAGCATTGTTGCTAATTTTGCAGATGACACAAAGATGGGTGGAAGGGCAGGTATTATTGAGGATGTGGGGAGGCTGCAAAAGGCTTTGGATAGACTAGGGGAGTGCACAAAGAAGTGGCAGGTGGAATACAGTGTGAGAAAGTATGAGGTTATCCTTGCTGACCAACACAACAACTCATTTGGCACCATTATATCTCCAGACCATAATCTTTCAAAGGAAACATTAACACCACTGCTCTTTCTGGTGGGTGCAAAAGATCCCAGAAAACTATTGAAGAACAGCATAGGAGTTGTCCTGGCCAATATTCACCCACCAATAAACATCACTAAAACAGAATATGTTGTTGTGTACCTCCTTTATATTTGTGAGATGTTGTAATGCACAAACTGGCTGCTTCATTTTCCTGAGATAGCCTTGACTCTTGCCTTCACAAAAGGAACGGTTACAAAGCAAAAATACTCAACTGAGTGCAATGCGCTTTGGAGCATCATTGGTGCAGTGAGAAATTTGTTTGAAAACATGCCTGTGAAGTGCTAGGGATGTTTCACTGTTTTAAAGATGTTTTATAAATCTGGAGTGGTGTCTTGTGACAAGATGGATAGCGTCCTTGCCTCTGAGTCAGAGGCACTGGGTTTAAGCCCTACCTCAGGAATTGATTGCCAAGGAATATACATTCATAACATGGCCAAACAGACTCAACACTAATCTGTAAGTCCTTTAAAAATATACCAATGAAAGGCAATAAGAATGGGACAGATTCCTGATCAACCATATGATAATTCCAGACTACAGTAAAGAAATGTATATGTTGCCACAGCAAATTGGACTCCTTGTAGGATCAGCCAGCTCGATGGCTGCAGTGGATCAAATTGGCATCAACAGCTTGGGGTTCCATCTTTTTTCCAGCTGGAATGCATATGTGACCTGCCTCCTTGCCCCAACCATAGTACAGCTCACAGTTCTGTGGGTCAGACCAGCCTTTAGGTACAGAACTAAAGGAGAAGGATATAATTCTGTTAGTATCATGGACCTGGAATTGCTGTTGCATACTTTCTATAATTGGAAGTCTAAAACTGTATACTACACTTCAAATGTAACCTTGTGAAGAACTCCACAGAGGCTAGTATCCTGTCACCAAGTCACTCTTTATTTAGACATGGAGAGTCCTTGACACTAATCTAACTCTCTTAGAGACAGCTTTCAAACTGAACAGAATGTCTGACATTCCTGTTCTTAACTGTCAGCCAGGGCTCCCTGATTGAATCAGATTAATAGCCCTGATCAGGGAACTCATGTTCTATGATGACCACCTGGCTGACCTTGTTACAATCACTACAATGCATCAATAATATTTCTTCATCTTTGTATTCTAGATAAGTGATAAAACACGTTAATCATTCTTTAAGATAATTGACAAAAGACCAGAGAGGAGATTTTTTTGTTCTAAAACAAAGGATGATCTGGCTGCTTTGCCTGAAAACATAACGGAAGTACATTCAATACTGATCTTCCAAGGAATATTTAAGAACATAAGACCTAGGAGCAGAAATAGGCCATTCAGTCATTAAATCTGCTCCAAATAACTACTTGAAAGTAAAAAAATAGACAATGTTGTAAAGTAGGATCAGGGGTGTGTGTCCAAATGTTTTGCTCTTTCCATACATTTGGTGGGCTGAATGGCCTTTTCTGTCCAGATTATTACTTTATATAGTAAATAAGTGTAACAGCAGGCTTATTGAAGGGCTGTTGTAACTTTCAATTCTGAGAAATTTCTTATGCATTACTCCTCCCCATGAACCTTCTGTCAATCTTTCATGTCATGATATCTGCAATAAAACTCCTACACAACACCTTATCAGATGCTTCTTGGAAATCCAGATAAAAGACAAGCAGTGTCTTTCTTTATCTCATGTCATGATAGAATTCTCCAAAGCAAGAATAACCTGGCTTTCTGAAATCTGTGCTGACAGACTCTGATTAATCACGTGTGAAGCAAAATTATGCAAACCGAAACAAAACATAAATACCAGAAACTCTTCGTGGCTCAGCACAGAATTGGCAGATGAATGTTCAAGATATAGGCTCTACCTATGTCTCAGGCAGGTGGGACTTGAACCCAGACTTCCTGGCCCAGAGGTAGTATGAATGCGTCACAAGATTCAAGCACATACTCATGAATGATACGATGTGACTAACAATCTCAGTCAAGTAATGAATTGGTGTGATAAGGGAGAAAGAGATAAAGGGGGCATAATTGGCAGAGTAGATGGAAAGTTACTTTCAGATATTTGTTCCCGAGCAACTTTACATGAAAGTGCAAGAGATGGAACAACTGCTCATCACCTTCTCCCAAATGGTTGTCTAGACCAACATCACAAATCTCTCAGATTTGTTCCCACTTAATTTGCTATTCAGACATCCATTTTTTTAACATTATAATGTTTCAGGAAACGTCGACTTTCCTGCTCCTCCGATACTACCCAACTTGCTGTGTTCCTCCAGGTCACACTGTATCGACTCCGACTTCCAGCAGTTCTTGCTATCTCCCATTGTTTGAAATTTTTTGTTTTTTTTTGCTTCTGATCAATTCCTGTCTATTCAACCGTTTAGTCTTTATCCCCCTATAGTGTAGAGCATAGTATGATGCCAATAATTGAAATTCTGGCCTGTAATTTACTGACGTATCACTATCTATTACTTTACAAGAGGGAAGGGTGTTCTGGAGGATGAAACTGTATATTAAACCATTCCAAATTTTCTTAAATATCATTTCCCACTGTCAACTAATAAGTATCCATGTGCGTTTCTCATTCTTGTCTGTTTCTAATCAATGTGCTTAAAATACTTAAATGTTATTCTTGGCTTTTATAGTTTTCCATTTTTTTTTATGATGTCTTCTACTTTAAATAAATTGAATTCCATTCCTTTTAAGGATATTGCTATTCAAATATTTAAAATAACCATTCCATTGAACAACATTTTAGTTTCAAGTATTGGATTACCAATATTCAATTGAGACACCCAAGAGGGTATTGGATAGTTATTCGGATTAAATAATGTGCCACAGTATGGGATAAAAAAACAGAAACTTAGCATTCGGTAATGATGCTCATTTGAAGAGCTGGTGCAGACACAATGGGCCAAATTACCTTTTTCTGTGAAATAATACTTCTGTGATACAAGTACCTCTGGAGTGTAATGTGGAGCCTATATAGGAATGTCTTTTAATTGTATCAGTTAACTCATCATTGATGCCTGCTAAAATTCTTCAACTTGAAATCCACATTCTCCACAATGCAGTTTCTGGAGAATCCTGAAATGCACAATTTGCCCAATTTCTGCAAAACAAAACTTACATATTTATGTTCTATCGACAAAATCCTCAATAATTTATTCTGATGAATGTTCGTTATTCTCAATCTTGTCGGAGAACAATTGACGAGAATAATTATTTTGGACCAGAAGATTTTTTTTAATCTTTCATGGGATGTGGGGGTCTCTGGCTGGGCCAACATTTATTACACATCCCTAGTTGCCCTTGAGAAGGTGGTGGTATGCTGAGGTTGTGAATAGGGCTTTAAACTAAATAGTGGGGAATTGTGTTCAATCACGAAGTGAATAATACAATCAAAGATAAATTTGAAAGTAGGATTACAGGTTAATGATGAGGTTGATTGTTACCAGAAATTAGAAGGAAAGGACAGAATAAGTGAATGTCATAGCGTACCAAGGAACCATAGAAGTGTAGGGAAATTCAATAATAGAACAAACTTAAAGGCTTTTTATCTTAATGCATGAAGGTTTCAGAGTAACGATGCAAATTGAGGTAAATTAAGGTGCAGTCCATGTGCTGTAGATAGGCCAACAATTCTCTTAGGTAGAGGATTCCAGGATTTTGACCCAGTGGCAGTGACTTCCAAATCAGGATGGTGAATGGCTTGGAGAGGATCTTGCTGGTGGTGGTATTCTTATGTTTCTACTGCCCTTATCCTGCTACATGGAAACGATTGTAATTTTGGAAGTTGCTGTCTAAGGATCTTTGGTGAATTTATGCAGTGCACTTTATAGATGGTACACACTGCTGTTATTGAGTGTGAAGGGAGTGGATGTTTGTGGATTGATAACAATCAGGCAGGCTGCATTGTCCTGGATGGTGTCAAGCTTCTTGAGTATTGCTGGAGCTGCACTCACCCAGGCAAGTGGGGAGTATTCCATCACACTCCTACTTGTGCTGAGTTAATGTTGGACAATCTTTGGGCAGTCAGGAGGTGAGTTACTCACTGCAGGATTCCTAGCATCTGACCTACTCTTGCAGTTACGGTACTTACCTAAAGTCATGCAGCACAGAAGAAGCACTTTGGCCTATTGAGTCTGCACTGACATACCTACACTACTCTCACATTCCACCACTTGGCCCTTGACTTGAATGCTGTGACATTTCAAGTGCTCATCTGCGTATCTTTTAAAGGTCGTGATGATTCCCAACTCTACTACCCTCCAAGGCAATGGGTTCCACATTGTCACCACCCTCTGGGTGAAAAGATTTTTCATCAAATCCTGTTGCCAGTCCAGTTCAGTTTCTGTTTAATGGCAGCCCCAGGATGTCCACAGTGATGGTGACAGGAAGTGCGATTCAGTGATGGTAATGCCATTGAATTTCAAGGGTATATGGTTAGATTCTTTCTTGTTGGAGATGATCATTGCCTGACATCTGTGTGGTTTGACTGTTACTTGCCACTTGTCAGCTCAAGCCTGGATATTGTCCAGATCTTGTTGCATGGACTGCTCCAGTATCTTAGGAGTTGCAAATGGTTCTAAACATTGGGCAGTCATCTCCACTTCTGACCTTTTGATGAAAGGAAGGTAATTGATGAAGCACCTGAAAGTTGTTGGGCTGAGAACACGATCCTGAGAATTTCCCTGCAGAGATGTCCTGCATTTGAGATTATTTATGTCCAACAATGACAAACATTTTCTTTTGTGCCAGATATGAAGCCAGCTAGCAGAGAGCTTTCCTCTGATCCCAATTGACTCCAGTCTCACTAGGGCTCCTTGATACCATATTCGGTTAAATGAGGCCTTAATGTCTAGTACAGTCACTCTCAACACACCGCTAGAATTCAGCTCTTTGGCCAATATTTGAACTAAGGCTGGATTTGTTTCATATGCTGTCATATTCAGCACAACATTGTGGGCCAAAGGGGCTGTTCCTGTGTTGTACAGTTCTATGTTCTATGTTCTAAGGCTGTAATGAGATCAGGAGCTGAGTGTCCCTGGAGGAACTCTAACTGAGCATCGGTGAGGAGGTTATTGCTAAGCAAATGATGCCTGACCTTCCACCACTTTACTGATTATCAAAAGTAGACTGATGGGGCAGTAATTGGTTGGGATGGATTTGTCCTGCTTTTTGTGTACAGTATAGCAGCATGGCAGGCACAGTCTACTTCAATGTATTTACAATACAATTAATGCACAGAAACAAAACCAGTGACCAATTTGAATCCTATACACTCCTTATCACTTGTTTTCTCCTTATAATTCTCTTCTGCTTTGTTCTACCTATTCCATTATTGCAAAAGTAAGGTTATTTTGCATTAGCCCATAAGCATTCCTCTGTACTTTGTTATTCTTTCTCATTTTCAGTTGTTTGGTAATACAAACATTGAATCTTGCTGAAAAGAGAGATCAGCACAAATGTAGGAATACTAAATTTCAAATAATCACAACATCTTGTACAATAATGTCCCTCTTTTATTCATGTTTCAGCATACTTCCTTCAAAGTCCATTCCTAACTCCATATGATTTCTGAATGATCAGTATATATTTCTTCCTTCTCTATTTTTGTGAAAGAAGTAACTCTTCCTTTGGGTCTTTTATTTCAACACACACCTTTCCTAGTTCCTAAAACATGGAAACAATTACAACTTTAACGACCTGACAGCACTGTAGGTGTACCTACACCACATGAACTGCAATATTTCAAGAAGGTCGCTCTTCACCACCTTGAACATACAGTTTCCCTTTTCATTCCATTTCTATGTGTGCTCTATTATTTAAACATTTATGCTTGCAACACTTAATTAACTAACAATGAGGCAAAAATAGCTCTGTGACACAATAACGTCTTGTGGAAGTACTCGAACTGAACCAGGTCCACTTAGTTCTGTTTAATAGATGGCTTCCTCCTTGAATCTCCTCCTTCACCACTTGAGGCTTTTTTCTGTCTCACTGGTGAAAAGGCTTCATGAACTTACTGTTATAGTATCAGGTACATGCATTTAATTCATTATAATAGGGTTAGGGTTAGGGTTAGGGTTAGGGTTTGCCCATATGGCTAGACATAATCCACATAGTTCTGTATTTAGTCTACAATCTAAGAATTGAACAGAAACCTCAAAGGCAACATAACTAAACATTCATCAGTCATAATTTCACCCATATATCCTCGGCAGCCTGAATTAGACATAAATGTACATAATATTTTGAAGACAGTTTATATTGCAGGCCTTTAGGGGAAATAAACATCCATCTCTATATCCCTTATAAGACCACATGATCATAAGAAATAAGAATATGGGTAGGCCATTTGGCCCATCAAGTCTGCTCCGTCACTCAATAGGGTCATGGATGATTTGACATGCTGCACGTCTAGTTTCCTGCATTTTTCCCAAAACGCATGATTCCCTTACTGATCAAGAATCAAGAATGATAAAGACAGAAAAATCTCATTCAAACTATGGGATGAAATTTCTGTATCTTTGAGCCCTTCTAAGGCAAATACTAATGATCAAACAAAGGATCTTCACTAGTGTATTACCCATATGATTATACTATATTCATTTATGATCCCTACACCAGAACACATCCCTATGCTTTCTGTCATGCCAAGAGTAGTATGATGATAAATCTTTAAAGGTGTATTCTAAAAGCTGCATTTTAAAAGACTAAAAGTCAAAATGGTTTCTGTGAGTCAACATACATCTTTCATGGTGTAAGACACTATCTCATCTCTAGACAGAACAGAAAGGACTTTATTTTTTGATGTGACTCTCTGTAGCTCAGACCTAAAAATTACTTCATTATAATGTGCCAATTTGCCTTGCAAACACAAATGCCATTGGTTGTCTGAAACCACAGGCTAACAGGCCACAATGTAGACTATGTGCTGAATAATCACCATGTCTTTTTTGGGCAATGACTCAACACTTGATGTGAGGTCAAATAATAAGGTGGTTTTGTTCCCTGTTTTAAAGAGGTTCAAGCAGAATGAAAACCAGCTTTCAGGAGAATCCCAGCAAAGGGACAATCTGCAAATAAAGTCATTAAACTGGTCAGTCAGAAAATCAGCCAATGTATCTAACTTCACACTGTTGAAAGAGAAATCAGGGCTCACTTCTCTAATTTGTTCCATCTTCAAATTCACTTAAGAAATCTACTCCAGGTAGAACAACTACAAGAACCTTTGCAATTAATGAAAAATATCAGATTTTCAAGGTCTTCATTCCAGCCAAACTACTAACTCAACTAAGAAATTTCAGACCTGCCAGAAATAGAGACTGAGTTAACTTGCATTTTTATATGATGTTCTATTTTGATCCAAATCTAATTTTGCGTGTGTGAGAGATAATGTGAGTGAATCGAATGAATGAGACCTCACATTTTCATTAACCCCAGGAGCAATTGAGTGACAAACAAAATAACTGTTGTTTTTTAAATACACTGAATCTTCCTGTTATTGAAATGAAATCAATCACTTTGAGGTTAAGGGAACACACACATCCACGTACAGATTTATTGATGACAGATGATTAAAATGAAATAGAATAGAATAGCCTTTACTGTTATGTGCAGTCGAATGAGTGCAGTGAGAAGTTTGTAATGTTGTCATTTGGCGTCATCTTAGGTGCAGCATACGTAGGTATAGATACTTAAGCGTTTGTTACAGAATTGAAAGAGTAAAAAAAAGTCTAGCATAGGAATACAAAGTTTAAAAAGTATTCAATTTGCTCAAAATCCCGAATAAAAATAGAAGTACTTTAAAAAGTACTCAAATTACAGTCCTTTTCTCTGAGCCCATGCCCACTGGGCTTCAGAACTGAAGGCCTCACTGCCTCCTCGCGCTGGCCTCTGGCCCAGGACCCACCTCCAGGACTCATCTGTCCGTGTTGGCCTGGACTCGGACTGCCTTCTTCACTGGGCTCCGGCGCGCCACTTCACCGCCAGGACCCATCTCCAGGACTCATCGTCCAGGTTGGCCTGGGTTCAAACTCCCCCCCACACCGGGCTCCAGCCCATCACTCTAAATACTTAATATTTGTTCAGGGCATTTCTGTTAGACCAACTGAAGGAGTTGTGTTGGGAATTCATTGTATTCACTGTGAGGGAATGTAGTGTTATGGAGTCTATCTCTTTGTACTGTCTTTGTTTGCTTTCAGGACAGAGATTGATGACCACACCATGACAGAGATAATCCATCCATGGTTATTTTACAGGCCTCCTTTGACTGCCGTTCACAGATTGCATTTGAATGGTATGTCTTATCCACTTTCTGTTTGTTCCAGGTGATAATTAGACACCATCAGCCCTTAGACATCAGATGCTGAAGAGCTTGTCCAGAGACAGCAATGTTCTTGAATGGGTAGACGATGTGAAAAGACTTCTCTCGGGACCTGTTGTACAGTGTGGAAATGTGACCATAAATCAGGTGAATGGTTTTGAGCCCAGAGCACAAAGTTCAGCAGAGGAATGTTAGCAACAATATAGCTGGATTACGGTAAAAAGTTCCAGGAGCAGTGTTAGATCAGTGAAGCTGAAGATGTTTCTGCTCTGTGAAGCTGATCATCTATCCATCTGTGCCAATGGCCTGGAATCTTGCTTATGATTAGAGGCTGGCATTAGATGCAGCCTAATCACTCCAATGGGGTACAGTCTTGGGAGTAGAGAATGAACTGCTGAGAAGAGAGCAGTCATTGGGACAGTCAAGATTGAGTGTAGTTGTCCGACAACTCACTGCAAGAAGAAGCAGGGAGGTCTCCAGGTTGAGTTGATGTTGCTAATCAGAGGCTAAGTGTTAAAGCTGAAATCTCCTGAAGAAGAAGACAGAATTTAAATGAACTCACAGTAATCATCAGTGCCTGGGCTAGTTTCTGGAAAAACAAATTGACATATCTATTTTAGTTGTGACTGCCATTTAATGTGCAATTTATAATGTTTGACCACAGTTTTCTGTTTTATTCATATTTAACTCATGGTAGTTATGGGTAATGAAGCATAGGATAGATAGTATAAATTGTTTGCTTTGTTGATACTTTGTGTAATAAAAGTTCTTCAGTTTGTTTGTTTTTAAACCATGGAATCTTGTGGCATTATCTTCTCAGGAAAGATCGGGAATTCAATATTAACTATTTTAATGTAAGAGTTACTATTCCCTAACCAAGCCATAACAGTAGATAAAATGCTGCAGTGTCCAATTGTAAACTGTAAACAGGATAACATTGTAATGATTGTAATAATTGTGACATACAATGTATGGATGTTATTATATCTACTCAAGTCTTCACTATTTTGTCTTGGCTCTGCAGTGCTGTGGGAGTGCTGCAGTGTTGGAGATCTTTCAGATGAGATGTTAAACCAAAGCCCTGTTATGTCCACTCAGGTAGATAAGATCCCAAGGCACCATTTAAAAAAGGGTTCTTCCATTATTCTGGCTAATATTATCCTTTAACTAACGTAATCAAAATGGAATGTTCAGCAATTTATTTCAGTTCTTCTTGTGGGGCTGTGCTGCATACAAATAGACTTCCATATTGTCCTTCATTCCAACACTTCCAGAAAAATGTGTTTCTTTAACCGTGAAGTGTTTGGAATGCCCTGTGATCATGAAAGATTTCTTTCTTATAATGGGAGGTACTGCATGTGGATGTGACTTTAACTATTGTGAGATATAATATGCACCTGATACTGTACTGATTGGAAGGGCACTTTGAGATATTGTAGCCTGATAATCTTAAAATCACTATAAATATTCTTGTTAGCAAATGTCAACTGTTATTAGCAGGTAGCATCACACATATGTTTCAATAGCATTCCATTTGATTAATCCTTTTTATGTCTATCTGATTAAGACCTTAACATCTTAGGTAAAGGGTAGCACTTCCTACAATGCAGCACTCGATTGGTATTGTATTTGTCAGCTTATTGTGTTCCCAAGTCTGGGTATGGACCATGAACACACAACCTCCTGACTCATCTGAGAGATTGCCAGTATGAAAAAAATGCCAGGTCACGTTGTACTACTTAGAAACATTCCGTTCTAGATAACACTAACCAAACATCAACAGCGTTCGATAACACAGAATCTACTGGGCTAACACAGCAAAATGAGCACATGACATATTTGGAGACACTGTAATCCAAACAATATTTGACATTGTAATGACTAATGATACAGATAAACAGTCATTCCCATTTCAGGTTAATACATAGAACATAGAACAGTAAGACAGTACAGGCTCTTCGGCCCACGATGTTGTGCTGACCTATTATCCTACTAAGATCAAACTACCCTGCATACCCTACATTTTACTATCTTCCATGTGCCTATCCAAAGTCGTTTAAAAGTCTCTAATGTATCTGACTCCACTACCACTGCCGGCAGCGCAGTCCACATGCCCACTACTCTCTGTGTGAAGAACCTACCTCTGATATTTCCCCTATACCTTCCTCCAATCACCTTAAAATTATTCCCCCTCATAATAGTCATTTCCACCCTGGGAAAAAGACTCTGACTATCCACTCTATCTATGCCTCTCATCATCTTGTACACCTCTATCAAGTCACCCCTCATCCTTCTTCGCTCCAATGAGAAAAACCCTAGCTCCTCAACCTTTCCTCATAAGACCTGCCCTCCTGTACAGGCAGCATCCTCGTAAATCTCCTCTGCACTTTCTCTAAAGCTTCCACATCTTTCCCATAATGAGGTGACCAGAACTGAACACAATATTCCAAGTATGGTCTAACCAGATTTTTATAGAGCTGCAGCATAACCTCACGGCTTTTAAACTCAATTCCCCTGCCAATGAAAGCCAACACACCATACACCTTCTTTACAACCCTATCAACTTGAGTCGCAACTTTGAGGGATCAATGGACATGGACCCCAAAATCCTTCTGTTCCTCCATACTGCCAAGAATTCTGCCATTAACCCTGTATTCTGCATTCAAATTCGACCTTTCAAAATGAATCACCTCACACTTTTCTGGGTTGAATTCCATCTGCCACTTCTTTGCCCAGCTCTGCATTCAGTCAATGTCTCGTTGCAACCTACAGCAGCCCTCCACGCTGTCCACAACTCCACCAACCTTCATGTCATCGGCAAACTTACTAACCCACCCTTCCACTTCCTCATCCAAGTTATTTATAAAGATCACAAAGAGCAGACGTCTCAGAATAGAATAGATCCCTACGGAACACCACTGGTCACCAAGCTCCAGGCTGAGTACTTTCCATCTAATATCTCCCTCTGTCTTCTATTGGACAGCCAGTTTTACATCCAGACAGCCAAATTTCTTTGAATCCCATGCCTCCTTACTTTCTGAATGAGCGTACCATGTGGAACCTTATCGAATACCTTGCTAAAATCCATATACACCGCATCCACTGCTCTACCTTCATCGATGTTTTTTGTCACGTCCTCAAAGAATTCAATAAGACTTGTGAGGCATGACCTGCCCCTCACAAATCCATGCTGACTATTTCTAATCAAACTGTGCTTTTCCAAATAATCATAAATACTATCTCTCAGAATGCTCTCCAATAATTTTCCCATCACAGAAGTAAGACTGACCGGTCTGTAATTTCCAGGATTATCCTTATTCCTTTTCTTGAATAAGGGAATGACATTTGTCACCCTCCAATCTTCTGGTACTATTCCAGTGGACAGTGAGGATGCAAAGATCATTGCCAAAGGGGCAGCAATCTCTTTCCTCACTTCCCATAGCCACCTTGGGTGTATCCCGTCTGGCCCAGGGGTCTTTTAATACATTTTAAGTAGCAGCAAATTCAGAAGATGTGGCATCAGGAACTCTACATTGGACAGTCTTCGGAAGATAATAAAGATAGCCAGCATTGTAGTTTAAAAAAAACATTCTCAGGATATAAGCAAGGCCAGCATTTGTGCCATCCCTAATTACCCTCTATAATTGAATGACTTGCTATTGCATCCACACTTAACTTGTTAAAGGACAGAAGTCATATAATGGTCAAACTTGGTAAGGATAGTTTGTTTCCTTCATTCAAGGGCACAAGTAATCCAATTCTTTTTTATGATAACAATATCAGTAATCCATGGTGACCTCGACTGATCCAAGCTCCTTCCTGCCAGATTTTACTTCTGAACTGTATTCACTTTTTCAACAGTTCTGCTGGGATTTGTGTTCGTGCATGGAAGCAACTGCTTCTTTCTAGTTTAGGAACGTGTTTACTGCGTCTCTCCCATAATCTCTGGGAATAGTTTTAGTATTAACAGCAGATCATATTACTGTGACAGGCCCTGTAGAGTATTTACATATTTTAGTGGAGAACTATTTATCATTCATAGTTTTGGCTTAGGATCCATGACTTCTTGATGTAAAAGTGGCTGTGGATGTGTGAAAGCGTGAGAAAATATGAAGCAATATCAATAGTTCAGCCTGAATATCACAGTCAAAAATTACCACATTATAATTAGCATGAGCTAATGTTTTAAAAATATTTAGTTGAAATATTTATTTTCCAAAATAGCCTTTTCTTCTATTTTTCTGGAATACTCTTGTCTTGAAATGCCACCAATTAAGTACATTTCAATCCTTCAAGCGTATTTCAAGCCTTGCTCTGAGGGCTGTTCTGAAGACTGGAGAGCTTAGCCATACAGAGGGAGTGCTGCCTTGTGAGAGGTGAAGTCTTCAGGTGAAGCATTAAATCCAGGCCCAGTCTTTCTGCTTAAGTGAAAAGTAAAGATCCTAAGGCACTACACAAAAAAGCAAAAGAACTACAGATGCTGCATAACAGAAACAAAATCAAAAATTTATGAAAATACTCAGTTCTGAAGAAGGGTCACTAGACCCGAAACTGGCCTTCCCTCCACAGATGCTTCCAGACTTGCTGGGTTTTCCAGCAATTTCTGATTTTGTTACTAAGGCATTGCTTGATAAAGAGCAGGGAGCATAGACCAACATTCGGGTATCAAACACCACCAAAAACAGACTAACTACTGCCATCTTGTTACAGCCTGTGGGATTATTATAATTATAACTACTCTGTTATACCATGTGGCCAATTTAAGACTGAGATGAGGTGGAATTTCTTCTCTCAGAGAGTTGTGAGTCTTTGGAACTCCTTGCCACAGAGAGTTGTTGTGGCAGAGTTGTATATATTTAAGGCTAAGAGAGATTCTTGAACAGTAGTGGAATCAAGAGTTATGAGGAAATGGCAAGAAAATGGACATGAAGAACGTTGGATCAGCCATGATCCTGTTGAATGATGGAATAGGCCTGAAGGCCAAATAGCCTACTCCTGTTCCCATTTCTTATGGTCTGCATTATTATATCATGAACAAAATGACTGCCATGTTCATCAACATTACAACAGTCATCTCTCTTTCCAAGATTGCTGTAGTTGTACAAGAAGTGCTTAGAGATGTTTTTAGAAAAGCACAACTTACACATTGGTCTCATTGAACGGTAAGGCAGGCTCAAGGGACTGAATGGCCTGTTAATGATTATCTGTCCTATAACATGCATCTATATGTAATTGTACAAAATTATGAATTATATATAAGTACTAACATATTCGAACCTTACATAAGAACAAAAGAACTAGGAGCAGGAGTAGGCCGTCTGGCCCTTCGAGCCTGCTCTGCCATTCAATAAGATCATGGCTGATCTTTTCGTGGACTCAGATCCACTTACCCGCGTTCTCACCGTATCCCTTAATTCCTTTATTGTTCAAAAAAAATCTACCTTTTTTTTAAAAACGTTTACTGAAGTAACGTCAACTACTTCACTGGGCAAGGAATTCCATAGATTAACAACCCTCTGGGTGAAGAAATTCCTTCTCAATTCAGTCCTAAATCTGCTCCCTCTAATCTTGAGGCTATGCCCTCTTGTCCTAGCTTCACCTGCCAGTGGAAACATCCTCTCTACTTCTATCTTATCTATTCCCTTCATAATTTTATATGTTTCTATAAGATCCCCCCTCAATCTTCTGAATTCCAATGAATATAATCCCAATCTACTCAGTCTTTCCTCATAAGCCAACCCCCTCAACTCCGGAATCAACCTAATGAACCTCCTTTGCACCCCCTCCAGTGCCAATACATCCTTTCTCAAGTAAGGAGAACAAAACTGCACACAGTACTCCAGGTGTGGCCTCACCAGTATCTTGTACAGCTGCAATATAACCCCTCTGCTTTTAATTTCAATCCCTTTAGCAATGAAGGACAAAATTCCATTTGCCTTCCTAATTACTTGTTGTACCTGCAGATCTACCTTCTGTGATTCATGCACAAGGACACCAGGTCCCTCTGCATAGCAGCATGCTGCAACTTTTTACCATTCAAGTAATAATCCTTTTTACTATTACTCCTACCAAAATGTATGACTTCACATTTATTTACATTGTATTCCATCTGCCAGACCTTTGCCCACTCACTCAATGTATCTATGATCCTCTGCAAAGTTTCACAGTCCTCTGCACACTTTGCTCTGCCACTCATCTTAGTGTTATCTGCAAACTTTGACACCCTACACGTGGTCCCCAATTCCAAATCATCTATATAAATTGTAAATGATTGCGGTCCCAACACCGATCCCTGAGGCACACCACTAGTCACTGACTGCCAGCTAGAATAGCACTCATTTATCCCCACTCTTTGCTTCCTGTTAGTCAACCAATCCTCTATCCATGCTAATACTTTACCCTTAATGCCATGCATCCTTATCTTATGCAGTAGCCTCTTGTGCGGCACCTTGTCGAAGGCCTTTTGGAAATCTAGGTACACCACATCCACTGGGTCCCCATTGTCCACCTCGCTCGTAATGTCTTCATAGAATTCCAAAAGATTTGTCAAGCATGACCTGCCCTTCATGAACCCATGCTGCATCTGCCCAGCAGGACAATTTCTATCAAGATGCCTTGCTATTTCTTCCTTGATAATAGACTCAAGCATCTTCCCCACTACAGAGGTTAAGCTAACCGGTCTATAATTCCCCATCTTTTGTCTACTTCCCTTTTTAAACAGTGGCGTCACATTTGCTGTTTTCCAGTCTGCTGGGACTGCCCCAGAGTCCAGCGAACTTTGGAAAATTACCACCAGTGCACCTGCTATTTCTCCCGCCATCTCTTTTAGTACCCTGGGATGCATTCCATCAGGGCCAGGAGACTTATCAATCCTTAGCTCCATTAGCTTGCCCAACACTACCTCTTCCGTAATTATGATTGTTTCCAGGTCCTCACCTACCTTCGTCTCTTTGTCAGTTACTGGCATGTTATTAGTGTCCTCCACTGTGAAGACCGATACAAAATACCTGTTCAATGCCTCGGCCATTTCATCATATCCCATAACTAAATTCCCCTTCTCGTCCTCTAAAGGGCCAACGTTTACTTTAGCCACTCTTTTTCGTTTTATATATTTATAAAAACTTTTGCTATCTGTCTTTATATTCTGTGCTAGTTTTTTTCTCATGCTCTATCTTACTTTTCTTTATAGCTCTTTTTGTGGCTTTCTGTTGACCTTTAAAGTTTTCCCAATCTTCTAGTTTCATGCTGTTTTTGGCAACTTTGTATGCCTTCTCTTTCAATTTGATAGCCTCCCTTATTTCTTTAGACACCCATGGCAGATTACCCCTTTTCTTACAGTCCTTCCTTTTCACTGGAATATACTTTTGCTGAGCACTTTGAAAAATTGCTTTGAAAGTCCTCCACTGCTCGTCAACTGTCCCACCATAAAATCTTTGTTTCCAGTCTACTTTAGCCAAGTCCTCCCTCATTCTATTGAAGATTATATGCAAATAAATGCAGGATGGTTAGCTAGCTCAAATTTGTTAATGAGATCTAAAATTAGATGACTCCTAAGTGAGAAATTTAATTAAGAAATGTAACATTAATCATGAAATTCTTGCGTTTATGCATATTAATTTTATTTACTGCCCCTCAGCCCATTTCACTCACTATTGTTCTGAACCAGAGCAAACCCCCTCAAAAAGTATTGAGAAGATAGCCTAGACCCTAACTTTTTCTTATTTTAAAGGTAAATGCCTGGCTTTCTGTTCAGATGCAATTCAATTGGTCAAACTACCAGTCTTGAATCCAAACACAATTTATTCATACACTACGTTTAAAAGACAACTAAAGAACAAATTTGGAATAACTTAACTCTATTGGAAAACTTAACAGAGTAATACATTATTTAACTGTCAAATAGTAGCAGTTTCCAATATAGTAACATCCCATAAACACATCTTTTATCAAAGTCACAACAATGCGTTGGCAATTATGTCCTCTTATCCTGCCATGTGTATAATTATCAAATTGAATAGCTGCATTAATAAGCTCCATCTAAATAGTCTGGAATTTTTATCCTTAAAATTTTCTAAAAGTTTGAATGGGTTATGATCAGTATATACAATTGTCTCAGACGCATTACGGGCAATATAAATGTTGAAATGTTGCAACACCAGCTCCAAGCTCAAGGTGTCCTTCTCAATCACGGAATATTTCTGATGATGAGTATTCAATTTTCTAGACAAATACCCATTAGGACTTTCTATCTTCTTGTCATCTCCTTGTAAGAGTACAGCACTGACACCCACATCACTTGTATTGATAGCCACCTTGAACAGCTTTGCATAATTAGGTGTAATTAATATTGGGGTAGTGATTAACACAGCTGTCAGGCTGTCATATGCCTTCTGTTAAAATTCAGCTAATTTCTCTGAACCAAAAATATCCACTATGTCCTCTACCTGTTCTTACTTTTTTTCAACCATTTGATTGAACTTTGTCTCTGATAATTGAACTTCAACGTCCTTGTCTTTATTCTTCGATTTCTCCTCCTGTTTCAGCTGGTGGCTTAGTGACCTTGTTACCACACAGTCAGGAAAAATCCCAGGATATACTTGCTGTAATACCTTAGTTGCCCGATTTTCCACTGGCCTTTTAGCCACAGCAGGCATCACTTCCAGCTGTGATCCAGCTATATCATTACCAAGCATAAATTGTATTCCTGGAGCTGAGAGTTTCTCCAGGTCTCCCACCACCACTTCTCCACTTTTCACTGGACATGCCAACCTCACTTTACATAATGGAACACTGCTCTTCTCACCATGAATTCCACATACTAACGCTTCTTTCTGACAATACTCCTTCTGAATTATATGTCTCCTCATCTCTCACCATCAAAGATTGACTTGCTCCAATATCTTTTAAAATCTTAATTTCTTTACCTACTCCTCCTGGCACACATGAGTAAACCTGACCCACGCAAGTAAATTCTTTAAAGAAATCTGACACTTTCTTCTCAACCAATCCTTGACCAGGTTGTACATTCTTTTGCAGCTTTTTAACTTCCACTGTGCTTTCCTTTATCACTTCAACAAAACTCATTGGCTTGTCCTGTTTTCTCACATCTTCCCAATACTTTTTCTAAACCACCAACACTATGACTTCATGTGGCCCACTTTATTACAGTGAAAACACCTGAGCCTTTTTACTGCTCTTTCCCCCTTAAAGGTTTTCCTTTTTAGTTGTGATAAACTATCTTTACTATCTTCAATGAGATCTCCATTTCCCTTCCTACCATAGGATTTCTCTTTTCCCCAGTTTCTATCCCTCACAGATTGAAATTGGTGTTGGTAGCCAAACTATGATTTATGAACCAACACATAAACATCTACCATTTCTGCTGCTAATCTCGCAGTCTTAACTCTCTGCTCTTCCACATGATTTCTTACTATTTCAGGAAGTGAATTTTTGAACTCCCCCAAGGTAACCGTCTCTCTAAGAGCGCCATATGTCTTAAATATTTTAAATGCCCTTATCAACCTATCAAAATGACTTTGTTTGGTTCTTTCAAACTCAACATAAATTTGACCAGTTTCCCTCCTTAGATTCTTAAAACGTTGTCTGTAGGTTTCTGGTACTAGCTCATATGCACTTGAGATGGCTTTTTACACCTCCTCATACTCCCCAGATACATCCTCGGATAGTAATGCAAATACCTCACCAGCTGAACCTACCAACTTTGTGTTGATCAACAATATCTATACAGTCACTGGTCATTTCCTCTGTTTAGTCATTTTCTTAAATTAAATGAAAATGTCTGCTATATCGTTCTCGTCTGACTTCGGCAATGCTTGAACAGATCCCCACCAGGCCTTTGGATACATTGGGATTGCTCTCCATCATTGCCCTCATCACTACTCCTACCTTTCACCTCTACCTCTGCCATTTTAAGTCGAGTTTGAGTTTTCAGTTTCAACCTCTGAAGTTCAAAAACTCTTTCTTTTTCCCTTTCTTCTGCTAAGGCCTTCCTTTGCTTTGCTTTTTGATCTGCTTTAAATCATAACTCAAACTTTCTTTCCTTTTCTTTTGCCTCTAAGTCAAGCTGCTTCATCTTCAATTGAATTTTAGCCATTTCCAAAGATGGCATTCCTGGAAATTGTAAACACTGTGCAATTGCCACAATTATCTCCCCCTTCCTCATACAGCCCCAACTCCAGCTAGCTCGCCAATTCCAAAAGCTTTGCCTTGCACACTTTCTGTAAAACTCCTGAAGTGACTTCTTCCGCACTCAGGAAACTCTTAGTGACTGAAAAAGTCATTATTACAAAAGGCACACTGTATTTAAACCAATGGAATTCTACACCCGTAAAGAGAACACCAACACACACCACTCACTGCCTTTGAGTCCAATAATCCTAAACCCCACCTTGAATTAGAGATTTTGATCACAACAAGAGCCCCTACTTTGTTATGGACCAGACCAAATCCCCTGAAAATATGTTAAAAACATAGCCTAGACCCTAATATTTTCTTATTTTAAAGACAAGTGCCAGACATTGTGTTTCAAATGTAATTTGATTGGTTAAACTTCCAGTGTTGAAGCCAAACACACTTTATTCATACACCATTGTTAAAAGACAACAAAAAAAAGAATTTGGAATAACAACTCAATTGGAAAATTTGACAAATTATATGCTATTTAATTACTAAACAGTAGTAGTTTCCAATATAGTAACTTCTCATAAACACACCCTTGGCAAAGGCAAATTCAGTAAAATAGATTGTCTCACTTGCAATTCTAGCAGCAGGAAGAGAATCCCCCAGCTTTTGGTTGTAATAGAGAGAGGAAAAATAGCTTTCACATCCAGCTTCAAGACCCCAGCAGAAACTGCTACTGAAAACTAAAACTGAAAACCCTGCTTCTGTGGGAGTTTGACACTACCCATTCAGGCTGCTTATATTGTTCCAACATTTAAAAAAAAACAAGGCGTCACAAACGGTTTACTTTATTGGCTCAATGCATTTCTCTCAACCTTTCTTCAAAAAATGGACAAAATACACCAAAAGTATCAGCACACTATACATCATGTCTCATACACTATCTCAAAATGTTAGCTTCTGATGGAAATTTCTCTAATTTAGAATTGAATTAATGAGTTCTGTTAGTCAGAATCTATGCAAGACAACAACATCAAAATGTCATGCTCTGCCTTTGTCTCATGTTTATCCTGCCATTTTGGAGTACATGCAAATTTATAATGAGGAAAATAGGTTCCCCCCTTGTGAAAGAACCACAAGGTAAAGACAATGGGATTATTGTGCATAGAGACTACAGAGCAGAAACTGCCTGCAATGAGGTACCTAGAATGTCGGCCTTAGATATAACAGAATGGATGTTATCAATCGTGGGAGAAGAAATATTTGGTTATCAACAGCTGGATAACTAAAGCTGAGGCTGCTAATAACTAGCAGTCACACTTACTGATCTGAAGGCTATTGTATTTTTGGATGGATATTGTAAATAAGTTAGTGGCAAACAACAGACAGAATTTAGTGCAAACATATTAACTGGTGCGCTAAAAGCAGTGATTGGAAAGAACTTGTGTTTATATAGCACCTGATCCTCATGGGGTCTTAAACAACAACATTTTGATACAGGCATCAGCCAGAAATCAGTGATATTTATCTCATTTGAAACAACAAGTTGTGCAGCTTCAGGTCCCACTTCAGCACCTTGAGAACAAAATCTAAGCTAGCACTCCAGTGCTGTCCTGAGGGAGTGTTGTATGTTAAACCATGTCTCAGTCAGTCCCCTTGGGTAGACCTAAAATATCCTGTGGCCTTCTTCTAAAGATTACTAATATTTATCACCCAGCCAGCTGAGTATACTATGTACAGAATATCTGGCTATTATCTCCTGGATGTTTGTGGGATTGTGCTGTGTACAAAAGCACACTCAATGTCCAACAATGACAACACTCCAACTGGCACTTTGTACATGCCGAAGTTACGAAGGATATTCTATTAACACAAGGCTTCCTCAACCCAGTCTTTCCCAAAAATGCACGGTGGTTTCTTTTTTGAGTTTAATTCTTTCCTTCCTTCCAGTATTTGAGTGGATCTACAATGTATATTGATGAATCAAGTGCTCTCAAGATTGTGGTATATTGAATTGCAGTGATTGTAAATGTTATCGGATGCCCTTTTATAAGACTAAACAGCATAGGCCACTGGTAAAATGTGCAGTTAAAACTGCGAATGGATATTGACACAAATACCAATGTGTGTATAATTTACTCATCACATATTTGTTCAACTTCTTTTAAAAGCTCAATTTAGGCATTTATCCGGCAAAATCTTAATTTCAAACTTGTTAACAGAAAATTTGGAAAACTAACTTACTATTGTATAATTAAAGTGAGCTATTTACAGAAATAGAAAGGTTTAATCTTTATCTTTGTTTCCCCTTTTAAATCTGTGTCCCAGCTGCATTACCGAGAAGCAAAAGCTTTACAGTCCTGGCCTCCTTCTCCGCATCTTCCTGCAGTTTCTTTTCCAGTTGTTTTGACCTTTTGGCTGATTCCTTGTCTTCTGCACTCGCTCCGCTCCCCATCTGTGAAACTTCTGCTATTGCTGCTGCAGTTGTAGACGAATAAAGAAAGTTAATTTGCTGTGAATGATTGTTCTGGACTTGGCCTTCAGAGCAAGGAGACAATTAGTCACTGAACACACACACACATGCACTCTTGGAGATTTCGTCGTCTCTCTTCTGTCCTAATCACCTTTCTTCTAACCTAATCTCTCTGTTGGGATTATAGAATTTGATCAACCACATGAATGAAAAAGTCCAATTACAACCAAGGACGCAGAAAGGTCATAAATTGGACATGTGATGTAGTCAAGTTTTCAAATTCACAGTGAATGAAAAGTATTTGCAAGATAATGATGCATAGGGAAAGCCACTTAACCCAATGTTATTCATCATTTTCTCCAGTGCAGGATCAGTGGTTCTAGGATTTAACTGAGAAACAGTTACACAATAATTGTCTTTGTTTATGTGAGGAAGCTTCTATCCATTCTGATATGATCTTGAACTGGTATGTGCCCATGGCCCCCCGATGGGTTGATTTAAATTAATTATTCAGGAGTGATAAACAATCTGTACAGCTATGCTAATAGCTGTTTCAGCAAACTATTTAACATAATTAGTTGAGCTCATTTATTCTGATTGTCAGTGACGAATATTTGTATGAAAGGACCTGTTCTCTGCAAACAAGAGAAACATGTTCGAACCTCCTACCTTTTTCTCAAATCTACTCCACTGGCTGGCACTGGGATGAGCATGCTTATATAGAGTTCATTGTTGGTGAACTGTGCAGCGAGGGACATGGTCAAGTCATGAGGGGTAAGAGTAAGGGTTGAGATAGGCCTGGGTTAAAGGTTAGGGAAGATGGAAGGATTGAGGTGGGTTTAGCAGTAGGTGTAGGGTTAGGGATAGAAGTAAGGGTATGTGTGGGGGTAGGAGTAGGCATGGGTTTTGATGTAGGGTGGGGCAGAAGTAAAGGTGTAGGTAGGTATCGGACGAGGTTCGATGTGGGGGTTAGATGTGGCCAGCAGTGACAGGTGGGGGTGAGGGAGGTGAATATAGCCGACAGTGAGGGGCAGAGTTGGGATGCCATCAGGAGAGGTGAAGCATTCTGTGGAGTAACCGATGGGGGACGGGGCAGCCAGAAAGCTCTGTTGCGAGGGTGTGACATGTGCAGGTAGTTGGCAGCCATCTTCACCTTCCCATTGCCCTTGATTTACAGCTCACCCCAAAAAACCCAGCAGGGGTATTAATTACTGACAGTTTTTGAACCAGGTTTCACAGATGTTTTATATGCTACTGAATGTGAATAGAGAACCCCTACTGAAATCATTGCCCTTGGGGTCTGTCAATGGATTTTATTGATCTCAAGGCTCCTTCTGAGAAGAAGCAGACAGGAACTTTAAATAATTCCAATGGCCTTCCTTTCCCATCCCACTGTAATTTACATGCTGCAGTCAGAGCAATTGTAAAATATAGATTATCAATCTTCAACTTCCATCATCTGATGTTAATATCAAGACTTTCATGACTAAAATGGTTACAGGAAGGAAGAAAATTAGACCTAAAATGGCTCCAGTGATCACCCAAGGCAATTTTGGGAAACCAATGTGGAATAAACAAAATTATTTGAGCTGAAATTACCATTTTACCTCTAGATATTAGAAACAGTCAATTGTATCAGGCATTAGGGAACGTGCATCTCTTGTTTCAATTTATAGTTCTGTGAGAGATCCACTTGAAAGGGTTGCTGCAAACATTTAGCTTGGAAAAATAATGGAGCCAGACTCAAGGATACACAAATGAACCATAATGGTGGCACAGCAGCAGGGTGAGAGAAGGAAAACTTAAGCAATAACAGCAAGGTCTAAAAGACCCACCTTCTCCTTGCATTTTCTCCTGGCTTCATTAAGAACTCAAAAATATCTACTAATAGGCATTTCACCTCCAGCAGGGCATCTCTACCTGATCAGAGGTTTACGTGTTCAAGTTCTACTCCAGGTCTTACATCATGTCAGAAATCATACAACACCAGGTTTATTTGAAATCACAAGCTTTCATAGCATTGCCCCGTCGTCAGGTGAAATCTCCTGGCTTTGCCCATCCAATTCCGACACAGACACCTCCACATCATGGCTTACATAATGTCGACTGATATTGTGCCTTTTTTGGAGATACAGTACTGTTTTTGGATGAGAAAATTTGTTCAAATGAATTTCAATGCTCTTGGAAAAGGAACAATGGAGTCCTCCCATCTCTTAGTCAACACCAATCTCACAACCAGAACCCACAAATCAATCCTCCTGAAAACTTGTCTCCACTGAACTTCAATATTTACACAGGAACTGTGGAACCTAGACTCCTCACCAGGTGGTTTATTATGGAAATGTTACTGACCAACTGCATCTAACAGAGCCACCAAAAGTAATTGGCCAATTATTTCATTTGTTTCTGGACTGTGCACAAATTAATTGGCAGCAACTGAAAGAAATTAATTGCCTTTGAGCTGTTCTGAACGGTGTGAAATAAGTCTATTCTTCCAAGAAGTGGGTGAGAGGAAGTGGTATATCTATTGTTAGTTGTGTCCTTTCTAATTGCTTGTGTAAATGCAATGTGCAGCCAACAGCAAAACTGAACACCTCAGCTGTAACCTGGACCACTGAACAGTAACTGAACATGAACAACAATAGTTGGTAGGCAAAAGTACAGGGGAAGCCTCCAAAGAACCCTTTCGAATAAGCTACCAAAATGGATTAAGATTCCCAATTCTGCATTCACTGCCTCCACACTCAACCCTCTCATTCCACCCTCCACCTAAACGTTCTTACTTCTTTCACTAAGTCCTGAGCACAATTACTGCATGGATGACTACCCCAGGCAAGATCAAAGACCCAGTTTCTTCACTGTAATCTTGTAAAGAGCTCAGTATGGAGCAGATTAATGTGCCAGGAAAAGCAAAGCCAAGTCAATAAAACTTAACGACATTTAACAGGCTAATGAAGGGAACCTGATTACAGAGTTACATTCTTTTGAAAGCTTTAGGGGATTTTGTGCTCTCGACAGCTGTCAAATACAATCATTGGTGCCGTCGACATTAGCTGGTAGCTGTCAAAGCTGTCCTCGGTCAAAGTATTTCATTCTTCTCTTCCCCACAAATCAATTCTCCTGAAAACTTGTCTCCACTGAACTTCAATATTTAGACAGGAACTGTGGAACCTAGACTCCTCACCAGGTGGTTTATTATGGAAATGTTACTGACCAACTGCATCTAACAATTGCTCAAGAGGAAGGCCGAGACGGTCAAAGAATTTGAAATATAGTGGACGACATTCAAACTTGAGGCATTGCTTAATTAGAAGCAATGTCAAGTCTTGGTAGATTGTAGATAATAAAAATTTGCGAGCCTCTTTGGCCATGTCTATAGCTCCATTTCAGAATTGGAAGTGGGCCTAAAGGAATCTGAAATCCACCTGGCCCTTTCCTGTCCATCAGGGCACATGGGAGAATGACAACCAGTGAAGTGTAGGTGGGTCTCTTTGCTCTTGCTCAGTCAACATGAAGACACAGGTTTAATGATGGGAATTCCCACCTGTGGATCACAAACTGAAGGGTGGGAATTAATACCTCCAGGGACTGCAGCAGTTTAAGAAGGAAAGGGAAGGAAATAAACACAATAACTATCAACAGAGAAATGGTACTAGAGAAACCAATGAGGCTAAAGTCCCTGAATTTAAGGTGTTTCATCCTAGGATTTTAAAGGGAGTGGTCACAGAGATGACGGGTGCACTAGTAGAAATGTTCCAAGAATTCTTAGACACTGGAAAAGTCCCAGAGGATTAGAAAGTTGTTGATGTAACACTTTTATTTTTACAAAAGGAGACAAAAAGTATTAGAGATAACAAGGTGTAGAGCTGAATGAACACAGCAGGCCAAGCAGCATCAGAGGAGCAGGAAGGCTGACGTTTCGGGCCTAGACCCTTACTAGTATTAGTATTAGTTAGGCTAGTTAGCTTAACATCCATTATTGGGAAAATGTTACAGTTTATTTGTTGTCATCATTATCATGGGCAATCACTTGCGATTGGGTATGATTGTCCACCCAGGAAATTCCATGTCACTGGTCATGGTTCTATTGGCTTGTGTGTGGCTGGTGAATCTGATTCTAGAGCCCCATCTCCAACCACACATTTGACAGATATGTCCAGGACCTGGAAATGGTCCTTCACCTTGAGATTGTTAGCATTCCTTTCTCTGGCACCCTTTCCATACTTCCTCTTGCCCCCGAGTGTTCTAGAAGAATTGTATCCCTTCAGACAGGAGTTTCCTCCAACTCAGTTTCTTCGCCAGAGAAAGGGTGGGGCCGATCAAGGATTGTAAAGGGAATTTGTGCACGGAGCCTAAAGTGATAGGAGAGGTCCTTCATGAATATTTTTCTACGGCATTCACAACTGAGAGGGACCTAGTTGCAGAGGAGGACAGTGTGAAACAAGCTGGTAGGCTAGAGGAGGTCGATGTTAGTAAGGAAGACGTATTAGGAATTTTGAGGGACTTGAAGATAGATAAGTCCCCCGGGCCTGATGGGATTTATCCAAGGATTCTATGGGAAGCAAGGGAAGAGATCGCAGGGCCTTTGGCGATGATCTTTTTGTCCTCACTGTCCACGGGTATAGTGCCGGAAGATTGGAGAGAGGCAAACGTCATTCCCTTGTTCAAAAAAGAGGTAGGGATAACCCCAGAAATTACAGGCCAGTTAGTCTTACTTCAGTGGTGAGCAAATTATTGGAAAGGGCTCTGAGAGATAGGATTTATGATCACTTGGATAGGCACAGTTTGATTCGTGATAGTCAGCATGGATTTGTGAGGGGTAGATCATGCCTCACAAACCCTATTGAATTCTTTGAAGAGGTGGCCAAACACGTGGATGAAGGTAGAGCAGTGGATGTGGTATACATGGATTTAAGTGAGGCGTTTGATAAGGTTCCCCGTGGTAGGTTCATGCAGAAAGTAAGGAGGCATGGGATAGGGGGAAATGTGGCAGATTGGATTCAGAATTGGCTGACCCTTAGAAGATTTCGGGTGGTAGTAGACGGATAATATTCAACATGGTGCTCAGTTACGAGTGGTGTACCACAAGGATCTGTTCTGGTTCCTCTTCTATTTGTGATTTTTGTAAATGATTTGGATATAGGAGTGGAAAGGTGGATTAGTAAGTTTGCAGATGATACGAAGGTGGGTCGAGTTGTGGATAGTGCAGAGGGCTATCCTAGGTGACTAAGGGACATTGATAGGATGCAGAGCTGGGCTGAGAAGTGGCAGATGGAGTTGAGCCCTGAAAAGTGAGGTGATTCAGTTTGGAAGGACAAACTTGAAAGCAGAATATAAGGTTAATGGAAAGATTCTTGGCAGTGTGGAGGAGCAGAGGGATCTCGGGGTTCATGTCCACAGTTCTGTGAAAGCTGCCACCCAGGTGGATAAATTTGTTAAGAAGGTGTATGGTGTGTTAGTTTTCATTAATAGAGGGTTTGAGTTCAAGAGCCGTGAAGTTATACTCCAGCTATACAAAACTCTAGTTCGGCCACATCTGGAGTACTGTGTCCAATTCTGGTCGCCTCATTGGAGGAAAGATGTGGAAGCTTTGGAAAAGGTGCAGAGAAGATTTACCAGGATGTTGCCTGGAATGGAGGGAAGGTCTTACGAGGAAATGTTGAGAGAGCTAGGGCTTTTCCCTTGAGAACGATGAAGGATGAGAGGTGACTTGATAGAGGTGTACAAAATGATCAGAGGTATAGATAGAGTGGACAGCCAGAGGCTTTTTCCTAGGGTTGAGGTAGCTATTACAAGGGGGCATAGTTTTAAAGTGAGTCCAGGTAGATATAGGGGAGACGTCAGAGGTAGGTTCTTTACTCAGAGAGTGGTAGGGGCGTGGAATGCATTGCTGGAGAGGGTAGAGGCCTCATTAGGGGCATTTACGTGGCTGTTAGATAGGCATATGGATGATAGTATAAGGTAGGGGCGGAGGTTAGATAGACCTTAGGTTTAGGGTAAAAGTTTGGCACAACATCGTGGGCCGAAGGGCCTGTACTGTGCTGTACTGCTCTATTCTCTATGTTCTGAATGAGGATCTCCCATATGTGACATCTATGTTGCATCCTCCTTTCATTTAAGTGCCTTAGGTGAAGAAAATTTGCTTTGGTGTCCTCTGTTTGTGGCCTGTGCGGTGGATTTGGCTTCAGATGATCATAATTTTCATCCTAGTCCTGTTAGCTGCTTCGAGGGCACTGATGTTAGCACATCTGCCTTCCCAGCTGATGTGGAGAATCCATCTCAGTGTTGATAGTACTTCTCAAGGGTCTTGAGATGGAGTCTACATGTAGTCCAAGCTTCAAGGCCATATAGAAGAGTCAGAAGTATGGCTGCCTTATACACAAGGATCTTGGTATCAGCATAGATGTCACGGTCATTGAAGACTCTCATCCTTAGGCAGAAGGTAGCACTCACAGATTTGATACAATGTTGAATCTGCATCGATGTCAGCCTTAAACATGAGTTGCTTCCCAGATACAGGGATGGGCTGTAACTGGACCTTGGATGGGTTGGGAAAGGATTTGAGACATAGAATCATAGAGCATATAACATGGAAAAAAACCCATCGGTCCACCTCATCCACGCACATCAGACATCCCAATCTGACCTAGTTACATTTGCCAGCATTTGGCCCATATCCCTCTAAACCCTTCCTATTCATGTACCCATCTAGATGCCTTTTAAATGTTGTAATTGTACCAGCCTCAACCACTTCCTCTGGCAGCTCGTTCCATACACACACCACCCTCTGTGTAAAATATTACTGCTCAGGTTCCTTTTAAATCTTTCCATCTTATCTTAAACCTATGTCCTCTTTTTTTCCCAGGATAGGGGAGTCCAAAACTAAAGACCTTGGCTATTCACCCTGTCCATGCCCCTCATGCTTTTATAAACTTCTATAAAAGGTCACCCCTCAGGTCTACGACGCTCCAGATTTGAGATTGACAGTAATTCTTCAATACGCTTCCACAAATGCCAAAGTGAGGCTTGAAGATTCACTTCTGAGAGAGCAAGGATGGCATTTGATTGATATTCTGATAGTCCACAACTGAGGTGGGTGTTGTTTTCTTCTTGGATTTCAACGAATTGAGGTGAAAAAGTTTTCCGCCTATCCTGTAGACAACGTCCACACCACTGGGAAGCTTGTTATCGACAACACGAAGGATGATGGTGATGAAGATGGAGAAAAGGGTGAGGGCGATGACACATTTGTGCTTGACCCGGTCTTAACTGATAGAATTTTGGCATATTACCATCAGTGAGGACAGTTGCTGATATCTTGTCGTGGAGGAGACAGAGGATGATGACGAATGTCACTGGACAGCCGGCCTTTAACAGGGTCTTCCATGGCACTTCCTGATGCACTGAGTGAAAGGCCTTGGTCAGGTCGATGAAAGGCCATGCAGAGTGGTTGGCATGCTCCTGCTATTTCTCATAGAGTTGCTGAGCAATGAAAATCATGCCCATAGTTCCACAGTTTGGTTGGAAGCCACACTGGCTTGCAGAAAAGTTGTCCTCTGAGACCAGGTGAAGATGCTTAGTGAGGATTCAGGCAATGATCTTCCTAGCAATGGAGAGTAGGGAGATTCCTTGGGAATTCCCACAATCCAGTTTGTCTCCGTTCTTGAACACAGTGGCGATGACAGTACCCCTGAGATCAGCAGCAATTTCTTCTTTGTCCCAGATTTTCAGGAATAGTTGATGAAGATGATGGGTAAGTTCTGCTCCTCCAAGTTTGTAAATTTCTGCTGGAATCCCATCTACTCCTGCAACTTTTCCATTCTTCATGTGTCTAACAGAGGCTGCAACTTCTGCAACACAAGCTGGTAGCCCTAGATCATCTTTGCTGGAGAGTTGGAATTTCCTCAACCATGTCCCCATCGATGATTGTATCGTAGTTTTTTGAAGTGATCTTTCCATTGGAGGCTGATATTTTCTTCATCTCTTAAAAGAGTGCTGTTCTTACTCTGTAATGGTTCAAGGCCCAAGGGTGTTGAGTCTGTATATTATTTTGGTGGCACTGAAGAAACCCCAGGTGTCATGCTTATCAGCAAGGAGTTGCAGCTCCTTAGCTTTCTCTGTTGGTTCTTGGTTTCCTTAGTTCTTCTTTGTAACTCCACCTTTACTTTTTGACAAATTCTCCTCTTTACCACGCTGGTGACGTCATTTTGCCAGGCATAGAGATCTTTCCACTTGTTGTCATGGAAATCTTGGATCATGTGTTCATTCTCGTTGAACCAGTCTTACTGTTTCCTGGTCTTGTAGCCAATGGTTTCTTCACAGCATGAGATGACTGCTATCTTCAGATCTTTCGAGATTTCCCCCACTCCAGTCACATGAAGCCTTTGGAGATTTTGGTGAGGACATTGTTGGAAGTTTGCTAGTCTGTTTGGCTCAACGTTGAGCTTTTCTCTGATCTGGTTCTTTGACTTCAGCTGCTGGTGGCATTTAGTGGATATTGAGGAGTGGATGAGCAAAAGGTTTGTCCAGCAGTTGTCTGCACTGGCCATTACTTTAGTAATGAGGACTTCCTTTAGGCCTCAGGATTGAATGATGACACAATTGATTAATGCCAGCACTTTGACCTCCAAGAAATCTTTAACTTGTCATTTGTGGTGGAACAGTATGTTGGTGATGATCAGCTGGTGTTCCATATGTTTGGCAAGCAAGAGAATCCCACTGGGGTTGCAATTCCCGACTGCCTTTTTGATCATTCCTTTCCAGATTTGGGGATTCTTTCCAACCCTGTATTGCAGTCTCCAAGGATAATTATTTTATTTTTTGTAGGGATGTTGGTGAGTATTGTGTTCAGGGTGGAGTAGAAGCTTTCTTTGGACACATCTATGGATTGAGGGTTAGAGCACAGGCACTCATTACCATTGCCTGCTGGTTCTTGGCAAGTTAGAGATGGCCAGTCATGAGGCAATCAGTGAGGCCAACAGGGAGATCTGAGATAGTTGGAACTGCAGATGCTGGTGAATCCAAGACAACAAGGTGCAGGGCTGGATGAACACAGCAGACCAAGCAGCATCATAGGAGCAGAGAGGCTGACGTTTCGGGCCTAGACCCTTCATCAGAAAAGGGGGAGGGGAAGGGGGTTCTGAAATAAATAGGGAGAGAGTGGGAGGTGGATAGAAGATGGATAGAGGAGAGGATAGGTGGAGAGGAAACAAACAGGTTGAAGAGGCGGGGATGGGGCCAGTAAAGGTGAGTGTAGGTGGGGAGTTAGGGAGGGGATTGGTCAGTCCAGGGAGGACGGACAGGTCAAGGGGGTGGGATGAGGTTAGTCGGTAGGAGATGGCGGTGCGGCTTGAGGTGGGAGGAGGGGATAGGTGGGAGGAAGAACAGGTTAGGGAGGCAGGGACGAACTGGACTGGTTTTGGGATGCGGTAGGGGGAGGGGAGATTTTGAAACTTGTGAAATCCACATTGATACCATTGGGCTGCAGGGTTCCTAAGCGGAATATGAGTTGCTGTTCCTGCAACCTTCGGGTGGCATCGTTGTGGCACTGCAGGAGGCCCAGGATGGACATGTCGTCTGAGGAATGGGAGGGGGAGTTGAAATGGTTCACGACTGGGAGGTGCAGTTGTTTATTGCGAACCGAGCGTAGGTGTTCTGCAAAGCGGTGATCTGAGAGTTGGTTGATGAGTTTGTTCTTGATAGTGAATCCAATTCCATGCATCCTGGGTTGATCCTCAGGTTTCCGTCTCCAGAAGAAGGTGGAACCATCGTTTTCTTCACTCAGCCGCCCTTCACCTACTCTTCGAGTCTCCTGCAGGGCTGCAACATCAATGTTAAAGTGTCTGAGTTCATGGGCAACAAGGGCAGTTCTTCATTCCAGACTATTATTTTGCTTATTGCCCATGAGGGTTCATATATTTCAGGTTCTGAGATTGAATTGGTCTTTGGTTTCCAGATCACAGGTAGATGAGCTCACTGGGTATGATACAGACTATTTTTAAGGCACATTTTCTGGGTCCTTCCCCATTTAGGCAAGCAAAATGATCTTGATGAGCGATGCTCAGTCATGAAGATAGCTGCCGAAACATTCTCCTGTTACTATTCCAAAAGTGAAGAGACTGAGTCAAACTCCACCAGCTATGTGTCAGTACAAAGCTAGGGACTTCCAGACCTCACAATCCTGTCCCCATCACCTCTCACTGCATGACTTGTGTTTTTTGTGTGTGTGCGTGAGCGTGTTTGCGCGCACACATGTGGTGATAGGGAGTTGAATTCTTCTCGGTAAGAAGCCTTGTGCAGGACATTTCATAGCATCCCTACATTATGGAAACAGGCCCTTCTGCCCAACAAGTCCACACTGACCCTCAGAGCATCCCACCCACACCCATCCCCCTATAACCCATCTAATCTACACATCCCTTAACACTACAGGCAATTCAGCCTGGCTAATCCACCCTAACCTGCACATCTTTTTCCTTTAATGCGGGAATGCCGTTGCACAGCAGCAGACACATGGTCTGTGACAGAGGTAGATCTAGTTCCAGTGGCAAGGAAACCTCAATCTCCTGACTGCTGTGGCCTCCATCCACTGTCAGAGCCATTGATATCACACAAATACCTTCTGCTGTTGAGGACTTGTTTTGGATTAAGCTTTGTCTGGTTCCTTCCCCTCTGACCTTACCATCATAGGTGGCCATGCCAGGAGTTGAGAACTCCTGACTATGTCACTTTCAGGATCAATGGAACACTCAAACCTCTCCAGCACAGCAAGGTGGCAATCCATGGAAAGGCTAGAGTCTATTGTAAAGGATGTAATACCAGAGTACTTAACGTACGTAAATTGATCAAGCAGTGGCAGCATAGTTTCATGAAGATAAATTGTTCCTGATAAATTTATTACACAGTTCTCTGAAGAAGTTCAAGCAGAATAGATAAAGGAGACCAAGTAGATGTAATATATTTGGATGTGGAAATGGCATTCAATAAGCGACTTCCTATAACGCTGCTTTAAAAGGGACCACCTCGTTGGTGGCAGCATATTATTATAGGTAGAGGATTGACTAAATAATAGAAGACAGAGAGTTGAGGTGAGGAGGGCATTTTCAGGATAGCAACCTGTATCTGGTTGAGTGCACCAGGGATCAGTGTAGGGCTGCAAATATTTATAAATCAATACCATGGATCATGGAAGTGAAAATATAAAGTTCTTGAGTAGATTTGTAGCTCCAATTGTGGATGTTGTGGTTGGTTTGCTCGCCGAGCAACCCAGCAGGGTAATGAAACGTCTGCGAACTAACGAACCAGCTCGGCGAGCGAACCAACCACAGGAAGTGAATATACTATTACCAAGTTTGCACATGACACAAAAATAGAGAGGAAGGCAAGCAGTGGAGATGACACAAAGAGTCTATAAAGAGATATAGTCAGGTTGATGAAAATGCACACTAGAACACAATGCACAGAGGTTGTAGCATGGAACAGGCTGTGTTGGTGTTTATAGTGTACATGAAGAAATTTCTTTAATCACATTTCTCACCTTGAGCCCACAAATCTTTTTTGTTTCTTTCAATTACCTATCCAATTTGATCTTGAATGCTGGCATAGTATCTGCTTCAATCAGTAACTCTGCACTCTCTGGGCAAAGAAATTTCTTCTGCTTCTATTGCAAATAACTAGAGTGGGTTGGGAGCAGTGGAATAACTCAGTTACCTATACAAACTTCAGAACAAGATATAAAAAAAAAATCAGGCTTAGGTTGTCAGGATGGAATTTTTCTTCCAGGTCAACTCCCATGTTGATTTGAATTTTTGATTTAAAGTTTAGCCAAATCTAATTACAGTAAAATGCATGTGATTGGCACCTCCTAAATCCAATAATCCCCGCACTCCACCTCTACAGAACAAGGACAGGAACACTTGTATACTAACTGTATCGTAACAGGTGTCATAATTACTACAGAAAAATACTAATGTTGTCAGTTTACCATCGTAAGACTTAAGAAGTATTTAGATGTGCACTTGCAATGCCAAAGCATGCAAGGCTATAAATGTTGGATTAGAACGGTTAGGTGGTTTTTTCTGACCAGTACAGACATAATGGGCTGAAGGGCCTTTTTGTGCTGTAGAGCTGTATGACTCTATTTGATTGTAAAACAACTGGATACAGTTTGAAGTACTTTTCCTTCAGAGTTTACACTGAAAAGAGTGAAAGGTGGAGAGGTTATAAGCCCTTGAGAGCTGCATCAGAACTTAAAGACACGTTTTCATTCAAGTCCTTCATTTGTCATAAAGTGCAACAGGTTAACCAGTGTTTTTGATTTACCAGCACCACCCAAGTCAATGTTGGGATGGTGCATTTGGTAACATGAGAGTTACCAAATACACAATAGTAAAACAATCTCTGCTCAAAACAACTAAATGGAAATTATTGAAAACAAAGATATCAATACACTTCTGACATCCAGGTATAATCAATTTAATCCTATCCAGAAAAATCAAAGGAAATATCTCCAGAACATCACCGTCTAGAATAGGAACCATAATAAATAACAATGATTACCCACAAGGGGGAGACAGATCCTTTAAAATAATAATGCGTACAATATCAGAAGATGAACAAGAGGATATAGTGAACCAGAACCACAAATATGGGGAGATAAACAAAGACTAAAAGTCTAGGCACAATTTCAAAAACTAAAAAATTGTTGTTTTTAAAATGTACACAGCTATTACAGCTTTGGTATATACCAACAGGCAATTTACATGACCCATGAAATCAGAAGATTGCACAGAAGCAACAGCATAGCAGCAGATATCCATCCCAACCAGTCCATATAGCCCTATACCTTATTCTCACATTTTTCATTGTACTCAATCAGCATAGCCCTCCATTTCTCTTCTCTCTCACAAGCTCCTTTAGGCAACTCCTTAAATGCTTTGAAATTATACAACTCAACTGCTTCCTCTGGTAGCGAGTTCTACTCTCTGGGTAAAGAAGTTCCCTATAACTTTTTAATCTTTCTGCAACATTGGATATTTTGTTAAGCATCAGGGTCCATGCATTTCTAAGTGTAACTGCTGTGGGTGTGGAATTGAGTTTTTTATGGAACTCCGATGTCTTTTGAAGTATCCATGTTGGAAGGCTGTGCCTCCTCCCAATGAGGAGCCCAGGAAGCTCTCTCTCTCTTCTGTAGAATTCCATCACCTTGGGAAAAATGAAGTTAAGAATCCAAAGCGAGCAGCCTAGGCTACATGTAGCTGCATTACTCTGTCCATTGAAAAGTTCTCCCCAGAACTTCAACAATCAGGACCCATCCTGTCATTGTATCTTTCCCACTATTTCCCCTATTAGATTTCTTGGAGATAATTTCACACTAATGGCTTCTAGTTATGCTCTTCCCCATAACATTTTCACTGCATCTGAATGATCAAAATCCTCCATAATAGTAAAGATTTTTAATAGGACATTCCCTAGCCTTCTCTTTTCAAAAGGAGAAAAAGAAGTTATCAATCCGGCATTCTCCTTTATAAATCTATTTTACTCCCTCTCCAGGGTCTCGATATCTTTCTTTTTAATAATACGGCGGCCAGGACTGTATGCAGTGTTCCAGGTACAGGCTAATCAAGGTTCACTTATTTTCAAATCTCTCCCATCAGAAATAAACCCTAGTGGTTCATTTATTGTTTAATGGCCTTGTTATTCTGAGCCACTCCTCGTCATGTGGAATGTGGTTAGCTGATAGATACTTCAAGACTAAGCACATCATCTTTTCTGATAAAAGTCTCTTTCTCTCCACAGAAGCTGCTGAGTTTTTCCAATGCTTTTTTATTTCGTTTTTATTTCAAATCTCTGGCATCTGTGGTATTCTGCTTCCCGTTAAAGTTCAGTCTTGTTCAGAAGCAACATTGAATTGCTGGAAGTGTGACCAGTGAGATGAGCCATTACACCAAGGCATCAGCTACCTGTTCCAATGGACACATAACATCCATCACTCATCTTTCTGCAGGGAGCTCTCCCAGTATCCTGATGAACAATCACCTCACAGCTATGACTAAATTAACTGGGGTCGCCTTCTTTGTGGGATCTTTCTGTGCACGATGTGGCTACCTCATTTGTCCACTCAGAAAACAGGTTTCATTAGCTGCGATATCCCAAGTACCTTCGAGTTCTTTCTTTAGATCGACTGGCTTGTCTTTTTGGAACCAGGTGCAAATTTATAGAATTTTTGTCCCAGATTTTGGTCAAAGTCCAAGATAGCACAGATGGCATATTATTAATTCCTTCAGATGTCTGTACGTGTCAGCCTGTGATCAATCAGCCTCTGGTACACAAGCATTAATGAACAAATGTATCTGTGTGATGGATTTTCAAATGGTTTCTTCCTATTAATGTGGCCACATCCCAACTGATTGCTCAAGAGGGAAAGATTGAAGATTATTGCTGCAAATGACTAATGCCACCTAATCGCATCTGTCCACTTCCGTTCACTAACATGATATCACCAGGGAATTTTTCATGATCTGCTCATCTTCTGTTTGACAGGAACCTTTGGTGAGTAACTCACAAGACAGCAATTCTTTATGGAGAACACTCAGTATGTCCAAGGAGCTCATCATTCCTGTAAAACAGGCAGAGAAAGTTGTTAATGACAGGCTAAATTGGATTACCGCTCCCTTTTATAACTTCACACTGGTATGATCCCTTACCATGTCGCACACTGTAACAGGAGTCCAAAGTGTTCATTAAAATCTTTCCCAACGACCGTCTGGAAACATTCTGTGATCAAGAAGAATACAAATTGAGGATGAAATGGAATACAAGCAAGAGGAATTGTTAGAATCTGAAAGACAGCAAAGTACATAGCAGTAGGTTCTAAAAGACTGATCCACTCAACCAGTCAGGAATATGTTCTCCACTTAAAACAGATACTGCCCATATCCTGCTGGTCAGTCTGGGCATTTACATGATACCTGGTGCAGATACCAGTGGCAAGACCATGCCATTAAGTATTTGTATGGATTTCTGGACCGGTAAAGCTGTCGGCAAATATTCGCAAGACCCTCCTACTGTAAACCCAATTCAAAATCATTGTCAGAATGTTCAATCCATCTTTGGCAGAGGAAGGCTAACAGGACTGTAAGTAACACTGCCAACATTCTGACCGTACACCAGATTCAACCACTGCTGTTCTCAAGGCTGTCCTTCTGAGTCAACCTTTGCTTCTTCAGGTTGTCCCAAGCCTCTGGTGACATGCAGGCCAATAATAATGTCCATACTGGCAGTAAGCTGAAACCCATGCCATGACAAGGTGCCACTCAACCACAACAGACACATGAATGCTGGAGAAACTCAGCAGATCTGGCAGTATCTGCGCAGAGAGAAACAGTTATTGTTGAGCTACAACACTTCTTCAGAAAGATGAGGGTTCACTCATTTAAGACAGAGATGAGGAGAATTTCTTTTCACAATAAGGGTTGTGAGTCTTTGAAACTTTCTTCCCCCACAAAAGAATGGTCTTTGAATTTAGCTTTTAAAGGCGGTGGTTGATGGATTCTCGACAAGTAACAGAGTGAAAAGGTTATCAGAGAGAGGTGGGAGTGTGTAGCGATCAGATCAGCCATGATCTTACTGGCTGGCAGCGCAGGATCAAGGGGCTGAGTGGCCAATTAATTCATACTCTCATATAGTAAAAGAATGAAGGCAAAAGGAGATTAGAGTTACTTGAAGGGAAATATTTGCAGGAATATGGGGAAGGAGCGAGCAACTGGAATTAATTGGAGAGAGCAAAGAGAGAGCAAAGGTATGATCATCAAATGGTTGCCTCTGTGCTGTATTTTTGGGGTTTCCATTAAATTTCTGTTTTCTTTTTTAGTTCATTCATGGAATATCAGTGTCTCTAGCAGATCAGAATGCAAGTTCTGAACAAATCTCATAATGGACATGAAATGTTAAATCTGTTTCCCTTTCTACTGATGTTACCAGATCTACTGAGTTTCTCCAGTATTTCCTGTTTGTTTCAGGTTTCCAACATTGATGATATTTTGCTTTTATTCATGAATAAAGTAGCTGTGAAGATGGATGTCAATCTGAGACAAAGATCTGCTTTACCGTACAACATCCAATTTGAAATGTATGAAAGAGGAGGCAATGATCTAGTGATAATATCATTAGGCTATTAAACCAGAAATCCAGGTAATGTTCAGGGGAACTGGGTTCAAATCCCACCATGGCAGATGGTGGAATCTGAATTCACTAAAAATTTGGAATTAAATGTCTAATTAGGACCATGAAACTGGTGTCGAATTTTGGAAAAACCCATCTGGTTCACTAATGCTTTTTAGGGAAGGAAACTGTCATCATTACCTGGTCTGGCCTACACTTGGGCAAATAGGGATGGGTAAAGAACACTGGCCTAGCCAAAGGCGCCCATATCCAAGAATAACAAAAGAAGATCACAATCTGGGCTCCAGTTTCTCAATATTTCCTGGAAATGACCAGCCTCCAGAATAAAACAAACATGCCTCACAAGCGTGGCACAGTCGTTCAGTGGTTAGCATTGCTGCCTCACAGCGCCAGGGACCTGGATTCGATTCCAGCCTCAGGCAACTGTCGGTGTGGAGTTTGCACATTCTCCCCGTGTCTGCATGGGTTTCCTCCAGGTGCTCCAGTTTCCTCCCATAGTCCAAAGATGTGGAAATTATGTGGATTGGCCATGCTAAATTGCCCCATAGTGTTCAGAGATGTGTAGACTAGGTGGATCATGGGAAATGCAGGCTACAGGGACATGATAAGGGAGGTTGGCCTGGGTGGGATGCTCTTTAGAGGGTTGGCGTAGACTCGATGGACCGAATTGTCTGCCTCCACATTGTAGGGATTCTATGATTCTAACTTTCCCACACACCTATTGAAAGAAGGGCTACCTGCACACAATCTAAGGAATGGAAGAAACCAGCATCCACTTGTGAACGCCACAGAGGGATTCCAGAAACCTGGAATGTCAAATTAACAAGTTTTCCATTAATGCAAACTCCTGTTCCCCATAAAATATGCGCCCTAATAGGAGTTACAATTCCACCACATCCAGGCCTGAAACTAACATGTGAAGTCGAACTGGAGAACCAGTGCAGACAATGGACTGAATGGCCTTCAACAAAGCAACAATTCTGTGGCTCAATGAATACCGACATATCCACCCAGTTCCTCAATTCACCATTGTCAACATGGTCACTTGAGCCTGAATCGCAGCCAGCCTATTTAACGCCTGTGATTGAGATATCGGTGCAACAGACTGTGTCTGAACATGAGGCCAACCCTAACATGTTGTTCACCCAGCAGGAAATTGTGCTCACATGCTGTGAGTAGGATTATTTCCTGTTCCTTAGGAGCACAACCCCTCGGTGTCTGCAATCAGATATAACATAAATTGCTGTGAATTTTGCCAAGCATCTGGCTCAAACAGTCTCTGACTGAGTTGTGAGCACCATTGGTATGGTATGAATATTCAGACAGAATCTGGCAGCTAAGTTATCAATGCTGACCTCCTTTCTGGAACACCCACAGTTCTGAAACTAATCCTCCCCTCTCGCACTCAATGCTATAACGACGAAGTTCACAATAGGTTCTTTTTCCTATAAATCATCGGAGAGGGCTCCAGGTAATTACCAGTGTTCGCAGTTGCTGCAGAAGCTGCAGTACATCGGTCAGTTTCTCCTCAATCAGCGAGAGTCGCACCCGATCAGTTTCAACCATCTGCAGTTCTATCCTCAGCATTTCCACCTCCTCCCCTTTCAGCTGGAGTTCCTTGGTCATTGCACATGACAACTGGAAAACAAGGCAGCATTCATAAGGAGGTTGCAGTAGCCCAGGAAAGACATGCGTTTTTATAGCCCCTCTTATACATCGATAGATACATGGAAAATAGGAGGGGTAGCCTATTCAGCCCTTCAAACCTGCTACACCATTCAAAATGATCATGCTGATCACTCAATTCTGTACCCTGTTCCACTCTCTCCCCATAACCTTTGATCCCTATAGCCCCAAAAACTACATCCAACTCCTTCTTGAAAGCATTCAATATTGTGGCCTCGTGCTCTTTCTGTGGCAGAGAATTCCATAGACTCACTACTCTCTGGTACAGAAATTTCTGCTCATCTCAGCCCTAAATGGCCTAGCGTGTATGCTTAGACTCCTAGTTCTGGACTCCCTGATCATCGGGAACATCCTTCCTGCATTTGCCCTGTCTTGTCCCGTTTCTATGAGATCACCTCCCTCATTCCTCAAAAGTCCGATGAATATAGTCCTATCCGATCCAGTCTCTCTTTGTACATCATGATCATCATTGTGACTATGGGATGTGCCTAATCATTTCACAGCCGTGGTTTTCGAAGTGTAGTCGCTGTGTTAATGTAGGAAATGTGACAATCAAATGACAGACAGCAAGCTGCCACCTATAGCTAAGCGATACTAACAAGATCATCAGTTTTTTAAAGTGAGGTTTGTGGGTTAAATATTAGTTTGAACTCCAAAGAAATCTTCCCTGCTCTTCTTTGAAATAGTCCTTCTCTACTTGAGCAGACAGAAGGTTAATATTTTGTGGGAAAGACAAAAATCCATTACAAGAACAAACTGCCCCAAATGTCCTTTACGCAATTCTATACTTCCCTGTAGCATGCCTATTCAACTCATTTCTCATTTAATATTTTCAATATTACACAAGCAACCCATTCAAACTTTTGACAACTAAGTACCTTGTCTCTCAACCCAACTGTCTGTAGGCTGTGGGGATAATGATCTAGAAATAAAATTTGTCGCTATGTGTGACCAGTTCTCTGCAATGAGGAGAGCTCAAACCATCTGAGAGGAAACATCAGGGTCAGCAGCAGTCCAAATCAGCCTGGTATATCCCCTCAGGGAAGGTTATAGAGTCACAATAACTAAAGTGTAAAGTGGGCTTTTCCTCCCACTTTACTCAGGAAGCAGATTGAGCTGGCAGACAATTGGAGTCTTGGGAGAGACCAGATAGGAAGCTTTGGCAGGATGGGAAACCCAAGCATTGAGCAAGCAGAAAGGGGAAAGCTGAGTTAATGGCATTTTCCATCGACACAGGTTCCTTTTCTCATAGGAACAGTGTCCCAATGCGGGTTACATACCATGAAATGTGACTGGATTTGAGTCTGATGTCTGTAGTTTCCAGGATGTAAATGAGGCACAGTTTGTTTTTAGACACAGACAGTGGTTCATGTATAGAATGAACTTCGAGAGAAAGTTTTTTTTTAATTCATTCACAGGATGAGGGCATCGCTGGCTAGGCCATCATTTATTGCCCATCCCCAATTGCACACGGAGCAGTTAAGAGTCCACCACATTGCTAGTGGATCTGGAGTCACATGTAGGCCAGACCAGGTAAGGATGGCAGATTCTTTCCTAAAGGGCACTAGTGAACCAAATGGGATTTTCTGATAATCAACAATGAAATCATGGTCAGTATTAGATTCTTAAGTCCAGATATTAACTGAATTCAAATTCCACCATCTGCTGTGGTGGGATTCGAATCTGGGTCCCCGGAACATCACCTGGGTTAACCATCCAGCAATTATACCATTGTAACTATACCCGCATCCATCAAGGGGAAGGGAATGTTTAAATCTGGATATTTATAGAAATAAGAAATGTTTGGAGGGATATGGGCCAAGCGCAGGCAGGTGGGAGTAGTTTAGTTTGGGATTATGGTCGGTATGGACTGGTTGGACCGAAGGGTCTGTTTCTGTGATGTATGACTCTAGATGTGATTTTTATATCAACCTGATAACAGATGTTATTACTCACCTCTGGAGCAGTAGGATTCGGATCTGGGATACCAACACTGCACCTCAAGCACCTTTGAATGGAATATATTGAGGACCAGACACAACGTATGGCAGTTGTGCTTTGTGGGACTGGCTCATGGATAGCTAAAAGGGCAATGTAATGGGAGCCCATTCTGAAACTCATTCTCTGTGCATTTTGAAGTCTTAATAGTTAAAGGTGTTCACGTAAGCAAATAAGACAGGATTTCAGGCATGTCAAACATGTCCAGTGTCTGCTGAGTCCTGTCTGAATGGGAACCGCCTGAACAACAATAACAACTTGCATTTAACATAAAAATATCCGAACATTTTTCACTGAGGCTTGATGAAACAAGAAACACTGAGCCGAGGAGGAGGGTAACCCATTTTGAGATATGCTTTACAACAGGACAATGAGGAGATGGTGCTTTAAGAACAGAATTCCCCAGGTGGAGCCGATGATGGGGGCAGTGGTAACAAGGCCCCTCTTCTGAATTTTAAAAGGGAGATTCTTCCCCCTCCCTCAGGCCACTGCTTCTACTTTGGGTGCCCTTGAATTGAGAAGAGGCTTTTGTAAAATTTAAGAGCCTCTGTCCCATTAAGATTGATGTGTCTACTCTCACCTTCTGCCTGTCTTCCCCTGCCTCGGCAGCAAATGGTTGTCCCTTCTTGCAGCAAGAGACGAAATCAAATAATGAACCTCATCACAGCTTGGGTTAGGACCACAGCATCAGGCAGTAGACCATGTTCCAACTGTCCTTCAGAGGGGTGAGCGTCGCTACAGTAATATTCAGCATTCACTCCTTTTTCAGCACACCAAACCTTTTGAGCCTGGGATCAATCTCATTTTTCTTCGCTCCACTCTCCGTATTGGAATATTCTTTTTGTGGTGATTAAATTGGACACGAAAATGAAGATAAGAAGATGAGCAAGTCTTTCCTCAGCATCTGGCTGAGCTAACACATCAAGTTTTCAAACCCTCACACTCTGCCCAAGAATATGCTACATTTGCCTTCCAAACCCTTTAATTTACACTCAATTTGGGAGCCTTCCATACCCTTTAATTTAAACTTAATTTGCAAACTAAGAAAGCACTGTTCAAAAGCCTGGAAATTACAGAATAGACAACTTTTGCTGGGTCAAATTTAATAAAACTTACTCTCTAAACCCGTGGAAACAGCCAAATTTATTTCCCACAGTTCCCCTCAGTTTAAACATTGTTCAAATAATACAGGGGTCTGGAAATGATTTTAACCTTTGGTTCTTGTGGAAGAGGAAAACAAAGCACCAAGGTAAATGCATTTAATCAACCAGCAGCACGTTGCACAATTTTGGCTTCGCAGCCTTTGGAAGAATTTCTTGACCATAATTCATACCTTCTCAGTCTCAGTCTGGAGCTCTGTCACTTTCTCCTCCTTGTTCTTTAGCTGAATTGTGAGTTCCTTTTCTCTTTCCATCCATGGCGGAAAGACCATGGAACCATTCTCCCTGTTCTCACAGCTGCAGTTGTGACAGAGCAGTTGTTGTAATGTGCTACAGTGGCACCTATAAGACAGGAATTTAAAATAAAATCAAATTTTAAGATAAATACCCCAAAATCTGCTAAACATGAGCTTCCATACACAGACGCTGTTTGTCCAAACTAATGCAGTTATTATTATTTCAGATAGTAGAAGCAATGCAAAGAGTTAGGTGGACTCAAGGGATTTAAAGAAAGAACTTGCATCTGTTTAGGTTCTTTCACAACCTCACACAGTCTCTCAACATGCTTTAGGATTAGTACATTTCAAATTGTTGTTGAACAGTGTGATAATTGGCAGCTAAATTGTTCACAACAATGTCCCAGAGACACAGTGAGATAAATTGCCTGATAATTTATTTTTACTGAAATTGGTTGGAACAAACACATATTGAAAAGAACAGTGGGGAGATCATCTCAAGTTTTCTTTGAAACAGTGCCATGGGAACTTCAACAACTGAAGGAAAAAAATTGAGATTTAACTTGTTACTGAACTGTTGGCAGACATTGGTTGGAATTGCAAAATATGAACCGGGAGGAATAAATTAAGCAGTTTCACCACCATCAAGGTATAGCTATAATTTTCTGTTAAGTCAGAGATATTTACCTTCTATCAAAGAATGTTTCGAGACATACTGCACTTGTGGTGTGACAGAGGGAGGTGGAAGAAAGTGTCCAAGGGGTTAAATACTTTGATGTAACATGATAAACTGTTTACAAAGCAATTTCATAACCTACAGCTGAAACTGTGAGCCAGTGTTTACAGCAAAGTGTGTTGCTTCTAAAACCCAGCAGGAACAGCGGCAAATAAACCATGGGATTATGGTATCCTGAGGGGAGACTAAGGACGCATTTAACTCTATAGTTGTTGGGTAATGTGCAACGATTTCACTTGGCACTTTTTAAAATGTATTCATTCAGGAGGTATGGACATCTCTGGCTAGGCCAACATTCATTGTCCATCATTAATTGTCCTTTAGAAGAGCAATTAGAGCTTTAGAGCTGCCTTTTTGACCCATACAACACAGGGATTGACAAGGACAATAGTACTATTAAGGGGAAGCTCAAGGATTTTGATCCTGTCACTGAGAGAGATCGGCAATACATTTTTCATTTTTTTTTTAACAACAATAAACTGAACTGCATGTTGGCCTGTTATAATTGGAATTCAAGGAAAGTGGTTCGCAATGTGAAATCAAGTGTTACTATTCTTGAGCCATGCAATACAATGTTGCTTTTCGGAAGCAATAAGTAGGGGAATGTGAGGTTGAATGGCACTGATAATCTTTTAAGTTAAGAAAATTCTTGTTAGCGATAGCCCTCTGATTGACTGAACTGCAAAACGTTAAAAAGTTGTACACAGCAACAGCAATAGAGTGAAAATCATCCAGAGCCTGCAGACAGAGAGCAACCATCTCTCCCTCTCCATGTGGGGAAAAGACATACGAACCAAGAAAGTTTTAAAAATACAGAATCCATACAGAGAAGACCCAAATTCACCTGACCAGCCATTAAATTAAAGGACGACTGTCACTGTACAGATGACAGTGTATCATCACTGCAAAAATCAAACTGTCTGTGGGGAAAGTAACTATCCGCTTTGCGGTCTGGCCCTTTGATTACTGGAATTGTGTTTAGCCTTTCCAAACAGTGCGAGCGAGTGTGTGCGTCTGTGTGTATTATTCACCTTTTGTCTGTGTTAACCATGATTGAGATTGATGTTTGGGGATTTGAAGGGATTTTAAGTGCACAGCACAGTGGTTAGCACTGCTGCCTCACAGCGCGAAGGACCCGGGTTCGATTCCACTCTCAGGTGACTGTTTGCAGAGCCTGCATGTTCTTTCTCCTTTTGAGTGGGTTTCCTCTCACAGTCCAAAAATGTGCAGGTTAGGTAGATTGGCCCTGCCAAAAATTGCCCAGTTGTCTCCACGGATATGCAGGTTTGGTGGGTTAGCTGTGGTGAAAATCACATGTGGTGGGCGATGGTGGGCGATGGGGTGCGAGGCTCTTTGGAGAGTTGGTCCGGACTCGATGGGCTGAATGGCCTCTTTCTGCACTGTAGGGATTCCATGAAGTTGTATAAATTAGAAATCTCTTTTCTTGTTAAGTTCAGTGCACATCAATGTGTTTTTTTTTCGGATACTGAGGCCAACTAGTCAAAATTGCTTTTGCCCCAGGTAGCAGTAGTCAGTCAGGTAAATTGGTCATTTGGACAGTCTCATTAGGATTTTACACATGCACACATTTTGCAAAGGTTTGTGGCACAATTATTGGTGCACGCTTTTGAGTTAAGTTGTGACAACCGAACAATTGCTCAGAGGGGAACCCGCTGTTGTAATTTTTTGGGTATACACATACCACCTTGGTTCTTTTTATGAATAACAAAATTATGTTCAGCCTAAATGCATTGGAAAATGAAGAGTTCTCTAACAACACAGAAGAATCAGTTTTTGGTTGAGATAGTTTTTAAAACTTAGGCTGAAACCAGACAGAGTGCGGTGAGAATCTCTTCAGAGAAGGGAGCGTTATTTTCTTTCACCAGCTTGTGCCTTAAAATCCCATGTAAATTACACATGTTGGTTAATGCAACAAGAGCTGGATAGTATCCAGTCTTGAGCTGAAAAGTGGCAAATAACATTCGCGCCACACAAATGTTAGGCTACGACCAGCTGCAATAGGGACAAGTGCCTCTTACATTCAGTGGCATTACCATCACTGAAGCCCCCTACTATCAACATCTTGGGGGTTAACTTTGACCAGAAACTGAACTGAATTTGGACATAAACAAGAGCAGGCCACAGGTTACCAATACTGTGATGTCTAACTCATGTCCTGACTCCCCAAAGGCACAAGTCAGGAGTGTGATGGAACACTCTCACTTGCCTGGATGAGTACAGCTCCAGCAGCATTCAAACCTTGACACCATCCAGGACAAAACAGCCCACTGGATTGGCACATCCACACCCTCCACCACTGACACTCATTACGTACTGCTGCTACTATCTACAGGATGCAGAAATTCACCAAAGATCCTTAGACAGCACCTTCCAAACCCCTGACCATTTCCATTTAGAAGACCAAAGGCAGCAGATACATGGGAACACCACCCCCTGCAAGTTCCCATCCAAGCCACTCACCATCCTGACTTGGAAATATATTGTTGTTCCTTCACTTGTCGCTGGGTCAAAATCATGGAATTCCCTTCCTAAGGGCATTGTGGGTCAATGTACAGCATGAGGACTGTAGCACTTCAAGAAGACAGCTCACTAACACCTTCTCAAAGGCAACTAGGGAGGGGCAATAAAAGCTGCCCCAGCCAGTTATGCCCACATTCCCCATGAAAGAATTAAAAAAATAGATTAAATCTAAGAACTCAAGATTTGTATTACTCAGTTTGTTCTCCTCTGTGGTTCCACTTTCATTCTAATTGATGGAAAATACTGAACTGGAACAAACAGGAAATGGGAGTCATGAGTGTATTTCCTTCATGTGTTTGCAAGAACCTTACCCTTCACGACTGCAGCCATCTCTGTTCAGTTCCATCATCTGACAGTGTTGATCCTCCGTACCTCTCTCTTCCTCCTCATCAGAAGCAGCGCATCCCTCGACTGCTCTGAGTAAATGTCCCTCATCTGTGGAAAAACAGGATAGAGTAGCTCTGAAGACTAATGGGCTTGGACATTGCAAAGTTTCAGAAAGTACATAATAAATGGTAAAAATCAGCTCGGAGTGACAGCAACAATATATTTGCCGCGTTAACTGCACAAATAGGCAACTTAAAGGTTTTATGCAGTCTGTCTCCGTTTGAAGAGCAGGCTCAGGTTTTCGGACTTTACATTGATATCTTGTAAAGCTTTTTACCTTCGTTACAGGAAGGATCTCCATTCTGCGAGCTATAACATTCCCTGTTTTCCAAGGTACAATCTGCTTTCCCCGTTGGCGGACTCCGTGCTCGTTGGAATGAGGGACTCCAATTATTCTGACGAGAGCTGTAATATTTGTGCCAGTGTTGGGAGTGGCTCAGCAAAGCTGTGTCCTTTCTGCCTTGGCCCTCTTGTAACCTTGATTAAGAACAAGTTAGGGCATTATCAGTATTGGCAGGTCAGCGTCCTCAGTTTGAATAGTTGGGTGGGGGTGCATGGGGAGATGTCCCTTTATATCAAATCCTTTGCTTCAGATGATCGCTCATTAACTTCAAACGTATGCTAATAATGCAGAACCTGCTCTCAAAATTGTGGCAGTTTTACTTAATTTATTTTGTGATTTTATGGACAATATTAACAAGACCACATTTTGTGGGTGGCATGGTGGCTCAGTGGTTAGCACTGCTGCCTCACAGTGCCAGGGACCCAGGTTCGACTCTCGGGTGACTGCCTGTGAGGAGTTTGTACAATCTCCCCGTGTCTGGGTGGGTTTCCTCCCACAGTCTAAAGATGTGCAAGCTAAGTGGATTAGCCATGGGAAATGCAGGGTTACAGGGATGGGGTAGGGAGTGGTATGCTGTTCAGAGGGTCGGTGTTGACTCGATCAGCTGAATGGCCTGCTTCCACATTGCAGGGATTCTATGCATCTACATTTAGGGGCTATACCTAGTTACCTTCAGGTGGTGAGCTGTCTTCTTGAATTCCTGCCCGAGAGAGGAAAAAATCAGTAACAAAACAATAACACTTGGAAATGAATGTTCTGACCATACTGGCCTTCTGTACATCCTGTACTCTGAAGGTTGATTCTGAACTTTTTAAGTCAGAATGCCTTATACTGCAGTGATTATGCCCTGACTCTAGGCCTAGATTCAAGATCTAACTGCTCTAGAGGTGTGTCATTCAGCTTGTTCAGGCACATTACATGAAAAAAAGAGAGAATGTTGGAGACAGAAACAGAGTTAACATTTGGAGTCCAGTATGACTCTTCTTCAAAACTGGTTCTGAAGTTCTCTCATTCTGGAGAAGAGTCATAAGAAGCTAAGAACTAGGAGCAGGAGCAGTTATTTCAGGCCCTTGAGACTATTCCACCATTTAATATGATCGCAGCTGATCTCATCTCAGTCTGAACTCCATTTTTCTGCCTGATCTCCACAACCTTATCAGACTACATATCAGACTTGAAACATTAACTGTTTTCTCTCTCCACAGATGCTGCCAGACCTGCTGAGTTTCTCTAGAGTTTGTTTCAGGTTTCCAGAATCTGCAGTATTTTGCTTTTGTTTGAAGTTGAATAAAAGTAGCTACAAGACAAAGTTAACTATTGTATGAAATTTGCCTTTTCATATCCTTTAACGATTGAAACGATAACTACAGAGAGGTTTTTAAAATTTATTCACACAAGAATTAGGATTGTTGTGGTGTGTAGGTTCACTAAAGAAATTCCTCATCCTGAAGGAAACCAGTGAACCTGACAAATTCTTGTTAGCAATCTAGATTATTTTTGTTGCAGTCAGCCAGTTAGTTCACAAATTACCAGATGGATTCAGAAACAAAAACAAAACTTACTGGAAAAGCTCAGCAAGTCTGGAAACATCTGTGGAGAGAAATCACTGTTAACGTTTCAGATCCGGTGACCCTTCCTCAGTTCTGATTTGTTTCTGATTTTCAGCATCCACAGTTCTTTCATTTAATCAAATGGATTGAATTCAACTCCAAAGCTTGCTGTGGTTGGAACTGAACTCCTTACAACAGTTTGAAAGACTATTTCTAGACTTTTATTAAGGCTGTTTCCATGTAGATGCCATGAAGCGTAGCATGATTGTTTTACTTTCTCTTTTATGGCAGTTCCCATTTGAACACCAATAAATTTCCCACAAGGAATTGTCATATGTGAACTTCTGAAAAGAATGAACTGGAAAAAAAAACAATCAAAACCAGAAATTGCTCGATAAACTCCTCAGGTCTAGCAACATGTGTGGAGAGAAAAGTAGATTTCATGTTTTGAGTCCAGTGATCCTTCTTCTTCAAGTTGTGTTTCACCAATTTTTGTTTTTGTTTGTTTCAGATCTTCAGCATCCACGGTTCTTTGTTTTCTGGAAAGGCAATCAGGCCAGACTGCATCCTGTGGCCCCTGGCAGTGCCCCTTCTTCTGTATCTATGAGTAATGGTGCTTATGCCATTGAAGATTAATGTACAGAGAGACTCCAATCCAAAGGCTGCAAGTCAATAGCTAATAATGTTGATATGATGTGATAAAAATCACTCTGGCAATTCTGCGGAAGCACTCTGGTCATTAGTAGATGATGTTTTCAACGATACCACATGTGCCAGCCTGGTTCAATAGGTCATTTCCACTATGACACCTGGCTTGCACCAGCTGGGGGGAAATGGTCTTTACAGCTGCTGAGTCAGCATATCCCGAGTTCTGTCATCTTTTGCAAGGACACCTGCAGCAATAAGTGAAGTAGTCAGTGAAAGCGGGATTTGCTTTAAAACAATATTGTTGCTCCAAGAGCACAGTATGGTTACCATGACTTGGGCTGTTTGTAACTTCATGATGTCCATACTCTCTTGGTTGTCTTGAGTGTTAGGTATCTCCATTTGTACTAAAGAGCAAAGAGAACAAAGAACAATACAATGCAGGAACAGGCCCTTCAAGCCTGTGCTGGCACACTTTGCCCTTCTGTGCTAAAACGGTCTTCACTTACAGGATCCATATCCATCTCTGTCTATTCCCCTTCTAATCACGTATTCATCCAGGTGTTTCTCGAACTGCTGCTATTGTGGCTGCTCCCACCAGCTCCTCTGGCAGTACATTCCAGGCACTCACCGTCACTCTTACAGGTTCCTACTGTCTGAGTCCCTTGTAATCCTTATCCATCCTAGAGTATGGCTCTCACTTTGTTCTGTACTCAAAACTCTTTATTTACAGTTAGATACACATCTTACTGAATACAGCTCTCCTCAGAGGAGTATTTCACTCCTGCTTCATCATGTACTTCTCTCTAGATTACTCTCTGACGCTCTTCCCCACTACTGTTAGCGTAGCAAAATAATCTCCATCATCAACATTAGCACACTCACATCCCAATTTTACCACAGTATCTTGAGGCACATTGGTACTGCCCTTACCTCTGAGCCAGGTGGTCCAGGTTCAAGTCCCACCTGCCCTGGAGGTACATCATAGAATTGTCTGATCAGGTTGACTATAATTACTATACTGTAGTATTTCTGACTGGCTTCCATCTCTCCCCAGACACACTGCAGTGCTGATCTTTGAGGGTGGGGACAATCGTATCACTGCCACCTCAGCAATCCCCAAATAGGAATCGGGAGCTAGGCTGACACATCATTTGCCTTCAGACCCAAACATGCATGTAGTGTTTCCTTTCATAGTCCCTTTCCACACTCTCCTTTCAGCCTCAGTGGTTTTAGAGGTCCTTTTATCCCTCCCTATTTTAATTGTACGTATCCTTTAATTTTTGCATCTGCCACAACTTTCTGTTCCCTGCACAAGTGCAAATCAGCACCTGAGGCTGTGAGGAATTATGCCAATGAACTGATCCAAGAAAGTTGCAAAATTCTTTTCCCATTACCATTATGTTCATAATCTTCATGAACTGAACTGCACCAGAAAGCACATGTCAGGTCATTTGGAACATGCGATGTAAACTCAGTGTCAGTGGAGAGAAAAACAGAGTTATCACTGAGTTCAGTATAACTCTTCTTTGGAACTAAAGTAGCTTGAGGTCTGTTTGAAAAAGGTTTGGAAAAGAAGTCATTTTGGCTCCAGTAGATTCACCATTCAAATATAAAGTTCTCTGTCTTTCTACGAATTCATTTTGTTGTTTTTTTTTTTAAATGAGTCCAATATTCTGATCTGAACCATACTTCTGACAACTTGTTTCAAGAGTTGACTACCTTCTGTGTCAAGAAAGCCAATGGTTTGGAGAAGTATGTTGTAAGTGCACAGGACAGTGCACTTGTGCGAGGTCACACTATAAGTGTGAGGTCATCCATTTTGGTAGGAATAACAGCAAAATGGACTATGTTTCAAATGGTAAAAAAATTGCAGCACGCTGCTGTGCAGAGGGACTTGAGTGTCCTTGTGCATGAATCACTAAAAGATGGATTGCAGGTGCAGCAGGTAATTAAAAAGGCAAATGGAATTTTGTCTGCCTTTGCTAGAGGGATGGAGTTTAAAAACAGGGAGGCTATGCTGCAGCTGTATAGGGTCCTGGTGAGGCCACACCTGGAGTACTGTGTGCAGTTTTGGTCTCCTTACTTGAGAAGAGATATATTAGCACTGGAGGGGGTGCAGAGGAGATTCACTCGGTTGATTCCAGAGTTGAGAGGGTTGGATTCTGAGGAGAGACGGAGTAGACTGGGATTATGCTCATTGGAAGTCAGAAGAATGAGGGGAGATCTTATAGAAACATATAAGATTATGAAGGGAATAGATAAGGTGGAGGCAGGGAGGTTGTTTCCACTAGCAGGTGAAACTAGGACTAGAGGGCATTGCCTCAAAATAAAGGGAAACAGATGTAGGACTGAGTTCAAGAGGAACTTCTTCACCCAAAGGGTTGTGAATCTGTGGAATTCCCTGCCCAGTGAAGCGGTTGAAGCTACCTCGCTGAATGTTTTTAAGGCAAGGCTAGATAAATTTTTGAACAGTAAAGGAATTAGGGGCTATGGTGAGTGGGCGGGTAAGTGGAGCTGAGTCTCAAAAAGATCAGCCATGATCTTATTAAATGGCGGGGCAGGCTTGAGGGGCCAGATGGCCTATTCCTGCTCCCAGTTCTTATGTTCTTATGACAGAACTGAACAACAATATTCTAAATGGAGAGAATTTCCATATGGAGGAAAGAATGTCACACATAGAGACAAAGATGTCAGTGAGAACTAACAGTGTTTCCGCACAAAGACAGATTTCTGCTGCTACATTTTCTCATCTCACGCTCCCTTGTTAGGAGGCAGGAGAATATTTCATTTTGCCCTGCGAAGCGAGCAGTACATTTGCTCTGTTCTCTATTGTGTAACTCAGTTGTTGGGTTGTGCTGACATTAGCAGACAATCTGTGCCTCCTAACAGAATGTTGCAAGTTGCTGTGGTTTCACGCCAATAAATAGCAGTTTATAGACAGCTGATGGCAGCAGAAATCTTTTGCAAAACACTCAGCAAGCCCGGACCATTTCACTCATCTTAAAGAATAGTGTACAATAGTACAGTGCAGGCACTGTAATTGTTCATGGGGTTATGAAGAAATTGTGATTGTTTTATCAGCTGCCTTTTCCAAAGATGGATCACAATATGGCCTGATTGCCAATTAGCTCCTCTGTCATGAGCAGGTTTCCCACACCAACCTACTGCATGACTTTAGTTCCATTATATCCCATTATGTTGTTCCACTCAATTTGATCCAGGTTGTCGTACTCCTCGCCATTAAATATTATCCTGCAAACGAATATCAATGCAATGTATACTTGGTCATTAAGACATTTGTGAGAAGTTAGTGTGTGCAATTTGGCTGCCACATATCCAACATTATATCAGTAAAGTATTTAATTGGGTATAAAATGTTTGGGGCATTGTAAGATGTTATGTTGACTCAATTTTTCCTCATCATTCATACATTTCACTCTATTCCATGAGACCATAACACAATAGGAGCAGCATCAGGCCACTCAGCCCTTCAAGTCAGCTCTGCCATTTGATCATAGATATGTTTATCAAACCCATTTTCCTGCATTCTCCCCATAATCCTCAATCCCCTTACTAATCAAGAAACTGTTTAATTCTGTCTTAAATATACTCAATGACTTGGCCTTCACAGCTTTCTGAGGCAGAGTTCCACAGACTCACCACCCTCTGGTGAATGAATTCCTCCTCTCAATTCTGATGGGCATAATTTCATTCTGAGGCTGTGCCCTCAGGTCCTACTAGTGGAAACATCTCCATGCCCACTCTATCCAGACCCCTGTAAGTTTCAAAGAGATCCTCCCTCATCCTTCTAAACTCCAACAAGTACAGATCCAGAGAACATTGCACCCTACCCCTACAACAGCATTCCAGACCCCCAACAGGAGTGAACTTCTGTGGGGCGGGGGCGGGGGGTTGGGGGGAGAAGTCCCTAGTTTTCCCATCAATACTTCAGAAGAGTCTGAAAACATTACACAATCCTTTAGACCTGGGTTCCCAATGATCAATAGTTTATCTGATGAAGTGGCAACTACCGAATCCCAATAACTACAAGACACTCTGAATGGGAGGTTGAGAGGTGACCTTGTAGATTTATAAAATAAACAAAGGGTATCGATAAGGGGAATGGCAGGTCTCTTTTCCTTAGGGTGGGGGATTTCAAGACTTGTGGGAATATCTTTAAGGTGAGAGGAGAAAGATTTACAAAAAGACATTTTCTTTTTTTTTACACAGAGTGTGGAATGAACTTCCACAGGAAGTTGTGGATGCAGCTGCAGTTACAACATTTTAAAAAAATTCAGATAAGTACATGAATAGGAAAGGATTGGAGGGAAATGGGCCAGATACAGAAAGTGGGACTAGTCTAGTTTAGGATTATGGTCAACATGAATTGGTCGGACTGAAGGGTCTGTTTCCGTGCTGTGACTCTATAACAAGTTAGGTTTTGCGTCACTTCAATCTTTAACATTTCTAAAGCTATAATCTGTGTTTGTTAAGTTGATAGAAGCATCAACCCCTGCTTCCTGGTTGCTGTTTTTGTGACTTGCTAATGATTCCACTGACAATGTCACTTGTTCCATTGCTGTTGTTATCTCAAAACATTCAAGTCACACCTGTCAATTGTCACATCCTCAAAGACTGATCACAGCTCTCTTGCTCAATATTGCATCCCCACCATTTAAAAGGGCAAGGGCTACACATGCCTGGGATTACCACCACTTGCAAGTTCCCCTCCAAGCCACTCACCATTCTGATTTGGAAATATATCACTGGCTGTTCACAGCTGCCAAGTCAAAACCTCCTCTCTAATGTCACTGTGGATGTACCTAGACACCAAGGACTGAAGCCATTCAAGGTGGTAGCTCAATACCACCTTCTGATGGGCAATTAGGAAGGGCATTTATCGGCCTACCCTGCAATGCATGCGTGTCATGAATGAGCTTTTTAAAAGTCTCTCTCAGCCGATAGCTTTTGTTTTTAAAAGTCATTATTTATTTATAACTTAAGACAAACAATTTAAATTGGAACTCTCTCTCTAATGGCATGATGGGTGTACCTATAAGCCCAGGACTGCTGCGGTTCAAGAAGGCAGCTTGCCAATACCATGTCAAGAGCAATTTGGGATGGACAATAAGTATTGGCTTGGCCAATGATGCCTATATCCCATGAACAGATAAAACAATATTAAGTGGCTCCTTTTGGAAGGCATTGTTTAGATTTGGTGTCAAATGGAAAAAGGGACATATGAGATTTATTACAAACTGAAACAACTGCGGATGCTGTAAATCAGGAACAAAAACAGAAAGTTGCTGGAAAAGCTCAGCAGGTCTGGCAGCATCTGTGGAGAAAAGAAATCAGAGTTAACGTTTCAGGTCCGGTGACCCTTCTTTAGTCAGAACCAGTCTGAGACTTATTGTTTTTGAAACGATTTTATTCAAATATTAGCAAACAAATCCTCAATGCACTGATGTTCAATCCTATTGTCTTCTTTTTTTTTAAAAGGAGAAGCTGTTCCCGGAATTGCCCTTCCTTTTTTGTTGAAATGATCATTAAAGATGGTAGCAGCAGCAGGGTAGGAACCTTTTGGGCACTGTGCTCATACGCTCCCGTTCCCAATCAACTGGCCAGCTGCAATCAACTGGCCAACTCTCCGACACCTCCTCCTACCGCCCCCTTGATCATGACCCCACCCCCGAGCACCAAACCATCATCAAAAAAAAAACCTCTCCACCCCTCTCACCCACTCCAACCTCTCCCCCGCAGAACGTGCAGCCCTCCGCTCCAATCCCAACCTCACCATAAAACCCGCGGACAAGGGAGGCGCAGTTGTAGTATGGCGCACTGACCTCTACATCGCCGAGGCCGGACACCAGCTCTCCGACACCTCCTCCTACCGCCCCCTTGATCATGACCCCACCCCCGAGCACCAAACCATCATCAAAAAAAAGCATTTCTGATGAAGGGTCTAGGCCCGAAACGTCAGCCTTTCCTGCTCCTATGATGCTGCTTGGCCTGCTGTGTTCATCCAGCTCTACACCGTGTTATCTCAGATTTTCCAGCATCTGCAGTTCATACTATCTCAGCTGCATTCTTCTTCATCTTTTTTCTGTTTTGTTTCTTCAGTTCTCTTTTGTATCAAAGCTCACCTTTTCTCCCAATATGGTGAAGGAAGGTGTTTGTGAGGGCCTGCTAGAGCAGCAGCAGCAACATGGTGGATCCAATTAGCTGTTCCTCATGGCCATAACGTCTGAGGCTTCATCGTCGGTGGGTCTGGTCCGTTCCTCCTGGGTGGCCGTGTGGCAGTTTCAGCAGCGACGGCATGATGGTTCGGGTTCGTTCCTTGTGGCTATGGCAGCAATGTGGCGGCTTCGGGCGGCAACTAAAGTGGCAATGGTTTCAATGACAGTGACTTGGTAGGTCCAGTCTGTCCCTCCTTGCTACGGCAGTGATGCAATGGCTTCAGAGTTGGTTTCGTTGGTGGCAGCCTGGTGAGTCTGGTCTGGAAATCCTTGCTTTGGCGGCCTCAGGGACAACGGCGTCCTGTAGTCCCTCCATAAACCCAGGAGACGTGGTGGGAACAAAGGATGAGGTTTGTCGTAACTTTGTCTCAATTATTTCTTTTTATAATTTCTGTAATTAAAATGGTGCTAAAGTGTGGCAAATTGTACACATCACACTGTATTTTCATAAATACAAGTGACAATAAATTGCTATTCTATTCTCCTATTTTCAGGAGAAGACAGCTCTTTAATGGAAATAAAAATTTATTGTTTTCAATGTGTTTTGTTAGTTCCTTTGGCCCTTTAAGTAAATAAGTGAGGAAGGGAAAATGTTAACTTATGTAGCATCTTCTGTACCCACAGAACATTACAAAGCTAATAAAATGCTTAGGAAATAAAAACCAAAAGAACTGTGGATGCTGTAAATCAGGAACAAAAACAAAGTTGCTGGAAAAGCTCAACAGATCTGGCAGCATTTGTGAAGAAAAAAAAATCAGAGTTAATGTGTCAGGTTCAGTGACTAGTTCTGAGGAAGGGTTACGAGACCCGAAACGTTAACTCTGAAATTTTTCTTCACAGATGCTGCCAGACCTGCTGAGCTTGCAGCAACTTTGTTTTTGTTGTTGTTGTTGAAAATGCTTAGGAAATTGCACAGGTACATGGATAGGAGTGGTTTACGGAGATACAGGCCAAATAGAAGCAAATGGGACTAGTTCAGTTTAGAAACTGGATTGGCATGGAAAAGTTGGACAGCAGGGTCTGGCTCCGTGCTGTATGACTCGAAATGAAAAATGTACACAGTAAATTTTTTCTTTTAAGGCACTATTGAGTTAATAATAAGAAAATATCCTTCAGACCATAAATGGATCAAATGTTCCTTGGTCCTGAATATGACCAGAAGAGCACAGATCTGACCACAGTAAAGACATTCAAGCACGGTTGGCTTAGTACAGTTTGTAGAAGTTCCAACATCAAGCAGTCCTCAATACCTTGCCAAGTACATTGAGCTGTGTTGTTCAAATACAGAAAGTAATTTCAGAACTTTGTCCAGCTTAAGGTATAACAGTTGACAATGTCTGGTGTTGTTTATATATTAGGATGCAGAAGGATGGCTCCAAACTGCATTAACTCTGACAAGAATATACTGTATACAGTGAACAGCTTCTCCAAACTCTCCGTGTTTCACTGTGTAGGTTCGATGGTGGTAAGGAAGCTGGGCAGAAAGGATGGGTTTGGAATTCTTTACTGTAGAGATCTGCACAGCATTAAGTATACTCAAAACCGTGATAGACAGATTTGTAATTGGTAAGGGAATCAAAGGTTATGGGGAGGGGAAGACAGGAATGTGGAGGTGAGGATGATCATATCAGCCAAGAGCTAACTGGTGGAGCAAACTCAATGGGCCAAATGGCCTACTTCAGCTCCTAGCTCTTATTGTTTTATGAGTGGTACATAGTTATCAGTGTTCAGATCAGTGACTGAGAGAGGTTTTGTTTTGTTTTCAAATAAGCTTTTACTTTGAGCTTCATATGTTGACAAAGCTAATAAGGGAAAATATCTGTCTTGGAGGTCCAAGTTCAGACAGTTTTTACAATGATTAGTTCAGATGGAAGCAATGATATCCATCAATCCTGGCAGAATTTGCCTTGCCAAGGAAGATAATCAGAGTAGATTCATATTCAGTTATTCATTATTTAACTGAAATAGGCAATGAGAATGCCATACAGACTTAAAACATTAAACATTACCTTTACTAGAATAATGACACTGCTTGTATTCAGAGTGATGGCACAGTTGGTATTTCCTATGGCACTGAACTGCATTCCATTGAATGCAAGGATTACATGTGCAATTTCCCGCATCATTTAAGATTTCCTCCCAGTTCACCCACCAAGGGTGTGATACATTGCGTCCTATCTAAAAATGAACTTCAGCAACACAACGCAAGCCTGCAACCTCTGCCACCAAAATGTCAAGAGCAGCAGGCACATGTTGACACTGTTACCTCCAACTCTCACAGCATCCTGCTTTTGAAATATATCACCATCCCCTAGTAGTAGTTAAATCAATTTCCTGCAAAACACACACACATACATTCACTAGAGTGGATACATTCTCGTATATTCATTCCAGTGGATGCGCCCAAGTAGACTCACACCAGTGGATGCACCACAAGTATGTTCATCACAATTGGTGTACAGTAGATACACCACTGTCCATATGCTACATTACATTCACAACTGCAGGTCAGGTAGAAAGAAATGCTGAAACAGCAGGAGATCGATATTAGACAACAATGCTCATGTAACTAACTGGTGGAGGCACGATGGGCCAAATGGCCTCCGCTTGTGCTGTAACCCTTGCGCGATTCTGAGGAGTCTCACAATCACTTTATTGATCATCCCAATAAATGTCTTTGCCAGTGACACCAACAACCTGACAATGAATTCCAGGAGGCTTTTTTTCCCAGTAATTTCCTCAATGTGCAATTAAAAACTGATTACAAACTCCAAAACACATCCACAATTTCAATGGGAAAAAAATAAGAAATTTTCACTCTCACACCTTCTATGTCATGGGGGCAAAGTGGAATTGGAGGCAGTGGCCCCTGGCTCTTTTCTATCATTAAAGCGAGGAGCAGATGGGTAGTGCAGATTGTTCAAACTGAGAGCATGCTTGGTACATTTACAGTATACATCTGTGCAGGCGACAAAAATAACTTTTACCCAATGGTCTGAGCTGGTTTTCAAACCAGCTTCTCCACCACCATTCCCACAAAAAGAATTAAGCTGAAGTCAATTAAATAAAAGCAAAATACCACTGCAAATCTGAAAAAAAGAGAGCAAGTGCTGGAGAAACTCAGTATGTCTGGTAGCATCTGTGGAGCGAGAAGCAGAGTTAATGTTTCAGGTTCAATATGACTGATCTTTTGAACTGGTTCAATGGTCAGTTACTTGCTCCTAGGCGTTGGTTAGCTCATTTGACTGGATGGCTGGATACAGAGTGGCACCAACAGCATGGGTTCGATTCCTGTACCAGCTGAGATACCATGAAGGACCCTCTTCTCAACTTCTCCCCTCACCTGAGGCATGGTGACCCTCAGGTTCAACCACCAACAGTCATCTCTCTGATATCAGAGCAGCCCCATGGTCAATTAGGGCTATGGTACCTTTACGTGTTGCTAAATCCAAGTGACACTGCTGTCATTTGGGAACTGAGTACAAGGAATTCACAATAGGCAGGATGCTGTTTGCTCTTGGTGTCTGATACTGAGATATTGCTTTAAAATCAACCTGTTCAGATGTATTGTGACATTACGATGTGAACCTGGGACTTCTAGTTCAGAGGCAAGGACATTACCACTGGGCACAAGAGCAGTCTGTGGGGTGTGATTTCTTTATGGAAATAACCTGCTCGGATGTATTATGAAATATGGGTATGACTCTTGGTCAATAAAAACCGAAAGAACTGTGGATGCTGTAAATCAGGAACCAAAACAAAAAGTTGCTGGAAAAGCTCAGCAGGTCTGGCAGCATCTGTGAAGAGAAAACATCAGAGTTAATGTTTCAGGTCCAGTGACCCTTCCTCAGAAAGTTCTCAGGAAGGGTCACCAGACCCAAAACGTATGACTCTTGGTCATCTGGCTCAGAGGCAAGGACACTACGCCAGTGCATAGTGGCAGTTTGGGGAATAATAACTAGTTCTTTATAAAGCAGCATGTTCAGATGTGGAGAGAGAGAGTAGGAACTGCAGGTGCTGGAGAATCCGAGACAAGGTGCAGAGCTGGATGAACACAGCAAGCTAAGCAGCATCATAGGAGCAGAAAGGCTGACGTTTTGGGCCTAGACCCTTCATCAGAAAATGTTCAGATGTGGAGATAGTAGGAGTCTGGAGTCTGAGATAACACAGTGTGGAGTTGGATGAACACAGCATCAGAGGAGCAGGAAGGCTGATACTTCAGGTCTGGAGGAGGGTCCCAACCCGAAACGCTGCTTGGCCTGCTGTGTTCATCCAGCCCTGCACCTTGTTGTCTCAGATTCTCCAGCATCTGCAGTTCCTACTATCTCTGATTCAACTTTAGCCTTCCTGCTCCTCTGATGCTGCCTGACCTGCTGTGTTCCTCCAGCTCTACACCTTGTTATGTTCAGATGTATTAGGATACTAGGATGGGAACGTGGACCTTCTGGCTGAGAGGCAGGGACGCTACCACGGCAGAACAGCAGTAAGTGGGAATGACTAACAGTGCACTGACCTGTAGCGCTGCATTTGGTGTTGCAGCTCCTGGACCTGGCTCTCTAACACGGGGACCTGCCGGACTCTCCTCTCCAGCTCCTTCACGTTGTCCAGGGCGGCCCGGAGAGCTGCAGTCACCCTCTCGGCTTTGTCGCGGAGCCGGCCGTGCTCGGCTCGGAGGGCGGCCAGTCGGTACTCCCGGTGCCCCAGGCGGCAGTGAGCATCCCGGAGTTCCTGCTCCAGCTGCCGGTTTAAGCGCCTGGCCTCGTCAATCTGACCGTCCCGGGACGTGCGGATGAGCTCCAGCTCCCGGAGCAGGTGACGGGAACCGGGGCAGACGTGAGCGACCGAACAGCAGCTCAGGCTGGGCGGACGCGGTTCCTGGGTCTGCCGCCTCGGAGCCCCGGGGAAACCGCTCAAAACCTTCCGGAGACCGACTTCCAAGGCCAGGCAGCGGGCATCGCTGCTCTGCAAAGCTCCCCGGAGATCCTCCACCAACTCCCGCAGGCTGGCGTTCTCCAGTTCCCCCGCACTGGGATCTTGCTGTGCCTCTTCGGCCCCGGGCTCAGGGCTCTCCTCGTCCCCGTCCTCTTCACCTCCGTCCCGGGGCAGCTGGAAAGACACGCTCCTCTTCTTCTTCTTCCTCCGGCGGCGGCGGGGGCACCGGAGCCGGATCTGCCTCTCGATGTGTTCGGTCTCTTGGCTGACCGGCAGCCGGTTCCCCGGTTCCCCCCGGCCCAGGAGGCGGTGGAAAGGTTCACACAGGAGGGCGTGGAAGTGCCGGAAGGTGACCGCTTCGGGCGGCCCGTCTACACCTTCCTCCAGCCCCAGCACCGAGCACAGAGCCCGAAAGTCCTCTCCCGACACCAGCCCGTCCCCTTCGTAGTCCAAGTGGTGGAAGATCTCCTGCAGGTACTGGTCCAGGCCGGTGGCTAACACCACGATCTCGTTGTCCACTTGTCCGCCCTCGGAGCCGAAGTGATGGGACAGGGCGCTGACCAGCCACGAGGTTCTCCGGCCCGGACGAGAATCAGAGAAACCCAACATGGTCAAGCAGAGGGAGAGGAAGCTTCAAATTCTCCTTATTATACCCAACCCCAAAAGACGAACGCACAAAGTCTTTTAAAAAATATAACCCCAAAAGACTAACGCATAAAGTCTTTTAAAAAAATCTAACCCCAAAAGACTAACGCACAAACTCTTCTAAAAAAAATCTAACCCCAAAGACTAACGCACAAAATCTTTTAAAAAATCTAACCCCAAAAGACTAACGCACAGTCTTTTTAAAAAATCTAACCCCAAAAGACTAACGCACAAAGTCTTTTTCTTAAAAAATGTAACTCCAAAAGACTAACGCAAAAAAAGTTTTAATATGTAACCCCAAAAGACTAATGTACAGTCTTTTAAAACAGATGTAACTCCAAAAGATTAACGCAAAAAAAGTTTTAAAATATGTAACCCCAAAAGACTAATGTACAGTCTTTTAAAACAGATGTAACTCCAAAAGACTAACGCAAAAAAATCTTTTAGAAATGTAACTCCAAAAGGCTAACGCAAAAAAGCTTTTAAAGATATAACTCCAAAAATGAATGTAACAAAATCTTTAAAATGTAATTCCAAAAGACTAATATAAAAAATCGTAAGACTGTAACTCTGAAAGACGAATATAAAAGTTATCTTTTAAAAGTGTAACTCCAAAAGTAAATGTAAAAAAACTTCAAAATGTAATTCCAAAAGACTAATATAAAAAATAACTTTTTAAAAATGTAACTCCAAAAACAAACGTTAAAAATCTTTAAAATGTATCTCCAAAAGACCGATATGAAAAATGTTGTTTTAAAATGTAACTCCAAAAGACTGATGTAAAAATTATCTTTCAAAAATGTAACTCCAACAGATAAATGTACAAAAAATTTAAAATGTAACTTAAAAAGACAAATTTAAAAGAAAATCTTTTAAAAACGTAACTCCAAAAAGGCAAAGGCAAACATAAAATTCCCAGCAACTTTTAAAAGATTAAAGATGTTGCAGTCCGACGATTGACACCATAAATTAGTATCTTCCGAAATATTGTCACAATCCAATCGATGTTGATTGGAAAATGATGGAAGTTACTCCTCTCAGAGTAAATCTTCTAATTTCTTGTTTGTAATAAACGAAGTGTATAAAAACACTTTAGAAGTGCGCCTCAGTCCAAGGTCTGTGAGCTGCTCTCCCGTTGATTTTCCCGCTGCTGGTTCTGTAAATAATCGTGGGGAAGTTTTTAATTAAAGTCCAATTTCCTTGCAATTCTCGAAGGACGCGATCGACTAGTGATGCTGAGCTGAAGGGTTGTCAGCGAGATGGTGAGAAGCCGTTTCCCCTGGGGTCCTAGCGTTTCAAATATTCAGTACATAATCTATGTGTGTGTGAGAGGCGCTCTTTGGCACGGAACCAATATGCGGTGCGGAAGATTTGTAATCAGTGCAGAACAAAACAGATCTTGTCAGTCCCCAGCTTTGCTGAGTTTCCAACCTTATCCCAGCTGCATTAATTACGCGACGAATGAATTTGGAAGGTAGTCAGTGTGTGTACAAGAACAAATAGAGTATAACCACAACACAGAATAATCGTAATATTTATATAAAATGTTTGTGCGAAATGGAAGACTTGCATTCATGTAGCACTTTCCATAGCCGACATCTCGAAGCACTGTTCAGTCAATGAAGGGTGGTCATAGTTTTATGAAACAGAGTACCCAATTTTTGCACAGCATGCTCCTACAAGCAGCACCGTGATAGTGACCAGATAGCCCATTGTGTGAAGTATATTAAAGGCAGAAAACACTGGATGATGGAAACTTAAAACAGACAAAGAAAACGCTGGAAAAAAAACTCAGCAAATCTGGCAGCGTCTCCGGAGAGAGAAACAGAGTTAATGTTTCAAGTCTGGGATGAGTCTTCAGAATACCTCTCTGTGTTGTTGATTGAGGGATAAATATCGGCTGGAATACTGGGGAGAACTCCTTCATCTTAGAAATAGCGTCACTTTTTTTTAATGTTACTCCAGAGCATGGATAGGGTCTCAGTTTAACGACCATCTAAAAGACAGCATTTCCAACAGTGCAGCAGTCCCTCAGTACTGCACGAGAACGTCAGCCTTAAGTATTTTGTTCAGGTTCTGCAGAAGGGCTTGAAACTGCAACCTTTCAATCATAGGTAAGAGCCACGGATTAGGCAGACTGAACCAAATGGTTCACAACATTGAAGGAATTGCGTTTGAAATGTTTACCCAGATGGGCTTCATGCAGCTTTATGTCTGAATAACAAGCACACTAATTCCTGTGATGGAGGAATTATCCCGTTAAAAAAAAAGATTAACTAGATTGTGCCTTTATTCTCTGGAATGTAGAAGAATGAGAGGTGATCTTTTTTAAATATACAAAAGTCTTAAAAGGCTCCACAGGCTAGATACAGGAAGGGAGTTTCCCCTGGCTTATCAATCTAGACTCGGAGGTTGGGGGGGAGGGGAGTGTGGGGTGGGGTGGAGGTGGTGGCAGGGACTGTCAGAATAAGGAGTTTATTTTTTAGGGCCGAGATTAGGACTTTATTATTTCGGGTCTTTGACTGAGATAAGGAGGAATTTCTTCATTAAGAGGTTGGTGAATCCCTGGAATTCTCTACTCAAGGGAGCTGTGAAGGCTGTCATTGAGTATGTTCAGGACAAAGGGTGAAAGATTTCTACGTTTAAAAATCATCATGGGATATGGGAATAATGCAGGAAAGTTGTGTTGAGGTAGAATATCAACCGTGATCTCATTGAATGCTGGAGCAAGGTGAAAGGGCTGAATGGCTTCCTGCAGCAGTTATTTCTCATGTTAATATCTAAGGATCAATTGGCATTCCTTTCCAGATAGGATGGCAAATTAAGGAGGGCTTTGCTTAATCTTAATGTTGTCCCTTTGGCCTTGAGGTCACCTGCCATTATGGGTTGACAACATGAACCAATGCTTTAGCTTTTTGTTTATATTGACTGAGTTTCTGTGAGCTGATCACAGAGTTCCAATGATGATTAACTAAAATAGAATAGCCTTTATCGTCATGTTTACTCGAACGAGTGCAGTGAAAAGTCTGTAATAAAAACAAGGTTGCTGGATAAGCTCAGCAGGTCTGGCAGCATCTGTGGAGGAAGAAA
>NC_063356.1:10162655-10173571 GCF_021869965.1 Rhincodon typus | reverse complement strand
ACACCTCTCTCCCCTTCCTGGACCTCTCTGTCTCCATATCGGGCAACCACCTAGAAACCGATATTCATTTCAAGCCCACCGACTCCCACAGCTGCCTAGAATACTCCTCCTCCCACCCACTTTCCTGCAAAAATGCTATCCCCTATTCCCAATTCCTTCGCCTCCGCCGCATCTGCTCCCAGGATGAGGCATTCCACTCCCGTACATCTCAGCTGTCCTCGTTTTTCAAGGACCGTAACTTCCCCTCCTCGGTGGTCGAGAACGCCCTCAACCGTGTCTCCCACATCTCCCGCACCTCATCCCTCACACCCCGTCCACGCAATAAGAACCAAAAAAGAATCCCCCTCGTCCTCATGTACCACCCCACCAACCTCCGGATCCAACGCATCATCCTCCGACACTTCCGCCATCTGCAATCCGACCCCACCACCAAAGACATCTTTCCCTCCCCACCTTTATCTGCTTTCCGGAGGGACAACTCTCTCCGTGACTCCCTCGTCCGCTCCACACTCCCCTCCAGCTCCACCACACCCGGCACTTTTCCCTGCAACCGCAGGAAGTGCTACACCTGCCCCCATACCTCCTCCCTCACCCCCATCCCAGGCCCCAAGAAGACTTTCCACATCAAGCAGATGTTCACCTGCACATCTGCCAATGTGGTATACTGCATCCGCTGTACCCGGTGTGGCTTCCTCTACATCGGGGAAACCAAGCGGAGACTCGGGGACCGCTTTGCAGAACACCTACGCTCGGTTCGCAACAAACAACTGCACCTCCCAGTCGCGAACCATTTCAACTCCCCCTCCCATTCCTCAGACGACATGTCCATCCTGGGCCTCCTGCAGTGCCACAACAATGCCACCCGAAGGTTGCAGGAACAGCAACTCATATTCCGCTTGGGAACCCTGCAGCCCAATGGTATCAATGTGGATTTCACAAGTTTCAAAATCTCCCCTCCCCCCACCGCATCCCAAAACCAGTCCAACTCGTCCCTGCCTCCCTAACCTGTTCTTCCTCCCACCTATCCCCTCCTCCCACCTCAAGCCGCACCTCCATCTCCTACCGACCAACCTCATCCCGCCCCCTTGACCTGTCCGTCCTCCCTGGACTGACCTATCCCCTTCCTAACTCCCTACCTACACTCACCTTTCCTGGCTCCATCCCCGCCTCTTCGACCTGTTTGTTTCCTCTCCACCTATCCTCTCCTCTATCCCTCTTCTATCCGCCTCCCACTCTCTCCCTATTTATTTCAAAACCCCCTTCCCCTCCCCCTTTTCTGATGAAGGGTCTAGGCCCGAAACGTCAGCCTCTCTGCTCCTATGATGCTGCTTGGCCTGCTGTGTTCATCCAGCCCTGCACCTTGTTGTCTCGGATTCTCCAGCATCTGCAGTTCCTACTATCCCTGAGGTAGAGCATGCTTCATTCAGTGAGCTGGATGCCTATCCCTATGTGTAGAGTGTCTTTGCAGGAGCATCACAATGATGGTCACCAGTGTGCCCCAAAGTGCAGCAGGCAGTTCTGAAGTGGAATGTAAGTGGATTAGGATATGGCATGATGTACAGGCTGACATAAATCAGATGTTGGCATTAATGGACATGGGATATGTGCGGCTGGTGCCCAGAGGTGCACCCTGAGATGTTGAATGGATTTCCAAGATGGCAGTCCAGAGGAGCAAGCAGTGAGTTGAAGTTATCGCGTGACTACTTTGACTTTCTTATCAGGAGTTGTCAACATCTAGTTTGCTCAAAGCAGACAGTAAACTTGGAAGCTGCACATTAATGAGGTCAGATTCATTGTCAGTGAGGCTGTTAACAAGTAACTATCCCTGCTAATAGGCATCTTGCAACTGCATCAATGGAATCTTATCTCGATGCAGAGGGCTGTATTTGAAAATGCAAGCAAGCTGCTCCAAATGTCAGAAAAGGCATCATCTGCAATTTTCCCAGATATTTCACCATAGCCCATGTCATTCACAACCCTATAAGATTTAGCCCTATCTTTCAACTTCACAGTTTCTAATATCACTACATTTCACAACTTAACCTGCACTTCACTTCCAGCTGCCCATTAGCCTACTATCGAGAAAATGTCTTACAAAAAGTATTGGATATGCACTATGAGCTTTTTGGAAAGGTAAAGTTTCGAAGCAGAGGATATTGGCTACACTGACCATAATTTTGCATTTGCAATGTGCTCAGGCTTTTTGAATTGTGTCATTGAGTCTGCGATACTTTCAGGAAGAACTCACATGACCCCAGTTTGCAATAAAGTATATTCATTTTGAACACAGGTAATCAGAGAGATCTTTCTGCAGGTACAACAGCCTTTGCCTCTCACTTTCTCAGGAATCCTTCTCCAAGACCGTGAGTTGAATGCTTGATTTAGTTGGCCAAAATAAAACTCTGCAACATTTTGTCAACTCAAAACTTGTATGAGCATGTGCTATTTTTTGAGAAGCGTGGTTGGACAGAATTGCACATTTTAAACCTTTTGTTAATAATCTTCGCATCTTTGTTTGAGTAAGTTTCTTTGCAATCAACTAGTTTTTATTGTTAACTTATGACACCTGACTGACTTGTTTCTGATACTGAGCCATATACAGTCTCATCTATATAATATCACCTTCCTTTTGTATCATCAGTGGAGGAATGATGCAAGGAAAGGAATCAGTCTACTCCTCCTAACTAGATTCTAATACTTATATTTATAAAAGCTTTGTCATTTCATAGACTCTGTACACTTTACCCAGGATAAGTTATTCCATGCCTTGTTCTATTTTAAAAATAAACACACAAACCGCCTAGAAAATATTACCTCAATTTGAGGATCAAAGTACTTGGATTTCAACATGATGACATGTCTGTTCATAAACACACATGTCTGGGTGATGAATTGGCCTTTTAGAATTTTTAGTATTTGGACTCCATAAGGTTTCAGAAGCAACCATCCCTCTCAATCCAGTGGATCAGAGATGCCCCACCATTGTTTCTCAATTTTTCTTTTGTTTGTTCTGTCCCACCATCACGCAAAACGATCTCACTGTCTCAATAAGGAATATCTCCCTCTGTTTCTTAGTTTCAGTCTCATTAGGTACTGAAGAAAGTTCCTTTGCTTTCTCGCTTTCGGTAGGTCTCAATCTATTTCTCTCTATGTCTCCTGGCCTTCTTCTCTCATCATCTTTTGACAGTTGGAGTAGATGAGGAACAATCATAGTTGCTTTACCTAACAGAATCTTACTGCTGGAATACAATTGGCTAGAATTTGTTTGACAGAGGATAATTGGGGATAAATTTGAAATTGGGTAAAAGATTTGGCATAGTGTGCTTTATAAAGTACAACCAAATAGAAAGGAGAAAAGCAGATTTAAACAGCCAAACAGTAAGAGAACTGAAAACAAACTGATTCCACAGTCAAAAACCAGACAATGGAAATGAGAAGAGTGATGATTATAGCAGATGTGAAGAATTGTTAAGTTATCACTGTCCATCATTAAATTGGTCCTTTATCATTATCTTTTACTTTGTAAGTATTTATAAAACCAAAATGAAATGAGTCAAACAAAACCTGTTAAAGGATTAGATCAGTTATGTCTGACTAATAAGAGGATTAAAATGTAAGCATTAGTAACCCAAAGTTTAATCTTTGAATCAAATCTGTTATTTTGTCTGAAAAGAAAAGTGGTAAATACAACGCACATTCCTTCACAATGAATTTCAGAATGACTCCTGTTCCTAAATTGACTCTCAGACAACTACCTCCTCTTTAATACAATCACCAGTCATATTACCTGGCCTGAACTCCCACTGACTAATCATTAGGCAGAAATCTAATCTGCAGGAAGAAAAGCACACACCTGGATTGCAGATAAAGTTTCTTCTTTGCACTATGCATCATTTAGCTTCTCCTCTCTTAAGACAATGGTTGCAGCAGGAAGTACAGTAGCAGAAATATTTGGTCTCCCTTTTATTTCTTTGAGGGAATAGTTGCAGTATTTTGTCATTGTGACAGTTTTGTATTTCAATTGATCCTCTCAATCTCCAGTGTGCAACAATTAACTAGAACCCACATCTGGTGTACATGCTATAAAAAAGACTCGCGCTGCACGCAGGAATCCTACATACATGGTCACACGGGGGAACCAGTATCCTGGAAAGAAAGACACAAGGGAAACATATAGTTAACACAGAAAACCACCAAATTTGTAGACACTGGGACCAAGATTAAAAGCATTGCAAATAGATGGAAACTTTAGTGAATGAAACCCACTAGATGTGTGTGTGAAAATGTGTTGCATTTCCTGAACATAAAAGTAATGTCTCACATATTCTGCTTATCTCTTCCAGGATCAAGGAGGTTTGCAAATGCAAAAACAAAGCTTAACTTGCAGTCTGGATAGTGCAGAAATAGGCCATTCAGCCCAATAGTCAGTACTAGTGTTTATATGCAACCTTTCCCTCCGCCTTCCCATCCCCCGCACAAGCTTATTATTCTCACTATTTCTTTAACCTTTTTCTGCTTTTCCTCCTTTCCTTTCAGTCATTTAGCTACATTCCACTTAAGTGCCCCCAGGCTACTTGGCTCAAGGGCTGTTATAGAGTAATTCACATTATTTAATTGCTCTGCCGTTTTGAGCCTGAGCAATGGTATACTGGAAGAGGTTTGAAATAAAAAGTAGGAAACTTTAGTTCATGTAATTGGATGTTAAAAAATTAAGATCAACTTTTTACATGTTCTTGCCATGGAGTCCATTAGCACTGACATGAAAGTTACAGGTTCATGGATATGTTAGGGTTTGGTAGAACATAAATTTGATTTCCTATCTTGTTACTTTCACATTACTGTGGAAATGCTGCAATCAGAGGCTAGGCATCTCTCCACAAATTAAGGAAAAAATTCAGAGGGACATTTTGATATCCTATTTGAGGGTTGGATTTTGAACTTTATTGTCAAAGCTGTGACACCTGTCACATGTATACCTTATGGCATAGCTGGTATAATGCCAGATAAAGACAAACGACTTAATTCTCTGTTGAGTTTCTGCTGAACACACTGGGCATGTGTCCAAATATCTCCTGCACTAGTAAACTTGTTTCCTTAATTGTTGTATCAAATTGATGGCGGCTTTATCATTCTGCGTCCATGTTTACTGAAAAATAGATTGAGGCTCCATAACCTCATTTCAGAAGAGGGACTTTTGCGTCGTCAGTCTGGAATCATTTTGACCGCAGATCCTAGAGGTGAAAGGTTATTGTATAAGCCCTCACACTACCCCTTTTCATGATGCACATTTCAAAAGTGAATGGAATAGAAATTAATTTCATCACCTTCTTTTACTCCAATGCTGTAATTTGCTGGCTAAGCTTGTGATAAGACTTATGATTTCATTTTTCTAGTGCAATGTTATCCTATCTCATTGATAGATATAAACTGATACAGCAGCAGGAGCACTTAAGGGATTGAGAATAATGAACATTTTTGAAAAGAGACTACAGTCTACTTTGTTGTCCCACTACTAATGCCTCATGGCAAAGTATAAGAATGCATTCCAACTTTATCAACAAAGCTAAAACAAATCTTTGTATCTCACATTTCTTATTGGTAATCCAATAACTGGTCCTTTCAAGCATATTAATTCAGACAAAGAACTGACTATACAATGAATCCTTAGAGGAACTTTGATACAGAACTCTGAATGAATGACTTGCAATTGTACAAATGTTAACAATCTTAATTATGTGATACTGGAAAAACTAGGCATGCGACCAGAAACACAAATTAATCTAAATGCAGACTTTGGTAACTGCTAATTTTAACAAGGGCATTTTGCTATTGCTGAGGTACATAAATTATTCATTGGCTTCATTCTGACCTTTCACATCATACTAGTTTCCTCTTCTATAACTATTTTATTTTCTTGCCTCAGCTTTCTCCTCTTGACCTCCAGACATGGGTAAGTTTCCTGCTGCTAAGGGTGCAGGATGGCTACAGAACTTTTTATTATTGATTCATGAGGTGTTGTCATCACTAACTGGGCGAGCATTTATTGCTCATTCCTAATTGCCCTTGAGAAGCTGGTAGTGAGCTACCTTCTTGAACCGCTGCAGTCCATTTGATGGGGGTATGGAGTTCCAAGATTTTGATCCAGCAACACTGAAGGAACTGATGAAGGGATGGTGAGTGGTTTAGAGAAGAACTTGGAGGTGGGGATGTTCCCTTGTATCTACTGTGCTTGTACTTCTAGATGGTAGCTGTCTTGGGTTTGGAGGTTAAAGCTGAGGAGCCTTGGTGAATTTCTGCAGTGCATCTTGGTAGATGTTACACACTACTGCTATGGAGTGTTGCTAATATGGGGAATGAATGTTTGTGGATGTGGTACCAATCAAGAAGTGGAGCTTTGTCCTCGATTGTGCCAAGCTTCTTCAGTGGTATTGGAGTGGTACTCATCTAGGTAAGTAGGGAATATTCCATCATACTCCCTGGTGAACAAGCATTGGGGAACCAGGAGGTTAGTTCCTCACTGCAAGATTCCTAGCCTCTGACTTGATCTTGTAGCCTCAGGTTTTAAATGGCTAGTCCAGTATAGTTTTTCCATCAATGGTAGTCCCCCCCAGGATGTTGGTGGTGGGGTTTGGAGTAATGGTAATGCTATTCAATGTCAAGTGGCAATGGTCAGATTCTCTCTTGTTGGAAATTATCATTCCCTGGCAATGTGTGGCACAAAAATGACTTGCCACTTGTCAGCCCAAACCTGGATATTGTTCAGGTTTTCCTGCATTTGTGCATAAACTGCCTCAGTATCTGAACAGTCATGAATGGTGCTGATCATTGTGCAACCTTAATTTGGAGGGAAGGTCATAGATGAAGCAGTTACAGACAGTTATGTCTAGGACACTACCCTGAAGAACTCCTGCAGAGGTGTTCTGGAGCTCAGATCGCTGACTGCCAACAGCTACAACCATCTCCTTTTGTGCCAGGTATGACTCCAACTAGAAGAGCTTTTTATGCAATTTCTACAGACTGAATGTGAATTGTTGAGGGGAATTCTGATCACCTGGGAGAGAGATCAGGGAAATGTTGGCAGTTCTAGGGAAGTTTAGAGGGTGAGGTGAGCATGTTCGTTGGCAATTGCATTCTCTGAAGGATGAATCAATGATTACACATTGATGGCATGGAGTGGGAAACAGCTTAGCCCAGGAGCATAGCCAAAGCCCCACAACTTCTCCAACTAATCAGCAAAGATAAAAAAAAATCACTTACCTCTTCTAAGCAGCAGTTCCCTCTCTTTTGGGTTGCCCAGATTCCCCATACAGCACTTGCAGCCATGGAAATACATTAATGAGTGATCTATCTGGTGGTTAGTTACCTTTTCCACCCTCTTCAGTTAGCTAATCAGCTGGTTTGCAATGCAGATTCATGCCAATAGCAAAGGTTCAATTCCCACACTGGCTGAGGTCACCATGAAAGACGCTCTTTCTCAACATTTCCTCTCACCTGAGATGCGGTGCCCCTCAGATTAAACCAGCACTAGTTGTATCTGTCTGATGAGACAACAGCCCTATGTTCTCTAGCACTATGGCAACTTTACTGTTACCCACAATTTACCATGCTATCTCCATTAAATCTCAAAGCAAACCTATTTAATATTTGGTTGCCCATAATGGACTTTATTTGTAAATATTTGATTGGCTACATGGGTGGTAGTTAACAAGGAAAAAGCAAAAAAAAAAAGTCATGGTGATTTTGCTGGTGGGAAAGTCACTCAGTAATGTCTGATAACACTTCTGGGTATATTAAAAAAAAAAGTTAACATTTGGTGAGTGAGCTATGGGAACCTAAAGCAGAATGAGGTGTTCCTTTTCTTGATGTCAGATTATTGTGGGATAGCAAGAGGAAATGGTTAGCCTCTAGTTGTGCGAGTATTCCAGAAATGTCAGACCTAGCCTGATGGATATTGAGAGATAGTAGGAACTGCAGATGCTGGAAAATCTGAGATAACAAGGTGTAGAGCTGGATGAACACAGCAGGCCAAGCAGCATCATAAGAGCAGGAAGGCTGACGTTTCGGGCCTAGACCCTTCATCATTTTCTGATGAGCTGGGTCTGGCTGGATCTTCCTCCTCCAACAGATGTTCCTAATTTTAAAAAGTCATGCTGTAAAGTCAAAACCCAGTGGTGTTCAAGTGAAACAGAGACATCAAGTCCTTCTGCACCCCACTTTGAATTTCAGCCCAGGTAGATTTCAGATCCACTGAAACTTACTCAGAAGGAGACCCATCAGCTCATCATGTTAATCACTGGTTCCTTGGGATAAAGCACTGATATTTTTACAAATTTATTAACATCTCCCTGGATTTGGTTTTCGAAAATTTATTGAATCCCTGTATCTGTGCTGTCAGTGAATTTTTCAAGTGTCCTTACAACATTAATCAATTTGTATAATTTAATCTTTCTATATATTTGTGCTTCTTCTCCTAGGTTATCCCATGCTCTTATAAATGTTGATTGTAAGATGTCACGTACAACTGACTTCAGACTAATCAGCCCATACACGTCGCTCACCCAGTTTGAACATGTGTGTTAACAAGTGATGCCTGCTAACCCCATGAAATGCATAATAAGGATTGAAAGATTGTGGTCAGTATTCTTTTTAAATCCTCTTTCACATCTTATTGCCTAGGGTGCAGCCATCAAGAATCCAATGATTAATCCACCTTCAGTTCCACTAATTGTTCTTAACATGTTACCTCCTAAAACTATCTCCCACATCTTTCTCTAGTTCACTTACTTTCTCACAGCCTCTGCTACTTTTAAAGACAAATTGCCAAATATTTATTCAACGGGTTGGTGTGGACTCAATGGGCTGAATGGTCTGCTTCCACACTATAGGGATTCTATGATTCTATGATCTCCTCCACAACTTCCCTTTTCATCCCTGAACTGCTTTATTCTTTTGACATGATTATAATTGTCTCTGCTTCCATCTCTTTTCATTTATATGGCAGTTTCTTCTTTGTCAGTCTTTTAAAATTCCTAATTATCTCCTACTGCACTTGCTATGCTCTTTGATATCATCTTAGTTCTCATTTTCTGTTAATACTCAGAACCTCATTCTTTTATGCACTTCCTTATACAAAAATAAAGTTTAAAAATCTATCCATGTCCTAAAGGTTTTCCACTGTTAATCCATCGTCTATGTCTCAACTCTTCTTCCTAATTAATTTCGGCCAGGTTATTGAAACTAGCCTTTTCCACAAATTGGGAAGATCAGGTGCAATGCCATTCTTAAGCCCCATCCAACTTTGCTTCATATGGGAGAGTGATTGGATGGGGTATCATTACCGGTGATCCACTTGATTCTGTGGGATTCCCAACCAAATCTCCAATCTCACTAAATTTTGCCTTATTTTTGACTCTTCAGTGTCCTTCATCATTGTGACTAGTTGCTATTTTCATAAGGAATCTAGATGTGTACATGAATAGGAAGGGTTTAGAGGGATGTGGGCCAAATGCTGGCGAATGGGACTAGATTAATTTATGATATCAGACCAGCATGGATGGGATGGGCTGAAGGGTCTGTTTCCTTGCTGTACAAGTCTGTAACTCTATTTCCCTGTTGTCCCATTATTTATTTGTCCCATTTCATCAATTGAATTCAATCATACATGCTCTTTTTCATTGTATTCAAATAGACTTATCGACAAAGCAGCATGGAGTGTGTTTTTAAAAGCATCCTAATTTTACCACCTACACTTTCTATATCTCTTTCTAACAAAAGTAAAACACTGCAGATTTTGGAAGTCTGAAACAATAAACAGAAAGTGCAGCAGAAACTCTGCAGGTCTGGCAGTATCTGTGGAGAGAGAAACAGAGTTAATGTTTCATGTCTGCTATGACTCTTCTTCAGAACTATCCAATTCTATGTTGGGAGTTTTCAAATCTATCTTTATTCTCTCTTACATCACCCCTGTCAAATCTATTAAAACCTTTTCAATATACTCAAATTTCTTCTGCATTCCCATAAACACATATGGGTTTTTCTTTTAAAATCTTGCTTTTTAGCCAGTTGTCATAGATGAATGGTGAGGCAGACATGTGCTTAGTTGACCAGAGGACAACTTAAAATGGGTTCGGTTTATGTGAATAATTAATTGGGTGTGGCAAGAAACACTACTGCCTTTCAGTTCAGACAGGAAACCAGAGTGTTCTTTGATCCTGCAGTTTTAATAATTAACCTCTGGTCAAATCTTAAGCAACGCTGTCAGCATTGCTGCTATTGTATCACAGCACCAGAACACAAAGCAGTCGTCTGATCATTAAATTCCACTGCCATTCAAGTGTTTGATATTTATGGTCATTTTAAAGTTATTTTTTGTGTCTGTTTGCGTTTTAGTTTAGTATTAAAGCTCTAGTTAAGTGCTGAAGGCCAAAAAGTGACACCAGAGCCTTCTTTAGAATGCTCCTTCTATTTGGAGAGTTCACTGTAACATTTTGAAAATGCCTTTATATAATTTCTGATATAACAAGTTGTAGAGCTGGATGAACACAGCAGGCTAAGCAGCATCAGAGGAGCAGGAAAGATGACGTTTCCGGTCTGGACCCTTCTGATTTTTTTAGTCATCAAAACATAACAAAATATCCATAAGCAGCTATATTGAAAGAATTGAAATTAAGCTCAGAGACTCTAATCAATCTGGATTATAATAAGTATAAATCTCTTTTCAGGAATACCACTGAGCCAATAAAATTTCTGTTCCCTTCACATAAAAAGGGGAGATGAAATTCCTAATTTCTCAAATTTGCATTGCGACAAAGCAAGTTCTGCAATTGCAGTGGATAAAATAAGAAGTAACATTTCTCTGACTAGAAAGGGTGATCAGCTGAGATAGTAGGAACTGCAGATGCTGGAGAATCCGAGAC
>NC_063356.1:10150655-10162555 GCF_021869965.1 Rhincodon typus | reverse complement strand
GTTTTGAAATAAATAGGGAGAGAGTGGGAGGCGGATAGAAGAGGGATAGAGGAGAGGATAGGTGGAGAGGAAACAAACAGGTCGAAGAGGCGGGGATGGGGCCAGGAAAGGTGAGTGTAGGTAGGGAGTTCAGGTTTCCATCACCCAAGGTGGTCAGAGAGGAATTTCAGAGATTTGTGTGGGCCAGGGTTCATTCTGTAATTTTTTACTTCCCCTGCCTTGAGATAAATTGGAGTATATCCATTGTGATACCCAAGTTATCTCATTTTTTTTAGGATGGATGGATAGACAGACAGAGTTATACAGTATGGGAACAAACTCTTAGGTCCAACTTGCCCATGCCGACCAGATGTCCTAAATTAATCTAGTCCCATTTGCCAGTATTTTGTGCATATCCCTCTAAACCCATGTACCCATCCAGATGCCTTTTATTTGTTGTAATTGTACCAGCCTCCTCTGGCAGCTCATTCCATATACACACAACCCTCTGCATGAAAAATTGCCCGTTAGGTCTCTTTTAAATCTTTCTCCTCTCACCCTAAACCTATGCCCTCTCATTTTGGACTCCCCTACCCTGGGGAAAAGACCTTGGCTACTCACCCTATCCATGCCCCTCATGATTTTATAAACTCCATAAGGTCACCCCTCAGCCTCCGACACTCCAGAGAAAATAGAACCAGCCTATTCAGCCTCCCCCTACAACTCAAATCATCCAACCCTGGCAACATCCTTGTTAATTTTTTCTGCATCTTTCCTACAGCAGGGAGACCAGAATTGAACACATTATTCCAAAAATGGCCAAACCAATGTCCTGTGCAGCCCAACATGACCTCCCAACTCCCATACTCAATGCACTGACCAGTACAGGCAAGCATACCAAACGCCTCCTTTACTTCCCTTTCTACTTGTGACTCCACTTTCAAGGAACGATGAACTTGCACCCCAAGATCCCTTTATTCAACAACACTCCCAGGACTTTACCATTAAATGTACAAGTCCTGCCCTGATGTGCCCTCCCAAAATGCCCTACCATCTGTGTCTGGATGGATTCCTTTCCTGTACGCCATGACTCCTGCCTTTTTATGACTCCACAATTAACCTGATGTTTGACTCTGGCCAGTTCAACAGACATGTGTTTAGTTGACCAGAGGACAACTTAAAGTGGGTTGGGTTTAAGTGAATAACCAATTGGGCGTGGCAAGAAACACTGTTGCCTTTCAGTTCACACAGGAAACCAGAATGTCCTTTGATCCTGCAGTTTTAATAATTAAATTAATGACTACAGCCCATTGTTCTCCTCACTGACTTTGTGTTAAACTGCACCAAATAAAGGGAAATGGAGTGCTCAGAGCCAACCAGCCAGTTTAGCGGAGGTATAGTCTTAGATTCTTAATTGCAGTTACCAGTGTCACAGGCAGAAAGGTCTGTGATGTGTTGCATAGCAGAATCTATACCACCCATTGATATAAAGTCGCCCAGGTCAAAAATGATAAAACTCATATCCGTTGGTCATCTTGAGAGACAGTGCCAGCAATTGCAACCAGATTTTGCAGCAATGCCTTGATATTGTACATTTGAAACTAAGTGAATATTGGGCACCTTTTGCTACTGAGCACGATTAGACCTTCATATGCTTGGATCAGATGCAAGGGCTAGTTTGCAGAATCATAAAATGCAGAAGGAGGCCATCTTGCCCATTTACTTGTGCAGAGTATTTTCAAAGAACTATCTAATTTGACCCATTGCCCTGCTCTTCCTCTATAATCCTTACCTTAAGAACGTCACCTGATCTGGGAAAGTGAGTGGGTTTTGAGTGAGTTATAATCAGGTCTAACTTACTTTCAAATGGCATACATTGTCTCTCCTGCTATTAACATTACAAAGTCAGGAATCTATCTGGACTAAGATCAGCAAAGCGGTCAGCATTCTCAAGCTGTCTACTGCCAGCTCCATTAAGATCTGGCAATGATCTGGATTTGTATTAACAAAATACCAAAAAGAAAATAGTGACAAATTGTAGCTAGTTCAGACTTGTGTGTAGTGACTGTACCAAGAACTGTGTTCATTAGCCACCTTTTGAATGCCATCCAAACATTCCAGTGTAGCTGCATCAGACAGATTATGTGTAATTACAGGTTCTAAGGTATACTTCAGTATTTAAAATATAAAATGACAGAATGCAACTGAAAGGAATATATTTGGTTCTTGTACCAGAATGCAGAAAATACAGTTCCAGAAGGTTGCACCCTGTACACAATACTGCCCCCTGCAGTTCATCAAATATATGCATGAGAAGACATTACTAATTAACAGCTGTCCTTTTGCAGTCCTCTGTGTTTGTGAAAATTTTCTGAAAAGAAGCTTTTTTAGAAATAGTTCAGCACCGATATCACTGTGGGAAGGAGTTGGGATATTTTTCTGTCATGTCCTGGTTTATTGCATGTAACAGGTTGCATGGCACCCACAGACATATACACTGATGTTCCTACAGAGCACGACAAAGGCAGTTAGCTCTATGGAGGTCATTTATTTTGGATGGAAGCTTAGGAATAAAAATAGAGGGCAAGCCAAACATTTGCTGCACATCAGAATCAGGCGTATGTAGGCAGAATTTAATGCTTAGGCAGGGCAATTTAACATGGTGTAGTGGTCGTTATCATTGAAATATGTTTCATAGAATCCCCACAGTGTGGAAACAGGCCATTTGGTCCATCAAGTCCACATCACCCCTCCGAAGGGCATCCCAGCCAGACCCATTCACCTACATCTCCCATGTCTAACCCACGTAACTTAAACATCCCCAGATACCATGGGGAATTTAACATGGCCAATCCACCTACCCCTGCACATCTTTGGACTGTGGGAGGAAACCAGAGCACCCAGAGGAAACCTGCACAGACACGGGGAGAATGTACAAACTCCACACAGACGGCCACCCAAGGGTGAAATCAAACCTGAATCCCTGGTGCTGTGAGGCAGCAGTGCTAACCACCAAGCCACTGTGCCACCCTGTTCTGGGAACCTGTGTTCAAATCCTAATGTAGCAAAGGGTGAAATTTGAATTGATTTTTTTTAAAGCTCTAGCCCAATTGCAATCATGGTCAATTGTTGTAAGTATCCATCCAGTTCACTAATGTCTTCTCAGGAAAGAAATCTGCTGTCCTTATCTGTTCTGGTCTACACGTGACTCCAAACCTACGGCAATATGGCTGAGTCTGAACTGCCCTCAACTTTATTAAGGACGGCCATAATGTGGAGGTGCCGGTGTTGGACTGGGCTGGACAGGGTCAGAAGTCACACAACACCAGGTTATTATCCAACAGGTTTATTTGAAATCACAAGCTTTCAAAGTGTTGTTCCGTTGTCAGGTGAAGTGAGCAGTGCTCCAAAAGTTTGTGATTTCAAATAAACCTGTTGGACTTTAACCTATTGTGGTGTGACTTTTGACTTTATTAGGGATGGGCAATAAGTATTGGCACAACCAGTGATGCCCTCATCCCATGAGCAATGTTTTTTTAAAATCCAGACTGGGACTGATAGACTTTTGTTGCATCAGATAATCAAGGGATTTGGAGAAAAGGGAGTTAAATGCTGAGGTGCAGATCAGTTACAATCTTGCTGAATGATAGACCAGGCTGAAAGGGCTGAATGGCCTTCACTTATTCCACGTGGCTCCAATCAATTAATTGCAGGTTCCCTTTGCCAATGATGTTATCATAGTTACGGAAGAGAGTGGAGAAAGATAAAAGAGAATATAGAATAAAAGAAAAAGGTCCATGATTCCTGCAGCTTTCCTAAACCTAGTTCAAGATTTGATACTTTGCATTGAGACACACTATTGATGAGAGAGTACTAAATGTATTCCAGTAAAGCTCTCATACTTCAGCTTCTGAAAAAAAATCCTTACTCTTGCATCTTTAAAGCTCCCCAGTCAGAGAAGTTGCATAATAATTGGCTGTAAGAAGTTCAGTGTACTTGGAAAGATCCAATTATGTTAGATTAAGTGGGCACTAGGGTAAAAAAAAAAGCTACTTGGCTTATCAGGCCTGAACTTTCCATCATTCACGTGTGGTTACCTCAAAGCTGATCAGTAAAGGAATCGAGGATTATGGTGATAAGGCTAGAAAGTGATCAGATCAGTCATAACCTCATTGAATGGCAGAGCAGAGCTGATGGGCTGAATGGCCTACTTCTCCTGTTTTGTTTTCTGGTCTTAATCCCATTCTCATTGTTTCGCAATCTCACATGATTTGTCTCAATTAATTTGAGTTGTTTGAGCTGACAAAATATCTGTAAAATTTGCTGTTCATCCTAAATTAGTTTGTGGCTACTCCTAATCCAATAACAGTATTGGAACTGGGAACATTAATAATCTTAGAACAGAGCCACAATTTCACAGCAGAATTTCAATAAGTAGAAACTATTCATCATTAAAAAAAACGGTGGCACCTTAAAGCATGGTAAACTACATCATTGGTAAGTTTCAATGGCATTAATACAAAAATAATATCAATTTAATTTGGAGTTTAAGTACGGTTCACTTCCCTTCATCTGCATACCATGCCCATGCCAGAATACATACTTTGAATTGTAATTTAGCCAATGCATATCAGATTGGATCTCTCTCACTGTGGCCAAGGCAGTGTCTCCTTCTGCAGGCTGTTCTAAATGTTCTTCATCCAGTGCCAAAGCATAAATCCATTTTGTATTCCATTGTGTGAAGATTGATTCTTCCTTTTGTGTTGCCAGTACACAAGAAAATTGCTGCAAGGCACAAAGCATTTGGGAGACTTCTGGGCATTGGACTCTCACTGCCACCCCTCTTAGGCATTGAAATTACTAGCACAATGCCACACCGGAATGGACTCGAGATATATCAGTATTCCCTGAGTGTTTGTACATATAAAAGTAAACTGACTTCCAACCACAATGATGGTCCTGTTTAAAAATAGCTGTGAAGGAAAAAGACTATGTCATTTTGAGTGACCTGGAAGATTACGGTCAGGAATCACAGTGTGTTTTCAGAATAACGTTGTGTTACATCCACACCGTGGGATTGTCCTAACAGCATCGCCATCATCAAAACAAGGAAAAATAATTTCCATTTATGTACTGTCTTGTATCATCCTCAGAATAACCCAAACCGTTTCACAGACAAGGTACCAATCCTGTAACAACTCTGTGCTGCTGTGAAGAACTTTGAATGTATGGAGAAGGTGTTGGAGAATAGGCACACAGGGATATCTGGTAAACAACAACTGAAGGAATGTCCCGGTAATCTGTTTTAGGTGGTATTAGCTGAGGAAAGAATGTAATCCAGGACACAGGAGAAACCTCTTTGCTGATGGGATAGAATGGCTACCGCATAAGAGACCATTCATAGAATCATAGAGATCTACAGCACAGACTTATAGAGGTTTATAAAATCATGAAAGGCTTGATTAGGTTGAATAGTCAAGGTCTTTTCCCCAGGGTGGGGGAGTCCAAAATTAGAGGGCATAGTGTTAAGGTGAGAGGGGAAAGATTTAAAACGGACCTAAGGGGCAATGTTTTCATGCAGAAGGTGGTGCGTGTATGGAATGAGCTGTCGGGAAGGTGGGTGTGGCTGGTACAATTACAATATTTAAAAGGCATCTGGATGGGTATATGAATAGGAAGGGTTTAAGAGGGATATGAACCAAATGCTGGCAGATGGGATCAGATTAATTTAGGATATCTGGTTGGCATGGACAAGTTGGACCAAAGGGTCTGTTTCCATGCTGTACAGCTCTATGACTCTAAAAAGGTCCTTTGTCCTTCGTGTCTGTGCTGGTCAAAAACAACCACTTAACTATTTTAATCACATTTTCCAGAACTTGGACTATAGCCTTGTATGCCTTGGCATCGCAAGTGCACATCTAAATACTGCTTAAATGTGATGAGGGTTTTGATATTTTCACCCCATCATGTTTGCACTGGCTCTCTGTAAGAGCTACTCTGAGAACCACATGCCCCTGTCTTTGACATCAGCTTAGAAAAACAAACATGGCAGACATTGATCCATCATCTGACATATAGCCACACACAAATCCAGCAACATCATTGGCACTTGTCATCCGAATGATCTCACATTCAGTGCATTCGTCACCTCCTGAATACAGGCAAGTTTATTGATGAATGCAAGTCTATTCATTTCCCTAAGGTCAATTTATAATTATTGAATAAAAATCAGTTTTACTCATAGGAGCCCTTGGCAGTGGAGCTGAAGTAACTATTGGAAAATCATGAGCATGGCATCATTAATTCCTGCTGTGTATTTCCCATAGTGAAATAGTTAATAAAAGTTAACTTATAAGGACACTAACAGTATCACCTTGCTCTCTTTTTATGGAATAGCCTTTTCTGCTTTTATTTAATGGATGGCTACAATGATTGTAGCAAGGTCCACCAGCTGGACCTCATAGAATATGAGTTCCCAGATTGGGAGCTGTTAATATGGACCAATCAGGGAGCCCTGGCTTACAGATATAAACAGGAGTGTCAGATTCTGGCACTCTGAGAGCTGACTTTGAAGAGGCAGTACAAGAGTCAAGGACTTTCCATGTGTAAATAAGATAATTATGTAATTAATTGGTGATGGGGTACTGCCCTTTGTAGAGTTATTTCAAAGTCTTATGTATTTGTTTTACTGAAACAACTGACAATCACGTATATTCTTTTATGGTTACCGTTTGCCTTCCATTCAAACAGTGAATCCAAGATTTTCACCTTGGTGACTACAGTGTTCAATGGTTTAATTGATCTGTATTTAATAATATGAGTATGGTAACTGATCTTTGTTCATGCATTTGATTTGTTAAACTTAAGTCAAACATTGCCTCGGAAATAAGTAAGCCGACAACAAAGCAGCTGGGCTGTCAGTGTGATTGCAGATATTTTGTTATTGCAGGATGGTTTAAAACACTTTAAAAGAAATTGCTATGTATGTAGAAAGCAGTGACAACTCTGAATTTCTCTAAGACATAGTAAATATAAAACAGAGACCATTATTAGCTTTGGCTCATTGAGCATTCCTCCTGCTTCTTGGTTGGAGGGTTGAGGCAGAGACTTGTACCTAAAATTCAGACTGACATTCCAGTGGAGAAATTGATACAGTCATTATCCTGTCTGGGCTGTCTTTCTGGGGAAACATTATACTGCTGCCCTGCTTTGTCTTCTCAAGTGATTGTGGAAGGTCTGATGATGTTAAATTAAAGCAGAGTGTAGGAATTCTCCCCAGCACACTGGTCAATATTTATCCCTTGACCAACATCCCTAAAACAGATAACTTAGTTGTTAATGTACGGCTGTTTGAAGGAGCTTGCTGTGTGCAAATTAGTTCCGGTGTTCTCTCCATTATATCGCAACAATTTCAGAAGTAGTCCATAAGCTGCACACATGTTGGGACTTCTTGAGATCAGGAAATGTGCTGTCCAATTGTAAGTTTTCCTTATTTATTTACATTATATCTTGCAGTTTTGTGATTGGCACTGAAAGGTTAAAAGATTTTTTTTGCCATGACTTTGTGAATATTTTTGATCAATTTCAGGATTCATGCAAAGAGAGATTCAGACAGAGCTCAAAACTTCAACTCTGCAAATACCCTGCCCACTAAAATTCAAGCGGATGGAACCAATGGTGTTATAATGATCTATGGTTTAGGAAATTTGGTTTCTTGGGCATTATAAACCCTCAGCCATTATTCTCTGAGAAAATATAGATCCCTAGAGCTCAACATATAGATGGCAGTGTCACTGCGAGTGCAAGAATGATGTGCTGAATGGCCTCCTGTGTGGTAATGATTCGAACCCATTACAGCCTCTCTACAGCAGGGGGCTCATTTCACACCTATGTTCATGGGTTATAAACTGAGTGAGTATCTTGCAATTTTCTGCCATAACACAGTGTACTGTGGTCTTTTTGAGAGACAGTGATGGTCCATTGATCATGTAGAGTCATACAGCACAGAAACAGGCCCTTCGGTCCAACCAGTCCATTGTGAACATAATCCCAAACTAAACTAGCTCCACCTGCCTGCTCTTGGCCCATATCTCTCCAAGCCTTCCTATTCATGTACTTATCAAAATGTCTTTTAAACATCGTAATTGTACCCAGATCCATCACTTTCTTAGGACTTTCATTCCACATACGAACCACCCTCTGTGTAGGGGAAAAAAAAAATCTTTCTCCTCTCACCTTAAAAATGAGTCCCCAATCTTGAAATCCCCATCCTAGTGAAAAGACACCTACCGTTAACCCTGGTCCATGTAAACATGCATCCATCAGAGCTCATTTTGATTCATTTCCAATAAGTTTATGTACAGAATGGCTGCCAGCCAGCAAGACTTTCAAATGTTTGCCACTACAACCTTGAAATCAAAGCAGTCGATTGTAAACAATTTTTATGCCTCATTTCTTGGCACCCAGCTCATACCTTTACCAAGAATGTAGAATTGTTAGAGATCACAATAACTTAGCAATTTAACAAACAGAATCCATTTTGACTGTGATTTTATCTGCATGTAAGCTGTTTTGATGTTCTTCATTTCTAACCATTGAGTTGATGAACAGAATCACTGAATGCCCGAGCAGGTGATATGGCGCTGGCGCTCAGTCAATGGGATCGTAATTTCTTTCTATGTTGGCCTCTTTCGAGATTTCTACGCAGTTTGCTCTTTTTTTGTGTGATTTGATGATACACTTTGTTTAGGTTTGAGACAGCTGGTTGAGCAGAAAGAAAATTTAAGAACTGTCTTCAGGCTTAGACCTCAAAGTAAACACTGTTCAATGTACATCAAAAGCTAAATACTGTACATGGTAATCATAGACACAGCAATGTCTGATCTTATAGTTACATTAGGGAAGGCCTAATCTATCAAATTAAGTGTATTCGCTTCCATGTGCTCTCATGGCAAGATTGCTTTAGAGTCCCAATGCCCTTACTCATCATTTGCATCTTAATTTATATCCCTTTGTCCCCTACATACCAATTTAATAATTTGTTGCTAACACTTTTTTTTTGTAATAAGGACAGATATTATTAAGCTAGAGAGGGTTCAGAAGAGATTTACCAGGATGTTGCCGGGTATGGAAGGTTTGAGTTATAAAGAAAGACTGGATAGGCTAGGACTTTTTTCACTAGAGCGTAGGAGGTCCAGAGGTGACCTTAGAGATTTTTAAAATAAATAGGGTTAATGGTAAGTGTCTTTTCCCTAGGATGGGGGATTTCATGAATAGTGGGCATACTTTTAAGGTGAGAAGCAAAAGATTTTAAAAAGACATGAAGGATAATTTTTTTATGCAGAAGGTGCTTTGTGTGTGAAGTGAACTTCCTGAGGAAAGTGGTGGATATGGGCACAGTTATAACATTTAAAAGACACTTGGATAAGTACCTGAATAGGAACAGTTTAGAGGGATATGGGCCAGGAGCAGGCAGATGGGATTAGTTTAGTTTGGGATATGGTTGGCATGGACTTGTTGGACCGAAGGATCTGTTTACGTTATGTATGACTCTATGACTCTGTGACAACCTCTAATTATTTAAACAAAGCTAAAACTGTAGCTGTAGCTCACGAGCAATTTGTGCAAAAATGTGTTTGGATAATTTGTGGTTTTTTTCTCAATGTTAAGCAGAGTTTAAGTCATTGAACAATAACACAGACTACTTTTGACACTTACATGGTGCTGGATCTGATCTGTCATTTGTGCAGACAACCCAGGGTGATGATGGAGCAACCATGATGTAAATACAAGCTGCTGTTGTTGTAATTAATCAAGTTGGTCAGGATTACCACAGCTGATTATGCACTGAACCTTGTTCAGGAAAGTCACGCTGCAATCTCAGTGTTGGTCAAACCACTCTTTGAATTTCCACTTGATTCTATGTTGGTGCAGACAGCTACCACAGAGCATTTCAAAATAATGTTACCGAGAATTTGATTTTAATCTCAATATTCAGTCAAACGAATAGTCGCCTCGTGAGGTATATTGTCAACCAGTGTTGATGATGCAACAATTATTCTGTGACGCCTTCACCACACTTCGAGTTGAAGTTTTGGTCCAACTTTCCTCTCCACTCTGCTGGAATGAGAAATCTTCTTCCAACGTGCCATCTGAGGCACTGCTAACTTGTCTGAAACATAGCATGCCTTATGTTTGCCTTTGGGTGAAGCAGTTGCATTTATTTGGAGCCTTTCATGACCCCAGGATGTCCCAAATTGTTTAACAGACAACGAAGTTCTGGAGTGCAACCCTTTTGTAATGGAGTAAAACCCAGCAACTGCATTGTGCACACCAAACTTCCACAATGAGGGAAGTTGACACGATTGACACTTAGAGATGTATCCTCAGTCTCAGGATAAGAAGACACTCACTGAGGACTGAGATGAAGAGAAATGACTTCACTCACAGGGTCATGAATTGTTGGGATTCTTGACCCCAGAGGGTTTTGGATGCTGCATTGTTGAATACATTTAAGGCTGAGAGAGATCCGTCTCAGGATTCGAGGGGTTTTGGGGAAAGGTTGGGAAAGTGGAGTTGAAGCCCAAGTTGAGTCATGATCATATTGAATAGTAGAGCATTCTCTCATACAGGGACACCGTCACCTTTCAGTCAAAAGGTTAAGAGTTCACATCTCACTCAATGATTTAACTCAGAGTTTAGGTGAAAGCTTTAGACCAGGAATGCTAAAATGTTTTGTGGGATGCTGGCAATGTCATCTTTCAAATGCACTGTTAAACAAAAACCTTATCTACCTGCACAGGGGCATGTTGATGATTAACAAGTAGAGTTTCTGTATTGGCTACTCCAACAGAATTGTGCCCATTTTAAAATGTGTGTTCCTCCCCAGTTTCCTGCTCAAACTTATTTGCATCTCCCTGAACACACAATCTGCCACAAATCATGTAATTGTGCAGCATTTTGAGACTTTTTTTTAAAGTGCTTTAAAGTTATTGCTTAATAGGTTTAGGAGTGGCATTTTAGTTTGGTTTTTTTTCAGTGAAACTAAACAATGTTATCAGAATTTTTTATCTTAAATCACATTGTTAATCCAGCACCCACTAGTAATCCAGTGCTAAACTACTGAAAATGAATTTTAACAGTTTTAGAAATCTGTTGGCTAATTGCTAATGTTAACTCTAATTTCTCTCCACAGATGCTATCAGACCTGCTGAGCCTTTCCAACAATTTTTGTTTTTATATTTGCTGGTTGGACTGGGGTATAATGGTCAGTCTCCTAAATCTAAACAACATTCAAATTTTGTCATAACATACTTAGAGATAGCAAGAACTGCAGATGCTGTGTCATAAATGCAGATGTTGTCTCATAACATACTTACTTATGTTCTTCCCTGATCCCAAAAGAATCAAACGGTCCTGTACAATTATCAAAAACTCCCAATAATCTTGGATGCATCCTATGTCGGAGTCCAAATTTGTGGGCAGGGCCGAATACGTCAATGATATTTTGAGACTGGTTAGTAAGGTTAGATGGCATGGGATCCAGGGAGAGCTAGCCAATTGGATACAAAATTGGCTTGTTTATAGGACAGAGAAGGTGGTGGTAGAGGGTTGTTGTTCAGACTCAAGGCCTGTGACAAGCTATGTGCTGCATGGATTAGTGCTTGGTCCACTGCTTTTCGTCATTTATCTAAATGATTCGGATGTGAATATAGCACGTATGGTTAGGAAGTTTGCAGATGACACCAAAATTAGTGGCATAATGGACTGTGAAGATTGTTATCTAAGAGCACAATGGGATCTTTATCAACAGGGCCAGTGAGCCAAGGAGTGGTAGATGACGGAACTGCAGATGCTGGAGAATCCGAGACAACAAGCTCGAACAGTTCATACACTTCACTAACACCTTCCACCCCAACCTT
>NC_063356.1:10133687-10135655 GCF_021869965.1 Rhincodon typus | reverse complement strand
AGAAGAGTCCCGACCTGAAACGTCAGCTTTCCTGCTCCTCTGATGCTGCCTGGCCCGCTGTGTTCATCCAGCTCCACATTGCATTATCTCAGACCCCAGCATTGGCAGTTCTTACTATCTCTGGCTGCTAATTCTGCTTGCTGATGACACTAATGGTTGAAGTATGGACGTCCCTTGGCAAGACGTGTAAACTGGAAAGGGAAAACCACATGACAGGTCATTAGCTTTGTTGTTGCATTCAAAATTGACTCCATTGGGCCTAATTTTCATTTGTGAGTCCCAATCTCACCATCTGTATGAAATACAGGACCCACACGTGCTGGTGTTAAGACCCAGAGGGAAAGTTTTGAGGAGGCAGTTAATTAAATGCCTAATTCCAGGAACCCTCTCTAATTGAGGGTGGAAGGTGAACTTTCAAGGCTGGAGGTCCAGTAAGAGAGTCTTCAACTTGGAAATACAGCCTCAGAGACTAGAGGTGGGAGCTGTTGAGATAGGGTATGTCAAAGTGTGGGGATGTCAAGCTGGAGGCACCCTCTAATGACCTCATGAAGACTGGGCTACTGTAAAGAGATCACAGCTGGCAGACCAGGCCATCAGCATGGATGTGAATCACTCAATAAGGACAGTTATGGGCTGCATAGGAACACATAAATATGTCTGGTATGGAAGGGAAGGGTTCAGAATAGAGTTAGACACCAAGTTACTGCTGGACTACAGGTGCTGATGACCAGACAGTTGTATCATGACTTTGGTTTTAAAAACCCTTTAGCTGCCTCAGTGGGCTCCCACATTTGCCATCGAAACATAGAAAATAGGAGCAGAGCTGGGTATCCACCCCATCGAGCCTGCTCCACTGCTTATCATGCTCAGTATCCTGTCCATATTTGCCCCACACCCTTTGATTTTTTTTTTAGCCCTAAGAACTATATCTATCTTCTTCTTGGAAAAATTCAATGTTTTGCCCTCAAACTGTTTCTGTGGCAGAGAATTCCACCTGTTGCAGAGTTGGGTAGAATACTTGTCGATTTGGAGGCAGAAAGTTAGAATTTGGTGTTTGTAAAATGCTATGGGGGGAAACATTGTTTGGTCCCTTTAAAAGGTGATGTGCTTTATCTGTGCTTGGACATTTAGAATAGATGTCTGTGAGCAGCATCTTGAAAGTTTGCAAGTACACAGAGAGCACCTGAATTGAAACATTTGTATTGCACGGCCATACTGTTAGCAGGTCAAGTAGCAGTTTTTACCAAGACAGCAGCCTTTTAAATTTAGCCAATAAATTTAAATGAGACACTTAGAAACCAAAATCCAATTAAATTTAAATCTGATGGTTTTGGCGACATAGGACCAATCCTATTGTAAGAAATATTGATATATCATCAAGGGTATAAAGGAAGGGGCAGTTGGACAAAGACCAGAGAGCTAACTGCCATCTGCCAGAGCTAACAGCCCTCAGTGCTCAGGAGAGAATCACTGGCTCTCACAGCCTCCCCTATGTCTTAGAGAAAGCACCGTCGAAATACCAACAGTACCGATGGCAAAACTAGTTAACATTCCTGACAGAAGAATTGATGGAGAAGGTATTCCTGACAGAAGAATCAAAGGAGAAGGCACAAGAACCATCCAGAAGACATGTAACCTGGCTGCAATTTCGAGAGACTAAATTCTAATTTTTTAAAATTTACATATGTGGGACTTGTATTTATTGGAACTGCATACCATTAGAATCTTGCTGTATTCGGGACTTGTTAGTAGTTAGAAAAGATTAATTCTGTTGGTTAATAGTTTAGTTAATTTGTTCACTGTTAGAGTTAGATAAATGAATTGTTACTTGTTGATTTTATAGTGAATGTCAGGGATTTATTTTATTTAACCAGTAGAAGTTGCTGAAAAGCAGTTTACACCACTTTGCACACTCCTTTTACACATTGTAGGGCAAGGTGCTCCTCTTCGAGTCTTTTGGTTTTAGTT
>NC_063356.1:10122677-10133187 GCF_021869965.1 Rhincodon typus | reverse complement strand
AGAACACCTACGCTCGGTTCGCAATAAACAACTGCACCTCCCAGTCGTGAACCATTTCAACTCCCCCTCCCATTCCTCAGACGACATGCCCATCCTGGGCCTCCTGCAGTGCCATAACGATGCCACCCGAAGGTTGCGGGTACAGCAACTCATATTCCGCTTGGGAACCCTGCAGCCCAATGGTATCAATATGGATTTCACAAGCTTCAAAATCTCCCCTCCCCCTACCGCGTCCCAAAACAAGCCCAGCTCGTCCCCACCTCCCTAACCTGTTCTTCCTCCCACCTATCCCCTCCTCCCACCTCAAGCCGCACCCCCATTTCCTACCTAATAACCTCATCCCGCCCCCTTGACCTGTCAGTCCTCCCTGGACTGACCTATCTCCTCCCTAACTCCCCACCTACACTCACCTTTACTGGCTCCATCCCCGCCTCTTTGACCTGTCTGTTTCCTCTCCACCTATCTTCTCCTCTATCCATCTTCTTTCCGCCTCCCCCTCTCTCCCTATTTATTTCAGAACCCCCTTCCCCTCCCACATTTCTGATGAAGGGTCTAGGCCCGAAACGTCAGCTTTCTTGCTCCTATGATGCTGCTTGGCCTGCTGTGTTCATCCAGCTCTACACCCTGTTATCACAGACTGAGGACAATCTGGTACTTTGCTAATTTTGCGCACCATACTGTCTTCTTTGCTCTTTTGAAGGGTTTAAAAGTAGGTATCAACACACCCCACTTACCCATCTGAAACCTGTTGCTGGGTGAACCTGCTTCTCTATTGTGTATATTTATGATGTGATTTGCTTAAATCTGGTCGACAATACAAATCTAATGTTTCCTGTTTCGTATTCTGCATTGACTGTGGAGCCTTTGTTCCTGTGACTCTTTACTGTATTGTATTAGAAGTGTTAAAATTACAAAAATAACCAGCTTTAAAAGAACAAACAATCCAAATTGTAAGACCTCTTTATTAATCTCAACAGCTGTTTGGCTGTTTTCCACTGTAAGTTTACTCAAGTAATTCATAGGGCGCAAACACATAACTTTAGCTGAACCGTTAGAAGAAGATCATTGATTGCTCAGACAGAAAAGACTGCAAAATGTGCTTAGCCTTAGTCAGTTGAACAAAATGTGCTGACACGTGATCCTGATAACTTTAACCCACTCATTGTATCCACCATTTCTTCCGCTGCTTACCAGACACACTGTGCATGACTGAAAGGGTGTGAAGGAGGGAACTAGTTTTCCAGTGGTAACATGTGGAAAGTCTAATGTCAGAGATATGGGAGGTCCAATGAGGAAGCTATGGGACTACCACTGCAGTCGGTGTGGGTGGTCCAAATGGAGGAAATGTTTGAACTCCTATGGTACTATTCAAAGAAAAGCAAAGAGTTTCCTGCAATATTCTAGCCCTCAGTTATTATCAATCAAGATCACAAAAACATGGGGTGGTCTATTTCATTGCTGTCTGTGGAGTAGGAACTGCAAGCAAAATGATAATGTATTTTTCATTTTGTCTGTAGTTGTCTATATCCTAACATTACTTATGTAGTTGTAACATGCACTGGGATGTCCCAAGGACAGAATAGGTGGTATAAAAATGGTATAACCACTTTTTAATTACTGCATTTCATTGCAACTGGGTAAGCAAACTTGTAAACAACATAATCAGGTGCTACAGCTAACCAATGGTCCACCAGTGCTTATCCAATACCATTATCATCAATAATGTCACAACATTCTAATGATGGGAAATGAGGTGCATACTCCACCTCCACTCGATTTCATTCTGCATCCTCGTTAGTTCCGGGCTGCACAGAGTCGTGAATGCCCAGTTAATACTTTCACACCAGGAAACACATGAAAAGAAGCAGCTGCACATGGGTTGAAAGAAATTTAATAGTAATTTAATACAATGCAATGAAATAGAAGAGTGGGGCATGGACCAGGAGATTTCTTTGGTAAATTGAAAGCTTCACATAATTTATTTGGGGTTTTCAGGAACTGTGAGACAGTCTTTCACTGATGATCCTGCAACACGGTTATGCAATTTGAGACCATCCCTATTTGCCTAATTAAATAACACATCAGAAATTATTTCTTTCCCTTCAATTTCAAATGAAATAGTCAGATGAAGTCTTATTTGAATAGTTTAGTCTTTGGTTTCACTCTGTAATGGATCTGATGGTGAGAATAACCTCAAATTATATCTTGCAATTGATTTGATCACTCTTAAGTAGCACTGTGCAAATGGTTGACATAACAAGTTCTAATTCCAGCAAAAGGAATTAGATTTTTCTTTTACCCATTGAAACATCAACAAGTAGACCCATGAATTGGATCATTCAGTATAAAGTTAGAAAATTAAACAACAGTACATGAAATGGAATATGACTTCCATATGTGTTCCCATTGACGCTGCTGAGAATAGTTATAATAGTGAGGTATAATAGTAAGATAGCTTGAACAGAAGCTTATATATAACAAGTTTTTTTCTTAAGTAGGGGTTGCTTCAGATTTCACTTCCTTTAATAAGAAGCAACATAGACCTTACATATTGCTTATATACTTAAACATCTCGCAGGCTATAGGCAGTGAAGCAATCGAAAAATTTTCCAAAAGCCGGCATGGGCATGATGAGTCAATAAGCGTGCAAGATTCTTTAAGTCTAATTCAAAGTACTTCCTTCCTTTGTCCTCCAATATATTAGCAGATATATATTAGAAGCTATTATTAAATAAGTAGTGGCAGGGCACTTAGATACATTCAAAGTACTGAGGCAGAGTCAACATATTTTTGTGAAAGGGAAACCATATTTAATCAATTTATAAGTATTCTTTGAGTAAGAAACATTTGCAGTGGATAAAGGGGATGCATGGTACTTAGATTTTCACTTAGATTAGTGCCACATCAAAGTTTACTGCGGAAGAGTAAAGCACACGTTGTAAGGAGTAGCACGTTAGCCTGGGTGGAAGAATGGCTGGATAGCAGGCAGATCAGCATATGCAAATTTGTGTCTTTTTCAGGCTGGCAAGGTGTAATGAGTGGTATGCCACATGAATTAGAGGAACCTCAACTGTTTTTTATTTATATGACTGTCTTTGCTGAAGGAGTAGAAGGAATCGTTACCAAATTTGCTCTCGACACGAAGATGGGCAAGAAAGCAAGGATGCTACAGAGGGATACAGATAAGTTAAGTGAGAGGACACAATGTGGTAAAAGGGGTATGGTTTGTGAAAATGTGAGATTTTCTTTTCAGGCAGGAATAATAAAAAAGAATATTATCTAAATGGTGAGAGATTGCAGGGGTCTGAAATGCAGACGGATCCAGATGTCCTAGTGCACGAATCACAAATGTAGTATGCAAATATAGCAAATAATTAGGAACACTAACAGAATATTATTACTTATCATGAGGGGAATTGAATACTGGAGTAGGAAGGTTGTGCTTCAATTATACAGTGCATTAATGAGATCACATCTGGAGTACTGTGTACAGTATTGGTATCTTTATTTAAGGAAGGATGTAAATGCATTAGAAAAAGTTTAGAGAAGTTTTATCAGACTGGGTTTTCTTATGAGGAACAATTTCACAGGCTGGGCTTGTATCTGCTGGAGTTTAAAAGGAGAAGAAGTTATTTGATTGATATATATATATATTAAGATCCTGAGGGTCTTGACTGGGTAGATACAGAGAGGATGTTGCCTCTTGTGGGAGAATCAATACTGAGGGGTCACAGTTTGGAAATCACTGATTTAAAGCAGAGATGAAATAAAATTATTTCTGTCAGAACATTGTGGGTTTTTGGAGCTGTTTTCCTGAAAAGGTGGTGGAAGCAGAGCCTTTCATAGAGTCCATACAGTGTGGAAACAGGCCATTTGGCCCAACAAGTCCATCCCCTCCCAATTTTTCCCCATGGCTAACACATCTAACCTAGACAGCCCTGGCCACTATGGGGCAATTTAGCATAGCCAATCCATCTAACCTGCACATCTTTGGACTGTTGGCAGAAACTGGAGCACATCTGTGCAGATACAGGGAGAATGTGCAAACTCCACTCCTGAGGGTGGAATTGAACCCAGGATCCTGGTGCTGTGATGCAGCAGTGCTAACCACTGAGCCACCATGCTGCCCTAATATTTTTTAAAGCACAGTTGAACAGCTATTGTTAAAGAAGGGAATGCAAGGTTGTCAGGGTAAGTGGGAATGTGGATTTGAAGTTACAATCAGATCAGCCAGGGCAGCACGGTGGATCAGTGGTTAACACTGCTGCCTCACAGTGCCAGGGACCTGGTTTGATTACAGTCTCGGGTGACTGTATGGAGTTGGCATGTTCTTCCTGTGTTAGTGTGGGTTTGCTCTGGTTTCTTCCTGCAGTCCAAAGATATGCAGGCTGGGTGGATTGGTCATGCTAAATTGCCTCATAGAAACCAGGGATGTGCAGGCTAGGTGGATTAGCTGTGGGACATGCAGGGTTATAATGATGGGGTAGGTCTGGGTGGGATATTCTTTGGAAAGTCAGTGTGGATCTGATGCGCCAAATGGCTTGCTTCCTAACTGCAGGGATTCTGTGATCTCAGTGATTGGTGGAACGGGCTCAAGGAACTGAATGTTCAACTTGTTCCTTGTTGGTATTTTTGTATATTGCAGTTATCTTAGTATTGTATTATGGAATGGGATTCCAAATTCTCTTCCTCCAAATCCTGTCCTGCGTGATAAGGCTCACTTACACACAAGGTCAAATTTATCTGACTGCTGTGAAATTATAGGATTGAAATATGTTTTGGTATTAAAAATCACTCTTCAAGCTATTGACTGATAGGGAGCAGCAATATTGGGAGTGTGAAATGTTTCCTCACACTGAAGGCATCACTGAAGGGCAGAAATGGAGTGCCAATACTAAGGTATTCAAATTGTGCATTAAGCAATTAAAGGGTGAAATTGCTCTTGCCCAGATCGACCAGATTGAAAGATGAGCAGCTTGAAATGCTTTGCTGTCTAGTTTTCACATCCTGGAATTGGATTAGGCAATGGAAGATCAGTTGACACACAAAATGTATTGTCACATTCCAAGCTCAAGAGCTATCAGGAGCAATAATCTGGTGATGAGTGTGAAGTTAGACTTAATAGGCTAAGGTTTAACAGTGACAGCGCAACATCTGAGTCACCTCTCCATAACTTGCAATATCTATTGTCAGACAAAGCCAACCATTGCCTCCAACTGGTGATTCTTTTGATGTTGCATTTTTAGTCCCTTCTGCTGTCTCTTTCTTTATTCCCATTACTATTCCTTCTTTCTTTGCACCTACATCCATTTTGTAATTTGATCTCTTCTGCCTTCAGTTCGATCATAAGCCTTCTCTTTTCTTCTTTCCTTCTGTTCCCAATTTGTCTGCATTTCTACTTGGTTAAAACCTGTAACATCTCTAACTTGTTTCCATGAAAGGTCACTGACCTGAAAAGCTAGCTTTGTCCTTCACCCCACAGATGCTTCCTGGCCTGATTATTTCCAAAGACAACGTGGTTTTTGATTTTAATGTCTGGTTCATCCAGGCTAACATCAAGCACACAGATGTTGGCCAGATTTCAGCTCACTGATGAATCTAAGATATTATGGGTGCTTTATTGAGCAGGACTAATGGCATAATTATTGTTGTGATAACCAAGACCATTGATGTTTGATGATAATACTAAGATGTGCAGGATTTCTGCCTTTCAAAAGTCATTGACTGCCTCATTTATCTATTGTCTTCTTCTGGAACAACTGCTCTAGTTTAATATAAGTGGAATAGCTTATTAGGCCACTTCGGGTAGTAGGTAATATTAAGCCACAATGTTGTGAAACTGGAGTCTGATATAGATTTCCTGCATTGTACCCTGTAGATGGTACATGCTGCATCCAGATGGATTGGTAAGATGTTCAAGTTGATGAATCAGGTCCCAATCAAGCTGATTGCTTTGTCCTGGATATTTGATGTCTGCTGTGTTGCTGCACTACACTTATTCAGGAAAATGAACAGTATTTCTGACTAGTGCCCATTTGGTGGTAATGATCAAATCTTTGGGGGCAGCCAGGAGGTGAGCTGCCTAGCACAGATGCTCAACTTCGGAACCTCTCAAGTAGCTCCAACATTTATGTGGTTGCTCCAGTTATGTTGCTAATCAATAGTGACACCCTAGGATATTGATGTTGAGTGTTTCAGTGATGGTATACCATTGACTACCAAAGAGAGGCAGTAATCTGCTCCTTATTGGTGAAGGCCGTGATCTGACAAATATCTAATATGAATTTTACTTGGCAGCTAATAGCGTAAGCTTTAATACTTTTTAGGTTCAGCCATATGTGAGCTGCTGCCGCTTGTAGCAACTCCTGTCAGGAGATCCTCTGCCATGGTATTCCATACTTGTCTGTTTTGCCCCATTCTCATGCATCCACTATAGCTTGTCTACAACTGCTCTACATCAATTGTCAATTAACTATACCTAGATCCACCTCTCTTACTGCAGCCCTCCACATTTCTCTGCAGATTTTCAGCTCTGATCAAATGGCTGAAATGCTGACATTCTCTTTCCTGGGGGTCACTATTTAAAGTTCTTTTTGTCCTTACAAATTTCAAGTACCACTTGAGTTATCTCATGGTTTGTGTATGGAATTGTTAAGAATTCACCTATGCACATAAGCAATCACAATTCAAGAACCTTTATTTTTCTGAAGAATACAAGAAGTTGGTTAAATGCAGCACCTATGCACACAGGCATGAATAACCTAATTATCAGAAGAGTTACAATCAGGTTTATGTTTGGGTGCCAATTTGCTATAATGGTGTAGCTGACAAGCTTTGTGTAGATTCACAGCCAACAATCCTTTTTATTGGTTTTCATCCAAGTTACTGACACAATGAGGGGAAGTATGGCCACACAATGGATTTGGCAGAAGATAGGCCCAATCTTGATAAGCAGTCTTATTACATTGTCTGTAATAGCTGATTACATTGCATCTGAGATGCAGAATGGTCTCCAATGAGACACCAGGCTCAACCTAAGAACAAGTACACGTTACTGTTAGCTACATGGACCAAACACGAGAATTATGGGATCTGAAGAAGGATCGCTGAATTCAAAACATTAACTCTCGACAGGTGCTGCCAGGCCTGCTGAGTTTCCCCAGCAATTTATGCTGTGTTGTAGAATAACGGGTACTGGGAGACTGGTCTTAGAACAAATTTACTGGTCATTCCTTTAAGGCGTAGACCTTTACATCCTGATGGATGGAGCTTACCTCATGATGTCAATTAATGCTTTCAGGTATTAAATGCCTTATAAAACACAAACAGAGCTAAGTTTTGTGCAATATCAGCAAACAGACTCATTTCTGACCCAGTGATGGAAGGAACATCATTAATAAGGCAGCTCAAGATAGTTGGGCCTACTATGCTGGCCTGAGAACTCCTGAGGTGGATAACTTGGGCGACAGTCCTCCAATCTCCACAACCATTTCCGATTGCACTGCAGTCTGTGGTAAACTTTCCTCTGCTCCTGATAACATTGGCATTACTGGGATGTAGGGAATGCTGTTCACAGTTGATGGAATGCTGTTTTGATGCCAAGGGCAGTCACTCTAATCTCATCCCAATAGGCCAGGGACCAAGTTTGGATCAAGGTTGTATTAAGAAGTATGATAGAGTGATCCTGGTGGAACCTTAACTGAATTATTGGTAAGTAATGCTAGGTTTTTAAACATTTATTCATTCACATGATGTGAGCATCGCTGTCTGAGACAGCATTTATTACCCATCCCTAATTGTAACATTATTGATGACCCTTTTCATCAACTTGCCCCGACTGTTATTTGTGGCATGCTGCACTTTCATACATACTACCTTTAAGGGATTGTTTGTCAGATAAGTCTATAAATACTTGGGAGAAGTCAAGGTTAAATGAGTTACCAGTTATGAGGATAAAGTTAAAGATAGGTGTTTGATCTATTGATCTCTACTGTACTCTTACCATGACGGCTTTCTTCAACTTCTTTCTGACCTGCTACCAGGATCTGGTTATGTGGGCAATATTCGTTCTAGTTTCTTTCGCTTTCCAGGTCTGATGTACCAGGCATATTTACAGAAGCGCCTTTCTGCCTCACAAATCTCAGTCTGTATTTACAGAACGTGCAAAGAGTTCTCTGTTACTATCAGGTCTTTAGGGTTAGAATCTGAGAAAACTGATCTGGAAGCCTGTACTTCACCAGCACAGTCATGGCTGAGGTTATGTTACCTCTTACAAAATGTAGCAGAAAGCCATCTCTATTGCAGGAACCTGATCTGCTAGGACTGTGCTAATAATCCGCTGCAGGGCACATCAGAAACAGCAGTGTAACAAGTAATTAACTAGTGTCTTGCTCTACCGTGGCTGCTCAGCAGCTTAATAGATGGAAATGTTTCACTGGCTAGCCAGCTGCATGAGTGGAAGATCACCCACATGCACACAATGGAAATATCAGCTACCTCAGGGGCAAACAGGCCAGCAAGCTTTTTCTGGACAGATATCCATCACCCAGCGAAAACCCCCATTTAATGCAGTGCCAGCAATTTCCACAATGGTGTCCAAATGCAGACATTTCTCAACAACTACACCAACTGTGCATGACACACTAATTCAACGGAAATTCAAAGATAGTCATCAAAAGTGTGAAAAGCATTTCATGCTTAGCTGAACAGAGAGGTAAGACTTAGCGCTGGCAGATAAGCAGCTTATGTTAGGGTTAAATGAGCAGCGCAGGCATAGCCTGGATGAGCATAATAGCAAATGAAAGAACTTGCATTTCTTTAGTATCTCTTGCAATCTCAGCATGTCTCAAAAACACTTCACAGTCAATGAAGTATTTTTGCGTTTTATGTGCTGAAGTAATGCAGGAAGTAACAATGTAATAATAATGAAAGAATCAATTTTAACAGCATTAGGTGAGGGAGATATATTACCAGATCATCAGAAAATGGAGTTTGTGTGTTGTCTGTCTCTCTATGTGGTGGTGTACTATGTGCATATTTGCATGACTTTTTGTTTGTCTTTATGTTGATACATATGCACATTACTGTGTCCATACATGTGTGTGCGTGTGTGTGTGCATGTGTATTAAGCCAGTTATGTGCATGTTTTTATTTGCATGTCACTGTGTTCTGCATATGTTGTATTAGAAGTAGGTAAGGCTGTAGGGTATTTTGGACAGCTGATTTGCAATACAGAATAGCACCAACAACATAGGTTCAATTACCACACTGGCTGAGGTTAGCATGAGGAACTCTCCTTCTTAACCTTTCCTCTTCCTTCAGTTGAGGCATGATGACCTTCAAGTTAAACCACCATCAGCCATCTGTTTTAATGAGAGAACAATCTTGTGGCCCAGTAGGTGACTATATTGTCTATAGATGTCGGTGTCCACATATGTTTAAGTGACTGTATGTTTGCATATTGTCCATATTTGTGGGTCTATAGATGTAGGTAGGTAGATGTGTTTCTTTTCCTGTGCCTGTGTTGTAAATGTAGGTGCATTTTAGACAAGATATGAATTTGATTAAACAAAGAGGAATATTAAAATCTAGATTGGAAAGCTAATAACACAGAAGGGTAGTGATTGTAATGAGATCAGCTGGTTGGACCTCATAGAATATGATTTCTCTGACTGGGGCTGTTAATCTGGTCCAATCAGGGAGCCCTGGCTGACGTATGAAAAAGGGTGAGCGTCAGAAATACTGACACTCTGGTAGCTGACTCTGAATAAGGCGGTACTTATGTTAGGGACAGTTCATGTGTAAATAAAGGCTGACTTGGTGATGGATACTGGCCTCTGTGGAGTTATTACAAGAAGATTTTCAGAAATACGGAACAGAAAACAAAACGCTCCTATAAAACAAACTAAAATTGAAATTTTATTTAAATGGAGAAAAACTGCAGAAAGCTGCAACACAAAGGGAACTGGGTGGGGGGGAGCGGGGCGCATGTGTACAAAACACAGAAAACTAGCACACAGGTGTAGGAGGTAATCAGGAAGGCTAATGGAATGTTGACCCTTATTTCAAGAAGGTTGGAGGAAAAGAGTTCGGAAGTCTTACTACAACTGAACAAGGAGCTGGTGAGACTACATCTGGAGTACTGTGAGCATTTTTGATCCCCTTATTGAAGGAAAGATATTATTTAGTTCGAGACAATTTGGAGGACATTCACTAGGATGATCCTGAGTGAAATCCCTCACTCGAAACAGGATCTGGCAGAACCTTTGACCTCCCAGAAATTAGCACTTTCTTCTTGTTGGCCCCATATGATTTGCTGAGTCACTCACAAACATTTGGCTGGAATAAAAAGTAAGGTGAGAAGGATGGAATTGTGCGAGATAACACAGCCACAGTTGGTTAAAATGGCAACATTAAACTTGCTCACTGGTATTCGTTAACATATGTCACTAAAACTAACTCTGTGTCCAGAGTGAACAGCGTGATGGTATACATTGTGTAAAATTGATTG
>NC_063356.1:10097187-10122177 GCF_021869965.1 Rhincodon typus | reverse complement strand
CACACACACACACATGCACACACACACACGCACACGTACGCGCACACACACACACAGACACACGCACACACACGCACATGCACACACACACAGACACACACACGCACACACACACATGCACACACACACACAGACACACACACATGCACACGTACGCGCACACACACACATGCACGCGCACACACACGCATGCACACGTACACACACACATGCACACACACACACACACACGCACACACACATACATACACACACACGTGCACACACACACACACACATGGACATACACGCACGCACACATGCACACACACACACACGCGCACACACACACACACAGACACACACACACACATACACTCACCCACATGCACACACACACGCGCGTGCACACACACACACACACACACACATTAATCAAGCACAGTTGCACTCAGTTGCTGATATTCTGTCCTGTGTCCACCACATCTTCTGTCCCTCAGCATACTTGACAAAATGTCCCCAGTGAATCTCTGGGTAAAATATCACAGTGCCAGTACTGGAGCCCCACAATGCCAAGAGCATGGAGGAAGATGATAAATTGCTGCCTTCTCTCCTCACCCTTCACCTACATCCTGGAAGATATTCTGAAACAGCAGATGATTTGACTGTCGAACTCTTGCTTTCCTCCTCTCTGGCCACATCCTTCACCCCAGCTCTCTCCTTATGATTTTGTGTTTTCAGTAAGTCAGGAACTTAAGGGTGCTCATCTTTCAAAGAGCCATCAGGAAGAGGAAGAACAGCCCCATGTTGGTAATGAATAGGCACAATCACTTGACCTTAAAGTCAGAGCCACCAGCTCAGATACTGACCCCGTGCAAGTATTATGGGCTGGCATAGAGTTGGGAGGTCACCAGATTTGGATGGCTTGAAACTCATCAGGAGATATGACAGCCCCGTATGAAATCTTCTGAGGATGAGGTCACAGTAGGATACTCAGATGAGAACCTCATTGCAGTTGAAAATAAGAAAATGTTGATGCATTGTCGAGTCTGGCAGACTGCCTCTGAAACATTGGCAAATAGAACATTGGAGTTAGAGTCCAACATGGCAGCGGGCATTGCTGTGCACCTAGAGTCCATTCTTTCTACCACAGAATTGTAGGATATTTCCATAAACATAGTGTCAGGTGGACCTATGATGGGATGTCTGCTCCAAGATTAAAAACCTTAAATAATGAAACTCCATACTTGTAATAGTTAATTTTCAGAGACAGACTGATTGACAGTAAAAAGGGAAACTTTCGCCTCTAATTACCAATCTTAACAATCATACATACCAGTGCAGAGGAAGGGAATGAAATCCTGTTTTTTATGAAACTAGTGGCAGCAACTTTTGCAGCAATGTCAAGATATTTCATTCTTACCCATCAGTTCCTCAACAGAAGCAGCTGAACCAATTACACATGAATAACAATGAATAATATTAACCTCAACATTATTTTTGGCGAAACGTCTGGCCCATTTTTCCACATTTCGGGTGAATTACTTTCCTGTTTGGAGTGAACAACTGTTTAGAGCATTTCTCAAACAGCACTTGCCTTCGTTTTTACTGGGCGAAATGGTTAATTGCTGGCGACATTAAGAATTTCATCAAAGGTTGGCTAAATGTTCATACCTTATGATTATGGTATAATTGGACTCCATTTTAAAGTTCAGATCATTTGTACCAGGTTAGTGGGGAACAATACAATCTAACCCTTCCTCTTGCAGATGAATGCTGTGTCTGCCCGGGCCCTCCTTGTCTAGATTTACAGGTGGCAGATATGTGTCATTATAGAAATAGCATTCGGGGATCTAGTCTGATATTCCAGCATTTGACAAGATTCTGGTTGCTATCTTTTGTGTTTGGCCCCTGGGTCTGGAGTGTGATTATGAGGTGAGATAATTTGCTGAATTTTACCAGAAATTGACCAAGTGCCATTATTGTTTCAGAGATAGTAGGAACTGCAGATGCTGAAGAATCTGAGACAACAAGATGTAGAGCTGGATGAACACAGCAGGCCAAGCAGCATCATAGGAGCAGGAAAGCTGACGTTTTGGGCCTAGACCCTTCTTCAGAAATGGGGGAGGGGAGGGGGGTTCTGAAATAAATAGGGAGAGAGGGGAAGGCGTATAGAAGATGGATAGAGGAGAAGTAGGTGGAAAGGAGACAGACAGGTCAAAGAGGCGGGGATGGAGCCAGTAAAGGTGAGTGTAGGTGGGGAGTTAGGGAGGGGATAGGTCAGTCCAGGAGGAGTTGAAATGGTTTGCGACTGGGAGATGCAGTTGTTTAGTGCGAACTTAGCGTAGGTGTTCCGCAAAGTGGTCCCTAAGCCTCCGCTTGGTTTCCCCGATGTAGAGGAGGCCACAAGCAGATAAGGGTGGTGTCTGCTTACCGAAGGGACCACTCTCTCCGTGACTCCCTTGTCCGCTCCACACTCCCCTCCAGCCCCACCACACCCGGCACTTTTCCCTGCAACTGCAGGAAGTGCTACACCTGCCCCCACACCTCCCCCCTCACCCCCATCCCAGGCTCCAAGAAGACTTTCCACATCAAGCAGATGTTCACCTGCACATCTGCTAATGTGGTATACTGCATCTGCTGTTCCCGTTGTGGCCTCCTCTACATTGGGGAAACCAAGCGGAGGCTTGGGGACCGCTTTGCAGAACACCTACGCTCGGTTCGCACTAAACAACTGCACCTCCCAGTCGCGAACCATTTCAACTCCCCCTCCCATTCCTCAGATGACATGTCCATCCTGGGCCTCCTGCAGTGCCACAACAATGGCACCTGAAGGTTGCAGTAACAGCACCTCATATTTCGCTTGGGAAACCTGCAGCCCAATGGTATCAATGTGGACTTCACAAGCTTCAAAATCTCCCCTCCCCCGACCGCATTCCAAAACCAGCCCAGCTTGTCCCCGCCTCCCTAACCTGCCCTTCCTCCCACCTATCCCCACCTCCCACCTCAAGCCCCACCCTCATCTCCTACCTAGTAGCCTCATCCCGCCCCCTTGACCTGTCCGTCCTCCCTGGACTGACCTAACTCCCCACTTACACTCACCTTTACTGGTTCCATCCCCGCCTCTTTGACCTGTCTCCTCTCCACCTATCTTCTCCTTTACCCATCTTCTATCCACCTCCCCCTCTCTCCCTATTTATTTCAGAACCCCCTTCCCCTCCCCCATTTCTGAAGAAGGGTCTAGGCCCAAAACACCAGCTTTCCTGCTCCTCTGATGCTTCTTGGCCTGCTGTGTTCATCCAGCTCTACACCTTGTTACCCCAAGTGTCATTATTGGTGTTCTTCAGGAGGGTTTCCCTCTGAGAATTCCAATGAGTTTTCCTGTGTTATCTTCCCCAACTTGCTTCATTACGTCTGCATTATACTCTTATACTACCATCCCCCACCCTTGTTATATTCTCCAGATTGCCATGGGTGGGGGTACTTGTCACTGCTGGATCCTTGGTGCCAGCAGAATGTTTAAAAAGCTGCCATAGTCCTGGTCAAGTGCCATCAGTCAAGAGTTGCCACACACGGTTCATTTTATCACCCCGGGGCATGGAAGCCCAGAGGAAATTGGATCGTGCTTTTTGCAGACAGTGACCTAGAGGTCTTCCTCAAAGGGGAGGTGCTGAGAAGGGCCACTGTCTTATCCAAGGACTGGCAGAAAGATCCATGATACTAGACCCTGTCAGCCTAGTCCAAGATTGCCACCTCGGCCTGTAGTTGTCACTGTCGGGAGAAAAATTCAGCAATGGCACAAGAAAACCAATGACCCTTCTCTGCTCCTCCAGGGTAAATGTCACCATCTTCTCTCTGCCAGTTCACACTCACTCCAACGTTGCTAGGGCCACGCTCACTTCCCGCCAAAGTTCAGGCTCCACCACTTTCCCTATTGTATGGTGGGCAAACTGACACAAGGGTAGCCATACTCTACCAATACATTGGGAGCCAGCTGCCTCAGGCACGTGAGCATCAAGCTGCCCTCAAGGACAGGTTGGCAGCTGTCAGGAAGAATCGGGTCCGGCACTCTCAGAGTCCGCTGCTTAGACACATTGACCTGGCCTCCATCACTCTAGCCAGTGGTATTCAATATCAATGGCAGGTTGATAGGGGGATCAAGGGACCTTGAGCTCACTCTAGGTTATCCTTCATCACAAGGATAGAGGGTAGTGCCTGTCAGAGGAGGAACCCATATGAAGATGTTGTGAAATTTGAAAGGATTCCAAAAAGATTTACAAGGCGATTGCCATGGTTGGAGGGTTTGAGCTATAGGAAGAGGCTGAATACTTTGGGGCTATTTTCCCTGGAGTGTAGGGTGAATAGCCAAGGTCTTTTCCCCGGGTTAGGGGAGTCCAAAACTAGAGGCATAGGTTTAAGGTGAGAGGGGAAAAATTTAAAAGGGACTTAAAGGGCAACTTTTTCACACAAAAGATTGTGCGTGTATGGAATGAGCTGCCAGAGGAAGTGGTGGAGGCTGGCACAATTACAACAAATAAAAGGCATCTGGATAGCTATATGAATAGGAAAGGTTTAAAAGGGTATGGGCCAAATGCTGGAAAATGGGACTAGATTAATTTAGGATACCTGGTCGGCATGGACGAGTTGGACCGAAGGGTCTGTTTCCATGCTCTATGACTCTAAAGGCCCAACCCGCAAAGTCTCTTTGCAGCACAGAGATGGACTGGTCTTCCACCTCCACCCTGCTTGCCATCCTGAGACCTGTGGGAATTCAAGCCAAGGAAGGTGCATCTACCTTTGGGGCATCACACATTCATCATATCTGAAGCCTCTAGACACAAATGCCCCTGCGGTCACCTGCTCAAAAATCCAAGGGCAGTGAGCAGCACTGTAGATATGTTCCCTCCACCTCAGCAATGGGCCCCAGAATTGCACCAAGGTGCAAAGGGAGGGAAAGAAAGAAAAAAAATTTCTGAGGCTGTATAAGTGGCATTTTTTTTTCTGTATTCATTCATGGGATGAGGGCATGGTTGACTAGGCAGCATTATTGCCCATCCCTAATTGCCCAGAGGGCAGTTAAGAGTCAAACACATTGCTGTGGGTCTGGAGTCACATGTAGGCCAAACCAGGTAAGGATGGCAGTTTCCTTCCCGACAGGACATTAGTGAACTAGATGGGTTTTTCCTGACAATTGACAATGGATTCATGGTCATTATTAGATTCTTAGTTCCAGATTTTTTTTAAATTGAATTCAAATTCCACCATCTGCTGTGGCAGGATTTGAACCTAGGTCCCTGTTATCTGGGCCTCTAGATTAATAGTCCAGCGATAATACCACTAGGCCATCACCTCCCCTGTGTGGATTCTATTTGACTGCAACCAAATTCTTATATTTGTTAATATCTGTTCACTTAACGTCATAAGCTGTGTGAGTGAATGTCTAACTCCAACAATAACAATGAAAGAACAGAGTGTAGCCATCACTAGCACTACACAAGGTTTCATGGCTCAAGGTTTGACCTGAAGATTATTGATGTTACATAGCTTTCTCTATCGGTGTCTATAACGTGTGGAGATCTGACAGACACAGTGAGCATTGCAAATCACAGTGTTTACTACAATGGGAATAAAATAATGGAGAAGATGATTACTCTCATAATGAGTACTTTTAAGTCATGTGTCATTAGCAGAGACATTATGGAAGAAACCTGACTCTTACTGGCTGCCATACATTGGAGGGATTATACTAAAGTATTGTATCAAATGCTGACTGAAAACAGCCTGTCTAAGATCTATTGCAACACTATACAAACAATAAATGAGATGGAATACTTCCTGTATAAACAATCACTTCCATTTTGTGAGTGACGTCCTAAAAATAAATTGTTTTGTGTAAATCACTACAAGTTATCTTTAATTGGCTACTTACTAAGAAATCTCACAGACAACCAAGCACTGAAGCATGATTTTAGTTTTATTAAGACCCCTCAAGTAAGCAAGTCTAAGCCTGTGATCCAATTTAGCTATTATCCGATTAATGGTAAAATCTGGCCAGGATTTAATCCAACAGCGATCTGTCTTTGGACGTTTTGATCCTTGTGCAGTGTTGCTCTTCAAAGTTCTGCTGTTAAGTTGTTCTGGTGTTGGATTCTTATACAGTTTTCTCTCTTTCAACGTTGTGGTGTGACGTCTTGATAACCTTTAGATTCTTTTATTTCCAAAATTGAATTTACTTTCGGAGACCTCAAACCTGTAGCTTGCCTTCTCATCAAAAATAATTCCTTTGTTCCTTGTCACATTCGGGGTTAGCTGTCTGTTTAAAACACAGCTTTTTCCTGCAATCAACCCTTTCACTTCAGAACATTACTTCTGCAGGCAGACAGTTGTCGATTTGTCACGAAGGAACAGGTTATTAGGGAGAGATAGTGGGAACTGCAGATGCTGGAAAATCTGAGATAACAAGATATAGAGCTGGATGAACACAGCAGGCCAAGCTGATGAAGGGTCTAGGCCCGAAACGTCAGCCTTCCTGCTCCTATGATGCTGCTTGGCCTGCTGTGTTCATCCAGCTCTATATCTTGTTATCTCAGGTTATTAGGCAGTTGTTATGTCCTCTCTCTTAGGGAACAGCTTGTTTATACTGTTTCTTCCCAAGTCTGGTTAATTCACATGTTGCTAGAACTCCTTTTATAACAGTTTCACATTGTTCCTTTTATTTCAAGAAGCAGTTCATTCCAGAAAAAGGAGCTATTGCTGCTTCTTTTATGTGTAATAGATTACCTTCGTTATTTTTTTCTAATCCAAGAATCGTTATTAAAGTTGTGAAGTTTCTGTAGTAATTGTAGCAAGGTCAGCCAGGCAGAATATGGGCTCCCTGATTGGGACTGATAACCTGGTCCAATCAGGAAGCCCTGGCTCATAGGTATAAACAGGAGTATCAGATATCCTGTTCACTCTGAGAGCTGGCTCTGAGGAAGCCGCACCAGTGTCAAGTACTATGCACATGTAAATAAAGGATGACTTGTTGATGGAATACCGGCCTCTGGGGAGTTATTTCAGTGGTGACAAGAGAAATAATATGCTCCTGAAGAAATTTGCTAGCAACAGTCATCTTTGAGTTGGGATAAGCGGTTCTGGCAACATGCCATTATTTGGGAAATTGACTCGTTTTATCCTGCTGTTGAAGACTGGGCCTAGAATGTGGAAAGAATATGTTATTTTTTCCAGGCAATGACATTGGGGCAGATGAAAAGTAATGAGTAATTCTCCTGACAGCTTGTGGACCCACAACTTTTTTGGTTATTAGGAGTCTATCATTTCCTAAAGCACCAGATATTAAAACCTTTCAAGAGTTGACAGATTTAGTTGAGACATATTACGACCCCAAGCCTCCTGTAACTCTGAGATGCTATTGGTTTTACTCAGCAGTTCGAGATCCAGGGGAATCCGTGTCAGGATTTGACTATGTTAAGAAGACAAGCAGAGGCATATGACTTTGGTTTAACCCTTAATGAGATGCCGAGAAACCATTTGGTATATGGAATTAATAATGTTATTATGCAAAAGCGCCTACTAGCTGAAGTCCAACTGAACTTCAAACAGGCACTACAACTGACTTTGTCATTAGAAGATGCAGCAAGTGGAGTATATGTGTTAAGGGATATGCCAATGGAAGTGGACACCCTCGCCAACAAACTGAGCTTGGGGGACACCAATTAAGAGAAGGCAATTGCAGAGCCTCAATCAGGACATACCCTGAACAGAGAGACTCGAGGTCAACCCACAGCAAAACCCCAAAACAAAGCCAAGCCTCGGGTAAACCATTAACATTTTCTTCAGGATCCAGGCCAGGAAGCCATTGCCCTTGCTGCCAGTATGCAGACTCAAGATAGCAAAAAGGCCTGAATTAAGTAAGAGAACTCACAGGCTGGTATCCAGGTGAGTGCACACCCTGGAAAGCTCACCTACATCTGGCTTGGAACAGTTAGATTGCTTAGCAGCATCCAAAGCAGAAATCCAAATCAGAACCAATAAACGTCTGGTTAAATGGTGACCTGGTTCTAATGCAGGTTGATGCCAGCGTGGCTGTATCAGTGATTGCAGAACCAGCCTTTAACAAAATTCACTCTGGACTCCAACCTGTATGTTTGAGTAAGACCTTGGCTAAACTGAGAACCTACACTGGGGAACCTTTACAGATTAAGGGTAAAATTTCAGTTCCATTCTCGTATGAGAAGCAGCTGGTTCAGTTACCACTGGTTGTAGTAAAAGGCTCAGGCCCAAGCTTAATGGGGCAAAATTGGTTGAGAAAGATTCACCTAGACTGGCTCAACATTTTTCGATTAGATAATGGCTGCCTGAATGAAGTCCTAACTAAATATCTGAATGTTTTTCAGGAAACTCCAGGGACTATTAAAGGAGCCAATGCCACCTTGCATGTTGACCAGGAATCAATTCCATGAGTCTGCAAGGCCTGCCCAGTGTCATTTGCCTTACAGGCAAAAGTAGAGGCAAAAATCAGGAGAGATAGTAAGAACTGCCGATGCTGGAGTCAGAGATAACACAGCATGGAGCTGGAGGAACACAGCAGGCCAGGCACCATCAGAGGAGCAGTAAAGTTGACGTTTCCGGTCAGGACCCTTCTTCAGAAGGATAGTGCATTTCTGAAGAAGGGTCCAGACCCGAAACGTCAATTTTCCTGCTCGTCTGATGGTGCCTGGCCTGCTGTGTTCCTTCAGCTCCACGCTGTGCTATCTTGACAGAAATTAGGAGGTTGGAAAGCGAAGGAATCATCAAACAGTCCAGTTTGCAGAATGGGCAGCACCGGCCATTAAAATTGTGAAGCCCAAAGGGTTGGTTCGCCGTTGTGAGGATTTTAAACAAATGATAAACCTCTTCTCTTGGTTGGATAAATACCCAATGCCTTACATAGAGGAGTTATACACAAAGCTAGCAGGAGGGCTACTCTTCCTGGAGCTGGATGTGAGCCAAGTGCATCTGCAATTGAGGTTAGATTAAGTTTCCCAGAGGTATGCTGCAATTAATATCCACAAAGGTTCATACCAATATGAGATTGTCATTTGGGGTATCATCAGCCTGTGCCATTTTTCAGTGGATGATGAAGAACATTTTACAAAGTCTACCCCAGATCGCCATTTATCTGGATGACATGCTAATAACAGGGAAGACCAATAAAGAGCACTTGGAGAACTTGGACACAGTCCATAGATGTTTCTTCAAGGTGGGCATATGCCTTAGAGGGGAAAAATGTGTGTTCCAGGCACCCCAAGCGACCTACTGGGCTACAGAGTTGACAAGACTGGGTTACACACGGTAGAAGAAAAAGTGAGGACGGTAAAAAATGTCCCAGTTCCCACATCAGTATTGGAGCTTAGGTCTTCCCTTGGATTGGTGAAATATCAGGAAAGTTCAAATGTAACCTGGTCCCTATCCTGGCACCCTTACATCTGCTATTGAAAAAGGGTGAGCCTTGGAAATCACATTGTAGCCAAGACATATCCTTCAGGGAAGTGAAGAAGCAGCTATCATTATCTAAGGTGTTGGCCACTATGACCTCAAGTGAGATGTGGTGCTGACATGCAATGCCTCCCTGTGCAGTATCGGGGTAGTGTTGGCTCACAGATGGCCCAATGGAGAGGGCTTTGGCTGATGCAAATACACCTAGATAGAGAAGGAAGGTTTGGCAGTCATCTTTGGTTTGAAAAAAGTTCCACCAATATCTTTACAGACATTAATTTGTCATAGCAACAGACCACAAACCCCAGCTAGGGCTACTCAAAGAGGTCAGGGCTGTGTCACCTATAGAGTCAGGTCAAATTCAGTGATGGGCTCTCATTCTGAGTGCATACAATTGTAAGTTGGAACACGATCCGGGATGCCAAGTAGCAAATGTGGATGCCATGAGCCACCTCCATCTGGCAGGTACACCAATGATGGTGCCACCACTGGAAGAGTCCATTCTGGTTTTAAAACATTCTGGACACCCTTCCAGTTACCGCTGACTATATCAGACTGTGGATGCAAAAAGATCCTGTCCTGGCAAAACTAAAACAGCTGGTGGTTTTGGGGAAAGCCAAAGGACAATCACCACCAGGAGTGAAACCTTTCTGGACCCAGCACGACCAGATCATCATAGATGATGGCATTTTACTTTGGAGAGCAAGAGTGATTGTCCTGTGTAAAAATCACTGGCTGAACTCCATCAGGTTCTTCCAGGGGATTTCAAAATGAAGGTGCTGGCGAGAAGTTATGTCTAGCGGCCAGGATTGGATCAGACATAACCATACTGGTGGGGCAAAGGTCTGAATGCCAACAAGGACCAAAATCACTGCCAACAGCTCCCCCAACATTCAAGGGACTGGTCGCGTAAACCCTTGACTCAGTTACATGTCTCCAATGCAGGTCCCTTCATGAGCTCAATGTTCTTAATCATTGTGGATGCTCACTCAAAGTGGTTGGATGTGCATAGAGTTCATTTGTCAAACATGGGGACAATGACAGAAAAGCTGCGAGCATCTTTAACAATATGCGGGATCCTGGAAGTGTTGGTCACAGACAATGGGCCATCATTTACAAGCAGGGAATTTTAGTATTTCCTAAAGTCCGAATGGCATTCAGCTTATCGGGAAAACTCCATATCGTCCTTCATCCAATTGTCTGGTGGAAACAGAACTCCAAAATTTGAAGGCACACTTAAAGAAACAGCCTACAGCTTCGCTCGTTGTGTTACTGGGTTGTGCCTCATGGGAACAGACCCTTTGGTCTAACCTCATCCGTGCTCAGGACCATAAAAAACTACAGAAAGTTGAGAACATGACTCGGTCCATCACGCAAGCTGACATTTCAGCCACTGACTCCATCCACATTTCTTGCTGCCTTGGAAAGGCAGCCAACATCATCAAAGACCCCTTCCACTCCAGTTATAATCTCTTCCAACCTCTTCCATCAAGCAGAAGATACAAAAACTTAAACACATGTACCAATAGCTTCTTCCCCGCTGTTATTAGACCTGAATGGATGGACCTCTCAAATTTCAAATCTAACGTTGATCTTGCTTTTTGTGCACCTTCTTTGCCGCAGTAACCTTTATTCCTCGCTGCGTTCTATCACCCTATAATCTTTGTATGGTGTGGTCTGCCTGTACTGCAGGCAAAACAAAACTTTTCACTGTACCTAGGTACCAGTAACAATAATAAATCAAAACAAATAAATCAAATCAAATCAAATCCAAAGTGTTAAATTAGCTGTGAAATACAACTGGTGGTCATGGTAAAGTATTACATAGCTGCAATTTCTTTTATTTTAAATAATCCATCATTGAAAATTATTATAATTGAAAACATGTAGCAAGATTTCAACAATAACAACTGGACTTTTGTTTCAAAGATGAAATTGGGCATTGTTTTAGTCTGGGCAACTTCCACGCAGTGTCACTTCCAACCTCCTTCCGTGGAAGGACTTGGTTCCTTTTCCTGGATAGAATGCCAAGGAATTAAATTTCCTTGGAATTGCTACTACTGCATCTAATATGCCTCTAAAATCTCCTGAAGAACTGTCAGCTGGAACAACAGCATAAGTAATTAAAGAGTTTTGGTCCATTATCATTGACCTGAGTGGAACACAGCCAAAGATTCACCTTTCAGTCAAAGGTTATTATGTCTAATAGGCAGCAGTTCCTCTGCACTTTACTGAAGAGTTTACCTCTAATACTGAGGAGCATTCACATAGAATGTCTTTACTGCAGTCCTGAGAGAATGCTGCTTTGTGGGAGGTGTGGAAGCTTTGGACATGATATTAAACCAAGGTTGCATTTACCTTCATAGATGGATGTAAGAAATCCCAAGGCTTTAAAGAAGAGTGGAGAGAGCTTAACCAACATTAGTAAGAAAACGTTACCATGTCAATATTGCTACTTGAAGGAACCTTGCTATATCCAAATTGTCTGCTATATTTTCTACATTGCAACACTTCAAAAACAGTTAATTGGCTGGAGAACACTTTGAGTTTTCAAAGACATTGTAAGTTCAAGTTTTTCCTTCTCAGGGTTCGATTGATCTTGCATAATAACTTCAGCAGAGACTAACACCATATCTTTTTAATATATTCCTCCAAAATTGCTCATAGTTGCAGCTTATATTGCTGATTGACTTGTACGATAATGAGATTCACATAAATCACATTGATGTAAGTGATCACATGATTCTGACATCTGTTAGGCGAAGACACAAGTCACGATAGTCTTAGACACTACACTAGGGAGCAGTATGTGAGATCTTACTATGTAAGGAAAAGACTGCTATAGTACATTCAGAGTTAAAGAGCCTTATGTAGTGATAAGGTGCAAACAGCTTCAGGTTCAGTGTATGGACAAACATATCTAAGCGTGCAGGTGGCCATATTGGCTTAAAGCACAAGATTCAGTAATCTCACCAATATTCACACAACCAAATGCAGAATTTAATTATCACTTTGCATAATACCTCTCTACTCAGTTCATGGGACCCCAAACTTCTGGTCATCTGTCCTTTGAATTCTTCTCTCCAGTCCTTATAATCATAGGACGTTTGTGGCATAGAAAAAGGCTCTTTATCCCGTTGTGGTTGCACGATCCAAAAAAATGAGCAACCAGCCTTAAACTTACTTCCCAGCATTTGGTGCACATCCCTGGTAGTCACAGCACTTGAGGAGCAGATCCAAAGACATTGTTGATGAGCTAATGGTTTCTGCCTCTACTACTCTCTTAGGCAGTGAGTTCCAGACCCTGACCACCCTCTGAGGAAAATGTCTTTTCTTCATTTTCCTTCTTGATGACCTGACAGAAAGGGTTTCATTTCTGATCATCCTCAATCTCACTTTCTGCAGATGCCTGCAACTGAAGTGTGCTCAAAGTGATCATCATTATCATTGTCAGCATTCCCTTTTATCAAGAATGATTCTTCCTGCAGATGGCTGGGGCTGGTTTTAAGTGAAATGTGAGATTGCAGTGAGGGTTCTGTGTTTTTAAATATGAGTCCTACTTTAACATTGCAGGTTCTCCCCATCTTGAGGGGTTGCAGATGTTAGGGGGTTGGCAAATTTTTATCTTGGGGCAGTTGAGCTTTTTTTTATTCATTGATGGAATGAGGGCATCGCTGGCTAGGCAGCATTTATTGCCCATCCCTAATTGCCCAGAGAGCAGTTGAGAGTCAACCACATTACTGTGGGTCTGGAGGCCAGACCAGGTAAGGATGGCAGTTTCCTTCCCTAAACGGCATTAGTGAACCAGATAGGTTTTTCCAACAATCAACAATGCATTCACGGTCATCATTAGACTCTTAATTCCAGATATTTATTGGAGTCAAACTCCACCATCTGCCATGGCAGAATTCGAACCTGGGTCCCCAGAACATTATCTGGGTCTCTGGATTAACAGTTCAGTGATAATACTGCTAGGCCATTGCCTCCCTTTCGGTGTCTCTTACCATTTCTTTCTCACAGACTGGTCTTGTTGATTGAAAGAAGTTGGCACCATGGCAGATGATGCAGCACCATTTGGCTTGTGGTTTGTCATTAGCTTCCCATGTGTTGATGTTAACAGAGCAGATCTCTGTGGAGGCTTTGAGATAAATTGATAAGGAAGGCATGAAGACAAGGATGCAAGACGCAAAGTGCTCCTAAACTCTTCCTAATCCAAGGGAAGTTGGTACTGGTAATTTCATTGGACTATCAGGCCAGAATCCCAGGCTGATGTTTTAGAGACATAGGATTCAAATATAACATGGCAGGTAGTGAAATTTGCATTTTTATAAAATCTGGAATAGTAAAAGCTCACCTGATGGTAACCATTTAATCACTGTTGACTGTCATAAAAACCCACCTGGTTCACTAATGTCCTTTAGGTAAGGAAATCTGCCACCCTTCCCTGGCCTGGCCAACATGTGACTCCAGACCCATTGCAATGTGGTTGACTTGTAACTGCCCAGGGGTAATTAGAGATGGGCAATAAATTCCAGTGGCACACACATCCTAAGAATTAATAGTTTTAAAAAGCCATTGTTAACCAGAGTCATTTTTCACTGCTCTTACATTATCTGGTAAGTACAGCAACGTTATTTGCAAAATCTCATGAGAAAGAATTAATAATAATAGACTGCTCAGAGCTAGCAACTCTAATATTGCAACTTCCACAGACAGTATTTCATGAAGTATTATTCAGTGACTCTGTTTCTCTAGTCTGTAGTCTAAGTTGTTTCAAATTTATGTTTAACTGGAACTTGGATAAATATTTTCCAAAGACCAAACTGGCTTCTGCTTTATTGTGTTTCTGTCAAATTGACACAGATAGCTTAATTCCAAATAAAATAAATTATTGGCATGCTAGAAATCTGATAAAGACATAAAGACATAAAAATTAGTGGGAAAATGCAACAAGTTTGACTGCGTCTGTGAGAGAGAACTTCAAGCTGAATCATTAATTTGGTTTCTGACTCCAAGATTTTGCCACATATGCTGAGCACAGGCTGCCTTTTCTGATTTTATTTCAATGTCATATGAATTTAACTAACCCAAAGAGAGCTTCTCTGTGAGAGCCAGATTAAACCCAGCTGAGTGCACACTGCGCCAATGGGCTGTTTCATTCTCCGTAAATATTCTTTCACAAACATTGCTTTGTGGAGAAATGAAAATTGTCACAGGATGAGCAGCTAACTGAGACCTTTATAGTTCAGCAATGAAAGGCTCTTGGGGTGAGAGTGGGGACTGTTCTGTATATGTTGGGGACAAGAATTTAGGGACAAGGGAGAGAGTTACTTTGGCAATCTGTGGATTCCCGGTTAGAGGAATGGAATTTTCTGAACAACAAAAAATATTCTTACATTTATGTGGCGCTTCTCCCACCTGCAGTGCTTCACCATGTGCTTTACTGTCAATGAAGTACTTTTGAAGGGTAACAAATTAAAACAAATAACTGCAGCTGCTGGAAATCTGAAAAATAAATAGCAATTGCTGGAGAAACTCAGCAGGTCTAGCAGCATTTGCGGAGAGAAAGCACAGTCAAAGTTTCGGGTCCAGTGATCTTTCTTATTTACTGATCTGAGTTTTGCCTCCAGCAAGGTATCTCCATATTATGTACTAAGTTTGGATAATGTGGGATTCAAGGATCCAATTTGCATTTTTACAGCTGGCCATTGTACACAATTACTACATTCACAGATACAGAAGTGTCAGGGCTAGGATTAAGCTATCTGATTACAACTAATCAACACAACTTCAGCAGCATGACATGCTTCAAGCAATCCCAAGTAAGATGGCATCTGAGAATTTTTTAGCCTCAGGCCACATGCTACAATACAGTGATGTTATTATGAGCATGGTTCTTAGACATATGCTGACTTACTGTGAGACATAGCTTAACAGTCACAGCTGTAACTTGGGAAACACAGTAGCCAGTTAGTACATAGCAATGTGATGAGACCCAGATAATCTGTTTTTTGGGAGAAATTCATTGAGAAGTATTATTCAAGACACTTGGAATATGTCCCTGCTGTTCTTTGAAATAGCACCATGGGACCTATTACGTCCACTTCAAACAGCAGACAGGGCCTCTGTTTAAGATCTGTCTCAAGCTCAAAGCTCTGGAAGGATACCTAAGGCCATAACATTCTGACTCAGAGACAGAGTAGGAACAACCAAGCCATAACCAAAGCATTCATTTTCTGAAACCCCTATTTATCAAAAGTAAGTTGTTTGGAAATGACCTTCACGCAAAGACATCAAATCAAATGCTTCCAGGTCATTTTAATCATTGATCAATCAAGAATAAGCTTATTTCAAGAAAAAGATCATCTTTCTTGTTTTATGTCTCGGTCTTTGAGTATGTTTAAAGTAAAGATTGTTAGATTTCTGATTACCAGTGATGAACAGGGTTATGGGGATGGGCGAGTAAAAGGCATCACAGTGTTTGATCAGCCATGATTATATTGAACGGCCTACTCCTGGTCCTACGTTACTAGGTACAAAATGTTGACAATGTCACAGATCTTCAGAAAGTTGCTTGTGAAAGCATGCATGTTTGTTCAGTCTTCTTTTATCAATTCAGAAGCCAAAAGAAGTATGTAATCAGCCACCATTATCCAGCAGGAACAGATTGACTGGTTGCATTGCAGCTACCTGGCACTGTCAGAATACCTTTGTAGACTAAGGTGTGGCAAAAACTAATTCTGTCATTTACTGCTGATTGCAAACAACCTAGGCCACTCTGTCAAGAGTTTTACATTAGAATACTCACAACATCACGTTCTTTTAGATATTATTTGTGTGGTACTGCACAGCACACCATTGTTACATTTCAATGTAGGTTTGATTCAGTGAGTGAGTGAGAGTGAATGAAAGTGAGTAAGTGCATAAGTGAGTGAGTGAATGAGTGAATAAGTGTGTGAAGGTGAGTGAGTGAGTGAGTGAGTGAATGGGTGAACAAGATTTGAGTGAGTGAATGTGAATAAGTGTCAGTGAATGCATATGAGTGAGGGTGAGTGAGTGAGAGTGTTTAAGTGATTGAGTTAACGGGTGAATGAGTGAGTGTGAGTGAGTGAGTGGGTGTGAGTATGATTGGGTGAGTGAGTGAGAGACAGAGAGTCAGTGAGTGAGTGAGACAGTGAGTGAGCGACAGTGAGTGAGAGACAGTGAGTGAGACAGTGAGTGAGACAGTGAGCGAGACAGTGAATGAGAGACCGTGAGTGAGAGACAGTGAGTGAGAGACAGTGAGTGAGTGACAGTGAGTGAGTGACAGTGAGTGAGAGACAGTGAGTGAGACAGTGAGTGAGACAGTGAGTGAGAGACAGTGAGTGAGTGAGACAGTGAGTGAGTGAGACAGAGTGAGAGACAGTGAGTGAGAGACCGTGAGTGAGAGACCGTGAGTGAGAGACAGTGAGTGAGTGACAGTGAGTGAGTGACAGTGAGTGATAGACAGTGAGTGAGAGACAGTGAGTGAGTGACAGTGAATGAGAGACAGTGAGTGAGAGACCGTGAGTGAGTGACAGTGAGTGAGACAGTGAGTGAGACAGTGAGTGAGTGACAGTGAGTGAGAGACAGTGCGTGAGAGACAGTGAGTGGACAGAGAAGAAACTGCATGTGCAAGATGTTTTCAATACAAATGTTTTGATGAAAAGGAATATAAGAAATGTGGAAAGGTTTGGGATGATCCACCTCTCTAGTACATGGTTAGGGCAAGGGAGGTTAGTGATTCGGAACATGAGCTAAGGGAAAAAATGTAATCATTCACAAACTCCACTCCAACCTACTAATTTCTGATTTTAACAGAGGACCCAATCAGATCTCAGAAGCCCTGGTCATGAAAATCTTTGAAGGAGTCTTCCATTTTAATAAGATTTTTAGTTTTAAGGAATGGAGGCCGAGTCTCAGAAGTTTCAGCAGATCAAAGGAGATGAAAAGGTCAGCTCTAATGAGGTATATGATTTGATTCCTAACTGATTCTTAAGGTGGTTCTTGTAAAAGATGTATCTAAACTTGACCTGTTCATCCTGCTTGACTCCCCACGTGCCTTCAATCCTAAAAGATTTCAAGATGGCTTCCTCAAAGGCACACAAAGCCATAAAATTCTGTGACTTCATTCCAATTCCCTTCTGTCATTAAGTATTTTGTACTGCAAGTAGAGATACGTTGTGAAACTTGAAGTGTCATCTCCAACCCTCAACGTTGTAGCCCATGTGGTATATGACTGTATGAACATACGTTTAGTTTTATCAGAAGTATACTGTGTAAAACCTTTTTAAGATGTTTATACCACATGGAATCAGTGTTGAGTTGGAGGGGTGGGGTCTCATGCTGTGCTACACTAAGGGCTTTTATGGCAAATTTTCAGATGGTCTTTACATATTGTCCATGCTTCGCAATCAATGCATGACAGGGTTGAAGAAAAGTTTTGTGGTAGGCCCATCGACTTGCTAAGAGTGCAAGTAGGCTTCTTATCTTGACTAATGTTTTCAGGCCTGAATCTTTGCTCCTTGAATGGTACCAATGGCTGTGCTAGCAGGGAATCTTGCCACCCCTTGGTTTTCATGCTACCTTTTGTTGGTTCACTTCGCTGTCTGACTTCAACCTTGATATCATGTTTGATCCCAAGATAAGCTCCCGACCTCATATCCACGCCAACAGGAAGACATTATGGTCTACTTCTGTCACATCTAAGTTTACCCTAGTCTCCATCATCTGCTGCTGAGACGCTCATTCATGTCTTTGTTTCTTTTTGACTTGACTGTTCCAATGCCACCCTCTGTAAACTTGGGGTCATCCAAAACTCTGCTGCCTGTCTCTTAACTGTCAGCAAACTCCATTCACCTGTCAGCTCACCCTCACTGACTTAACATTAGCGCCTAGTCAGGCAACATTTTGATTATAAAATTCCCACGGTTGTTTTCAAATCCTGACATGGCATCACCCACCCCATTTCAGTCACCTCTTCCAACCTCACAATCCACTGAGAAAACTCCTCTCCTTTAAATCTGTGCATTCTAAATTTTCATCGCTCCCCATGGATGGTGTTGCTTTCATAGGCCTAAGCCTTAAATTCTGGAATATGCTCCCCACATGTCTCAGACTCCCTACCTCACTTTGCTTTTTAAGACACTCTGTAAAACCTGACTCTTTGACCAAACGTTTGCTCATCTGACCCAATATCTCCTTATATAGCATAGGGAATCAGTTAGCTTAAACAGCTGGCTTGCAATACAGAGTTGATGCCAGCAGCATTTGTTCAAATCCTGCACTGGCTAGGGTTACTATAAAGGACTGTCCTTCTCAGTCTTACCCCACACCTGAGGTGTGGTGACCCTCAGGTTAAACCATCACCAGTTTTGTGTGGGTGTGTCTCTAGTGAGAGAGCACATCTATGAACTGGTAGGACTGTGGTTCTTACATAACCCAGTCTTTGTTTTATGGTGTTCCTGTAAAGTACCTTGAGACTTTCCATTGTGTTAAAGGAGCTATCTAAATACAAATTCTTGTTATTGTTATGCTGCAACAACAGACACCACCTTGTGCCTGCTGTTCTACTGATACCCAATAAGTTACCTGCTTTGACAGCATAATTGTTTCATATATAAGTACATGGAGCTATCTTTCCATACGTGAAGTTTGAGAATTCAGGAAAACCTCTTCTTCATAAAAGATAACACTTGCTATCCAGTAAACTGGAAGACAGGAAAACAACTCACCCTTAATCATGAAGAAGGGCGACCATAATGAGTAGAAACAGGGAAGGGGCTTTACTGCAACAAGAGCTGCATTGCTCTCCTGCCTCAGCTTATGACTCAATGAAATACCTTTCCTCAAACTCACTTGGAAACAAGCATTTCCTGCTGTACTCCCCCTCCTTCCCGGCCTGATCACACTCACAGGGAATGACTCAGCAAAACAAACAACAAAGTTCCTGGTCTAATTATTAAACTCTTGACTTGCTCAAAGCTTTCACAAAAAGTAAAGGAAACCTCATCCCACGGCAGAATTGAAAAAGAACCCAACTGCACACTGACCAAGACTGTTCTTGTGTAGGAGAACTGGGTTCAGATTGAAATGCAGCCGTTTGTTGCAATTTTAATTTCATGTTGACTGGAACTCTGAACTTGCATTTGGGATGCATCCACAGCAAACAATTCTATTCCTTGTGAAGATAAAGACCTTGACTTGGATGCTGTTCAGGGATTTGGCAGAACATTACACGGTCAGGGACTTGGATAGCTTCCTTTTAATTGAGTTTCCCATTGAGCCTCCTAGGTCAAATGCATCCTTTGTAAATATCATTTATTTTAATTCTTGGCAAACAGCACTTTTTCAAAAGATCAACCCAAGAAGAAACTAGAATTATCAAGGATCCACGCAGCAAAGAAATTGAGGTGATTTGTGATTGAAGCAACTCAACCCCAGAGCTCTAATTCTTCATGTAGTGAGTTTCCAATCGCTGTTCATACAAAATTGGATTTGTTTCTTTCAAGTGCCCAATGATTTGGAGTTATTAACCACCTTTACTTGCACTCAAGAAAATATCTTCAAGGTCATTACTGTACTGATTCCTCTTGCTCTCTGTATGGGGTGCAAACGAAATGAAGTATTGAGGATCTCACTTGGATTTATTGACAGCTAAAACTAATACACACTGTACAGAGTAATCTGTAAATGCAGCCTTGGTATGGGGTACTGCAACAAAGTAACCATAGCCTCTGGTCATGTGATGACATCCTGGCCCCTGGGCAATCATCGAGACCAAAAGTTTTAAAACTTGTTAATAAACCAACTGCGCCACATGACAGTGATGGTCTTTAATAATCACATTCACATCCATTTTACAATGAGACTGTCAAAGAAACTCAATTCATACCTATAATGTGTAACTCACATCTGCCTCAGCACATGGACAGGATGAGAAGCTGGTCAGCAGTTAGTCCAAATCAATAGTGGAGCAGTTGTTACAGAAGAAGTCAAGTTGTGCTGATAACGCAGCTGTCAGTATCTATTCATTCACCAGTTAAGATATACATGCCAATTATTCCCATACAAGATCTCCTGAGCTCTACAGTAATGCTCTATGGTTCACACTCAGTCATTGAGTATATTCAAGAGAGCGACTGATAGATTTATAGATATTATAGTTACCAAGGGAAATGGCGACAATGCAAGAAAAGGGTGATAAAGTAGAAGTTAGGTTATGATCCAGTTGAATGATCGGATACCGATGAGGGCAGAATAGCCTACTCCTGTTCCTTTTTCCAATGTTTCCTATTTTCGCCCCTGTACCAAGGGTATCTCAGATGGGAACACATTCAACTTCAAGTCAGAAAGTTCATGGGTTCAAGTCTTACTCCAATGTTTTGACGACATAATTTAGGCTGTGCAATACTCTGAGAGGGTTGCACAATCAAAGGGGGCACTCTGCAGAAGAAATATCAAACTGATGCCTATCTGCCCATGGAATTATTCACCCCGGTTGATTGTCTGGCCATTATCACATTGCAGGCTGTGGAATTTTGCTGTACATAGGTTAGCTTCTGTATTTCCTTACCTGACAACAGTGATGACACTGTGAAAACCAATTCCTTGTTTGTGAGACACTTTTCAACTTCCTGAGGTTGTGAAGGGTGAAGCGCAATTCATTATCCACAAACATTGAATAACTTATTTTCTCTACCAAATGCTTTTGCATCCTAAAGATCCACAAGGATACATGGTCCCATCTGTGTCATGCTCCAACTATAAGAATGTCAATCTTTAATCATTGTGTGTTGGCAATGTGTCTTAACCACACTAACCAAATCTTTCAAAACATTGACCTGGATACAATGTGTTTCCAATTACTTAGATATAACTGATTTTTCTTTGGCTTTCAATCTAATACAAGTTTTGATGAAATAGACCATTCTGACAACTGAATGAGCTCAATTTAAGACACAACCCAGGAGAACTTGAGATTAAGGTATGAGGCAAAGGGTGAGTTAGTGGGTAGACCATCCAGATGAGAGAGAAAGAGAGTGAATGAGAGACGGAGAGAGAGAGAGTGAAAAACAGACAGAAAGACAGAGACAGGTGGATCGAGAGAAAGAGATGAGGGAAAGTGAGAGTGAGAGTGAGAGAGAGAGTGAATGAGAGGGGCAGAAGAGAGTAAGAGAGAGAGAGAGATCTGACAGATCTACCTTGCACAAATTTGGGGACAGAAGTGGGCTATGCACAGAAGCATGGCAGTCACCACCAAGAGTCATCACTATTAGTTTAGCAAGAACTGCAGATGCTGGAGTCAGAGATAACACAGTGTGAAGTTGGCCAGGCAGCATCAGAGGAACAGGAAGAAGGCTCCCAACCTGAACATCAACTTTCCTGCTCCTCTGATGCTGTCTGGCCTGCTGTGCTCTTCCAGCTGCATACTGTGTTTTTGGTATTAGTCTATAGCTTAAAGAAGCTAGCTATTTTTCTCATGTTAGAGTTAATTTAGTATTTGTTAACATTATAAATGAGCATCAGCATGTAAAACTCATTTTCAGGACTTGCACCAGCCTTTCATTCTTATTGTTTAATTGGTAAACACCTTATGTAACAGCTGAGTGCAGGTAGGAAGGGCTTGCTTTCATACTCATTGTTGCACTGTGAGACAAAGCAAGCAATTGCAGCAATCAGTCTCTGTGACCCTGGGTCAGAAGATGTTTGGCTGAAGTTTCCATTCTTTGCTATACACTTGGAAGAGAGCATCAGTCAGTCAGTGTTTCCAAGGTGAGCTGATCAAGAATGGGTGGCAAACCTACCTCAGGGCACAGCTACCCATAGGTAAGTAGGGCAAGATGTGGTTACATAGAGGAAGCAAATCTGCAATGTCTGCAATGTCTGCCATTTGGAAGATGGTAACCTTCCAGTGGGCTCATGGGAATTCCAAAAATATAATGCAAGTAAAGCCAACAGCCAGAGGACTCTCAGGCCCAAAGAATCTAAGCTCTACTTGGAGGAGGGAGCAGTAATGCTTGAGGGATAGTACCATCATCCTACTGTGCCAAATCAATGAAGGCTATGGGACCAGATGGACTTAGTCTATGGAAGCCCCTCTGGACAATAGATAACTATGTGGACCGAAGAGCCTTGGTTCCAATTCCTTGCATGATCATAGAAACCCTACAGTGTGGAAACAGGCCCTTCGGCCCAACAAGTCCACACTGACCCTTGGAGCACCTCACCCAGACCCACCTAATCTACAGACCCCTGAACACTACAGGCAATTTAGCTTAGCCAATCCATCTAACCCGCACATCTTTGGACTGCAGGAGGAAACCAGAGCACCTGGAGGAAACCCACACAGACACAGGGAGAACATACAAACTCCACACAGACAGTCACCCAAGGGTGGAATTGAACCCGGGTCCCTGGCACTGTGAGGCAGCAGTGCTAACCACTGAGCCACCGTGCCACCTATGATCTTGGCCAGGATAACAATTAACAGTGGAAAAAAGTCAGTACCGAGAACAAGCCATTTGGCCCATCAAGGATTCCTCGCCACTATCAGAGTCTCACTTTGAATGTTTGTAATATTCTTGATTCTCTTTAAGTACGCAATTTTACATTAGGTGTTTCAAATTTGCTTTTCATTTTCATTGAAATTTGTGATTCTCTTGCTCCATGATCTGATTATCTTAAAGTATTCCCTGTCCATCTCCTCTCCATTATTGAATACTTTACCAACCCTGTGATAAGTTATAGTATGCAATATTTTATATCACTTGGATGTTGACAAGCAGATGCAGTACTTGAAGCAAACATGACAGTCATGGGAGAAGCATGCTAAACTCTGAATCCTTAATATGTTAAATAAAGCTTTCTAAAAATCACTGAGGTCTCCTTTTAATCTTCTGGTATCTAGATGTTGAGCTTACACTTCTTCAATTTTTCATCGTGGTTCAACCTTTTTAAGCTTGGCATTTTTCTGACCTACTTCAGCTCTGCTATGAGTAAGAAAATTACAGGCTCAGACTCCAAGCCAAGGAATGAAGCAAGTCATCCGTCATCTTAATGCTCCATTGTGCAATTCAGGGAGTGCTGCTCAGAGGGAGGTGACAAAGGGGCCCACTGAACCATCTCAGATGAACATAAAGGACCTCATGCTACTTGAAGAAGGGCAGAGGGAGTTTTCCTGATGTTCTGGCCATGATAAATCCTCACGAAAAGAGCATTTGCTCCAGTTGCCTGTCACTGAGTCTAGGATTTTACTGTGTGCGAGTTGACTGCTGCAATTCTTACGTTGCATAACTGAGTGCAGTTCTAAGCGTTCTTTAATTGACTGGAAAGAACATTGTGAGCCTGCAAATGGCACCACAGCTTGCAATGTAACCTGAGTTCCACAACAGAAAGGAAATAACTCAGCCAGCGACTGCTGTTGATCATTTCCCCAAGTCAAGTATGCCATTGACACTCTCACACGAAAACATTTAGGAAAGATGCCTATGAAGCCCTAACTTAACAAGTGTTGGCACATTTAGGAGAGATCATAACATCATCGGTGTCACTTTGATAGATAGTTTGCTCTTAAAAAAATGCTGTTTGCAGATTTGTGAAATAAGGAACTTTCTCTAATGTCAGTTCAACCACATAGGAATTTTACTGAAGAATTAACATGTATCCGTTATACCATTTCTTAAAGGCATGTGAATGACGTATGGTGAGAGTGCCTGGTCATCATGATGTCGATGATTCTAACCAATCAACATCAAAGCTGGAAGAGGGGGTGGAGTGCGTTTGCTGATCCCAGTTTACAGCAAGCTTACCATAAAGTCAGAACGTGATGGCTCTACAATAGTTCATGTTTCAGAAAATTGCATGTGATGATTAAGCACAAGTCAATTAAATTAACTCCACCTGACTTTTTGAAAGGATATGTCTGTCACTGTTGGTGCCTTTCCAGCTACAAGAGCTGATCGACGTTCCAAAAATCTGTTGACATTGAGATAATGGTACATGATATAGTTTTACTGCTGGCTGAACAGACCAGTCTGAAGGGGGTGGGTCCTCGTATACAAAGTGCCGTATATAAAGCAGCTCTCAGGGGTTGCTGTGGGATGCAGGTCTCAGCATTGACACCCGTATAAAACCACTCATCATAATCATCGCTGCAGTGCTCTCCAGCCTCTGGGTCATGTTGCCACTGTTATTAGATAGTGCCACCCATGTTTGCAAGCAATTTTCAGGAAATTAGTTTGATGTTGTAATCATGCTTGGAGCAGTGTCTGACTGGTCTTCAGGCTCTAGCTACCTTCCCATACAAGAATTTCCTTCTGAATACGTCACTCTTCCATCTGTGGACTTGCCTTAGTCAATGGAGGTTATCTCTATCTTACAGGTGCCAAAGTGGTCGGGAGATCTGCTTTTGAGAGTCCTGTTTTAATAATGGGATTTTGAGAGGTAAAATAGCTTACCTCAATTAAATAAATTTCAGCTACCTGTTAGAAAGGATGGCTTTGAGAACCTCATATC
>NC_063356.1:10092521-10097177 GCF_021869965.1 Rhincodon typus | reverse complement strand
TCTGGGATGATTTGTCATTGGTTTTCCCCCTGCCCCAATAATGAAATGCTGTTGGGGACCCACCCACAAGAAAGCCAATGCCATGCCACCATTTTACACTTGGCACAGTGTTAATTGGCTGGGGACAAGACTGCTGCCTCTATCTGGGGAAGAAGTCCCAACACAAAGGGCTATCAGCCCATGGTCTGTCATCCCGGATCTGAGCCATGGCCACAGCTTGGAATAGAATATAGTCAGGCCCCGAGGAAGAGGAAGTGATTGAAGCCGGACTGAATATTAATAGAGCCTGGCCCAATGTGGGAGGGTGGGGAGATGGGTTTGTGAGACCAGGGGATGGGGCAGAAGTGGAAGGGCTAATGCTGGGGCTAGAGGAGGGTTATGATCTAAGCTGTATCTCCAATTGGGACACACACCCACACAAATAAAGTACACCTTCTTCTTCCTGATGACAGCTTGTTCCACTAAAAACTGCTGGGACTCTCACTTGGTCTGTGCCTCCCCCAGCAGCAAGAGTGTCATGAAGCACCGAAGCACTTAAAGCCTCCACTGTTTCTGTAAAATGGGAGACATGTCAGGAGCTGGCGGGAAATCATGGGGCTCAACATGCGCTGCATTTTACAAACGTCCCTCCTTTGAAAAACTTTAGTGAGGAATTGTGCAATCTAGCCCATGGCTTCAATCAGGATCAATTTGCACCGGACATGAAGTACAAGCACACTAGTTATAGGGGAGGGTTTGTCACTATACAGAGAGAAAGTCAGTGACGCAAAACCACAAATACTTCCGCATAAGTATGAACTGCTCAGCGTAACTGCTCTGTAAATGTTTTATTGATCTAATGGGGGAAAGTGCATGCATGATGGACAGAGCAGGTTATAACTAACCCTCAGTACTGATACTATAACATTCCTGGCCCTCTGCTGATAAAGAATGTCAACAAAGTCTGCTGAGGTAAGGAAAATATTAACTTTATTAAAGAAACAAGTCATTGTAGTTTCATCTTAACACAGAGCTACAAAATTGTGTAATATCGCATTACTTCCTGTGCTGATGTACATTGTTTCCCATTATATTCCATTCAGACTTAACCATAATCAGGGCAGGACTTATACAGTTAATGGTAGGGCTCTGGGGAGTATTGCCAAACAAACAGGTGCATAGCTCCTTGAATGTGGAGTTGCAGGTAGACAGGTTGCTGAAGAAGACTTTTGGTACGCTTGACTTCATTGGTCAGTGCATTCATTGAGTATTGGAATTGGAAGGTCATGTTGCAGCTGTTCAGGACATTGGTGAGGCCACTTTTAAAATACAGCATTTAATTGTGTCACCCTGCTATAGGAAAGATGTTGTTAAACTTGAAAATGTTCAGAAAAGATTTACAAGGGTGTTTCCAGGGTTGGAGAGTTTGGGCTATTGGAAGAGGCTGAATAGGCTGGGGCTATTTTCCCTGGAGTGTAGGAGGCAAAGGGGTGATTTAATAGAGATTTATAAAATCATGTGGGGCATGGATAGGCTGAATAACCAACGTCATTTCCCAGGTAGGGGAGTCCAAAACTAGAGGGCCTAGGTTTAAGGTGAGAGGGGAAAGATTTAAAAGGGGCCTGTTGGGTAAATTTTTCACGCAGAGGATTGTGTGTGTATGGAATGAGCTGCCAGATGAGGCTGGTACAATTACAACATTTTAAAGGTAACTTGAATCAGAAGGATTTAGAGGGATATGGGCCAAATGCTGGCAAATGGGACTGGATTAGTTTAGGATATCTGGTCGGCATGGATAAGTTGTTTATAACTCTATGGCCTATACTATGGATACCGCTAGATTCTTTTTGAATGTAGACTTTATATTAGAGTGGCAGAATTGTATTGGCTCATCTCGCACTTTGTGTATTCAACATTTTATCTTTATATTATTCTGCAGCCTCTGGTTCCAGTAACCCAGGTCATGTGCAACGTTGGCAACTCTAGAATTAGAATTAGAATTAGCTTTTATTGTCACATACTGACTCACATGAGCACAGTGAAACGTTTACAAACTGCCATTTATGGCGCCATCATAGGTATAACTGTAGCTAGGCAAAGAATCTTAGTAGAAAGCAGAAAAGTAAAGAAGAGAGATAGTAGGAACTGCAGATGCTGGAGAATCCGAGACAACAAGGTGCAGGGCTGGATGAACACAGCAGGCCAAGCAGCATCATAGGAGCAGAGAGGCTATCAGAGATAGTAGGAACTGCAGATGCTGGAGAATCCGAGACAACAAGGTGCAGAGCTGGATGAACACAGCAGGCCAAGCAGCATCATAGGAGCAGAGAGGCTAAGGCAAGTTAAGAAGTTAAACATTAGAGTCCTTCTTACTAAAGCGTAGAAACAGAAAGAAACACAGTTAATAGTTCAACATCACAGTCCATAAGTGCCTGGCCATGCTGGACTCGCATTTCTCACAAGGACTTAACGTCACCCTCACTGCCGCATTGTGCTGTCTGTTTCCTCTGTCACTGCAGGGCCCCGCAGCTGCCTGCTCCTGCTCGCATGCTGAATTGCTTTTAAGAAATAGTGACCCAGATAAAATATTGTTTTAATTAATGGGATCTTTATGGTTGTTGCCAATCTTCCTGAGATCAAGATCACTAGCACTTAAAATGTGTGCACCGTCCAAACTGCTACGCCTGTCTCCATATCTGAGAACTTGAGAGTCCCACAGGCTTCTTGATAAATAGAGGAACTGTCTGTACACAATGTGAGAAAACTGTCACAATTCCTTGTCCTAGCACCTGTCAGCAGTATGCAAGAAACACTGAAAATGTGCACAACATATTTGACACAAAATAAAAGTATGCGTATCTTAGTTTGCTAATGTCATCATACTTGATGTTTTCATGTAATCTGTTTTTTTCGAGTTTTACAATAACAAAGATTTGATTTGGTTTTAATTTGATTTGATTTATTACTGCAACAGGCACTGAGGTACTGTAAAAAGTGTTGTCTTAAGTGTTTTACAGGCATACCATACTGTATAAGTGCATCAGAGTGACAGTACAGAGTCCGGGCTACAATGTTACAGTTGCTGGGAAGGCGCACAGAGAGATCAACTTTAACATTAAAGAAGTTCATACAAAAGTCTGATAACAGAGGAGAAGAAGCTGTCCTTGAATCTGTGCGTATGAGTATACAAACTTTTATATCTTTAGCCCAATGGAAGAGGTTGGAAGACAGTATAATGGGGATGGGAGGGATCTTTGATTATGTTGGTTGCTTACAATTATAGGACCAAAAGCTAAACAAAAAAAGTGTCTTCTCTGAAGATTATCATTTATCATTTGGAGAATCAGTTCAAAGTATTTATTTTCCACTTTTGCAATGCAAAGATAGGTGATGGATTAAGTGTTTCATTGACCTTGGCAGTACACACAACATTGTTCAATTCTTGATCACCCATCTGCACTGAGGAAGCTGCAGCCAAATTGTAATGAATATTGATGATATACTACTATCATTCGGGAAATTTCTTTTTAACTATAGTTATCTGTTGATCTAATTGACTCAGAGGGCAATGAACAGCCATATTGCTGTCGGCTTGGATTCACATGTAGATAATACTGGGTAAAGATGGAAGATTTCTGTCACTAAAAGGCATTAGTGAAACAGATGGGTTTTTATCACAATTGACAACTGTACATGGTGACCAGGGAACTAGCTTTTAAATCTGGATTTTTAAAAAATTTCTCTATCTGTATGACACAAGACCAGAACCCATATCCCACAGATCAATAGTCTGGGGCCTCTGGATTTCTAGTTTATTGGCATGGGTACATTAGCACTGTGCTACCATCTTCCCTTGAACTTGGATTCTAAACTGGAGAATTGTATAGCTTTAAATTTAATCTGTATAGGATGGGGGATTTCAAGTCGAGGGGGCACATTTTTAAGGTGGGAGGAGAGAGATTTAAAAAAGGCATGAGGGGCAAATTTTAAACACAGAAGGTGGTTCGCATGTGGAATGAACTTCCTGAGGAAGTGGTGGATGTGGGTACAATTACAATGTTTAAAGACATTTGGATAGATACATGAATAGGGAAGGTTTGGAGCAGACAGGTGGGACTAAATTAGTTTGGGACTGAATTCGGCATGGATTGGTTGGACCGAAAGGTATGTTTCCATGCTGTATGACTCTATGACTCTATTTCAAGATAATGTGTGTTGAGAAGGGACAGACATGGGGCGGAATATTCCCATTTTAATCTTTATTCCCTTATCCTTTATATTCCCTTATCCTCCCAAACTGCCAATCCTTCTACTTCTGTGGTTCTCACTCACTCACTGGGATACCTTACCACCTCACCACCTCCAGCCATCACCGCTAACAGCTCCTGTAACTGCTTCCATCGGACTCAATCCTTCCACTTGTCTCATCACAGGAAAAACTGACCCACTCTCTGGAGTCAAGTCTCAATACTACCCTGACTATCTTCCTGTAGCCACACCTATGGGACAGGGGTTACACTAGGATCCAAAAGCAGGTGCCGAGAGCTCGTCAGCATGGCGTGCTGGGATTGGGGGCGGGGTCACTGTGCTGGGATTGGGGGCGGGGTCACTGTGCTGGGATTGGGGTGGGGTTACTGTGCTGGGATTGGGGGCAGGGTCACTGTGCTGGGATTGGGG
>NC_063356.1:10092414-10092511 GCF_021869965.1 Rhincodon typus | reverse complement strand
GTTACTGTGCTGGGATTGGGGGCAGGGTCACTGTGCTGGGATTGGGGGCGGGGTCGCTGTGCTGGGATTGGGGGTGGGGTCACAGTGCTGGGATTGG
>NC_063356.1:10092179-10092314 GCF_021869965.1 Rhincodon typus | reverse complement strand
GGGATTGGGGGTGGGGTCACAGTGCTGGGATTGGGGCGGGGTTACTGTGCTGGAATTGGGGGCAGGGTCACTGTGCTGGGATTGGAGATGGGGTCACTGTGCTGGGATTGGAGGTGTGGTTGCTGTGCTGGGATT
>NC_063356.1:10063064-10092169 GCF_021869965.1 Rhincodon typus | reverse complement strand
GGGGTCACTGTGCTGGGATTGGAGGTGTGGTTGCTGTGCTGGGATTGGTGGTGTGGCTGCTGTGCTGGGATTGCCGGTGGGGTTGCTGTGCTGGGATTGAGGGTGGGGTCACTGTGCTCGGGTTGGGGGTGGAGTGACTCTGTTTGGATTGGGGGGGGCAGGCCTTTTGCCTGCTGAGTTTGCATTTGGGACCTGGGCCAGGATCAGCACAGGGGCCCCTGATTTCAGTCCTTTGACCCTGTGTGTAATCCCCAGATGCCGTGCGCTTGATCTGCTTATTTGACCCATGCCCAATCCTTGGTCTGCAAGGAAATGGGTTTCCAGTTTCAGGTAAGACCAAATGCCTGACTGATCTGGACTGGCATGGGGTGAGCCCATTGACTGACTGCTGCAGTAGCTCCTGACCTTCAGAAGTGCCCTTCTCCACAACCATCTGCTGCTCTTTGACATTTTGTCATGGTTATTTGCTTGAAACACATGCTTGTGTCCCATGTAAACTGCTGGCACATGCTGCAGGTCTGATGCACATTTACACCTGCTAGTTGACTGATGGATTGAATGTTCAGTGCCCCCCAGGGTGACAAATAGTTTGCCTATCCATCTGCACTATAAACCAATGCACTGAGGCTGGCAGCCGAGAAGTCGGTGCTGAAGTCAGTGAGAGTACCAAGGAAAGCAATGTGAAGTACACAGAGACTGGCAACCTCCAAGTGAATGGCAAAGTGAGTGAGCAGTAGGCTAACAAGGTAAGAGCTGTAAGACATGTGAATCCGTGTGAACGCGAAGCATCCTGTTAATATGCCAGGCTGTTCTCTTATGCAGATCGGTCTGGCCAAAGCATTCAAATCTTAGGCATCGCTGAGCTCCAAAATAAAGCATTTGAAGCACTGAAGTGGTGTCTAATTTATTTACGTTGATGTAATGAGGCTGGTGGTTTAATGATGCCAACTTGTCTCGATGACAGGCTGAAGAGGGTGGGAGCATGGAACACGCTGTGACTTTGTTCTGAAAAAAACAATTGCATAGTGTCCAGACAAGTACAGAGCCAGCTTTGCTGCCAGGTACCTGTTCTGATTCATACTTTGAAAATTTATTCTTATTTCTTGATGAACGAGAGAGGAATTGGAAATGGCTATATAAATAAGGTGAGGTGGGTAAGATGCAAATGCATACACATAAAGTATTTACCATTTGATCATAAGATTCTGAAGTCACTACTAAGGGCTTGAGTGGAACGTCAGAAAAGTAGACACAAGAATCAAATTTCTTCCTTCTCATCATATTTCCCCACCTTTCTCACCCTAATTTATGCCACACTATGGAAGGGAAAATTCTGTCCAGAGTTTCACTTTCGTTTTTGAGTTCTGTGAGTGGTACTGGGCTATCTAAAGGTTTGTTTACCTGCATTTTAAGGTGTGTTTTTAAAATGCTTGAGGTGAACTGGTCAATGCCTATGGAAATAAGAGTAGAAGAGAGAGAAAAAAAAAGGCCCGCAGACTAAAGTTAACTAAAAAAGAATTCCTATGACATAGGAACGCGGATACAGATACAAGTTCACTCATGAAGTAGGCTGCAGGTTTCCTTCAGAGAGAAACAGGTCATTCAGAGAGAAAAGGCCTGTAATAGCAGCAGCATTGTTTGGCAGTCTCCAAAATTGTCAGGGAAGAAGAAATGAAGCTCTGAGAAGTTGAGAAGTTATAAAAAAGCATTTCCAGAAGCTGAAACAATTTAAGATATCAAGGAGGAAGACTTCTTTCAAGTTTTTGAATGCATGGCTTTAAGGAACGCAGGTTAAAATGTCAGTGACCTGTGGAAGCAGCTCATTTAAGGCTCTCAGGCAGAATGAGGCATTAACTGGAAAAAATGAGTGAATGCAAAGGTTTTTCAAAAAAAAATGCTATTATAGCCATGCCAATTTAACAAGGAATTTTACAGTAGAGAAATGATGACCCTTCACTGAGGATTGAGTATCTGTAAGGTTACTGTTAAGGCTAAACAGGTTGGACCTCTATTTCTGATATTTATACTATGACCATTTTAACTCGTTCTTGTATAATGTCACATTGTTTAGAGTTCTTTCTTTTTGTTCGTATGTTCTTTTGTTCAAAGTACATTGGCAGCCTCTTGGAAATATGTTCAGTAAGTAAACACTAGGCTAAACAAATAGCAAAAATAAAACTTATGATCTATCAATCCAGGTTCCACTCTGGGACCTGACTTGTTCAATATTACCATCAGCCAGGATGGTAACAAAGTTGCGCCAAGCTAAGATTTTCTCCAGCTAAAATCTCTCAAAATTGGTTCAATACCTAGATTGAATAAATGGCAGACTGCATGGAATTTTTTTTGACATTACTGTGACTGAGAAGCTGGTACTTTTGCTTGGCAGCTTTGGCAAAGATATCAAAATAATTTCTCCATCAAATTATCTTTTAAATGATTAATTTGCATTTATATAGTGCCTTTGAAATGTTAGAGTGCACCAAAGCACTTACAGCCAATGAAGTTGTGTACGTGTACTCACTGTTGAAATGTTGGAAATAAAGCAACCAGTTTGTACACAGTAAGACCACACAAGAGGCAATGCAACAGTCTGGTTTTGGTAGGTTAGGGCTAAAGTTGAAAGCTCTTCTGCTCTTATTTGGAAAGTGCTATGGTAGTTTAATGTTTGAATGTGACAGCGTATGTTTACTATCTCTTCTAAAAGGAGGTATTTTGTGCAATGTAGCACTCCCTCAGTACTGCACTGAAATGTTGTCCATCGCTTATGTTTTCAAGTCTCTGAAGAGGTTTTGAAAACTGCACCCTCCTGACCTAGAGATGAGAGTGTTACTGGGCATGTCAAACATCATGGCCAATCTACACCAGCCATTAGATCAATGATCCATTAACTGGACTTTTAGTAGGATTAGGAAGAAGGAATGCTGATGAGGAAACTTGCAGTGTCCTTCAAAAAATGTTGTGGCTTATTGAATCGGGGCAAGCAGTGGTATTATCGTTGGACTATTAATCCAGAGACCCAGATAGTGTTCTGGGGACCCAGTTTCGAATTCTGCCACAGGAATTCAATAAAAAATATCTGGAATTAAGGATCAAATGGATACCATGAACCCATTGTCGATTGTCAGGAAAAGCCCATCTGGTTCACTAATGTCCTTTAGAGAAGGAAAATCTGCCATCCTTACCTGGTCTGGCCTACATGTGACTCCAGACCCACTGCAATGTGGTTGACTCCAAACTGTCCTCTGGCCAATTAGGGATGGACAATAAATGCTGCCTAGCCAGCAACGCCCTCATCCTGTGAGTGAATAAAGAAAATCTACTTCTCAACAAGCAGACAGAACATCCTGTTGATGTATTTGGTGCGCAGTCCTTCTTACAATGGAGCACTCGCTTAGCATTGTACTAGAGTATTATACAATGAGATGAAGTCTTTCTTCAGGAATCAAGCTCACAATCTTCTCATCTCCTGTTACAAACCATACAAACTGAAACAATATGACAAGGATAGATCTAGTGTGGCACTGTCCCTCCCGGCCCAGAGTTTTGCGGAATGGCTTTGTGGTTTTGAGAAGTGGTTTTGAAAGGACAGGCAGATGGACAGAAGGGGGGCCAAGGGTAGGTTGTTATTGAGAAATGAAATTAAATTGATAGCAAGAAGAGATATAGAGTTGGAAGGCATAGAGTCTATGCAGGTAGAGTTGAGGAGCCACAAAGGAAAAGCAAACCTGATGGGAATTATTTAAAGGTTCCCTGGCAGTAGTCAGGATGTAGGGCAGAAAATAAAGCAGGAGATAGAAAAGACTTGTAAGAAAGGCACTACTACAATAATCATGGAGGACTTCAATATGCAGGTGGGCTGGAAAAATCATGTTGGTACTGGATCCCAAGAAAAAGAATTTGTGGAATATCAATGAGATGTTTTGTTTTGGAACAACTTGTGGTAGAGCCTATGAAGAAACAGGGAATTCTGGATTTGGTGATCTGGAATGAGGCAGACTTGATTAGGGAGCTTAAAGTGAAGAAACCCCTAGGGGCCAGTGACCACAATATGATAAAATTCACCCTGCAGCTTGAGAGGGAGATGTAACGGTATTATAACTCAGTAAATGTAACTATAAAGAGATAAGAGGTGTTGGCTACAGTTGATTGGAAGGGAAGCCTAGCAGGGAAGACACAGGGCAGAAATAGAAGGAATTTCTAGGGGTAATTCATGGGGCACAGCAGAAATTCATCCCAAGGAAGAAGAAACACACTATAGGGGAGACAAGGCAACCATGGCTGACAAGGGAAGTCAGGGACAGTATAAAAGCAAAAGAAAAAGCATACAATGTGGTGAAGATTAGTAGCAAGCCAGAAGATTGGGAAGCCTTTAAAAATGAGCAGAGGACAACCAAAAAAAAAGCAATAGGGTAGTGAGAAGATGAAGTATGAGGGTAGCTTGACCAGTTGTATAAATGAAGGTTACATGAGTTTTGTTTTAGATATATAAAAGTTAAGTGAGAAACAAGAGTGGACATTGGACCACTGGAAAATGAGTTTGAAGAAGTAGTAATGGGCAACAAAGAAATGGCAAGGAACTGAATAGGTATTTTGGATTGATTTTCATGGTAGAAGATGCCAAAAGCGTATCAGAATTTCAGGAGAGTCAGAGGAAGAGGTGTGTGTAGTGGCCATCACTAAGGAGAAGGTGATGGGGAAGCTGAAAAGTCTGAAGGTGGACAAATCACCCAGACCAGATGGATGAACCCCAGTGTCCTGAAGGGCATAGCTGAGGAGATTGTGGAGGCTTTAGTAGTGATTGTTCAGGAATCACTGGAGTCGGGGGACTGGACAATGGCTAATGTAACATCCCTGTTTAAGAACGGAGGATGTCTTAAGATGGGAAATTATAGGCCGATTAGCTTTGCTTCAATTATTGGTAAGATTTTAGAGTCCCTTATTAAGGATGAGATTGCAGAGTGCATGGAAGTGCATAGTAAAATAGGGCTCAGTCAGCATGGCTTCGTCAAGAGGTGGTCATGCCTGAAAACTCTGTTAGAATTCTTTGAGAAGATAACAAGCAGGTTAGACAAAGGAGAGCCAGTGGACATGACATATTTGGATTTCTAGAAGGCCATTGACAAGGTGCTGCACAGGACACTGCTAAATAGGATAAGAGTCTATGGTGTAAGGGAGAAGGTATTGGCATACTCAGAGGATTGGCTGACCAAGTCAGAGAGTGGAGATAAAGGGATCTTTTTCAGGATGGCAGCCAGTGACTAGTGAAGTTCTGCAAGGATCAATGTTGGGACCACAATTATTCATGTTATACATTAATGATCTGGGCAAAGTAACTGAGGATATTATTGCAACAATGCAGACGACACAAAGGTAGGTGGAGAAATGGGTGGCATTGAGGACCTGGGGAGGCTACAGGAAGGTTTGGGCAGACTAGGGGAGTATGCAAAGAAGTAGCACATGGAATACCATGTGGAAAAGTGTGCAGTTATGCACTTTGGTAGGTGGAACAGAGGTGTACACTATTTTCTAAATAGGAAAAGGCTTTGGAAATCTGAAGCACAAAGGGACTTAGAAGTCTTAGTTAAGGATTCTCTTAAGGTTAACATGCAGGTTCAGTTGTCAATTAGGAAGACAAATGCAATATTAGCACAGAATACAATGTTAGGGTAGAGTACAACAGCTGATGCTGTATAAAGCTCTGGTCAAATTGTGAGCTCTGCATCTAAGGAAAGATGTACTGGCCTTGGAGAGAGTCCAGAGGAAGTTTACAAAAATGATTGCTGGCATGAAGTAGGAGAGACTCTGACTGAAGGGCATAGCCTCAGAGAAAAAGGATGACCCTTTACAACTGAGATGAGGAGCAATTTCTTCAGCCAGAGTGTGGTTAATCTGTGGCACTCATTGCCTCAGAAGGCTGTGGAGACCAAGTCATTGTGTATCATCAAGACAGTGATACATAGATTTTTGAATAAGGGAGTCAATGGTTACAGGAAAAAGGCAGGAGAATAAGGTTTAGAAACATGTCAGCCATGATTGAATGGTGAATCAGATTCAATGCGCCAAATGACCTAATTCTGCTCATATATCTTAGGATCTTATGATTTGCAATAGTCTTCATGCCAAATTTACATTTATCTTGATCCTATGGCGATGTCCCTCAGTAGCCAGAATATCAGGAGCAGCATAGATTCAGCAATTTATTGGTGTCCACACTATCTTCTTCCATTTTTACATCTGGCACCGAATATTTCCCAATGTGCAGCTAAAGAAATCAGCCATCATACTCTCTGATTTAAAGGGGTAATGACTAAGAAGACTAACCTACAATCCTTAAATTCTGGCACTTATCACAGAATCCCTACAGTGTGTAAGGAGGCCATTCAGCCCATCAAGTACACGCTGACCCTCCCAAGAAAATTCTACTCAGACCCTATCCCTGCATTCTGCATAGCTAATCCACCAAGCCTGCACATTGCTGGACACTGGATAATTTAGCATGGCCTGTTCCCCTAACTTGCACATTGTCAGACTATGGGAGAAAACCCATGCAGACTCAGGGAGAATGCACAAACTTCCCACAGGCAGTTGCTTGAGGCTGGAATTGAACCTAGGCCCCTAGCACTTGAGGCACCAACGATAACCACCGAGCCACTGTACCACCCTATTTGAAATTGAGTTCTCTATTCCGATCTCTTATCCATTGTAGGGCATTTCTGAATGATTTTGATCATGCTCGGAGTTTATTTGCCTTCATACATTGAGTTTTTTTTTACATTGTTTCCAAAATCTAAGACATGGGTGTGTTTCTATAATCTTCCAAATTTAGAATTGTTGGCTGAGTGGGAGAAATATCATGGGTTTCTCGTCCAGATTGATCTGTTTTTCTTAGATTGGCATCAGTTAGTCAACTTGTGTGAAACTGTCAATGTAGCAACTGTTATCAGTTTCTGTTTTTAAAAAGACTCTGAACAATTAGAAATAAACTTGAAGTCCCAGGCGCCTGCATTCTTAGAGGAAATAACTTTTAGATTTCCTTATCGTAGAGATCCTCAGCGCACTAACTAAGAATAATTTGTGATCCTGGTTACCGCACTAGCACCAAAATATCGCAGTAATCAATTAATGCCTGGTTGTTGACATGAATGTAAGATTTATTGGGTGATTCCAGTGTCATGTTCCAACAGCCTAGCAAAACATCTTGTCAGCTCTTGTCAAAGCAGAGCGTTTTCTGCAGTAGACATGAATGGACAAAGTGTTCACCTCTCAGACATAGCAAAAACAGTATTACACATTGAAAGAAAACAAGAATGCTATGGTCAAATAAAGGCTGTTCTTCCACCAAGTACTTTTTTTGATAACGAATGCTCTATCATAGAAGTTACCAATTTTATCTCACAGTGAGATATGGATTGTATCACCCCTTCTCCCCATAATTAAGTGGTGATTAATATACAGCCTTAAACAGTTTATTGCTGCTCAACAAGGGCCAGCATTTGTGCACTTGTTATACTGATAAATACAATGCCAATCGTGGAATTTTATGCCAGAGGTGACATTGGTTGTATATCTAGTCCACCCAAATACAGTGCACATATCGTAACACGGATTCAACTGTAGCCACAAAAGAAACAAGGACAGATATTCTTGACATGCAACATTGCCATGGGTCACGGAAGGGGTTTTAAATATTAAGAAGCCACTTTTGAACAATTAATTTGAGTCTTAGATAGAAAAAGTTTTAAACGTAAAAGTTTGAAATACTTTTCAAATCAACAGCTGCATTTCTTGGCCATGCTACACTGCAAGAACTTTGTTGCAGATGAGCCAGATGCCGCAGTAGCAGCAGATGGAACTGCAGTGTCTTAGAATGTAATTTGGAAACAAAATGCTATTCATTCCAGTGTGGTCTAATTCCCCTGATGATCTGGAATAAGCTACCCAAGAGGGTGTTTGAAACAGATACAGCAGCAACATCTCAAAATGCAGCCATACAAATACTTGAAAAGGAGAAGTTTGCAAAGCTAGGGAGGCAGATCAGAGGAGTGAAACTAATCAGATAACTTTCTTGTAGTTGGCATCAAGATAATGGACTGAATGGTTCTCTCCTGTGATTTATAATTCAATGAATAAAGAAGAAAATAGTTCAAATGAATTGTACTCTGCCGGACTATGGAAGTAATTGACATCGAGATCTTATTGATCATGACAACCAGAATGACCGGTGGGTGAGTAAGTGTAAGACACCAAACTATTATGGTCCCAAATTGTGCTGTGTTTACCACTCTTCATCCTCAGCTTTCATCAGCAATACTCATTTCCAAATCCCAAAAGATGAGTTGGTGCTGCAAGACTGATTCATTAGTTCACAATTCCTCCATTTCAAACAAGAGAATGGACCAAAATGAAAACCTCCTCTGTGCCTTTAAATAGAAAATGCCAATGGCTTAAAAGTATCAATGTTCTTAATAGTGACATTACGAGATAAAAGTAGACACAGATAAATAATGAGATATTAGAAGCGGATTAATCAAAGGGGCAGGATTTAAAAGGAGCTTTAAGTTGAATCAATGGGAGGGGCATAGAGTTGTATGGGGTGATGTCAAACAACAGCTTTATTCATACGAACATAGGAACAGGAATAGGCCATTCAGCCCCTCGAGCCTTTTCAATAAGATCAAAGCTGATCTGTGGCCTAACTCCATGTATCTGCCTTTGGCCCATGACCATTAATACCTTTGCTTAACAAAAATACATCTGTTTCAGATTTCAAATGAACTGATCCACCATCCACTGCCACTGATTCCTCTTGATGTTTAATTACAAAATGCTAATCTAAGATACATATCCTGTGAGTGAATAAAGCGAAAAAGACCTGGATGTTCAGCAATCACCCTGAAGATGCAGATGTCAGAGAGATGAGCTGTGAGGTATAGATTGTTAGCAATGTATGGTTGCTTGACTCAACATCTGTGGCTGATGTTACTAATGAGCAAAAGCAGATAAGGAAGAGGATGGGACCAGGACAGATTATTGGGACATTCCAAGGATATCCTTATAAAGGTATGAAGAAAATCCGTTGCTGGAAACACCTGGGCTGCAGTTGGTTAGGTAGGATGGAGCCAAGTGATAGTCAGCCCATTGACTTGAACCACAAAGATATTGGAAGATAGTGCAGTTGATAAGGTAGAGTTGAGGACATGGAGAGATTGAGCACAACTGTTACTTAAACTCTCATTTCCAATTTTCTTTCAGTGCAAAACTAAATTGGAGAGATTCAAAAATGGAGTTGCAGGAAACATGGTTTCAGATTCAAAAATATTTAGATGTGATAAGTGTCAAGTAACATTAGCACCACACAAGTGCCAAGTGATGACCAACCCCATCAAGAGAGAATTTTACCATCTCTTGTTGACAGTCAATGGAGTTACCATCTCTGATTTCCCCACTCTCAACATCCTGGGGGTATTATTGACCGGAAATGGTCCTAGACCAACCAGGTAAATACAGTGACTGTAACAGCAGGTCAGAGGCCTGGAATTCTGCAATGAGTAATTCACCACCTGACTCTTTAAAATCTGCCTACAAAGCACAATTAGTCTGGAGTGTGTGACAATGCTATGGTTTTAAGAGGTGTATTTTGTCTTGTTTTATTTTGAGGAGAGGTTTTGAGCCACAGGTGATGAGCTGTCTCTTCCAGGTCAATAAAGTGTACAGCCTGTGAGGCCTTGGAGGTTTTTTAAAGTTGGAACAACAGAAGCAGCATGAATGGGTTGGGTCCACCTCCCACAGCAGGTTTTAATTTAGCTTTCAGTGACCGTTAGGGTTTCGAAATTGGTTGTGGAAGCTGTCTCTTTCTCTGTCTCTTTGCTACAACCAGAAGCTTGCGTTCTGTCTCTGCTGCCAGAAACGGATGTGAGACAATCTGTTTTACTTACTTTGCTTCAGCCAAAAGTATGTTCATGGGATGTCACTATGTTTGAACAGTTGCTGTTTCGTAGTTAAATAATCTATTCTTCTGCTCAGTTTTCCAATAAACTTAAAGTTATACCAATCTTCTTTCTTTTGTTTGTATTTTAAATGTAGGGTAGGAATAAAGTGTGTTTTGCTTAAAGCTGAGTAGTATAAACAACTGAATTACATCTGGAACATGGCACATTACACCTGCCTTAAATAAGATAAAAGTTATGGTCTAGGCTACCTCCTTGATATGGTTGCAGGGGAATTGGCCTGGTCCATAACAAGTGTGATTGAATGTTCTCTACTTGCCTGAATGAGTGCTCTTCCAACAACATTCAAAAAGTTGAACACTATCAAGAACAAAACAGCTGACTTGACTGGCACCCCATCCACCACCTTAAATATTTACTCTTCACTGATGCACCGTGGCAGCGGTGTATACTATCTACAAGATGCACAGCAGCAACTCACCATGGTTCGTTAGACATTACCTTCCAAAGCTGTAACCTCTACCACCTAGAAGGGCAACATCACATGGAAGTTCCTCTCCAAGCCACACAGTGTCCTGACTTGGAATTATATCACCATTGTTTTCAATGTTGCTGGGGTCAAGCTGCTGGGAACTACCTTCCTAAGAACATTGTGGCTGTAGCTACATGGCATGGACTGCAACAATTCAAGAAAGTGGCTGACCACTATCTGCTCAAGGGCAATTAGGAATGGTTAACAAAGGCTGGCCTTTCAAGCAATACCCACATCCTGTGAAAGAATGTTATTAAAATGAAAGCTTTCAAAGTGGAGTTGAATAAGCACTTGAAGGAAAAGAAAAATATGGTTTAGAAAATGTAGATGGCTATTTGAAAGATTCAAAATAGTTGTGTTTTCCTCTGAGATGTGGAATTCTATAATTCAAGAACATTGATGAGGAAATCATTTATATTGGAGCAGCAGCTTTATATGGAGACAGGGATCAAGGGTGAGTTTTTAATGAGAGGATTGTACAATGAGACTCTGTCAGCTATATCAGAAGTGTTTTGCTGCTGGCCAATGGTTTATTAGCACTATTAATTTTGGTGAAGCATTGGCTGTAACTCTGATAAAAAGTGCCGGCCTATTACTGATAATCTTGCAGCCGAGCTCTTGAAGCCTAAATTCTGAAGGATAAACAAAGACCCTGGGAGTTATCTACAAGATTCTGATTGGCTGTGAACCAATACTCCATTCCAGACAAAAATCTTAACTCACAAACTTTTTGCAGAAGTTGTAAACATTGCCAAATTCATTTTCAGTAAACATTTTTCTGAAGCTGAAGCTGGGGGTTTCTAATCACGTTTCAGCTCCATTGTAAACCTGTCATTTTAGTTCAAACTTACTCTATGTGAACTCCAGGCCCAATAATTAAAACCTGAACATTGGTCAACACTTCAGTGAAGCACCTAGATCATGCTGCACTACAGAATGTGACATTTTTAAGGGGAGATGTTCAACTGAGTGTGTGTTGGCCTCTTTAACCCGATGTAGAATCTCATAGTGCTATATAAGCAGGGGCAGTAATGATTCCGTGGTGTCATGGCCAGTCTTTAACCCTTAACCAACACCCATCATGTTTTGTGTGTGTGTATATATGTGTATATATATAGTGTGTGTGCATGTGTGTGTATGTATATATATTGTGTGTGTGTATGTGCATATATTGTGTGTGTGCGTGTGTGTATGTATATATATAGTGTCTGTGCGTGTGTGTGTATGTATATATATTGTATGTCTGCGTGTCTGTGTATGTATATATATAGTGTGTGTGTATGTATATATATTGTGTGTGTGCGTGTCTGTGTATGTATATATATAGTGTGTGTGTGTATGTATATATATTGTGTGTGTGTGTGTGTGTGTGTGTGTATGTGAAAGAAATGTTTTGACACATCCTTAGTACATGAAAATGTAAAGGGTTCGTTGTTCACTTTCTCTCGTTTCTGAATCCCACAGTTTATATGGGCCCTTTCTCTGTATTGTCTACATAGATTCCCACTTAGCCACCAGAAACCATGCTGAAAAATATGTAATCGAAGCACAAAATAGGAAATGTTTGTCCCTCAGGACATTGAATTTGATTCCCTTCCAAAACAAATGTGTAATTTCTCTTTCATCAAACTTTAGTTTGACAGTTTCTTTAGGATTGATTATAAAATTTAACGCACAGGGGAAAGTTGTGGTGTAGTGGTAATATGCTTTTTGTTTATTCTTTCAGCCAAAATGGACATTTTCACAATATACTCCATTTGCCAGATATTTGCCCACTCACTCAATCTATCTATCTATCCTCTTACAGTCTCCATATGTTCTCTTCACAACTTATTTTTCTACCTGTCTTTGTGCAATCAATAAATTTTGTTATCATTTCTTTGGTCACTTCCTCCAAGTCTTCAAGATAAATTGTAAAAGCTTGTGATTCCAGGACTGATTCTTGTGTCACACCATTTCTTTATACTCGCCAATCAGTAAGTGACCTATTTTCACCGACTTTCTTTTTCATTGTAACCAGCCAAACTTGTATTCAAGCTAATATGTTACGCCCTACACCATGAGATATTATTTTCTGCAGTGACCTTAGATGTGGCATATCCAACTATATCCCCTTATGTACTTTGCTGCAGAAATCCCAATGACCAAAAGGTCATTTCTGCCATGCATATGGCAACTGCAAGTAGGGACTATGCAGAATTCCCAATGCAGCTTTCCTAAGGGAATACTTTGAGGGAAATTGAAAATTCCAATCTGCAACTCCTTTGCATCTGGTAGCCCTACCCACTTCAGACCTGATGCTGCGAGAGCTGACACCGAGCCCCCTGGCCTAACCCAATGCGCACTGACCCAACCTGACACACCTCTCATAAAAACTGAAAGAACTGCGGATGCTGTGAATCAGGAACAAAAACAAAGTTGCTGGAAAAGCTCAGCAGGTCTGGCAGCACCTGTGAAGGAAAAAACAGTTAACCTTTCGGGTCCGGTGACCCTTCCTCAGTTCAGACCTGAAACTTTAACTCTGTTTTTTCCTTCACAGATGCTGCCAAACCTGCTGAGCTAATCCAGCAACTTTGTTTTTGTGACAACAAGGTGCAGGGCTGGATGAACACAGCAGGCCAAGCAGCATCAGAGGAGCAGAGAGGCTGACGTTTCGGGCCTAGACCCTTCATCAGAAAAGGGGGAGGGGAAGGGGGTTCTGAAATAAATAGGGAGAGAGTGGGAGGCGGATAGAAGAGGGATAGAGGAGAGGATAGGTGGAGAGGAAACAAACAGGTCAAAGAGGCGGGGATGGAGCCAGTAAAGGTGAGTGTAGGTAGGGAGTTAGGAAGGGGATAAGTCAGTCCAGGGAGGACGGACAGGTCAAGGGGGCGGGATGAGGCTGGTCGGTAGGAGATGGAGGTGCGGCTTGAGGTGGGAGGAGGGGATAGGTGGGAGGAAGAACAGGTTAGGGAGGCAGGGACGAGCTGGACTGGTTTTAGGATGCGGTAGGGGGAGGGGAGATTTTGAATGGTGCACTGACCTCTACATCACCGAGGCTGGACACCAACTCTCCGACACCTCCTCCTACTGCCCCCTTGATCATGACCCCACCCCTGAGCACCAAACCATCATCTCCCAAACCATCCACAACCTCATCACCTCAGGTGACCTCCCACCCACGGCCTCCAACCTCATCGTTCCCCAACCTCGCACTGCCCGCTTCTATCTCCTTCCCAAAATCCACAAACCTGAATGCCCTGGTCGACCCATTGTTTCCGCCTGCTCCTGCCCCACCGAACTGATCTCCAACTATCTAGACTCCATTTTCTCCCCCTTGGTCCAGGAACTCCCTACCTATGTCCGTGACACCACCCACGCCCTCCACCTCCTCCAGAACTTCCAATTCCCCGGTCCCCAACACCTCATCTTTACCATGGACGTCCAGTCCCTCTACACCTGCATTCCCCATGCAGATGGCCTTAAGGCCCTCCGCTTCTTCCTGTCCCGCAGGCCCGACCAGTCCACCTCCACTGATACCCTCATCCGCTTAGCCGAACTTGTCCTCACACTGAACAACTTCTCTTTCAATTCCTCCCACTTCCTACAGACAAAGGGGGTAGCCATGGGTACCCGCATGGGCCCAAGCTACGCCTGCCTCTTTGTAGGTTACGTGGAACAATCCCTCTTCCATACCTACACCGGCCCTAAACCCCACCTCTTCCTCCGTTACATTGATGACTGTATTGGCGCCGCCTCGTGCTCGCACGAGGAGCTCGAACAGTTCATACACTTCACTAACACCTTCCACCCCAACCTTCAGTTTACCTGGACCATCTCTAACACCTCTCTCCCCTTCCTGGACCTCTCTGTCTCCATATCGGGCAACCACCTAGAAACCGATATTCATTTCAAACCCACCGACTCCCACAGCTACCTAGAATACTCCTCCTCCCACCCACCTTCCTGCAAAAATGCTATCCCCTATTCCCAATTCCTTCGCCTCCGCCGCATCTGCTCCCAGGATGAGGCATTCCACTCCCGTATATCTCAGTTGACCTCGTTTTTCAAGGACCGTAACTTCCCCTCCTCGGTCGTCGAGAACGCTCTCAACCGTGTCTCCCACATCTCCCGCACCTCATCCCTCACACCCCGTCCACGCAATAAGAACCAAAAAAGAATCCCCCTCGTCCTCATGTACCACCCCACCAACCTCCGGATCCAACGCATCATCCTCCGACACTTCCGCCATCTGCAATCCGACCCCACCACCAAAGACATCTTTCCCTCCCCACCCTTATCTGCTATCCAGAGGGACAACTCTCTCCGTGACTCCCTTGTCCGCTCCACACTCCCCTCCAGCTCCACCACACCCGGCACTTTTCCCTGCAACCGCAGGAAGTGCTACACCTGCCCCCATACCTCCTCCCTCACCCCCATCCCAGGCCCCAAGAAGACTTTCCACATCAAGCAGATGTTCACCTGCACATCTGCCAATGTGGTATACTACATCCGCTGTACCCGGTGTGGCTTCTTCTACATCGGGGAAACCAAGTGGAGACTCGGGGACCGCTTTGCAGAACACCTACGCTCGGTTCGCAATAAACAACTGCACCTCCCAGTCGCGAACCATTTCAACTCCCCCTCCCATTCCTCAGACGACATGTCCATCCTGGGCCTCCTGCAGTGCCACAACGATGCCACCCGAAGGTTGCAGGAACAGCAACTCATATTCCGCTTGGGAACCCTGCAGCCCAATGGTATCAATGTGGATTTCACAAGTTTCAAAATCTCCCCTCCCCCTACCGCATCCCAAAACCAGTCCAGCTTGTCCCTGCCTCCCTAACCTGTTCTTCCTCCCACCTATCCCCTCCTCCCACCTCAAGCCGCACCTCCATCTCCTACTGACCAACCTCATCCCGCCCCCTTGACCTGTCCGTCCTCCCTGGACTGACCTATCCCCTTCCTAACTCCCTATCTACACTCACCTTTACTGGCTCCATCCCCGCCTCTTCGACCTGTTTGTTTCCTCTCCACCTATCCTCTCCTCTATCCCTCTTCTATCCGCCTCCCACTCTCTCCCTATTTATTTCAGAACCCCCTTCCCCTCCCCCTTTTCTGATGAAGGGTCTAGGCCCGAAACGTCAGCCTATCTGCTCCTATGATGCTGCTCGGCCTGCTGTGTTCATCCAGCCCTGCACCTTGTTGTCTCGGATTCTCCAGCATCTGCAGTTCCAACTAACTTTGTTTTTGTTCCTGACACAGCTTTCACTTGCCAGGCCCAACACTAACCTGATCAGAACTTTTGCCCCTCCAAACCCACAGCCAACATCCTTACACACCTAGCACATTACCCACTGACCTACCTACATATGCCATCATATCCATTACTCACGCATTTCCTCAGTCACTGCCAATAAACTTTTGGGACCTTTAAACAGTTTAACACCAGAAATACGGCACCAAGCGCTGATGCTTACTCTGCTGTACTTGAAAATAATGGAATGGCATCATTTATTTCCACTACAGCACCTCTGATAGTGCAGCACGTCCTCCAGTACTGTGCTGGAGTGATCCCCCTGAATTTTGCACTCAAGCCCTAGACAGGGATTTGAACTTAGAATATTGAGAGCTGGGGCAAGAATGCTGCCAAGTGACACATGCGACACACATGAAGATGGGACTTAAGTGCAAAGGAGGAGGGACTGATGACACGAATCACCCCGCCTCATCTACAGGATCTCTGCTGGTCAGACAGAAGTGAACCAATGGAGTCGTCATCATCGTCGACAATCATCGAGTCATAGAGCTGTACAGCACAGAATTTGACCCTTCGGTCCAGCTCATCCATACTGACCAGATATCCTAAATAAATCCAGTCCCATTTGCCAGCATTTGGCTCATATTCCTCTAAACCCTTCCTATTCTTGTATCCATCCAGATGCCTTTTAAATGTTGTAATTGTACCAACGTCCACCACTTCCTCTGGCAGCTCATTCCACACACACACCACCTTCTTTGTGAAGACGTTACCCCTTTGCCCCTTTTACATCCATTCCCTCTCACCTTAAACCTATGCCCTCTAGTTTTGGCCTCCCCTGTCCTGGGAAAAGTACCTTGTCTATTTACCTTATCCACGCCCCTCATGTTTTATAAACCTCTATAAGGTCACCCCTCAGCCTCCGACACTCCAGAAAAAAATAGTCCCAGCTTATTCAGCCTCTCTCTATAGCTCAAACCCTCCAACCACGGCACCATCTTTGTAAATTTTTCTGCACCCTTTCAAGTTTAACAACATCTTCCTATCACTCACTAGTGACTATGATTGTCCACCTAAGAAATTCCATATCACTGGTCATGGTTTTTGTTGGTCATCATGTGGCTGATGAGTCTAATCCCACAGGTGTATCTCCAACCATACATTTAGCAGATGTGTCCAGGAGGTGGAATTGATGCTTAGCCTCAAAATCGTGGACATTGCTTTCTCCAATGTCTTTTCTGTACTTCCTCTTGATGGCAGGTGTTTTCAAAGAATTGTGTCTCTTCCTCCGGGAGGTTCCTCCAAATCAGTTTCTTCTGAACAAGGGTCTACCATGTGTTAACATCTATGTGGGGGATTTTGTGGGAGAAGCCTTCGGTGAGTCTTTGGAATGTTCCTCTTGTCCTCTGCTTGTTTGAGTGACGGTCCTTGAGTCAAATCACCCATCCACTCTCAGATCAGGCACACTGGTCAGTAATAGCATTCAAGAAGGCAGTATGCTCCTATTTTTAGAGTTATTTCCTGGTCTCAGGAAATCTGAGAGGTTAAAGAGGGCAGGAAAGTGCAGATCCTTAAGGTCATTTATGTGAGCCATCAGGAGGAAGTGATGTTCCAAACTCTAGCCTCATAAGTTTTTTTTTCACTCATGATAGGTGAGTGTCTCTGGCTGGCCAGTATTTATTGCCCATCCCTGGTTGCCCTTGAAGTGAATGGCTTGTCGGGCCATTTTAGAGGGCAGTTGAGAGTCAACCACACTGCTGTGCATCTAGAGTCACATGAAGGCCAGACCAAGTGAGGATGGCAGATTTTCTTCCCTGAAGGACATTAGTGAACCAAATGGGTTTTCCTTTACAATCATCAATGGTTTCATTAGATTTTTAATTCCAGATTTTTTATTTGTTTCGAATTCAAATTCTACCATCTGCTGTGATGGGATTTGAACCCGTGTCCCCAGGATATTATCTGAGATTCTGGATTAGTAATCTAGTGATAATACCACTAGATTATTGCCTCCCCAAAATTAGCTTCTTTCAGCTGTCGGCTCATCGACTCCCACTTCATATTAGCCCCTACACTCCTGTTCTGCATGTGTCCCCAACAACATGCACTCCACCTTCCTCATCTCCACCAACAATGTTCACCATGACCACTCCTTGCCTGGCGGCACTCTGCTCCTCAGTTTACTGCAGTTCAGCCTACTTCAATCCAAAATAAAATATACAGAAAAAAATTCAAACACATCTTCCACTTAATATTTGAAACACACAGAAACAGAAATTGCTGGAAGAGCTGTTCTGAAGAAGAGGCACTGAACTCTAAGCATTAACTGTTATTTTTTCTCTACAGCTGCTGCCACATCTGCTGTGTTCCTCCAGCAATTTCTGTTTTTGTGTGTTTCACGTCTCCAGCATCCCACAGTTCTTTTGTTTTATTCCACTTAATATCTGGACACTCAAAATTCTAGGCTTCCTGTTTCAAACCTCTACCCTCCCCCAGCTCCTTACACACCTCTTGGTACTAGCGATCACAGCATTTATACAGCATTAGCATTGGTGAGAAAGTACAGCCTATTCTGGTATGAATAACTGTAAAGTATTTTAGGTGCTGAAATCTGAATTAAAAACAGAAAGCAGGTCTAGTAGTGTCTTCAGAGCGAGAAAAAGAGTTAACACTTTGAGTCCAATGTACCTCTACTTTAGAACTGCAGGACATCCTTAATTGACTTGAGATGTTTTGGAATCAATGAAAACATCTGTCGTCAAGAGGAAGTACAGAAAAGATATTGGAGAAAGCAATGTCCATGATTTCAAGGCTAAGCATCAATTCCACCTCCTGGACACATCTGCTAAATGTATGGTTGGAGATACACCTGTGGGATTAGACTCATCAACCACATGATGACTAGCAGAAGCCATGACCAGTGATATGTTGACAGCACCACTGTTCAACCACTTGACAGATGATAGTTTCCAGAAATTGGAGACTTCCTGCTACACTAATAAATTACGCAGAATAGAGAGACTAGGAGGTAAAATAAATACGGAAAGTTCTAGAAAAACCCTGTACGTCCAAAGTCGAGGGTGGCAAAAGAAATACAGTTAACAGGTGGACGTGGTGGCTCAGTGGTTAGCACTGCTGCCTCACAGTGCTAGGGACCTGGGTTTGATTACACCCTTGGGAGACTAACTGTGTGGAGTTTGCACGTTCTCCCCATATCTGTGTGGGTTTCGTCCGGGTGCTCCGGTTTCCTCCCACAGTCCAAAGATGTGCAGGTTAGGCTGATTGGCCATGCTAAATTGCCTGTAGTGTTCAGGATGTGTACATTAGGTGGATTTTATGGGGGTGGGATGCTCCAAGGGTCGGTGTGGACTTATTGGGCTGAAGGGCCTGATTCCACACTGTAGGGATTCTATGGTTAAAAGTTAACATTTCAAGTCAACTAAGACTCTTCTGCAGTTCCAAACAAATGTTTGTATTGGACTCAAAATGTTAACTCTTTTTCTCTCTCTACAGATACTGCCAGACCTGTTAAGTTTATCTTATGCATTCTGTTTTTAATTCAGATTTTAAGCACCTCAAGTACTTTACTTCTATTCATATGAGAATAGAACGTACGTTCCTACAACTGCTAATGCTGTGCAAATGATGTGATCACTGGTATCAAATTCCTCCAAAGTTTTAGCTTGAAGTTAATCTACCTGAACTCGGTACACACAAATAAATTGAATGCATGAAGCACTCTTTCAGGAGCAGTCCAAACTTTTAGCTACAACAACGACAAACTAGACAGCTAAAACCTGGGTCAGCCCAACTTTCAGGTAAAGTGGTCATGATTGGAGACTCACCCACACATATTCAGATGGAGGTGAGCATCAAATAAAAACCGTACTACATTTCCACCTGCACAACTGTAGCATCTGGCCATATAAATCCTCATTTCCCCAAAGCAAATCACAGGTACAATTTCCCTCCACTCGCTCTGGAGAAACTGCTGCTTGTTTCTACCCTCCTCCCCCCAACCCCAGCATAAACCCTGCCCGACCCCCATCCCATATCCAACTAATAATTAAGGCAAGCCAGTGTTCTGTGGCCTAACGTTGCCTTCATGCTGTAACAGAGTGGCATGATGGCTCAGTGGTTAGCACTGCTGCCTCACAGCACCAGGGACCTGGGTTCAATTCCACCCTTGGGCAGCTGTCTGTGTGGAGTTTGCACATTCTCCCTGTATCTGCTTGGGTTTCCTCCCACAGTCCAAAGATGTGCAGGCTGGGTGAGTTGGCCATGCTAAATTGCCTGTAATGTTCAGGGGTGTGTTATTGGTGGGTAGGATGCTCTGTGGATTTACTGTGTCAAATGGCCTGTTTGCACACTGTAGGGATTCTATGAACTCCCTGCTCATAAAATAATATCTTGAAACAGGTGGTGTTGCCAACAAGAAGAATAATACATTTTTTGATGACTGACTAGAAAGCTGCTTTCTTTGGAATGAATGAAAGAAAGATTGTTTATCGCCTTAACCCTTTGTCCCTCTTTTCTTGAACATATTTTTTAAAATGACTGACTTTTGTCTCTGCCAAGGATGAAGACCAGAGGCCATGAAGAGAAGCCCTAAAGAAAATTTTGTTTTTAAATTCTGTTTCTTTAAACAAAAGAATAACATTTTGTTTGCAATGCTACAAACCCAACTCATAAAATCAAACACAAATCATAAAGTGTATTTTCAGAAATTTATGAATGCCAATCGTCTTTCCAGCTAAATTTGACACAAATGACTTGGAAGTGACTGTAATATATTTATGTATGCATGTTAAGGCGAGGGGGAAAATTCAGAAGAGATGTGAGGGGCAAGGTTTTTACACAGAGAATGGTAAGGGTCTGGAATGCACTGCCAGAGTGGTGCTGGAAGCAGATATTATAGGGGATATAATAGGAACTTTTAGATGAGCACATGAAATGTAAGGAATGGAGGGATATGAATCAAGGGCAGGCAGAAGGGATTAGTTTAATTTGGCATCATGTTCAGCACAACATCGTGGGGTGAAGGGCCTGTTCCTTTACTGCACTGTTCTATGTTCTATGAACTGTCTGCATCTAGCTCTGGGAATGTCAAGACTCATTATGGTAAAGGTAGGTGCTGATGCTTTTACTTACCGTGTCACCTCACATTAGGAACACTTATGGTGGAGGTAAAGCTAAATGTTAGCTTAACAACCTTCCAATTGGCCAACCAAGCTGGATCATCAAGCACCTGACATTCCTGCCTTTGCCACATGATTGAAGTCAGACATGGTTGAATTATAAAAACAAAATCCTGTGATTGTAAGTAAGTTGCTGTTTGATCTTCACATAAGAAGCTGGACTCCCAGTTCAACTTGCAGTCTATCTCAGAAGTTTCATCTTTGCGTCCAAGTTGAAAAGGAGTCCATACTTAACCTGCACAAAGGAAAAATACTCAACTCAGCTCATAACTAATGAAACCATCATTAGGTACCAACCTTCAGGTTTAACCCGTGTGAACTGGTTTTAATACCTCTGGATTTGCCAAAACTTCTAATTACCTCCTCTCCTGTTCTGTCTTCCTTAATTTCCTGAGTGCCTGCATGTATGGATGGAATAACAAAGTAATCCCCTCACATTTTGAACAATTTCTTAATGGAAGTTATTTGCTGTGCAGTTTGTTTCAAAAACTCGAATCCACAAGCTTACTGAGCTTAGCACAGTAAGCGATACGACTAAAAACGGAAAGAAATAAATCCAGCAATACCTTCATAGAATCATTGACTACCTACAGTGTGGAAACAGGCCATTCAGCCCAACAAGTCCACACTGCCCCTCCAAAGGGCATCCCACCCAGACCCATCCCCCTATCCCTATATTTCCCATGTCTAACCCGCCTAACCTAAACATGTGCAGGTTATGTGGATTGACCATGCTAAAAATTGCCCCATAGTGTCCAGGGATGTGCAGGTTAAGTGGCTTAGCCATGGTAAAATCCTCATGCAGGGTTACAGGGACAGAACGGGGGCTCTGGGTGGGATGCTCTTCAAAGGATTGTTTCAGACTCGATGGGCTTAATGGCCTCTTTCTACACTGTGGGGATTCTATGATTCTTAAGAGGGGAAAGCAATCATAATTTAAATTCACTCTCATTCCCCTTTGTCCATGTTGGTACAAAGCTTTCCTTTTGTTTTTAGCAGGGTGCCTCTAACTGAGCCAGTGTAAAAAAAGAATCTGTCCAAGACAGTTCCTGTTGAAAACAGCCCCAGCCAGTGCCCACAGCACAGCAAGCTTTTATCACCAGTCATGTGATTTACAGGAAGCTTTGTTAAAAAAAATCTTCAATATTCACACTGCACTGTCAATTACTTCTTTTAAATAAACCAGTCCATGTGGTTCCACGAAACTGGCAATAAATTATTTTTGCTCCATAATCCTTCAAAACCTAAGTCCTCCAAATATAAAGCACCTTTGTAACATCAGTTTTGTTCACAAAGCCTTAAAATATTTATGCCGCTCTAACTTGTAACTCTTTCTACCCTTTGATTACCTTGCTCTGGGGGAGGTAATAGCATAGCATTGATGCCACTTGAGTAGTAATCCAGAACCCCAGGCTAATAGTCTCAAGACATGGGTTCAAATCCTAGCACCGCAGATGGTGAAATTTGAATGCAATTTCCAGAAATCTGGAATAAGAAGCTAGCTGAAAGCAAGCACTGTCAATTGTCATAAAAACCCATCTGATTCATCAGTGATGAAGGAAATCTCATGTCACGAGCTGATCTGCCCTACATGTAACTCCTGACCCACAATAATATGGTTGACTCCTAATTACCCTCTGGGCAATTAGTGATGGACAATGGACACTGGCCATGACAGTGACATTCACATCCCATGAATGAACAATGTTTGAGGGTGGGGAGGACCCAGGCTTAACTAATCAAGAACAGTCAGTATTTACCATGAACAGCCTCTCACAATCAAACATAGAACAAATGAACACTGCAGCTTCTGCAAGTTCAATTTTGGAGAGGGTGGGTTTATCAATTCAGAGAAATAACTCAGTTTCCCACAAATACCACCTGCCCTTGCTTTGCCACGAAAATGTGCCAATTGCAGAGATATCCCCTGAATCTTCCTTCAAGAACAGAATTAATTCAACCAGAGGTAAATGGAGGAAGATTGTTTTATTGTTACTGAGCAAGCTGCTAAGGCCTGCATTGCACAGGTTGTAAGAATTATAAAGGCAAATAAATTATGACTTTTAAAGAGGTAGCTGTAAAGGGAAATAAAAATGCACATCTATGTGGCAAAACCATGGACAAATTGGATAATATTATCAAAGATCAGAAACTGGGTTCCAGTTTCAATGGCTTCCTTTTGTGTTGTGAAATTCAAAGATTACAGTTAAGTTCACTTCCCCAATGACCAAGCCACCCATTCAGAAAACCATATCCTACTTCATTGCTCCGGCATTTCCTAGAAGTTTTAAATGATTTGCTTGAATCATATTGTTCAGTGGATGCATTACTCAGGACAAGATCATTCCCTGCAAAAAAGCAAGCTGACAAACTTCTTACTGCAGTCAAAACGCGAGGTGAAGAGAATGTGGTTCTTGATGCATGCTTAGACACCTGATCTCAGCTAACTCAGTTATTCCAAATTCTTTCCCTTGCCTATGTTCTTGTCTGCCCTTTATGCAATGAAATTGCTCAATGTTCATCAATGTTAATTCTTAGAGACACCTAATGTTTCCCTGGAAATTCCCTATTTAGTGCCACACCATCAACCAGCTGGGGTGGTGAGATGCTGAATTAAAAGTCAATAGCAATGAAAAATGAACTGGTAATTCAAACAAAGTCCAGAGTTTAGAATCTGAGCAGAGCTTTAAACTGGGGATTATTAAGAATTTTTTAAAAATTCTTTGAGGATGTGAGCATTGCTGGCTGGGTCAGCATTTATTGCCCATCCCTAGTTGCCCTTGAAAAGGAGCTGCCTTCTTGAACCAATACAGTCCATGTGCTTAGGTCAACCCACAATGCTATTAGGAAGGGAATTCAATTTTGACCCAGCGACACTGAAGGAACAATGATATGTTTCCACATTGGGATGATACATTGTTTGGAGGGAACTTGTTCCATATATCTGCTGCCCTTGTCCTTCTAGATGGTAGAGGTCATGGGTTTGGAAGGTGCTGTTGGCCTTAGAGCTAAGTTGATGTATTATCATTCACCTTTGGCCAGCTCTCTTAATGCCACTGTGTCCTCCTCCCAAGGCCCACAAAGTTCAGCCTTCATGTGTGACATTAATCTTTCGATACAGTTCCTCTTTGGATCAGGTACATCTTCTAATGAAGGGCTGTTGTGGTGTAGTGGTCATATCTCCACATCTGGGTCCAAGACCATCTGAGTTGATGGTGTTTGACCAAATGGCATGGTTAGCAATAATCTAATTACTGTGCTTCCTTGTATATTACATATATAGCCTTATATTTATTTACTTATTTATTACAGATTCTCAACGAGCCTGATACAATGTGTAAATAAAGTGCTGTATAATTTATTTGTAAAGCCACATAAACCCAACCAAATGTGTCCCTATAAAAATATAAGCAGTATACATAAACATATCTCAAACCTGAGTTTTGTTTTCTACTGAAAGTGGATGTGGTTACTGCAGTTTCTCTATTGCACACACCATAGCCAGCCACTTCTACATTTTCAGAGAACAATTTTCTCATTAGCAAGACCATAAAAGCTTGAACATTCCAGGCTCTAAATCAGTGTGCCACTCGCATTATTTTGGAATACATTAGGATAATTGGTTTTAAAATCAAATTTCCATCAGATTAACGTGACAGAAGGAGTTAGATTATATTGAAGACACAAGTAACATGGAGATCTTACATTTATATAGCACCCTTTATATGGTAGGATGACATAAGATGTCCTTCGAGAAAGTACATTTCAACAGAAATTGACACTGAGCCAAAGAAGCAGAATATAAAGGAGGTGACCAATGGTTTTGTCAAAGGGAGAGGTTTTAAGGAGCATAAAGAAAGAGAGAGATGGAAGGGTTTAGGAATGACTTGCAAAGCCTTTCATGCTGGTTATCTGAAAAAAAACAGCTATTCCTTAAGAGCGGAATCGACAAAAGGCCAGTTTTAGAGGGCTGCAGTTTTTTTTTTCATGGCTTTAGGAGTTGGTTGTGGGGGAGGAGGTTACCAAAGAAGGGGTGAATGAAGCATTGCAGGAGCTGAAGAATACAGATTTGAGAATCAAGGAATCCAAGACACAGGGACTCAGGGTTGATGGATGAATAAATAGAACTTGAGATGTGTTAGGGTATAAGTGGCAGAGGAGAATTGTTAAAGGAGAACTGGAAGAGTTGGACATAGATGAAAGCACAAATGGAGAATTCAGTTGGTTTGCAACATATTGTAACAGTCACATAATGGGAGATGTGACAGGATCAGGACATGATTTATTGAGTATAAGTAGCAGAGGGATGGTTTGCCTATTTAACAGCATTTTGTGGTCTGTGGCAATTTCCTATTCTGCTTCAGTTTTGACCTATTGGCAAACAGATGAGTTTTTGGAAGGCTTGATGGGATAGCTAAAGGTTGGCTAGAAAGTGAGTGTGGAAAGGAACTCAAGATGCTTTATTGCTTTACACTTAGATGGAGCCACCAAAAATGTATCTCAGTTTCACAGATAATCAGCAGCTGGTATTTATATGTGGGAGCTGACTGGAAAGGTGGTGGTGTAGTGGTAATGTAACTGGGCTTGAAACCCAAAGCCCCAGGTTAATGTTGTAGGGATATGGGTTTGAATGTCACCAAGGCAGATGGCAAAGTTTAAATCCAACTGAGAAACCTGGCATCAAGTGCCTAATAGTGACCATTATCATATAGGTCATAAACCCATTTGGTTCAGTAATCCCCTATAAGGAATGTAATCTGGCCTACACTTGACTCCAGACCCCACAGCAATGTGATTGACTGTTAATTGCCCCTGAAATGGCCGTGTAATTCGCTCAGTCGTAGCAAAGGCTGCAAAACCTAAACAAAGGAATGAAAACAAACAGAACACACAGCACTGACCAAGGCAGTGGAAATGACAACAGAAATGCAACCCTGTCAATCCTGCAAAGATTTCCTTCCCAATGCCTGGGACCTTGTGCAAAAATACAGGAAGTGAGCTGTCCCACAGACTGGTCAAGCAACAGCCTGACAAAAGAGCTGAACTCCAAAAGTGACGGCTCTTGATATTAAGGCTGCATTCACTAAGTTTGACATCAAGAAGCCCTAGTAAAACTAGCACTGCCAGTAAGATGGTGGCGGAGAAGGGTTTCTGAGCCCAGGATTCATTTGCTCCATCTGCTCCGTCTGTTTTTCATGTCGTTTCTTTTCTTCTTTTTCTCCTTCTCCCATTTTTTAAAATTTTATTTACCTCTTGGTGAAGAGCTCGGTCACAGAGACGGCATCAGCGGCACCAAGTGGGCCCAACAGCGTAGACCCGTGGTGGCAGCACCGGGAGCGAGCTTGGTATCCCAGTGGCTTCTGTGTTGTCGAGGCCGTCTTAGCACTGGATCATGGCTGCTGGTGCAGAGGCACATTTGGGCCGGTTCAGAAACCGACAGCATCGGCGGTATCTGCATTAACGAGGTCCAGAGAGGACTCATAGATGGGAGGGCGTCGGTGGAGGCGAGCTGGCTCCAAAGAATGGAGACTTTCATTCCAGGGGCACTGTCGTGGTGAAGGGGAATTGTGCCTGGCCACGAGGCCCAATACAGAGCACTTACCAAGAAGGGCTGAAAAGTTGGATACTTCCTTTACTTCTTCATTTTTCTGCCTTTATATTGAATGTTTTGGTTTATTTTTCTGTGTTTTGAGTTGACGCCACTGAATGGCGACACCATACACCACTTTTCACTGTATTTTGTAACACTTGACAAAAAATAAATCAAATAAATCAAAACTGGAACCATTGGGAATCAGAGTACAATGTTCAGCGCCAGTCACAATTAACTGGGGAGACAAAAGATGAGTTATTCACCACAGAATTCATGGCTTGTTCTTGTTGTCATAGTATTCCAGTACATTTTCTAGTAAAAGATAACCCCAAAGTTGTTGAAAGTGGGCAATTCAGTGATGCTTGTCATTGAAAATCAAAGGACGATGTGTAGATTCTCTCTTTTGGCAATACTCATTGCCTGTCATTTGTGCGACATGAAGATTACTTGCTACTTATCGGCTGAAGACTGGATATCATATAGGTTTTGCTGCATGTGGACTTGGAATGCTTTAGTGTCTGAGGAATCACAAATGATGCTGAACATTATGCCGCCATGAGCATACATCCCCACTCCTGACTTTATGGAAGAAGAAGGATCATTGATGAAGCAACTGAAAACGGTTAGGTTTTCATTGATATCTTGTGATTGAGATGATCAACTTCCAATGACCGTGACCATCATCCTTTGTGTCAGGTACAGATTTCCTTCCACCCCACCCTTCCAATTCTCATCAACTTCAGTTTTGCCAGGGGTCCTTGATGCCATACTCTGTTAAATGATGCCTTGTTGTCAAGGACAGACACAGTCACCTAAATTATAGATTTCAGTTCTTTTGTCCATATTTGGATCAACACTTTAATGAGTGGTCCTTGTGGACCCAAACTGATCAACTGGGAGCAGGTTATTCTTTTGCAAATGTAGCTTAATAACACTGTTGATGGCTCCTTTCATCTTATTGCTGATGATCAAGAGTATACCAATGGGGCAGTAATTGTCTAAGTTAGATTATAAGTCATAAAATCATACAGGTCTACAGCATTAAAAAAAAGGGCCCTTTGGCCCATTGAGTCTGTGCCAGTCAAAAACCAACACCTAACATGGGAGACGATGGCCTAGTGGTATTATCGCTGGATTGTTAATCCAGAGACCCAGATAATGTTCTGGGGACCTAGGTTCAAATCAAGCCATGGCAGATGGTGTAATTTGAATTCAATAAAAATCTGGAATTAAGAGTTTAATAATATCCATGAATCCATTGCTGACTGTTGGGGGAAAAATCCATCTGGTTCACTAATGTCCTTTAGGGAAGGAAACTGCCATCCTTACCTGGCCTGGCCTACATGTGACCCCAGACCCACAGCAATGTGGTTGACTCTGGGCAATAAATGCTGCCTAGCCAGTGACACCCTCATCCTGTGGATAAATAAAGGAAAAAAAAACTATTTGAATTCTATTTTTCAGCGCTTGGCCCATAGCCTTGTATGCCTTGACACACAAGTGCATATTTAAATACTTCTTAAATGTTATGAGGGTTTCTGCCCCTACCATCCCTATAGGCAGTGGGTTCAGGACTCTCATCACCCTCTGAATTTCTTTTCCTCGCATCCACTCTAAACCTCCTGCCCCTTACCATAAACCTACAATCCCCTCATCATTGATCCCTTGATCAAGGGGAAAGTTCCTTCCTGTCTACTCTACCTATGCCTCTCCTAATTTTATACATACATCTCAGGTGCTGTCCTACATTTTGTGAACAAGACATACCTGGGCAATTTTCCACATAACAGGTAGATGCTAGTGTTATAGCTGTATAGAAACAGTGCAGAGAGGGATTTGCCAGTTCTGGACAACAAATTTTCAGTACATTGCCAGAAAGCTGTTAGAACCCATAGCCTAATGTATCTTACACAGAATCCTGTGGAGTGAATCAAATTGGCTGAAGACTGTCATCCGTGATACTGGGGGCCTCAGGAGGAGGCTGAGATGGATTATCAGCTCAGCACTATTTGCTGCAGCCTTGTCTTTGCACTGGTGTACCAGACTCTCTCATTGTTGAGGATGGCAATACTTGTGGAGCCTCCTCCTCCAGTGAGTTGTTTAATTTCCACCACCATTCAGGACTAGATGTAACAGGAATACAGAGCCTAGATCTGATTCATTGCTTTTGAAGTAGCCTAACAAGTGCTGCTTCTGATATTTGGCATGCAAGTAGTCTTGTGTCATAGCTTCAGCAGGTTAATATCGCATTTTTACGTTTTCCTGATGCTGTCCCTGGCATTCCCACCTGCTCTCTTCATTGAACTAGGTTGCTCTCCTGGCTTGATGGTAATGTTGCAGTAGGGGGTATGTTGGCCCATGAAGTTATAGATTGTAGTTGAATACGATCTGCTGCTTCTGGCGTACGGTATCTCATGGATGCCTACTTTCAAGTTGCTCACCTGTTCAAAGTCTGTCCCATTTAGCACAGCAGTAGTACCTCACAACACAATGAATGGCATCCTCAGACTAAAGATGGAACCTTGTCTCCACAATGACTGGGCGTTGATCATTATTGCCAATATTGTCATGGATGGACACATCTGCAGCAGGT
>NC_063356.1:10011920-10062664 GCF_021869965.1 Rhincodon typus | reverse complement strand
GACCCTTCTTTCTGAAGAAGGGTCCAGACCCGAAATGTCAGCTTTCCTGCTCCTCTGATGCTGCCTGGCCTGCTGTGTTCATCCAGCTCCACATCTTGTTATCTCAGACTCCAGCATCGGCAGTTCCTACTATCTCTGACCTTCCTGACTGTATGCCATTTGCCTCCAACTCTCATGGATCTGTCCTGACAGTGGGATGGTTCATATCCAAAAATATTGATGTAGGTGCCTGGGACATTGTCTACAAGATATGATTCTATATTTATAACATATGTCAGTCTGTTGCTTGACTAGTCTGTGAGACAGCTCTCCTAATTTTGGCACAAATCAGACGTGAATTAGAAGGACTTTGGAAGGTCAACAGGGTTGTATTTGCTGTTATTGTTTCCAACTGCCTATGTTAATGCCAGGTTGTCCATCCAGTTTCATTTCTTTGTTTCACTTTGTAGGAGTTTAGCTTGCTAGGCCATTTCAAATCTCACTTAAGAGGCAACCACATTGCTGCAGATCTGGCGTCACATGTAGGGCAGACTTGATATGGACAGCAGATTTCCTTCCATGAAGGGCACTAGTGTTTTTTTTATGACAATCATTATACAGTCACCCTTAGACTAGGTTTTAATTCCTGATTTTACTGAATTCCAATTTTACCATTAACACAAGATTCCAAAACATTAGCCTAGACTCTGGATTAGTAGTCAAATGATATAACCATTACACCAACATCTTCCCCATTGCAGCAAGACTTCCTTATTCTTATACGGACCACTGTCCCCTCTAGTTATTTTTGTTGTGTGCAGCCTCTCATTTGAATGCACGAGCTTGATTATGTACTGTTTTTGGATTTCCAGAAGGCATTTGACACGATGCCGCATAACAAGTTATTGCACAACATAGGAGCACATGGTGTTAGGGGCTAACATATTCGAATGCATAAGAAATTGGTTGCTGGCAGAAATGATGCACAATTGGTCTTCTTTTAATTGGCAGGATATAACAAGTGGTGTCCTATAGGGGTCAGAAATCAACTTTTTACAAGTTATATTATTGACTTAGATGAGGGGAGCAAAGATATGGTTGGCAAATTTGCAGATAACAAATTGCTGTGAAAACTTTGGTGATTGAAAACAGATATAAATAGGTTGAGTGAGTGAGCAAACAAATTGGCCTATACAGTAGGAAGTGGAAATATTATTAATTTTGGCAGGAAGATTAACAAAGCAGAGTATCAACTAAATGGTATTCTCATGCATGAGTCGTGGAATTCATAATGCAAGTACAGCAAGTAATTAAGGAGGATAATAGAAAGTTATTGTTTATTATGAGAGGAACATAAAAGTAGGGCTTGTATGCTTCAATTACACAGGGCATTGGTGAGACCATTTCTTGAATATTTTATGCAGTTTTTGTCACCTTATTTAATGAAGGATATAAATGCACTGGAAACGAGTCAGCAGAAATTTTGCTAAATTGTTATCTGAAATCTGTAGGTTGCCTAATGAAGAATAGTTGGACAGAGTGGCATTGTCTTCACTGGAGCTTAGAAGAGTAACAGGCGATTTGGTTGAAATTCATACAATTCTGAATGTTCATGACAACGTTGAGGTGGAAATGATGTTTCCTCTTGGGGTGTGTCCAGAACTAAGGGCCAAAGATTTAAACTTCTGGGTCACCCTCTTAGGACAGAGACGAGGAGAACTCTTTCCCCTCAGATAGTTGTTCAAATTCGGTATCTGTTGTGTCAGAGGGCAATGGAGGCAGGACCATTGATTTTGTTAATGAGGAGTTAGATAGATTCTTGTTAGGCAAGGAAATCAAAGACTATTGGGCTGTAGATGGGAACGTGATATTCAAAACACAAACATATTAGCCTTGAGTTTATTGAATGGCAGAGCAATCTCAAGGGGTGAATTGTCTCCTCTGTTCTTAATTCATATATTAAATCAAGCAGTACCTGAAGATACTTCTGCGTGGCATTGCATTGGCAGTAACTTAAAAGGAACAAATTGCAAGTGTTCTGTGAGGTACTTTGCAACTTGTTTCTTGCAACCCCTCCCCAACCCCCATGCAACTTATAAGGAACAATGACTGGAATCCTCCTTGCAGTTAGGGTGAACATAACATTTACCTGAGATAACAAGGTGTAGAACTGGATGAACACAGCAGGCCAAGCAGCATCAGAGGAGCAGGAAAGCTGACGTTTCGGGCCTACACCCTTCTTCAGAAATGGGGAAGGGGAAGGGGGTTCTGAAATAAATAGGGAGAGAGGGGGAGGCGGATAGAAGATGGATAAAGGAGAAGATAGGTGGAGAGGAGACAGACAGGTCAAAGTGGCGGGGCTGGAGCGGTCCCAAGCCACCATCCACCAAAGACATTTTTCCCTCCCCACCCTTATCTGCTTTCTGGAGGGACCACTCTCTCCATGACTCCCTTGTCCACTCCACACTCCCCTCCAGCCCCACCACACCCAGCACTTTTCCCTGCAACTGCAGGAAGTGCTACACCTGCCCCTACACCTCTCCCCTCACCCCCATCCCAGGCCCCAAGAAGACCTTCCACATCAAGCAGATGTTCACCTGCACATCTGTTAATGTGGTATATTGTATCCGCTGTACTCGTTGTGGCCTCCTCTACATCAGGGAAACCAAGCGGAGGCTTGGGGACTGCTTTGCGGAACACATATGCTCGGTTCGCACTAAACAACTGCACCTCCCATTCCTCAGACGACATGTCCATCCTGGGCCTCCTGCAGTGCCACAACGATGTCACCCGAAGGTTGCAGGAACAGCAACTCATATTTTGCTTGGGAACCCTGCAGCCCAATGGTATCAATGTGGACTTCACAAGCTTCAAATTCTCCCCTCCCCCAACCGCATTCCAAAACCAGCCCAGCTTGTCCCCGCCTTCCTAACCTGTCCTTCCTCCCACCTATCCCCTCCTCCCACCTCAAGCCCCATCCCCATCTCCTACCTACTAGCCTCATCCGGCCCCCTTGACCTGTCCGTCCTCCCTGGACTGACCTATCCCCTCCCTAACTGCCCACCTACACTCACCTTTACTGGCTCCGTCCCCGCCTCTCTGACCTGTCTGTCTCCTCTCCACCTATCTTCTCCTTTGTCCATTTTCTATCCGCCTCCCCCTCTATCCCTAACTATTTCAGAATCCCCTTCCCCTCCCCCATTTCTGAAGAAGGGTCTAGGCCCGAAACGTCAGCCTTCCTGCTCCTACAATGCTGCTTGGCCTGCTGTGTTCATCCAGCTCTACACCTTGTTATCTCAGATTCTCCAGCATCTGCAGTTCCTACTATCTCTGATACCATTTACCTTCCTTGTTGCTTACTTTATCTTTCACTATTAACTTTCTGTGACTTCTGTACAGGGGCAACCATGGCATGGCAGAAGAAAACCAAGATCCACAGTGCTGTAATAAACTTAATACATCAAAGAATTAAGATAATGTTAAAAAGTTGCTGAAACAAGCCCCTTGAGTCATGAATATCCTTTGACTACTTGAGTTGTCTCCAAACCATTCTCATTGTGAAGCATCCTCAAGACTATCATCCTGCCCAGAGTCCAATGAACTGAATTTGAGACCATGTTGTTGAAAGTGTAAATGAAATATATAAGGCACATGATGATTTTGTAAAGCAATTGATTAACTCAGGGCTGAAAGAAGATACATCAAAATTCAAACCAGGGGAATGCCTTTCTCTATTATGTGTTTGTTTGGGTTCTTATCTACACTAACCAATTCAATTACCTCAAGTTCCACATTCTAACTGCTCTCTGGGTAAATATGTGTTTCCTGATTTCCCAGTTCCCTAATTTGACATTTCCTAATTTGTCTCATTTGTTGAAGGCAAAAACAATAAGGTTCAGATGGTTGTTCATCTGGCATCCTGGGACATAAAGACAGATGTTGCTGAACATATGCAATTATCTCTGGGGATCTTTGAGGATGCAGTCATTCACAAAATATTGGCAAACTATTTCAGAGGATTCTCATGTGACAGTAGCTGGACCAGGGCTCCATTGCTAATTTGCTTTTCCAGGAACAGGAGAAATGTGCTGGGCAATTTTTTTTTTTTCATCAGTTTTCTTCCCAACAATCCCAAACAATATCCAAAGCAGAAACTGGAGGCTGACAGTTGTAAACCCAGGCAGGTGCTCTCCAGTAAACCAGCAATTAACATAAGACATGTGGCTACCAAGAAATGTCTCATTAAAACAAATCCAAATCCTTTCATTGACATCATTAAAAAAAATCCAAGTACCTGCAAACTCTAGCTCACAAAGATTATTAAGCATTAAGTTTTCTTTTCACTGAAATTACAATATCTCAATCTACTATCATTTCTGTAACTTGTTTTTGTGCCTTCTCCAGTGCCTCTATATTGCATGGTCTCATATGGTTATATATTCTCATATCCGCCTCCCCCTCTCTCCCTATTTATTTCAGAATCCCCTTCCCCTCCCCCATTTCTGAAGAAGGGTCTCGACACGACACTTCAGCTTTCCTGCTCCCCTGATGCTGCTTGGCGTGTTGTGTTCATCCAGCTCTACACCTTGTTATCTCAGATTCTCCAGCATCGGCAGTTCCTACTATCTCTCTCACATTACAAATTAAAGTGTTTTGCAATCAGATGACACACTACTGCTGTGCATTAACCCAACTGAATGCAATGTACTGATGCAGGACGTACGAACAACAGAGATCACCAAGCTAAATTTGTTTTGAAAGTGATAAATAAGGAGCACACACAAGTCAGACTGGTTTCTTAGTTATTTATTTTAGCTTTTACAGCTAAATGAACCAGTTTCTTATGTCACAAGATACCCTGTTAATTAACTTTGTGGCTCCATTATTATGTAGGTAGTAGACACTTTTTTTAAAACAATTACAGTGAATCATACAAACACATCACCAAAAAATTGCCAAAGTTGCTCTAATGGAGATATGTGTTGAAGATGATGATAAGCCTATACCTGGTGCTTATGATTATTTTGGAATTGCATTAACATTGTCTGAGGTACCAAATTAGCCGTTCAGTGTTGTGCTGGAAACAAACACTGAGCTAAACAAAAACAGAAAAGGCTGGAGAAACACAGCAGGTCTGGCAGGCTCTGTGAAGAGAAAAAACAGAATTAACATTTTCAGTCCAGTGACCCTTCAAATCAGTTCTGAAGAAGGGTCACTGGACTGGAAATGTTAACTCTATTTTTCTCACAATGGATATTGCCAGACCTGCTGAGTTTTTCCAGCACTTTTTGTTTTTGTTTCAGATCCTTTATTTTGTTTTAAACAATAAGTTAAACGCTGCATCAGGAGATTTAATGACAAAAGATATCATGAGGCTAGCTTTCCATTTCAGGTTTATCCTGAAATCAAACTTTAACCATGTGCCGTGGTAAGATTCATACCCATGTCCCCACAACATTAGCCCGGGGATCTAGATTATGCAAACACTTCCATACTAAGCAATGTATCAGAGATATTACTGAATACTGCATTGGAAACTGTACCAGTCACTGTGTCGGAGGTTGGACTGTAAACTGTGCTGATTGCAGTACTCAACAGTATTGGGATCTGTACTAAAAGTTGAACAGTGCTGCATACTAAATACTGTTAGGAACTCTGCTGAACACCTTAGGAAACTCTACTGAACCATTTTATTTGTTCATTCATGGGGAGAGGATGTCGCTGGCCAAACCAACATTTATTGCCTAATTGCCCAGAGGGTAGAAGAATCAACCACATTGTTATGTATCTGGAGTCACGTGGGACCTGCCCTGAACATGTTGTTAGAACTGTACTAGATATTGCATTAACAACTCCAGAAAGGTAATTATACTGTATTTTTTATAGTTGTTTGCAAGATATGGGCACCATTCATCAATTGCACATCCCTCGTTGTCCCGCAAAAGGTAGTGGTAAACTGCTGCAGACCACATGGTGTACACCCAGGGTGCAGTTTGGAAAGGATTTCCAAGATTTTGAACCAGTGAAAGAACTTAGGATTCATGTATGCGGATATTGAAAATGGCATGAACAGTGTTATGACAAGGTGCACTCCAGATATTATTTTTAAAAAATAGTGTGGACCCTCATAACTATATCTTGAACTTTTAAACAAAGGAACTTTCCTAAGGAAAAGGCAACAATGTGGTATCTATGTGAAGTATACTTGGATGAGTCATAAAGTCTCAAAGACATTCACTCAGTGGTCACATGGCCCAGTTTGTGAGTGGGATGACAATACTGCGTTTTTAACTAATTGAGAGAGAATTTGAGACATTCCTGAGAAGCAACAGCCCTTTGTTCCCTGCCTCTTTACTATTCCCCACAGCAAAGCATGAATTGAAAACCCATTGGAAATCATCATGACCATTCATTGAGGATTCCTTGAGAGAATTCCTTAGGATCTACCCTATCAACTGGAGAAAAATTGCCTTCAGCCAGTTACAACTCTGCCAGGAAGCCACACCAGTGTCCGCAGTTTATAGGTCTGCAGAAAAATTTAGGAATCAGGACATAATTTGGGACAATCCACAATTTATTCTGTTTCTCATGAGTTTCACTATTAGTCAGCCTAAGTGCTTCAAAGTGAACACCATGTCATTTTCATTTTCTTTCTCACCATTAGGGTGTGTTACCTTTGTTTTTCTAAGGAAAGATACAGAATTTCACATGTGTGTAGCCAAAATAGTTTTTCAATAAACTTTGTACTTTAATACATTTATTTTTAGTAATAAACCGGTTATTTGATGTTGACTGAAGAAACCTGGCTGACTGTTCTTAATATTAAACCTGACATGGTCTGAGGCCTTTATAATTGGCCATACTACCAGCCTGGTTACATTTAAAATTTGTTGAAGCCTTTGGAAGAGTGGGACTAGAAAAGGAAGCATTGACTTCACCAACCTTGATCAAACAGGGCAATTAAATAAACAAAATGACTAAGTATTAAAGGCCACTATATGTTGAGGACTAAAGAACAGAGAGGTACAGACATTATTTTACATCAATGCTAAGCCGTGGTTAGATGGCACTGGAGTGCTGTAAGTTCAAGCTAACACAATTTGACAACATTATCTTGAGCTTGGTGCAGTGTGCAGTGTGAACCTATCAGAATGATGCCTGGATTTCAGTGGCTAAATTAAATGGAGAGGTTACAAAGTTCTAACGAAGAGTAAATGGATTCAAAGTGTTGACTCTGCTTTCTTCCCACAGATGGGACTGGAAAGTGTGAGTTATAAGAAGAGGTTGAATAGGCTGAGACTTTTTTTCCACTGGAGTGTAGGAGGTTGAGGGGTGACTTTACAGAGGTTTATAAAATAATAAGGGGCACATTTGAGGCAAGAAGGTCTTTTCCCTAGGTTAGGTGAGTTCAAAACAAGGGGGCATATTTTTAAGATGAAAGCAGAAAGATTTAAAGTTCTGAGGAAGGGTTGCCGGACTCAAAACATTAACTTTGATTTCTCTTCACAGATGCCGCCAGACCTGCTGAGCTTTTCCAGCAACTTCTGATTGTGTTTCTGATTTACAGCATCCGCCGTTCTTTCAGTTTTTAAGATTTAAAAGGGACCTGAAGGTCAACATTATTGTGCAGAGGTTGATTCATGTGTGGAATGAACTGCCAGAGGAAATGGTAGATGCAGGTACAGTTACAACATTTGAAAGACATTTGGACAGGTACATGAATAGGAAAGATTTAAAGGGATATGAGCCAAACGCAGGTAAATGGGGCTAGTTTAGTTTGGGAACATGGTTGGCATGGACAAGTTGGACAAGGGTCTGTTTCCACGCTGTATGATGCTATGATTCTATGTGGGTGGGCCTGCTGAGTTTCACCAGCAATTTCTGTTTTTGTTTCATTTCTACAGCATCCACAGTTCTTTGTCTTATTGTACCCAAACTGTTCATTGGAGTTGAGAAGATTACAGGGTGCTTTGGTCAAATTCTTTCAAGATACTAAAGGGAGCAGAACAGTAGATAGAAATCAATTAGTTTGCTGTTTTGGGGTGTCTAGGCCAAAGGGCCAGTGTCTAAACATTAAAGCCAAACTGTTCAGGAGTGAAATTAGGAAACACTTTCTTTCAGTAAGGGATGGATGTTTGCAGTTTTCTTCTGCAAACAGCAATTAATGCTGGACCAATTGTCAATTTTAAATCTAAGATTGCTAGATTTTGTTCACTGACAGTACAAAGGGATATGGGCTAGAGGAGGGTATGTGGAGTTTGGTGGCAGGTCTTAAGCAATAAAAGCCCTCGTCCTCGTGTTCCTCTGTTCTCTACCGAAATCTGAATGGGCTAATAGTGGATGTATTGAGATTGTGATGACCACTCAACAGGAGCTTGAACTTCCTATTTTATTAAGCATTCTACTAGACACTGGATTGGAGAATAGATTAAATATTGTGTTGGTACGCATCATGCACCACTGAACTGGGAACAATGCAGAACATTGCACTGCAATTAGACTGAATACTCTATTCGGTGGAACCTCTGCTAGACAACCAGGCATTATCTTACAGACCGTTCTGAATGGGGGACGTCTGCAGGCGCTTAAATGTGGGGAAGTTACTGAGCAGTGTATCTGGGGACACGGAATGTATTCATATGGTATTCGGGAACCATAGGCGGGGATTGTATTTGGGCAGTGTCCTGGGCAGTACTGGGGACGCAGTATTTGACTGGGGTTGGGGAGGGTGCTGTCCTTCGCCTTGCATGAATTTTGGGAACGGTGCGAAGTGAAATCGTCTCTACCCCACCCCAGCTCAGGCACAGACACCGGTTCCCAAGCCAACGCTGAAGCTGCACATTGTGCTGGGAAATCACATGTGAGGGGGTGGGTTCGTACATTTCGCTCGCTGTCTGTCTGTGTCAGTGTGTGTGCAATCGGGACATGTGTTAGCACCAGCTTCCCAGCGATGTGAGCTATTCCTCAAGATCAAGACCTTTAAGACCAGGAGGTAACACCCAATATCTACTCCCTATGAAGAAATCGGCTTCCTTGTGCAAACTTCAGGTAAAGAGATCATTCGTCCGGCACATGATGATCCTTGTGCGGGGGTTTGTAAGAGCGGAACGTTGCTGTAAAATGGAATGCAAAAGTAAGAAATAATCATTTGAGAGCGGATGCGTAGTGTTGGGGCTGGGTTCACCTGAAATCGGAAGAAGAAACGAGTTTATTTATCATCAGTTCATTAGGGTCCATCTTTCAATTCTGCTTTCACTTTCTCACGCGAGTGTCGCTGTTGTGTTCTTTCGTGGCTTTGTATTTTACATAAGTTCAGCTTTTAAGTCGGTTCTAGATCTGTCTTCTCTGTGTGTGTGTGTGTGTGTCCAGTTTAGTACCCCTTGCTTATGTTACGCCTCAGGTCAGGGGGAGAGTGTGGGTCCGGAACGCATGGCCTCGCAGTAAGTGAGCAGCAAAGTTCGGTTTACAGCGCCCAGTCTGGGGACCGGGGAGAGCAGTCTGTGCTTGAATTTATCCCAATTCACTTCCCGGCTGGGAATGTCACTCTCCCCCATGGGGCAAGGGGTAGCAGGAAAGCGTTCAGAAGAGGGTGGCTTGTCAGAAATGACATGGAGGGAAGTGCTGTCAGAAGCAAAGAGAAAACGCTAGTGCAAACTTCAGAAGGCTTTCACACTCAAATTTACAAAAAAGATCAACTTCTCCTAACATGTCCACATGTCACTTGAATGTGCACCTCCCAGCCCAGAGGTAAGGACACTGCTAATGCACCATATGATGCTCTCTGGCCCTTGCTTACAGATACCTGCTTGTTAACCCATTAGTATAAAAATAGCTGGTGACATTCTACATCTGACAATCTTGACTTAAGTCTTGCCACCTTTACTTCCATATTATGGCCTGATGGGGAATTCCAGTTTGTATTGTATCCTTCAGATGCAAAATAAATGCATCATTTATGTGCTCAATCATTCATTTTTCAAGTAAATGCCATTTTGTTTACTAGAAATCAGAACAGAAAGTGCTGGAAATACTCAGGCAGTGTCTCTGGATGGACAGACAAGGGCTATTGATCATTCCTCAGTTCTGATGGAAAGTTATTGGGGTCAACTCTGTTTCTGTTTCCACAGATACTGCCAGACCTGCTGAGTTTCTTCAGCCCTTTCTGTTTTTATTTTGTCCTCCCTGTCTCTTTATCTCTTACCCAAAGCAAACTGGAGGGTAGGGGATGAAGAGGAATTTCTAAGAGATACAGATAAAGTGAGTTGTTATGATTTGAATTGCTTGGCCTGAAATAGGTCCAACATTAAATTTTTAAGCCAACCTGGATCATGGCATTGAACTTACAGTAGCTTTGCTCTTCTAGAGAAAGGGTCCCCAGAGTCTTCTTATACATGGAAAGGAATGATCACTGGGTTTTGGGCCAAGTGCTGGGTAGATGAAACCACAGGATGCGCTGAATGGCCTCCTTCAACTGCATTATTCTGGCTGTAGATGTGAAGTGCGTTGTTACTTTTTTTGCCTAGTACTAGCATAAGGCCTGAATGATGTTACATTCTTGAAATGAAGAGCCATTCAACTCAACTGGTTCATGCCTATGACCATAAGACCGTAGGATATAGGAGAAGAATTAGGCTATTCTGTCCATTAGTCTTCTCTGCTATTCAATCATGGCTGATATGTTTCTCAACTCCATTCTGCTGCCTTCCCCCGTAATCCTTGATTTCTGCACAAGTCTCTTCCCACCTTACCCTATCTCACTCTGTCAACATTTCCTCCCATTCCTTTCTTTGTACAAGCACTGAGGAAGGTAGTGGTGTCGTAGTAATGCCCCTAGGTCAGGAGAGATAGGGTGATGTTCTGGGGGCATGGGTTTGAGTCCACCATGGAAAATGGTAAAATTTAATTTCAATTTTTGGGGAAAAAAAGGAATTAAAAGCCAGTTCAATTGTAACCACTGTTGTTAAAAATTCATTGGGTTCAGTAATACCCTTCAGGAAAGGAAATCTTTGCCTGGCCAGGAATAAATGTGATTCTCAGCCACGGAGCAGTGAAGTTAAATCTTAAATCTCAAATATTGACCTTGCTAGTGATGCCCATACAAGAATTAAAAAAAGCAATTGGGTGCCCCTTAAATGCATTATTGTTTGATTTTTTTTTGCTTGATTAGGGATTCCCCCTAAAGACACTGGCCAGGAGCTCATTAATAGAGCTGGAACTGGCTGAATCCAATGTTTATCTAACCTCAGGTTTAAAACTTCTTTTCCCTGCCGTCATTCGGGAAGTCCTTTCAGCTCTCCAGTCTATAACTGGAAGTTTGAAATGCTCTGTCATTAGTTGTTTAGGGCTTCAATGTATTCTGGAATAGGAAAACGACAGAATCAGGTGCAGAACTGGTAGAGGAAGTGGTGGATGCAGGTACAGTTACAACATTTAAGAGACATTTGGCTAAGTACATGAATAGAAAAGGTTTGGAAGGATATGGGCCAAGTGCAGGCTGGTGGGACTAGTTTTGTTCGGGATTATTGTCAGTGTAGACTGGTTGGACCGAAGGGTCTGTTCCTGTACTGTATGACTCTATGACTGATTACTGACTGAAAAGTGAAAATGAATGAATATTTCCTTCACTAATGAGCTGGCAGATCACTGCAACAACTATTTGCATTTACCTAGCACCTTGAATGCTATAAAATGTTCCAAGGTGCTTAAGGAAAATAGAAAGGAGGAATGTCGGATTGGCCATAATCCTATTGAATGACAGACCAGGCTGGAGAGGCCGATTGGCCTACTCCTGTTCCTATTTCTTATGGCCTTAAGAAGAAACCATCAACGATATCAGTCAGCCTGGGGTTGGGCGGTTTTTGTTGTGGGCTGGTGTCAGGAATGCGTATCGCATCATTGGTTTGGTAGGAATAGGATTGAGGGAGTTTGAACTCGGGTTCATGGCCAAGGTGAGCTTGGAAAGGGAATGAAAGAATTTGAAAGGAAGACTTATGTGTACATTGCATTCCTCACAATCACTGCAGACCTCAAAGCACTTTATAACCAAATAAATACTTCTGAGCTGTGGTCATGTTGTAATGTAGGATAAGAGAGAAACCAAAGAAAGGAGGTGAGTTTAGGAACAGTGCAAGATGTCGGTGGTGGGGGTCGGGATGGGGGGGGGGGGGGGTGGAGCGGTGGTGGAATTTGGTTGGCTGGACTCAGGGAAAGTAGGGAAGAGGCAAAAACAGATGACCAAATGGCCTCAGCCTTGGTCGCAATAAAGCTTATGAATTCCTTGTATTTGTTGTCGGAGGTGAAGATGGAAATCATGAGGCGAGAGGTGAAAAAGGGGCTATTTCAATGGATCAAATATCAAGCATATTTGAGATATTCATAATCAATTTGTCCAGAAGTATTATGACACACTCAGGGAATGCTGGAGAAACTCAGCTGGTGTGTCAGCACCTGAGGAGAGAGAAACAAAGTCAACATTTTGAGTTTGGAATGGGCCTTCTTCAAAACTTCCTCTTTGTATGTTATGACGTTTCTCTGGAGTAGCTAGGACTCGAACCCAGGCCTTCTGACTCAGAGGAAGGAACACTGCAACTGCACTGACTGTACAGTTTCTTCCGACAGATTAACTATAAGGAAAAGCTAGCTGTGGTTCTCCTCTGGAGAAAAGTGAAGATTAATTGGTGACTTACTAAATATACTTAAAGCTATGAAACTGCCATGGTCCAACTGGATTGAATGAACTGTTTGGTCCTGAACCTTCCATGTAATATATTTCTATAAACACAGAAATTCAGCAACTATGTATTTCAGTAATACACAGTGTAGAAGCCATTCGGAGGGGAAGACACCTGGGAGTAACTTATAATCCAAATTTAGTGTAGGATTTGAAACTGCATTTGCTTTTCATTCACTCAATGAAGAAGAATAGCAGTGGTCAATATGTCACATATTTGAACAGTCAACCTTAATTATAGCTATAGGCATGGCCGGGCAACTGTGAAAACTTCCTAAAACACAAACAAACATCTCAACCACAACTTCAGAGAAAGGTCACTGTTGCATCATTTCTGAGATGTTAAAATTAGAATATATATTCAAGACATTGCAATGCACCCACATGTCTGAGCATTTTTTGTAAGTGTTTCTCTTTTACGGTGGAAATAATGTTTCTATTGTAAGGGAAGGTAGCTAAAGACATGAGGGAGAAAGGATTGAAAGGTGATGGGGACTGGACTGGATGAAGAGCAGGGGGAGAACATTCCATTAGAGAAGGAAGATCACCATATACTAGCTGGCCCAAATGGTCTGTTTCTGTACTCTACATTCTATGGAATTTCCAGCCCCGGGCAGTGAAGATGAAAATCTATCCTAGAGTGCACAAATGCTATCCCAAGTGTGAGGAACAAGTTGAGGTGTGCTGCCCCTTCAGAACCATATCTCTGTTAGCAGCAGCTCCTTTGCTTTTCTCTTTGAAAGTGGCCTATCAGGAAGGAACAGGGGTGACATGCAGCAGTGGAAGTCAGCACAAGAGAAAGCGGGAGAAAAAGGATCATGTCTGACCTTTTGGTAATCTAGTGATAAATGACCAAAGAGGTATGTTTCCTGTGTCTTCTCTGTGAAATATTTCTTAGCTTCTGTGCAATATTAGAACATAGAACATAGAACAGTACAGCACAGTACAGGTCGCTCGGCCCACAATGTTGTGCCGAACTTTTACCCTAATCCTAAGGTCTATCTAATCTCCACCTCTACCTTATACTATCATCCATATGCCTACCTAATATCCGCTTAAATGCCCCTAATGAGGCCGACTCCACTACCCTCTCCGGCAATGCATTCCACGCCCTGACCACTCTCTGAGTAAAGAACCTACCTCTGACGTCTCCCCTGTATCTACCTCCACTCACTTCAAAACTATGCCCCCTTGTAATGGCTACCTCCACCCTAGGAAAAAGTCTCTGGCTGTCTACTCTATCTATACCTCTGATCATTTTGTACACCTCTATCAAGTCACCTCTCATCCTTCGTCATTCTAAAGAGAAAAGCCCTACTCTCTCAACCTTTCCTCGTAAGACATTCCCTCCATTCCAGGCAACATCCTGGTAAATCTCCTCTGCACCTTTTCCAACGCTTCCACATCTTTCCTATAATGAGGCGACCAGAACTGGACACAATACTCCAGATGTGGCCGAACCATACAATATTGTATGTTTTAAGTGGGGTGGAATGGTGGCTAGCACTGCTGCCTCACAGTATCAGGGATCCAGGTTCGATTCCAGCCTCGGGTGACTGTCTGTGTGGAGTTTGCGCATTCTCTCCGTGTCTGTGTAAGTTTCCACCGGGTGCTGTCGTTTCCTCCTACAGTCCAGTTAAGTGGATTGGCCATGCTAAATTGCCCATAGTCTCCAGGGATGTGCAAGTTGGGTGGACTGGCTGTGGGAAACAAAGGGATGGAGGGTCTGGGCGGGATGCTCTTCAGAGGGATGGTGTGGACTTGATGGGCCAAATGGCCCTCTTCTGCACTGTTGCAATTCTATAAAGTTATTGCAAGTGTGGTAAAGATACCTGAGTTAACACACCCCAAGATTGCAGTGATAGTAAGAACTGCCGATGCTGGAGTCAGAGATAACACAGTGTGGAGCTGGAGGAACACAGAAGGCCAGGCAGCATCAGAGGAACAGGAAAGCTGACTTTTCGGGTCCCTGAAACGTCAGCTTTCCTGTTCCTCTGACGCTGCCTGGTCTGCTGCGTTCCTCCAGCTCCACACTGTGTTATCCAAAATTACAGTGTCTTTCTATTTTCAGAATCTGAAGTTTAAGGTTTTTCCTTATGAATTGTAAAATCTAAAGTCCAAGTATCATGCTTCACCTACTAATGAGACTGAGGCCACCCACTATTTTAATGCCTGGAGTCTCTGTTCAGACTTAACCCCAGCTTACTGTGTCACTGTTGTTCTATCTCCACAAGCCTCTAGAAAGATGCGGCTCACCTCAACAGTTTGACATAGATTGTCAGTCTTGCTCAGGGATAGCCATGCTGGAAGTTGAAGTATTAACATAGGTGACATTGGGATCCCCTGTTGAGTTTACCATTAAAATGTGCTTCAGTGGTAAAGTTTTCTCACTGATCCAGTTATGCCATAGCTGATCTGCGTGTGGTTTGTAATCAGAGTTAATTGCCCAAAAGTATTACATTATAAACACTGGTTTTCTTCCTCATGGAGCAATTGAAAGTTGTTAAACATCCCACTGTAACCTGATCATATTCATGTGCATTATCCTGCTATGTATGCATAAAAGGAGACTTCTATGATACTAATTGTAATAAAAATAATGAATTTGACTCGCCCTGAATCCTAACTTTTGTAGACATGTATAAAATGTAAAACAAAGCAACAGGCCATTCAGCCCAATTGGTCATGCCATGCATGAGTTTTCTACTGTCCCTTTTCATTCAAGCCTATTTGATTATTCTTATCAACAACAAAAACAAAGTTGCTGCAAAAGCTCAGCCGGTCTGGCAGCATCTGTGAAGGAGAAAACAGAGTTAACGTTTCGGGTTCGGTGTTTAACTCTGTTTTCTCCTTCACAGATGCTGCCAGACCTGTTGAGCTTTTGCAGCAACTTTGTTTTTGTTCCTGATTTACAGCATCCGCAGTTCTTTAGGTTTTTATTGATTATTCTTATGTTTTTTTTCCTCAATTACTTATCTAGCTTTCCCATAAGTGTGTTAGCGATATTCACAACCTCTAATCTTGGTTTCCCAACAATTGGAAACATCTTGTTTATTGTCAAAATCATTGCCAAGCCAATTTGGGATCTTAAAGATTCCCTATCCTTTGCGGTTCCTCTAACAAACTGAACGATGAAAGATAACAGATTAGAAGAGCAGCAGCCTTAAAGAAGAGTTGTTGAAATGTTTAGATGGACACAAATCTGCATATTGATATGGAATGATCTGCATTAGAAATCACAATCTAGCAATAACCTGCTGTCCATCCAGAATAATCGACGTTCTGTGGTCTTTGTGTTGTCCCATTTTACCAAAGAAAAATATAATAACAGCTGGGATTCAGTACGTTACAATTATGTTACTGATGCAACCAGATCTTCTGCTATATTGCACAATTCCTTGATGACACAATTGATGAGTTATGTTGCAAATAATCCTTTATAAAAAGCATGATTTTTGAAGTGCTTTATTCCAGTGATCATTATTACTTCTCAGAATAAAATAACTTGCATTTTTGTAGCACACCATCATATCCTCAGGGCATCCCACAATATGCCCCAGAGAATCAATTACAGTCACGATGTAGCCACAGTCGTCTTGTAGATCAACATAACATCAGACAGCTGTGGAATAAATAACCTTAATCTGCCCATGTGAGTTGAGAGTTGCAGTTATACCAGATCACTGAAAAAGAGATAACAAGGTCCAAAGCTGGATGAACACAGCAGGCCAAGCAGCATCAGAGGTGCAGGAAAGTTGACGTTTCGGGCCTAGACCCTTCTTCATAAATGGGGGAGGGGAAGGGGGTTCTGAAATAAATAGGGAGAGAGGGGGAGGCTGCTAGAAGATGGATAGAGGAGAAGATAGGTGGAGAGGAGACAGACAGGTCAAGGAGGCGGGGATGGAGCCAGTAAAGGTGAGTGTAGGTGGGGAGTTAGGGAGGGGATAGGTCAGTCCAGGGAGGACGGACAGGTCAAGGGGGTGGGATGAGGCTAGTAGGTAGGAGATGGGGCTGGGGCTTGAGGTGGGAGAAGGGGATAGGTGGGAGGAAGGACAGGTTAGGAAGGCGGGGACAAGCTGGGCTGGTTTTGGGATGCGGTAGGGGGAGGAGAGATTTTGAAGCTTGTGAAGTCCACATTGATAACATTGGGCTGCAGGGTTCCCAAGCGAAATATGAGTTGCTGTTCCTGCAACCTTCAGGTGGCATCGTTGTGGCACTGCAGGAGGCCCAGGATGGGCATGTCATCTGAGGAATGGGAGGGGGAGTTGAAATGGTTCGCAACTGGGAGGTGCAGTTGTTTAGTGCGAACCGAACGTAGGTGTTCCGCAAAGCGGTCCCCATGCCTCCGCTTGGTTTCCCCAATGTAGAGGAGGCCACAACGGGAACAGCGGATACAATATACCATATTAGCAGATGTGCAGGTGAATATCTGCTTGATGTTGAAGTTCTTGGGGCCTGGGATGGGGGTGAGGGGGGAGGTGTAGGGTCAGGTGTAGCACTTCCTGCGGTTGCAGGGAAAAGTGCCGGGTGTGGTGGGGCTGGAGGGGAGTGTGGAGCGGACAAGGAAGTCACGGAGAGAGTGGTCCCTCCGGAAAGATGACTGTATCGGCGCCGCCTCATGCTCCCGCAAGGAGCTCGAACAGTTCATCCACTTCACCAACACCTTCCACTCCAACCTTAAGTTCACCTGGACCATCTCTGATACCTCTCTCTTGTTCCTGGACCCCTCTGTTTCCATCTCTGGCAACCACCTGGAAACCGATATCCATTTCAAGCCCACCGACTCCCACAGCTACCTAGAATACACCTCCTCCCACCCACCTTCCTGCAAAAATGCCATCCCCTATTCCCAATTCCTTCATCTCCGCCGCATCTGCTCCCAGGACGAGGCATTCCACTCCCGTACATCTCAGATGTCCTCGTTTTTCAAAGACCGCAACATCCCCACCTCAGTGGTCGAGAACGCCCTCGATCGTGTCTCCCGCTTTTCCCGCAACTCATCCCTCACACCTCCTCCCCGCAATAACAACCAAAACAGAATCCCCCTTGTCCTCACGTACCACCCCACCAACCTCCGGATCCAACGCATCATCGTCCGACACTTCTGCCATCTGCAATCCGACCCCACCACCAAAGACATTTTTCCCTCCCCACCCTTATCTGCTTTCCGGAGGGACCACTCTCTCCGTGACTCCCTTGTCCGCTCCACACTCCCCTCCAGCCCCACCACACCCAGCACTTTTCCCTGCAACTGCAGGAAGTGCTACACCTGTCCCCACACCTCCCCCCTCACCCCCATCCCAGGCCCCAAGAACATCAAAATCAAGCAGATGTTCACCTGCACATCTGCTAATGTGGTATACTGTATCCGCTGTTCCCGTTGTGGCCTCCTCTACATCAGGGAAACCAAGCGGAGGCTTGGTGACCGCTTTGCGGAACACCTACGCTCGGTTCGCACTAAACAACTGCACCTCCCAGTTGCGAACCATTTCAACTCCCCCTCCCATTCCTCAGACGACATGTCCATCTTGGGTCTCCTGCAGTGCCACAACGATGCCACCTGAAGGTTGCAGGAACAGCATCTCATATTTCGCTTGGGAACCCTGGTATCAATGGTATCAATGTGGACTTCACAAGCTTCAAAGTCTCTCCTCCCCCGACCGCATCCCAAAACCAGCCCAGCTCGTCCCCGCCTCCCAAACCTGTCCTTCCTCCCACCTATCCCCTCCTCCCACCTCAAGCCCCAGCCCCATCTCCTACCTACTAGCCTCATCCCACACCCTTGACCTGTCCGTCCTCCCTGGACTGACCTATCCCCTCCCTAACTCCCCACCTACACTCACCTTTATGGCTCCATCCCCACCTCTTTGACCTGTCTGTCTCCTCTCCACCTATCTTCTCCTCCATCCATCTTCTATCCGCCTCCCCCTCTCTCCCTATTTATTTCCGAACCCCCTTCCCCTCCCCCATTTGTGAAGAAGGGTCTAGGCCCGAAATGTCAGCTTTCCTGCTCCTCTGATGCTGCTTGGCCTGCTGTGTTCATCCAGCTCTACACCTTGTTATCTCAGATTCTCCAGCATCTGCAGTTCCTACTATCACTAAAAAAGAGTCCCACTTCCATCAAATGACGACGTGGTGCCTTTTACATCTACCTAAACAGACACCTAGTGTGCCTCATTCTGACACTGCATCAGAACACAGAACCTCAGACTCTGCAGTACTCTCTCAGTACTGAAGTACTAACTTCAGATTATGTGCTGATGTCCTGCAATAGGACATGAATCCGTAAGGTTTGAGAACAAAGCAGCTATAATTGAGCTAAGCTGAGTTAGTTATCAGGAGGTTGCTTTGTGTTCCCAATGCAGCAGCAAGTATATCCACCATTGTGCTTCACATTCTGTCAGGGTGCTGAAGAGGACTCAATATTTGTAAAATTATTCACCAGCAAGGTTTCCCAACTTTCATGAGGAGCAGGATCAGCAAGACGGAAATAAAGCATTTTCTAATTTTTAAAAATCGATTATTCCCAAACAATTCTGTACTTGGTTACGGTTAATATTTTCACTCCACAGCTTCCAACTATTGTCTTTCTAAAATCATAACTGTTTACAATCCCACTCCCACTTCCTTTCACCATGTCCTCTCTCCTTCCTCAACTCCTCACATTCACAAACAACAGCCTTTCACTCTGTTTGCCTGGGGAGAAATCTTAAGTTGGAGGCTACAATTTCTAAATTGCATTCTCTCCACAAAGGGAAACATCCTGTCAGCGTCCACCTGGCCAACTCCCCTCAGGATCTGATAAGTTTCAATAAAATCATTTCTCATTCTTTTAAACTCCAATTGATATAGACCCCGCCCTGTCCAATCTTTCTTTGTAAGATAACCTTCTGCCTTCCAATCCAGGTATTAGTTGAGTGAGCCTTCTTTAAAATGCCTCTAATCCATTTACATCTCTTTTTAAATACAAAATCCACAACTGTATATGGAACTGGTGTGGTCTCACCAACAATGCAACAAAACCAAACTGCATTCATATTTTTAATTTTTTTCTAATAGCTACGGAGTTTTACCAGAGAACGACAAAGCATAGGATTCAGGAAACCATAATTAATGAGGGAAAAAGAAGATTGAGTGCACAAAAGCTTGGGGTCAAAAGAATAGAGTGTTTGGTAGTAGGGTATGGATGATTATGGAGATGGGGATAACAGGCATTGGATCTGATAAGATTAATGTTACTCTCTAACATAATTTCTTACGAAATAAGTGTGTCCTGTACAACATTACATGGTTCTCCAAAGTTATTCTCTGCACATTTATTGGCAGAACTATATTTGTCATTCCCCTTTTTGCCCTAACTCCCTTCAGTGCAACAATCGTGCTCAACAGACTGGAAGTAAAATTGAGAGAACAAATACCTCAGTTCATTATTATTAATTCTAATGGCTAATTATTAACTTTTATAGAACATAGAACATAGAACATTACAGCGCAGTACAGGCCCTTCGGCCCTCGATGTTGCGCCGACCTGTGAAACCAATCTGAAGCCCATCTAACCTAAACTATTCCATTATCATCCATATGTTTATCCAATGACCATTTAAATGCCCTTAAAGTGGGCGAGTCTACTATTTTTGCAGGCAGGGCATTCCACGCCCTTACTACTCTCTGAGTAAAGAACCTACCTCTGACATCTGTCCTATATCTATCACCCCTCAATTTAAAGCTATATCCCCTCGTGCTAGCCATCACCATCCGAGGAAAAAGGCTCCCACTGTCCACCCTATCTAATCCTCTGATGATCTTGTATGTCTCTATCAAGTCACCTCTTAACCTTCTTCTCTCTAACGAAAACAGCCTCAAAACCCTCAGCCTTTCCTCATAAGACCTTCCCTCCATACCAGGCAACATCCTGGTAAATCTCCTCTGCACCCTTTCCAATGCTTCCACATCCTTCCTATAATGCGGTGACCAGAACTGTACGCAATACTCCAAGTGCGGCCGCACCAGAGTTTTGTACAGCTGCAACATGACCTCATGGCTCCGAAACTCAATCCCTCTACCAATAAAACCTAACATACTGTACGCCTTCTTAACAACGCTATCAACCTGGGTGGCAACTTTCAGTGATCTATGCACATGGACACCGAGATCTTTCTGCTCATCCACACTACCAAGAATCTTACCATTCGCCCAGTACTCTGTATTCCTGTTACTCCTTCCAAAGTGAATCACCTCACACTTTTCCGCATTAAACTCCATTTGCCACCTCTCAGCCCAGCTCTGCAGCTTATCTATGTCCCTCTGTAACCTGCAACATCCTTCCGCACTATCCACAACTCCACCGACTTTGGTGTCATCCGCAAATTTACTAACCCATCCTTCTACGCCCTCATCCAGGTCATTTATAAAAATGACAAACAGCAGTGGCCCCAAAACAGATCCTTGAGGTACACCACTAGTAACTGAACTCCAGGATGAACATTTCCCATCAACCACCACCCTCTGTCTTCTTACAGCTAGCCAATTTCTGATCCAAACCGCTAAATCACCCTCAATCCCATGCCTCCGTATTTTCTGCAATAGCCTACCATGGGGAACCTTATCAAACGCTTTACTGAAATCCAAATACACCACATCAACTGCTTTACCCTCATCCACCTGTTTGGTCACCTTCTCGATATATTTATGAAACAATTCTTAGAACATTCAGCTTCACTTTAACTAAGAAAAATTTTGCAAATCCTTCATCTAACAGTGACTTGGATGGGGTACTGATTAGATCATGCCTGGCTCACAATGAGATGGTAAGGAGAGTATTATTTTGGCTTTGCCATAACTGAATTTGAAGTGTCCAAACTTTCCAGTCAATGTTTAGATGTCAAAGTATAATTTACATAAGATGGGGACTTCCCCTTCAAACATTTTTATTATAGCTCAGACAGAATACACCTCCATTGGTGGCGAATGACCTGTGGCTCTGTGCTGCTCAATGTCATACACAATGAAAGTTACTTTTGTTTGAATTGTTTTTGGATTTCTTTTTCCCCAATGGATTTGGTTTTCCATCAGTCCTTTATAACATAGCATTAAGAATTGTCAGTCTCTTGCTCACAGCACTGTAACATTAAGATTGCTTCTAATTCCTCACTTGCTGTTTACTATACATCGGTGCCCATTTCTCTCCGGCTGGCAATGTGAAGAGGCTGCGTTCGCATCTAGTCTCTCAGTTACAAATATGTTAATTCTAGGTTTTACCTCTCCAATATGATGGCAGTATGATGGTTATTGATGAAATTTAAACCAGAGTTTTTTTTTCAAGCGATTAAGCATTTCAAAACTTATACTTAAGTATTTTGGACGTTTCAAAAATGTCATTTTTGTGGGGAAGAACTGACTTTGAATCTGTGTTTTCCAAAACTCTTTAATGCTGGATTTTTATCCCCTCAGCTTCTCAGTCAGTTGTAGACTCATTGCCAAAGGTGAATTGCCACAATCGACAATATTGTTGTATCTTGAGACTGCCAAGATGGTGGACGATAAATGTTCTGGACCTTGACATTTTTCCCATTAATAATTCCTGTAGTCCTCATTTATTGACAATGTGTTAATAAATATTAGCCGTCATCCCATAATTAAGCATCTTGTAGAACAATAACACTTGGTCCTTAAATTTCAGTCTAGATTCACGCATCAAAAATTTGGCTCAGCACATGTTTCCTGCAAGATTTCCCATTCTTATTTCCTTCAAAAATCTTGTTGATTTATAAAACTCTACAGCGGGCAAAGAAACCACTCAATTATTACGTAAAAACACTGCTGTTATAAATTAGAGATGATCATCAAATGTATCCGTCTCCCCCCCCAACCCTTTGAATCTTGAGTGCCAAACTGCAGGGAAGGATGGCTATGGTATGGCAAGTTTGCAGATTCAGTGCCAATATAAATATGGTCATGACTCTAAACCAATGAAAGATAAAAAGTGCAAAGAGAGCAGCAAAGAACGAAAAAACTATCTTGCATTCTCACAGTGCATTTCATAGATTCAGGATTCGGCAAAGCACATTTTTATCATTGTAGTATTTTTGAACTGTAGTAACAAGCAAATTGACACTGCAGTATGCACACAGCAAGCTCCCATAAACAACAACAACAAAAATGACCAGTGAATCTACTTCTGAAATTCTGATCCCTGTATTCTCTTGATGGCTACTCACTGTCTTAACTCCAAACTCTATAGCCAACTAACAAATAATATATTAAATTTGTGATGCATTACGTACATCCTTCATGGTCTGCCAAATAGAGTCACATTTGCACCCCAGCATGCCTACCTCTAGCTGGATCTTTGCAGGATCCAAAAATTTCAGTACCCTTCATGTAAGCCATGCCTGACCAATACAACCTGAATGTGGCAGATTGGTTCAGTTAAGCCTGGTCATGTGTTTTGGGTTAAAATGGGAGTTTACGTCAATGGGAAGGCAGTAAAGCGTGTGGGCAAACAGAGATATAGGAAGTAAAATGCACCAGATGTCTGAATGCAGGTAAAGCCATATAAAAGGCTAACATAATATGGAATTTTGTAAATATGACAGGGAGTGTAGGAATAAAAATACAAAAATAAATGTATGTATAATATTGGTCAAACTACAGATTGAGTATTGTGTAGTTTTGCCACATCCCTATAGAGAATGCCATAGGAAAATATAACACAGGAACAGGAATAGGTCATTTGGCCCTTCAGTAAGATCATGGCTGCACCAGCCTTCAGTAAGATCATGGCTGACCTAGTGTGGTCTCCACTACATTTTCCTAACTGCACTTCATAATCCTTAACACTCTTATCAATCAAAACTCTACCTCGTTTAGCTTTGAATAAATTTAATGACCCAGAATCCACAACCAGAGTGTCCAGAACCAGGGATCACAGTCTAAAGATACAGGGTAAACCATTTAGGACTGAGATGAGGAGAAATATCTTCACACAGCGAGTGATGAACCTGTGATATTCAGAAAGTGGTTGAGACTAATTCATCAAGTGTTTCAAGAAGGAGTTAGATATAGTTCTCAGAGCTAAAGGGATCAAAGTGTATGGGGAGAAAAGGGAACAAGTTACTGAGCAGGATGATTGGCCATGATCATATCAAATGACAGAGTAGGCTCAAAGGGCCGAATGGACTACTGCTCCTATTTTCAACATTTTTATGTGCATCTTCTGGTGAAAAGAATTTCACACTCTATTGATTCTCTGGCAGAAACAAAATCTCTCATTCTTAAACTACGTTCTTTAGTTTTAGTCCGCTCCAAAACAGGAAACATCTTCCTGGTATCAATCATTTCAGCCACCTTCAAGATCTAATGTGTTTCAATAAGATCACACCTCATTCTTCTAAATGCCAGTGGATTTAGGCCTAACCACTTCAATTAATCTTCAGAAGATAACCCTTCACACTAGGGACGTCAAGTAAATACTCTCTGAACTGCTTCTAGAGTATTTATATCTTTTCTTTAAATAAGGAGACCAAACCGTACACAACAATCCAGATATGGTCTGACCAGTGTCCCATACAGTTGCAGCAAATCTTCCCTACTTTCACATTCCTTTTCCCTTGAAATAAATCACAATATTTTGTTGCCTTCCTAATCACTTGGTGCACCTCCACACTAACTTTATGTGATTCATTTACCAGGACACCCAAATACCTCTTACTATTGATTTCTCCAGTCACTCTCCATTTTAATTATATACTGCTTTTCTATTCTTCCTGATAAAATGGACAAATTTAGATTTAGATACTACAATTCCATCTCACTCAACGTGTTCATATCCTTTTGTAAACTCACTAACTCCTCTTGACAATATACTTTCTCACCCGTCTTAACATCATTAGCAAGTGTAACTATCATACATTTAGTAGCTTCATCCAAATGATTGACATGGATTGTGAATAGTCGAGGTCCAAGCACTGGTCCCTGTGGCACTCTACTAGTTGTTGCTTTCCAACCTAATAAAGAACTACTTATCCCAACTTTCTGCTTTCTGTTAGCTAACCAATCATTAATCTCATACTAATATATTACTCCCCATACTATGCACTCTTACCGTGTCCAACAAGCTTTAATATGGCACCTTATCATATATGTTTTGGAAATCCAAGTATCTACATCTACCAGTTCCCCTCTGTCCACTGGAAATGCTCCATTGTGAAAACGCTGTAATAGATTGGTTAAACATGATGTCCTCTATCCAAAGCTTTGTTAGCTTTGCCTGATCGCATTGCGATTTTTAAAAAGAAATCCCATTATAACCTCCTTAATAATGGATTCTCATACTTTGCCTTATCTTAGTCCAAGTCCTTATCAAAATCAGACTGAGAGTGCGGCATTCACTAAGGTCATGCTGTGGATGGGTAGTTTTCAGTACGAAATGAGACTTAAGATACTGGAAGTATTTGCATTGCAGCAAGTAAACTAAAATTAGATTTGATGTAGGTTATTGTAGAAAAATGAGGTGGATTAGATATTAAGATGCTGAGGTACATAATGATATAACCGTAACACCAGCAACCATGTGTGAGAAACTGTGAAGAAAGGATGGAACAATTTGCTTTAGTGAGAAATGTGCTGACAGAGAACAGTATCATGTGCAATGATGTCAATGAAAGAGCTTTCAGAAAACTAACAAGACCAGTCAATCATAGAAAAGGGAAAACCAATGCAGGTCACAAACTGTCAGCAAAGAGGAGAGCTACTTCCCCTATATTGAGAATTGGAACCCTCAAGCTACAAGGCTCATGGCAACACAAACCAGTTAGTAATGCTACAAAGAGTTTTGGTAGACTGAAGAGGAAATAAGGGAGATTTCCTTTGGTTAGTGTGGCAGTGTCAAGAGGGTCATCAATTTAAAATGATTGTTGACAGAGTAAGGAGAGTATTTGGAAGAAATTGTTTTACACAGAGATTGTTTTAGCACGGACTGCTGTGCTACAGGAAATAGTTGAGCTGAGATTAGTGGACTGGTTTGAGACAAATTGGATAAAACTTTGAAGAAGAATGAGATGCCAAACCATGTGCATTGGACAGCGAGGATAACTTTGGATTGCTCCAGCAAAAGAGCCAGCAAAGATACAATGATGGAAGTAGCCTTTCCTCTGCTATAAATAAACATGTTTCCATTAGTATTTGCTGATTCCTAAAGCAGTGAAGATTAAGGTCCCCGATTCCATTTCCTTCCCTCTGCTTCCAGTCCGGTGCTTTCTTATCACAGTTAAGTAAGATATCTTCCCAAATAAGATTGGGAATCCACAGCTGTGCTCCCTTCTGTCACGTAAGACATGTGCTTGCACATGTATATACACACACACACACAGACACACACGCACACAGACACACACACACACAGACACACACACACCGACAGACATCCACACACACACACACAGACATACACTTTTTCCCTTGCAATTAATCAGAGTCTTTCAGCCTTCACTGAATTGTGCAGAAGGAAGCCATTCAGCCCATTGTGTCTGCACGAGCTTTCTAATTATTTTAACTCAGTGCCAATCTCCCATCCTTTCCCCATAACCCTGTGCATTGTTTCCATATAAATAATCATCTAGTGACCTCTTGGATGCCTCGATTGTGCCTCCGCAAAAATGCCTGGGAGTGAATTGCAAACCCAAAACGCTCGCTGTGTAAAAAATCTTTTTCTCACCCTGCATCTACTTCTTTAGCAACACTCTTTTTAAACTGTGCAGAACTGTCCAAAGATATGCTGGTTAGGTGGATTGCCCATGATTAAAAAATGCCCCGTAGTGTGCAGGATAAATGGGTTAGCCATGGCAAAAAACCCCATGTAGGGTAATGGGGATGGGGTGGGGTAGTGTTGGGTCTCGAAGGGTCAGTTCAGACTTGATGGGCTGAATGGCCTTTTTCTGCACTGCAGGGTTCGATGATTCTATTCTATGTGCCCTCTGGTTTTCGATTCTTTTACAGGCGTGAACAGTTTCTCCCTATTCTGCTTATGATTTTGAAAACCTCCATTCCTATAAAACCTCCTACAGACCTAACCTCTCCAATCTTGCCTCATAACTGAAGTGCCTCATCCCTGGAACCATTCTTGTAAAACTCAACTACACACTCTTTCAGCACGGTGCAGAACAGACCTAACCTGGCCCCTGTATATTAGCTAACCATGGCTCAGTCAGTAGAGCCATATCCCTTAGGACAGAAAGCTGTGGTTCAAATCCTGCCCTGGGATTCGAGGGATTAAGGCTGAATCCATAGTGCGGTACAGAGGGCATATTGCTCTGTTGGCGATATTGCCTTCTGGATGCAACGATAAACCAAAAGTCCACCTGCCCTGTCAAGTGGATGTAGAAGATTCCTGAGCATTGTTTCAAGGAACAGCAAAGCTGTCATTAGTGCCCTGGCCATTAATTACCCCTCAATCACATTGTGGAAAAAAACAAATGATCAGGCTGTTGGCTGGACAGCACTTTAGAACGTTCAGTGGTTACTTGTGAGAGGTACTCTACAACTACAAGACTCATTCTTTTTCAACCTTTAACAGCTCAGTTTTGCTCATACAAATGAGGTTGGTCATTGCTGGAGTTGTGCGGTCACCACCCCTCAGGCGAGGGCAGGGTTAAGAAGTTGGTATCTTCATCAGTTGCCCTTAATTGATGAGTGAATCGACAGGGACCAACAGTGGTTGTCCACAGACTAAGCTTTTCCTGCTGTTTATTTTGTTCTGTTCAGAAGAAGTCTTAATTATTTATAGATTAATAAAGATTTCTGGAGGGAAATATTTCAATGTGATATAATTAACATAGTAAACGTCTCTGCCATTTTTGGAATGAGGCTAAAAACAACGTTATTTCTGAAAGGATAACTGCACTACTTCCTACTCTCACTCATAGGGATTAAAATATGTACCATGGGATAGTAATAATGATTGACAGTATCCACTCTATCCAAAGATCCAAAACCAAAAACAGATGATCAGTGACAGCCACCTTTGAATCTCAGTGTATATCCACATTTCTGAGTTAAAATGAAGTTCCTCAACATGCCCCATCTTGCTTCTACTATGCAATCCATTACAGAGAGGAGTGGCCTCTAGCAACTCATTACACAGTGGAGTGGAAGAGAGGGACTGTCAACTATACTACTTAAGCAGATTGTACAATCGCAAGCGATATAGCCAATGCTGCTCTAACCACAATCATCCTAAATTGCATCTCCATTACGTCTGTGATATGCATGTCAAACAGTTTCACTTTTGTGCCATCGCAATAAGTCTGGGGTGAGTGGAAAAACAGTTACAGGAAAATGGATTGAAAGACTCAAACCATGCCAGGGGTCGAGCACTGGAGTAATGAAAACAAAAAAAATGCTGGAAATCACAGTGGGTTGGGCAGCATCCATGGAGAGGACAGACTAACATTTCGAGTTGACTAGAAATGTTAACTTGCTCTCTCTCCATGGATGCTGGCTGACCCACTGTGATTTCCAGCTTCTGCAGTAATTTGTTCCTAGCACTAGAGTTATGATGCTTGGACTGTTTCCAAGCAGAGATGACTAAGAAGAATTTTGAGAGAAGTTTTCCTTTAGACTATGAAAAGTGATGCTGGGGGTGTTCTGTTGGCTGGAATTTCTTTAGGATTTTTTCCAGTGGAGGCTCGGCAGGAAGTGATGTCTTCCTCTGGGCATTGAAGCCAAGTTAAGTCCCAGGAGATAAATAACTTCTCTTTGTGTTGCTAGTTCTAGGGTTCCTTCCTCCAGTTTCAGTGATCTTCTTGTTCTCTAAACCTGTTTTCAGAGAAAGCATTGGATATTCCGAGAGGGTTATTTCCTTATGAATAATTGACTATTTGTGAAGCCATTATTGTTGCATTGCTTAGTGGTATGAGTGATCAATCATCCAACATTTCAAAATACCATGTACCCACTCTGTTATTACCAATGTTTGCATTCCATGCTTTGTAACATTTGCCCTCTGTCATGTAATTGAGACAAGAAAGGCCACAGAAAGCAAAAGCAAATGCAAAGTTTTGAATAACAGGCTGAATAATTAGAAAATTTATAGCAGAAAGATATTCACATATCTGTTCACTGATGTAAAATTGGACCAAACAGAGAAAGTTCAGGAAGAACTTTTCCCTGCTCCCACTACTGTCATTTATCCCCTGTAGCCTACAGTACTGTATTCTTATTAGATAGATCATACTGTTTGTGGTTATACTGCAGCACAGTAATTGGAACCAGATTTTGGAGGATGTGAGAGGTCCTTGTGAGCTCATATACAGGAAATTGCTCATGCAAAACACTGCATGGAAGATAAATTGAATTACAGACCTTTAGTGTGAAGATTAATCTCAATCAAAGTTCTTGTTAAAGTTGGATGGAACTGTGCGATATAGATTGGGTTCACCCCTCGTTTTGGTTTTGAAAGAATTGGCACATTTTGGAGGGTTTGTTGTTTAGTGTTGGTTCTGATCACAGAACTGATTTGGTCTTTGCCTGCATGTATCAGGAGATTGCCTGCAGAAGGCTTATGACTTTCTATACGTTTAAAGCACTGCGTAGAAATTCTGGGTGATTTTAAAGAAAGTCAGGCTTCTCAATGCAGCCTTGAGACAGTGCTGCACGGCCAGAGGTTTCATTCTTCACAATTCTGTGTCAGGTAGATGTAATAGTTTCCATGGAACTTTTGGAGAGGAGCTCCTTAAACTTTGACTGACATCTCTCACTTCACTAAAACACATAATGCGAGGCGTAGACAGGGTAGTTTGTGGGAATCTTTTCCCCATGGCAGATGTGTCTAATACTAGAGGGCATACGTTTAAGGTGAAGAGTAAGTGGTTTAGAGAGGATCTGAGGAAATTTTTGTTTCACCCAGAAGGTGGTAGATAGGGCACCGTGGTGACTCAGTAGTGGTTAACACTGTTGCCTCACAGTGCCAGGGACCTGGGTTCGATTCCTTGGGCTACTGTCTGTGTGGAGTTTGCAAGTTCTCACCAATGAGCACCTAAAATACCAGGGCTTAGTAGGCTCTGCACCAAGTACCAGTAAATGGGATTATTGTAGAATGGTGTTTGTTGGTCAGCATAGACATGGTGAGCCAAAGGCCTCTTTCCATGCTGTACGACTCTATTAACGTTAAATGGTCATTTAGCTCAGTGATGTTTGTGGAATCTTACTATGTGCAAATTCGCTGCCACTCTCAGAGATCCTGAGGATCTGAATGGCGCTATGTAAATGTCAGTCATTCTTTTAAGGCTTTTTCATAAAAACTTTGAAAAATAGGGAAATTTAAAGATCATCTGGTGAACAAGACAGATTGTAAAAGTTTGCTGCCATTGCTTTTATCAGAGTTTGAAAGGAACACTGCCAGCTCCTGACTGAATCCTTGTCACGTAGAGTGTGGTTTCTTTACCTTCAGAGTGAAGCCAACAGCACTGGGTTCAATTCCCACACCAGCTGACATCACCATGAGGTCCCACTTTCTCAACCTCTCCCCTCGCCTGAGGAATAGTGACTCTCAGGTTAATCTCACCACCAGTTACTCTCTCTCTATGAGAGAACAGCGTTATGGCCCTCTGAGACTGTGGCAACTTAACCTTGCTTAACCTTTTCAGTTCCTGCATCCTAAAGCCACAACACTAGTTAGTTATTAGTTAAGCTGTGCTAGAGCTGTCATTTTTTTTTGCAGGTGAAGTTGCTCGATGGAACAGAATGAAGTTATCCAGTGTACTCATAGTGCTGTTCTAGTGTGTAATTTGAACAGTTTATTCACAGAAAGTTACAGTGCAGGAAGAGATGGTTTTGTAGTGGTAATGTCACTGGACTAGATATGGGTTCAAATCCCACCATACCCAGACTGTGAAATTTCAATTCAGTAAAAACCTGAAAGAAAGTGATGACCATGTAACCACTTGTTGATTGTCATAAAAACCTGTCTGGTTCTCTAATGCCCTTTAAAGAAGGGAATTTGCCATCCTTACCTGCTCTGGAGTATTATGTGACTCCAGGCCCACACCAATGTGATTAACTCTTTACTGCCCTCTGGAGCAATAAGGGATGGGCAATAAAAGCTGGCCTGGCCAGCAATGCCCCCATCCTGTGAATGAATTTTAAAAAACACCATTCGGTCCATCATTTCTGCACAGGAGGAGGATCTCCAAATTAGCAAATCACTCAGTGCCAGTTCCTGCCTTCTCCAGGTAACCCTGAACATTGTTTCATTTCAGACAATAGTCCAGTTACCTTTTGAATGCCGTACTTGAACCTCTTTCCATCACATTCTCAGGCAGTATATTTTGTTATATTATGGGTCTGAAAGGGTTAATACTTGATTGACTGCAGAAAGCACCATCCACTGTGATGATACTGTGGGAACCTGGTCAGGGTAAAGAAGGAGCTTGTAGAGCACAGACCTGAGGTAATGTGCTGCTGACAGTCTCTGTAGGAAAGTATTCACATAGCCTGTAAATAGCCATAACTTTGTATTCCTCGCTCTGTCCAATCACCCTATGATCTTTGTGTCTTTGTATGCTATGATCTCCCTGTACTGCATGCAAAACAGAACTTTTCACTGTATATAGATACACGTGGCAATAATCAATCAATCAAATCAAATAAATAGCTACAATAATGCAATAAACTTCATATTGTTCACTCAACACAAGTCTTTTCATTAGACCAGAAATGCGGATATTCTAATCCGAATAGGCCACTTCAGGCTTGAAAGAATGCATATTCTTGATATCCCAGAATTTAACCACTAGATGCATGAATAAGCTTTTCTTCATGTCGCCTTTGTTCCTGTGGCTTGTTACTTTAAAACTGTGCCCTCTTATGTTCGGTCCCTTCATGTATGTGAACGGTTTCTCCTTATTTGCTCAGTCCAGATCCCACATGATTCAGAATGCCCCCATCATGTCCTCTCAGCCTTCTTTTGTTCCATGAAAATAGTCCTAATTTCTCAAATCTATCTTCATAACTGAAGTGGCACTTTGCATTGTTGTTTTAAAGTTAAGACCAATGCTCTATGCATGCACTGAATGGTGGGATTGCAGTGATGTAGCTAGAGGGAAAGAGAAAGGAGAGAAAAATGTCAGTGTGTGATTTGTGTTCTCGCTTCTGGCTGAAACTAAATAACGTCTTTAAAATGTAGGCATATTATTCATGGGCCCAATTGCAGATGTGCCTGTGGTTTACATTGTTCAACAGTATATAATTTATGTCCCAGAGTTTAGAAACAGGGCTCCATGTAAAAGCTGGAGGTTACCAATGAACTGTGTCTGTATTTTCCAACCATGTCACTGCAATGGAGCACTATTACTCGACATGAAACTTGCAAAATCTGTTCAAACCTAAACTCTGACCTGACAAGATTTTTCTTTTCTCTGTAAGCATCCCATAATAGATCATGCTGAGTCCAGACCCTGAACTTGGCTCAAATAATGTGATCAACATAGAATCAAACTTTAAAATGTATGGGATTAACCCAAAGTGAATACATTCTGCACAGGGAAGAACAAATTCTTCAAAGGGAGAAACTCAACGATCAATAGAGAGAGAAATGGAACCAACATTTCAAGCCCTATATTATTCTTGTGTTGAACTCTGGGGTTACAAAGAAGAGTCATATTGAACTTAAAACATTTACTCTGTTTCTCTCTCTATAGGCATTGCCAGACCTGCTGAGTTTCTCCAAAACTTCCTGTTTTTATTTCTGATCTCCAGCAACAACAGAGCTTTGCAGTGATCATAACCTTAACCTGCGGTTGTGTAACTAGAGAGGGAAAGGGATGAGAACGCGTTGGTATTTTAATGTTGCACATGTACACGGAAATCCAAAGACAGAACTTTTAAGATAAACCTCCCCTTACTTCAATGCAGTGTTTAACTGAGGGCCTCAAATCAGGATTTCCCTGGTTCTGTTACTAGTGAGTTTATGTCAGCCTGAGAGGTGCTATGGAGAGGGAGACAGGGTCCCCTCAGCCTCAGTCAAGAGCATGAAGGGTTGATGAGTAATCTGTAATGGCTCCCATGTCTGGTCACTAACCAGTGACCCCAGTGGAACAGTGCATGTGCTGAGGATGCTGTTGTCTCAAACATGTTGCCACACTGGGCAACATGGTCCATTGTTACCCAATATCCAGTAGATACACAGAAGAATATCCTTAAGGATGTTGGAAGAACAGTGGTAATTTAGGGCATCGTTTATTTGTTTCAGGATAAACCAAGAGAAGACCTTTGAATACATAAATGAAAGCAAATCCTTTCTCAGGGAGATGTTTCAACAGGAGACTGGGTTTGAAATCTCAAATAAACAGTGCTAGTGATGCAAGTTGTCTTGTCCATTTTTTAAACTCCCAGATTTGTGAGATGTATCAACTAGAAATGGCTGTACTTCTCTTGCTTTGTTATGTTTAGGCAGTGGGCAACCTCCTGGACAGAGTTGCCAGGTCTCCAGGATCGGCATCTCCAAGAATTACAGATTAATCTCTTGGATACTGCAGAAAGCAGCCGATAAAGAAATAACATAGAGACACAGGAAACAAAAGTTTTTGTTTCATTTTCTTTGAGCACTTTACTTATTAAAAACCAATTGGAGATGAGGGGAGAATGGCTGTTTGGCTAGATGGGGAAGTTGTGTGTGGAAGCTCCAGGAATAAGTCAAACCCTACACATGACTCCTAACTTCTTTGCAAATTGCATGTGCTAGTTATACATCTATACCTGTCCAAGGCTGGTTTCTATTAACAGTGGCTAGTTTAAGCTGGGGCACATTGCAGTCAATATGACTGTAATATTTTCATTATTTCTGTACAGTACTTCATTGTACAGAGGAGGAGGTGGAAAGAAATTTCAGTTTCAAAGCAAGTTTCTTAGAAGGCAAATTGCTTCTACATAAGAGACAATTGGGACTGTTGAATCTGGGTGGGGGATTGAAATGACATACTTGTTTTATTTAATGCAGAACCCAGAAATGAACCCGGAATTTGCTCAGTGTCCGATGTAGACAACAGCGGGATGCCACGATGTCAAGAGCACCAGTATGGGTAACCAAAAACATTTCAAGCTTTTCTCTTCACTTTACCTAGCTAACACATATCCAGACAAATGTTGATGCACACAATAAACTCAAGTCTAGTTGTAATAAACAATGAGAATTAAAATGAGGCCCCATATACCATTTGACAACTCCAATCTTTCATACAGTTAATTCAAGATTTCCTAAGGGTTGGACTCCTATTGAGTTCCAATATTGAGCTCTAACAAGAGAATTAAAGGGAAGAGCATCATTGTCCTAGGAATCGTACCTTCAGGTATCCCTGTAGGGACATTTCTCAGGGATTTTCATCTGATGATTATGAATCAACATTTGATGCATTCTTTGAGTCCTCAGGGGAACCTGGTTGATGGATCTTTTTATTTTAACCTGAATATAGAGAAAGTAACTAATGATATTATTGGTAACTGAGTAAAATGTTCATATTTATCTTGTGGTCAGTGGAGTAATAGGATTAAAGAGAAATACGTTACACTCCTCTCATCCTAGTCATTATCCACTGGACAGGTACACAATATGGTTCATGGGCTAATGGAATGTTGGCCTTTATCTCATCTGGGCAATACAAAAAGGTGGAGATGATGTTGTTATGCCAACCTCTCTCCAGACCCAAGTTCAGTTCCAGGCATCGAAAGAGAGGGGTTTTTTTTTCATTAAACAAAGGTATTAAAGGATATGGGCCAAAGGCAAGTGTATGGAGTTAGGCCACACTTCAGCCATGATGTGATTGAATGGTGGGACAGGCTCCTGTACCTATGTTCCTATTGTATCTGAGGAGGGAATCATTTGCCTTGGAGTGGGTGAAATGCACATTTACCAGTGTAATCCCTGATAATGAAAGGAGTGGGTAGTCCACATAGAATCTATTTCCTCTTGTAAGAGAGACCGCAGTAAGAACAAAAGGTTCCCATTTAGAGGTAGGCCATGCGGTGATGATATCAAGAAACATTTCTTCACATGAAGCACAGTGGAAATCTGAATCTCTCTTCCCCACAAAAAACACCTGAGTTTAGGTTGCTTCTGCATTTCAAGACGGAAATTGATGAATGTCTGTTTAACAGGAGCAGCTGGATTTACAGAACCAAGGCAGGTAAAGGTGGAGTTGCAATTCAGATCAACCATGATAAACGAATGATGTCACAGGCATGAAGGACAGAGTGGCCTCCTCTTGTTCCTATCTGCCCATTCATATTATTTATGTGAAGTGCGCTCCTGCATGGGTGGCACAGTGGCTCAGTGTCAGTACTGCTGCCTCACAGTGCCAGGGGCCCGTGTTCAGTTCCACCCTTTGATGACTCTCTGTGTTGAGTTTGCACATTCTTCCTGTGTCTGTGTGGGTTTCCTCTGGGTGCTCTGATTTCCTCCGATGTGCAGGTTAGGTGGATTGTCCATGGGAAATGCAGGCATAGGGTGGAGGGTTGGTGTGGACTTGATGGGCTGAATGGCCTGATTCCACACTATAGGGATTCTACAGTATTATCTCTGTTATGTTAATGTGCAGGTGTTTATTGTTTATTCAGACTGAGCCTTGGTATTACTATTGAGTTTTTAGGGGTTGTGGCTATCAGGAATTATCACTTCCTAGTGAATTAGTAATACACTGCTGTATTAATTCCATTCTGGTCTCGGCTGTATGTGTCCAATGGTGTGACAAAACAGAAAACGTAGCTGTCATTGCACAGTTTGTACGCTTTTTGAAACTTTAGCAAACCAACTGGTTGGCCCCAGTGCTTTGTTGTGACCTCCTTACTGATGATCATTGTCCTTCAGGGCAGCCTGGCGGAGTACTGGTTTTATCTGTGAGTATCTATCCCTTTTATAGAGAATTCTGAGCAATTGTACGCAGTTAATACTAACATGAACTTGCAGGTGAAGGCTGAAGTTTCTCCAAGATGCTTATAATTTAGCAATGTAGAGAACCTCATAAAGCATGTACAGAGAGGTTTGCATTGAAGAGGATACAGCAAAGGCTCATTGGCTTGATCCCTGTGCTGAGAGGGCTGTCCTGCGATGATAGGCTCAGCAAACTGGGTCAGTGGTCTCCAGAGTTTAGAAGAATGAGAGGTGATCTCACTGCAAACTGCAGAATTCTGTAAGAGGCTTGACAGGGTAGAACATAGAGGCACAGGGGGAGACAGTGATGCAGTGGTCATGCCACTGGAATGTAATCCAGAAGTCTGCACTAGTGCTTCATTAATAATTTGATACTGGACCCAGCCATCCTGCCACAAGATGGTGTTTGCTGAAATGGGAGTGTGAGATGCACCTTGGGCTGTTGGCACTTGTTCTCCCCCTGGAAACTTGGTATAGAATATAGAACATAGAACAGCACAGCACAGTACTGGCCCTTCGGCCCACAATGTTGTGCCGACTATTATCCTACTAAGATCAAACTACCCTGCATACCCTACATTTTACTATCCTCCATGTGCCTATCCAAGAATCGCTTAAAAGTCTCTAATGTATCTGACCCCACTACCACAGCCGGCAGCGCATTCCACACACCCACCACTCTCTGTGTAAAGAACCTACCTCTGACATCTCCCCTATACCTTCCTCCAATCACCTTAAAATTATGCCCACTCGTAATAGTCATTTCTGCCCTGGGAAGAAGTCTCTGACTATCCACTCTATCTATGCCTCTCATCATCTTGTACAACTCTATCAAGTCATCTCTCATTCTTCTTCGCTCCAATGAAAAAGCCCTAGCTCCCTCAACCTTTCAAATGCCAAAGACACTGAAAATGGTTCACTCCTTTGCGGATGCTCCTTCTCCAATGATCACCTTTCGGTTTGCCGTTTATTGGGTGGCAGAATGAGTGAATGTCTGGAGGCAGCAGGAGGAAATTGGGGAGGAGGCAGCAGCAGCAGCGATAATATCACAGCCCATGAGCGGTCCCCTGGTATCTGTAGCAGCGGCATCGCGAACAGGCAGCTGAGGTGTCCCTGAGAGTGAACTAAGTAGAGGATTCATCAAAGATTATGGAACTTTTAATTGTTTTATTTTTCTAATTCATACAAAGACGGACTTCGTTGTGAACTATTACCTTATTTCTCTATTTTTCTACTTATTCTATGAAGGTAATGCTTAACTTTTGAACTTCTTTTCTTTTACTACTTTGTGCTTGAGCTTTTTGTACCAAGGTACCTTGGTACCTAAGATGGTACCATGTGTGGTAACATTATACACTTTTCACTATACTCCTCTACTTCCATACTTGGGTAAATGTGACAATAAAATCTAAAATGAAATCTAAAGCTTTCTGGGAGTTGGTCAATACTTGTACAGAATACCAAAATCAAAAGATACTTGGTTCTGGAATAAAAAATGATGTGATCCAGCAAATTAATTTTTGTTGCATCATATCTTACCTTTAAGGAAGTATTTTCTTGAATCTTAATTCATTTTTGGGACATGAGCATCACAGGTAGGCCCAATATTTATGAATATTTACTGACTCTGGTTCTCCTTGAGACATGTGAGTCTGCATGCTGAAGTACTGCTGATGTGCTAAAGGTATTTCCGCAGATTGGAAAATATTTGTTCAAGTAAAAACTAAGACTGATAATACTCAAGCTAGAAAGAGACTGAGCACCGAATGCCATGACTCTGCCATCACCCAAAGTCTAATTGCACAAAGAAATACCCTGTGGAATTGAGATTTTTCCAGTGCTGATGACAGCGTGGACACAGAATGCAATTGGTAGGAGGTGAACAGCATGAATCAGAAATCATACCCTGAAGTTTTCATGAATCAGTTAGAATTTTTAGAAGTTTCTTTGAATCTTCTTTAAGTTTTTACAGCTACTTGGTAGTGTCAGGAATATCCTGGAAAGGAAATTAACTTGTTCAGGCCAAATATTCTTCTTGTTTTACAGGTGTCCTTGGTAACTGGTGAGTCAATAAGTAGATTCTGGAAGAGCTAAGATGGTCTGTTGCCTCGACTGATCAAAGGCAGCTGCAACAACAACTTATTCAGTTGGCAGCAATTACCATATTTTCTTTACTTCCATTTATTTATCATCATTCCGTCTGGGACAGTTTTGACCAGACAGTATTGTGGGCCAAATCCCATTGCATGTGAAAGGACTTTGTGTCCTGTGAACTTTTACTGGATTGTTCTATTTTTATAGAATGAGCCAATTCGGGATACTGATAGTTGACTACTGATTTGCTTTCTGCTGAGATTTACCACAGTGTCACTGTGCTTTGTCCGAATTCTGGACTTGAAAGTCCATTTCTGAAATCTCCTTTTCTTTTGCTGAAAGTCAGTTTGTTGATAGTTAATGAAGTTGACGTCTATGAGGCGCTTGCATGTTGCATGTTTGGAAATAAGTGTTCTTTGCCTCAGTAGCATTAAGATTAAGGATCTTCCTGTATTTAAATTATCCAAGAGACTGAGAACCATAAACACTTATATTTGAAGTTCATATCTATCAATGTATGAGGCTGAGTTGAATGCTGTTGGTAATGGACAGTGTAAAATTCTGATTGGTCTTCTTCTGTGGTTATGGTGTGGCCATGCAATTCAGAACACCTAGATCCTTGGATTCTGACTGCATTTTGCTAAAAATCATCATTAGGAACATCAGATTTTAACTATCACTCAGCAAACTAGATATCTTTGTATGAAAATGGAGCTTAAACTTTAATAACTGTTCCCACTGCATAGTTTGGTAAAGACCATCCATCCACCCATCCTTTCCTTAATTCCCTTTGTTCATTCATGTGTGTATCTCTGTGTAAGTATATGAGCACTCACAAGAATCCTGGTTCTCTCTCCCTTACTAAAGGCTTGAAACATACTGGATGATGTAAACTGAAGACTTGTAGCAGCACCTGGAATATTGCATTCAGTTCTGGTTGCCTCATTCTAGGAAGGATATGGAAGCTTTAGAGAGGGTGCAGAGGAGATTTATCAGATGTTGCCTGGACTGGAGGGCAGGTCTTATGAGGAAAGGTTGTGGGAGGTAGGGCTTTTCTTATTGGAGTGAAGAAGGATGTGAGATGACTTGATAGAGGTGTACAAGATGATGAGAGGCATAGAGAGAGTGGATAGCCAGAGACTTTTTCCCAGGGCGAAAATGACTATTACGAGGGGGCATAATTTTAAGGTGATTGGAGGAAGGTATAGAGGAGATGTCAGAGGTAGGTTCTTTACACAGAGAGTGGTGGGTGTGTGGAATGCACTGCCGGTGGTGGTAGTGGAGTCAGATACATTAGGAACATTTAAGTGACTCTCAGATAGGGCACATGGATGATAGTAAAATGCAGGGTATGCAGGGTAGTTTGATCTTAGAGGAGGATAAAAGGTCGGTACAACATCATGGGCCAAAGTCCCTGTACTGTGCCATACTGTTCTATGTAGTAGATGGTAATGTTGAAAATGTTTGTTGTGTGTTGCTGTGGTTTGTAACAGGATGGAGATTTAGCATGCAAGTGGGTTAACACATGAAATTCGACAGTTCCCCACTTCAATTAAAATGTCAACATGGTTGTTCCCAAGGATAACTCCTCCTTTGCAATGGCACAGTTATTTCTTAGTAGGGTGTTAATACGGCATATATGTAATGCAATGATTTTCACCTCATTGAGACTCAAGTGTTACTGTTGCAATATGTATTGAAAAGTGCAGTGCAGATGGATTCCAAGCATCTGCACTCCTTTTTCAGCTTCAGAAATGTCAAATCATAAAATTCTGATCAAAGTCAAAGCCCAAGTTAACTACGCTAATCATTTTTGCCAACAAACCATAAGTGCTCATTGTTTATCACTTAGATACTGGAGGTTTAGTTTTTTTGGAAACAGGTATTAAAATCTGGGCAAACGCTTAAATACAGACCCACTTAAAGTGCTGCATTCAGTTCTGAGCACCATATTTCTTTAATGGTAAGGAGAGGAAGAGCACAGATTTAGTTGAATGATACTTGGACTGGAAGGATTAAATTGTGAGGATAGTTGTATTGACAAGCCTCTGAGTGTAGGAGATTGAAGGATGATCTAAATGTAAGATGATTAAAGGGACTAATTGGGTAGTTAGAGAGCAACGTATTTCTCTGATGCAGGACAGCAAAACAAAGGGTTGACAGGTTCCTAACCCTAACATTGGAGCTAAACCATTCATGGGTTGTGTAAGGATACACATCATCATGTGAAGGGAAGGGAAGGGACTTTCCACACATCCTCCCCACACCTGAATGCTATTAAATTGCTTGAAAATTTCAAGACTAAGACAATAGACTTTATAAGGTATGGAGTATAAAGGATTCCAGAACCAATGGATGGATGGAGTTGAGATGCAAGTTAATGATGTTGTATCTGAATGTAAGAGGAAAGGGGGAATTGAATGAGACAATAAGGACTGCAGATGCTGGAAGCTAGGGTCAATAAATGTGGAGCTGGAAAAGCACAGCAGGCCAGACAGCACCTGAGGAGCAGGAATGTCAATGTTTTGGGCCAAAATCCTTTGTCAGGAGTGGGAGGGAGAGGGGAGCCCAGAAATAAATAATTGGGGGGGGGGGGGTGGGAATTGGGGGGGGGGGGGGGGGGGGGGGGGAGATTGGGGGAGGGTCGGTGGGATGGAGATAGGTGGTTGCAGGTAGGGGGTTATTGTGGTTGGTCTATGAGAAGGGTGGAGCAGATAAGTGAGTTGGAAGATGGACACATGGTGGCTGGAGAGATTTTGAAGCTGGTAAAGTCAATATTCAGGCCCTTGGGCTGTAAGCTCCCATGGCGAAATATCAGGTAATGCTCCTCCAGTTTACATTTGGCCTCACTCTGATAAGTGGAGGGTGCCAAGAATGGACATTTCACCAGGGGAGTGGGAGGGGCAGTTAAAGTAGATGGCAAATTGAATTGCCTACTTATGTTCTTATACACTCAGGTTTCATAGCAGAGCTGAAGAACCGAGCATAGAAGTGCTGTAAATTATTGCCTGTAAAATATTTTCCATTGTACAAAAGTCAATATGTCAATATGCCAGTTGCCATGCACAGAAACTCCCACTAAAAATCTGAAAGTGACCCAGCTTTTGATCGTGATTAAACTAAAAGAAGGAATTGAATCTATATATCACCTTTCTCCACTTTAGGTTTTCCCGAAACATTTTCCAGCCAATAAATTGTGGCAGTGAATTTGGCTGCAGCATATTCCCATAAATACCAATTTAATGAATGGCCAGATTGTTTATTTTAGATTTTGAGGTTTGAATCTCAGCCTGTTTACTGGGGAGAACTTTCTGCTGGAAAATTTTACATCAGTTTAACCCCAAAGGCAGCATCTCTGACAGTGCAGCCCCCACTTAGAACTGCAGTGAAGTGTCATCCTTAATTATCTGCTCAAGTTTGCAACCCACAAGTTTTGATTCAGGAGCAAGAATGGCCAACATTCAGCCAGGTCTCGGTAGGTAATTGTTTGGGGTAGACTGTGGCAGTAAATGCACATTAAATGAAAATGAAAGGAGAGTTATAAAATGATATGTTTGACCACAGAATATAGTGAAATTTTATGTTCTGCTATCCAGAAATCTCGAAAAACAACTCCCTTTTGGCCTGTACTTTGCTTGCTGCTCTGTTCAAAAGAAAACTCCACAAATTCCTTTGTGATTTCTCTGGGAATTTTTCAAAATTCTCCATAGTATCTTTAACTTCTGGAACCATCAGCGAGAAGGAAGGCAGTTCAAAAATCCCAGTTATCTCATTGTAAATGTCAAGCATGTTAGGAACCTTGTTGAACTAGCAATAATCAATACTGAGTTTTCTAATGTATTAGAACTTCTTTGAAATTTAGAATAATTGGTTTAAGGATGTTATTAATGTGTTGATACTTCATGGCCTCATTCTATGAAGATATTTTCTCATCAACACGGTCAGAGGTGTTATTGTACGCCTCTGGAGCAGCTGGGACTTCAACCAGATCTCTAGATCTACAGTGAGAGAAACTACCACTGTACCCCACTCCTCTCAATCTGCAAAGCTGACAGACCTGAGTTTGCAGTAGGTGGCTAGTTGAACTCAATTTCAAAGGTCCACCATCTGTGTTTGCTTACTGCATTCACCTTTGCCCAGATCATTTCCAATGTAAGACAAAAGCTCCAGGCTCTTTGGAGATGGTGGGTTTGTGCCCCACTGATACCATCAAATTGAATTATGTTCCAATCTTTAGACAAGGCTGAATGGTCTACTCCTGTATTTTTCTATAATTTGGACAACATGCCAGTGCTGTACAGACCTTAACAGAAGATTAAAACACATGGCTACCAAGGTCATAGTGATGTCACAGCTTACCCCAGAGGCTCGTCCACATATTAATTTGGGCGATGCTACATTAGCTGACACTCAGGAGCATGTGCAGCAGCTTTGAAATTCCTGAAATTAGTTGAAATAAAGAGTGATCAAAACCCAGCAGAGTCCAGAAGAAGTCATACCGGACTTGAAACACTAATTCTGCATCACCCTCCATAGAAAATGCCAGGCCTGCTCAGATTCTAGGAATATAGGAACAGGGAGTAGGCCATTCAGCCCCTTGAGCCTCTTCCATCATTCAATAAGATCGTGGTTGATCTGTGGCCTAACCCCATGGCCTTGGGCCCATAGCCCTTGATACCCTTGCTTAATAAAAAATTGCCTATCTCAGATTTTTAAATTTAACAACTAAATTAGCATCGACCTCCATTTGAGGAAGAGAGTTTCAAAGCTCCACTATTCTTTGCACGTAGAGGTGCTTTCAAATATCTCTCCTGAATAACCTGACCCTAATTCTTAGACTATGCCCCCAGTTCTAGAATCTTCAACCAGTGGAAACAATTTATCTTTATCAACTCTGTCTCTCTCTGTTAATACCCCTGAAAACCTGAATCATATCACCAATTAACCTTCTAAATTCTGGAGAATAAAGGACTAATTTGTCTAATCTCTCCTCATAACTTAACCGGTGAAGTCCAGATAGCATCTTTGTAAACTTGGCTTGAACTCTTTCCAGGGCTAAAACATCCTTCCTAAGGAATGATACCCGGATCTACTCACAGTACTCTACGTGGGGTTTAACTAGGGTTTTGTGTAACTGCAGCACAACGTCTGCATCCTTATACTCCAGCCCTTTAGATATGAAAGCCAGCATTCCATTAGCCTTTGTGAGTATTTTTGTGCACCTGTTTACGAGAGAGCTATGCACCTGAACCCCCACTGGATATCCACTGTATTTAACTTTGGCCCTTCTAAAAGAACACATTGACCTATCCTTTTCTGGTCCAAAATGGGTAACCTGACACTTACATATGTTAAAATCCGTCTGCCACAGTTATTCCTATTTCCCTAATCTATCAATATCCTGTTGTAATTTTATACTGTCAACACTGTCTGCAGTGCTGCCGAATTTTATGTCATCAGCAAATTTAGATATTTGACTTTTTATACCATAATTATATGTCATTAATGAATATTGTGAATAATTGAGACACCAACACAGAATCCTGGGGGGCACCAATTTGAGTACTTAACCAACTCTCTGTTTCCTGCCACTCAATCAATTTCCTATTCATGTCAGTAAAATACCCTCAATTCTGTGGGCTTCCACCTCAGCTAACAGTCTGTTGTGCAGGACTTTATCAAAAGCCTTCTGGAAGTCCATATAAACAACATCCACGACTTACCTCTGTCCACCATCTTTGTCACCTGTCCAAAAATCTCTGAGGTTTGTCAGACAAGTCCTACCCTTCATGAATCCATGCTGACTGTCCCTGATTAATTGAAACTTTTTGTGGTGATCAGTTACCCTATCCTTGTTTACGTGCTCTGACAATTTCCCCACCACAGATGTTAGGCTGTCTGGCCTCCAGCATTCTCTGTGTTTGTTTCATGATAAAGCTATTGTCACTGTTTAGATTCAGTGTACACAGTGTCAACTGATGACATCACCAAGTTGCAGTTTCAAAATTCAGCCAAGTCTTTTCTGTTTTAGAGTCAACAATAAACTTCCTGTGGTCCCTAGTGAAAGAATTACTAAAGACACAAAGGCTGTTAACCTAAGGAATCTTATGTTGGCTTTTCACTTCTACAAACTGAGCTCAAATCCAGTTCAGAGAGATGAGACAGAACTTCATATATATAGGATGGATACATGAAATATATTTGAATGTTGTTCGTCTGTAATAATAATGAGGGAGTTTGACAGTAATCCTAATTGTCGCTAAATCAACAGGCTCAAGCAGAGAGGGCACAGGATTACTCGGAGGTCTTGTAGGGGAGAGGGTAGTGTCCCTACGACTGGGTGGTTAGCACAGAAGGTATGTCATTACACAGCCAAACAGATGATTATCAATCTGTAAATCCTTCTCTAAGAATGGGTGTGTCTCCTGGTCAGCCAAAACCAGGTAGTAGCTGCAGTGCAACACGCCCTCCGTGTTAAAAATGGTGTTTCTTAAACATTGAGCAATCACCCTCTGCCCCAGGTACATACAAACATGCACAGGATTGTTGGTGTGCTGTAACCTTGTCAGGCCTGTGCTGAGGAGAGTTGTTGAAGCATGATGTCATAAAGTGATACAGCATGGAAACAGATCCTTTGGCCCAACTTGTCCATGCTGACCAGGCTTCCTAAGCTGAACTAGTCTCTTTTGCCTGCATTTGGCCCATATCCCTCTAAACTTTTCCTATCAATGTCCTATCCACATGTCTTTTAAATGTTGTCGTTGTATGCGCTTCTACCACTTCCTCTGGCAGCTTGTTCCATATGTGCACTACCCTCTCGGGGAAAAAAGTTACCCTTCAGATTTAAATCTTTCTCCTCTCACCTTAAATCTATGCCCTCTAGTTTTGGAATCCCCTACCCTGGGAAAAACACCTTGGCTATTCACCTTATCCATGCCCCTCATGATTTTAAAAACCTCTATGAAGTCACCCCTGAACCTCCTACGCTGCAGCCTCTCCTTATAATTCAAACCTTCCAGCCTCAGTAACATCCAGTGGAGGAGACTTTGCTTTGCATCTGACTGTGCTGTTTTTGATCCGTGAATGAAACAGTGAAACGTAGAAAATTGGGAGCAGGAGTAGGCCATTCGGCCCTTCAAGCCTACTCTACCATTCAATAACATCATGGTTGATTATCCAACTCAATAGCTTGTTCGCTTGTTTTTTTTTGATCCCTTTAGCCTCACAATTGCTTGATATCAGTACTGATCAGTGTTAGCATCATACTTCAACATTCACAAAAAATGCTCAAAGAAAAGAAAAAGACACACATAAGAATGAGACAATTTTCATAGATATATTAAGGGGAAGCTAGATGAGAAAGAAAGGTAAAAATCACCACAATCGTACTAGCCCACACAGCTGTTTTCTCATCAGGGAAACTTGCCTGGTGGTGGTTTAACCTGAAGGTCACCACACCCCAGGTGAGCATAGAGGTTGAGAAAGCGAGTACTTCACAGTAACCTCAGCTAATGCAGGAATTGAGCCCACATCATGGCATTACTTTGTGTTGCAAACCATTTGAGCTAACCAAGTCCCAGATGAAAGTAACAGTACTAGAATGATATGTTGATTGAATGGAAGGTGGTTTGTGTGACATGGGAACAGCAGCATATATCTGTTGGGCTGAATGGCCTGCTCCCATGCTATATGTTTGCATGCTCACGTATCCAACGAGTTATTGGGCATGGCTGATCATGATCATTTCTGTGTTTTATTATAGGCACTCTGCTGCTTGTGTCTTCTGTTATTTCTGCCTGTTACTGCAACAGAAAAATGGTGCAACATCTACGATAACGTCAAATGGTTAACAGGAGAGCTTCAGATTGAGATCAACAATCTGGTTAGAGAAATAAAGCAAACCAACAGACAATTTCACTGTAACTTCAGCTGGACATAGTTCCTGTCATCCATGTTCTTATAAATCCTGTAACTCTAATTTTAACATACCCTACTGCGCGAGTAACAGTCAGCCCACTACTTTTCGGTGAAAAATTTAGTCTCAAAATGTAATTTTTACACAAGTATGTACAATAATTTACACTCTGCACTTCTAATCCCTTACTGTAGTGCTACTGACATTAATGCACCCCCTAATGTAATACTTCCTGACTATCTTACATTCCTCAATATGCTTCAGTGTCACTTAACAAATGTAATAGTTTTTATGGGTCTAACTGGATCTTTCTTTCCCAGAATGATAATCTGCTTCCGAGTATGATAAAGTACAACACCTTTACAAATGTGAAAGCTGCTGCATTGGTAAGTGACACTTACTTTGATTTCATGTTGAAGCAGAACAATTAGACAATTGTGCACCTGAGGCAGAGAATTCCATGTGCTCACCACTCTCTGAGGGAAGAAATTTCTCCTCATCTCATTCCTAAATGGCCAACCCTGTATCTTTCAACTGTGACCCTTCGTTCTGGACTCGCTAGTCATTGGGAACATCCTTCATGCGTTTATCCTGTCTAGTCCTGTTAGAGTTGTATAGGCTTCTGTGGGATCGCCTCTTCATTCTTCTAGTAGGGGACATTGGACTGCTTAACGCAGTCTAATTAATGCCATTCTGTAGGTAATTAATTTCCTCTTAAGGGCCCACTTTGTTACTGTTGAGATTTAATAAGAGTGTCACGTGCCAAGCGACCAGCCTGACAGAATACCCTCCCCAGATTTACAACAGGTGGAGGGGGTGCAGGGGAATTCCCTCCTTTTCAAACCCAGTTTTTTATCGGGCTTCCTCAAGACACAGCCATGACTCCAGTCTTGTCCAAACTCCTTGGTCATTGCGCTCTGCTGTCCCATCCCTCACTTTACCACCTCAAACTGCCCACAGTCACCAAAGGCCTCGTGTAGTATCATTGCCGGTACAGGAGAACTGCCAGGCTCTGATTGGTCAGTTCCTGTCTGAGGCAGGATTTCCTGTTCCTGAGGGGAGGCAGTACTTCCTATAATGCATGATTGGAAAAGCCGCCAATGGTAAACAGATGTGAGCCAACCGTTCGTCCTTCGGGTGAACTTCCCTCAACTTTTAAACTTTGGAGAGTGAGCATGGACTAGGTGCCATTTAAATTAAGCCTGTTCTTTTTACATTATTCTATTTCACAGTTTGAATAGTGTTACTATATGACATGCAGCACAAAAGCCACTGCAATAAGATCTAAATACAGGTTCACATAACAATATAAATTTGGAGGTATCAAACGTTGGTATTTGACCATCTCCTATTTTTACATGACAACTTTTAAAATACTGACCCATTTGTTTTGATTAGGATATTCAAATCACTGGCTGGACCTTATTGTCCATACTTAGTTGGTCTCAAGAAGGTAGTGGTGAGCTACCTTCCTGAACTGCTGCAGCCCATGATGCTTCTGTAGGGATTCCTCAGGGAATCCCAGGATTTTGACCCAGTGACATGGAAGGAATGGCAAGATAATTCCAAATCAGTATGGTGAGTGGCTTGGAGGGGATCTTCCAGGTTCCGATGTAGCTCCTGCCAAATGTTACAAATATATCCTGCCATCAAAGGAGATTTGATACTCAACAAATATGACTTCAGGCCAACTGTGTCTGCATGAAGTCATACCTATGCTAAAGGTTGCTCCAATCTTTCCTCCTGCTCAGTAAATATGCCCCATTTAAACTAATCCACAACATAAGTGAGGCCTACTGTTTTGAATGACCATTAGCTTGTGCAAGAGTAAAATGATATCTTTTATTAGCATGCTGCAAATATTTACAGAACTTCAAAATAGCATTATTTAAAACCTCCAGCTTATACTGTTGATTAGTTTAAATGGGGCAAATTTGCTGAGCAGGAAGCAAGATGGGAGCAATTGTATAGCTTTAGTATGGGAATGACTTTGTGCAGATGCAGTTGGCCTGAAGTTCACTATTTAAAACCTCCAGGTTGGCTTTTTAAAAAATGCATTCTTGCATTGAATGTGGGCATCACTGGCAGAGCTAACATTTAATTTCCATCTTGAATTACCCTTGCAAAGTTGGAGGTATACCACCTCTTTTCAGTAGCTGTGGTGCAGGTATACACACAACACTGTTAAGAAGGGATTTTGACCCAACGGTAATGAAGGAATAGCGATATAATTCCAAGTCAAAAATGGTGTGTGTGGCTTGAAAGAGAACATAATGGTGGTGGCGTTCCACTGTATCTGCCCACCACCACCCCCGCCACCGACACCCCCCACCCCGCCTTGTCCTTTTAAATGGTGGAAGTTGTCAAAATATTGCTTCATTTAACATTGGACAGTTACCAAGAAATCCAATAGGAAATTCAGAATAAACCTCTTCACCCAGAGGGCATTTGGGAATGCAAGATTTGTTACCACAGTGAGCTGTTCAAATGATACTCTGTTCCAAAATTCTAACCTCTTGTCAAAAATCAAAGTTGGTGCCTAAATTTCCTATTGTTTCTGGTGAGATTGATTCAAATAATTTTATTTACAAAAGAAACGGCTCTAATAAAAAGATTATAAAGTATCCCTTATATTCTATCTCTAGGTGCTTAAATGATATATATCGTGAATGCACACACTCTTACTCTGCATGCACGTATGACAGTCAATTTGTGCACAGCAAATTCCTCACTAAAAGAAAGATGGCACATTCAGCAATGCAGCACTCCCTCAGTACTGCACGGGATTGTTAGCCAAGATAATGTGCTGAGTTTTCTGGAGTGGCGTTTGAACTTTTGATCTTTTGTTTAGAATTGAGAGTGCTACCATGGAACCAAGGTGACACACATGTTAATGTCTCTTTATCATCATGTTAATACATTCCCACACCCACAGCGTCCAATTCCTGCCTTTTGTTTTCTCCTAAAGGTGACTTCTACTGGTCTATGGTTCCAGGTATCTTTCTGCGACCTTCATTATATGATTATTCATGAGAAGTGATCTTAGTTATAGTCAGCAGGTTATTTGATCGTGGGTCATTATGATTTGCCCTACTCTCTTGGTGTTCGTACTTGCAACCAAGGTAGACAGTGGGCTCATAAGGTGGAGATCGAATGTGGCAATTTGCCAATGTTCCCCTCTCTGTCTCAGGGACGGTGAAGTCAATTATGATCAGAGATAGTGAGATTGCTGATTGCTGGAGTCAAAGATAACACAGTGTGGAGCTGGAGGAACACCGCAGGCCAGGCAGCATCAGAGGAGCAGGAAAGTTGACGTTTCGGGTCAGGACCCTTCTTCAGAAATGTTGTTCTGTTTTCTGATAATTTAGTACACAAGGATAAATTTCATCACCCAGACAGTGGTGAGTCTGTGGAATTCTCTGCCTTACCAGAAAGCAGTTGAGGTCAAAACGTTGAATGTTTTCAAGCAGGAGTTAGATATAGTTCTTAGGGCTAAATGCATCAAACAGTATGGGGAGAAAGCGGGGACAAGGTACTGAGTTGGATGATCAGCCATGATCATATTGAAGGAACGAATGACCTACTCCTGCTCCTACCTTCTAGCTTTCGATCTTGTGAACTCAACCTGGTACCTTTTGAGTCTGCAAACCCCCACTCCAAGTGCATGGGCCTGGCTCAGGATCACTGGCTCATGCAGCCTTATTGTATAGTCATAATGGGACCATTTGTTTCTAGTTGCTATCAATTTTTAAGTCACTTTATTATTTTCTTCCCCATAGACTGATCGCTGTTTTATCATTGTTACTGCTGAGCAACTCAACAACACTCTCCAGCTCCTGATGAGCCACTTTATGACAAATTCAAGCAATTACAATCTGACTCAACGAGTGGTGAATTACCTGGAAAGAATTTACAAAGATTCCTCTGATGAAGTATGTGTCTTTCTTGCTCTTGTTTCTTATTCAGCGATATTGGAGTAGGATTACTTCATAGTCTGGTGACTGAACTGAAGAGAAATTGCTTCACTCAAAGGCTAGGGCCTGTTTGGAAATCTCTATCCCCGAGGACAGTGGATGTTCCATGTTGAGTATATTAAAAATGGAGATCTGTGGATTTTTGAATTCCGGTGGATTCGAGCACGAGGAGGATACAGAGAGAAGGCGGAGTTGAGGCCACTTTATCAACTGTGATCATATTGAATGGTGCAGCAGGCATGAGAGGCCTTCTGGCCTACTCCTGCTCCTATTTCTTACATTCTCGAGTAGCTCTCACAAAGCAGACCCTTGTAGGTGGTGCATGTGCATTGTGGAGTTAGACAGCCACACCAGAAAATTGTGGGCTCAAAATAAATGCAGTTAGATACTATCAGGTCCCATCAAGAATCCCCTGCATTCTTGAGTGACAAAAGTCTGACTGGTGCTCACCCATTTGAAATGGGCACTTTCTCTGCTTCCATGCTGTTCGTTCCAGAATTTTCATTTTTAATGCTGGAACTGAGAATGCTTTGAAAATGCACCAGGCAGTTATTTCTTCATTAATGTCTCTATGATAGGTAAAAATTATTTGATTTTTGAAGTTGTTTTTTCCTTCCTGCAAACTATGATTGTCATTATTAGACTCAGGTGGAGAGCTAATTCCATAGACCCTTTACTAACATCAGTCAAGGCCCGCCCCCCCCGCCAAAGGAAAGTACATTGAAGTTGTAGAAAACTGACATGTTAAAGCCAATATTCTAGCATAGGACAGTAGGGATTGTGTTCCACAGACCTGAGGAAATTATCCAAAATCATCTTTGAATTGTTGGAGGGGCGGTGTAGACTTGTTGAGCCGTATGGCCTGTCTCCACACTGTAGGAATTCTGTTAAAAAAAAGGGGAGGGCAGTCCTATTCAGTCTGTGGATCAAGGATGTTGGTCTGGGGAGTTGCAGAGGAGAAGGAGAAAGAGGAAGATAAAATAACTAAGGCTTCATGGAGAGCAGAGATAGTAGGAACTGCAGATGCTGGAGAATCCGAGACAACAAGGTGCAGAGCTGGATGAACACAGCAGGCCAAGCAGCATCATAGGAGCAAAAAGGCTGACGTTTCGGGCCTAGCCCCTTCATCAGAAA
>NC_063356.1:9975979-10011520 GCF_021869965.1 Rhincodon typus | reverse complement strand
TTTCTGATGAAGGGGCTAGGCCCGAAACGTCAGCCTTTTTGCTCCTATGATGCTGCTTGGCCTGCTGTGTTCATCCAGCTCTGCACCTTCATGGAGAGCAGTCAGGAAAGATAATGCATCAATCATTGTTTTGAGAGAACTTTGATGTTAAAAACTTTGTAGACTTGCATGATCTGTAGCCCCTATTGCAATACACTATGCTCAATCATTATTGCATTTGCTGCAAGCCTGCCTGTGTTTTTCTGCCACACTATTCAAGTTCTGTTTCTGACAGTCAATGTATACAATGCATTCAGGAGAAAGAATTTATTTTCTCAGTGTGCCTGACTGCAATGTTTCATTTGTTTGCCTTGGGTACGAGTGTAGTCTGTACCTTTTACCACCGAGTCTCAGGATCTAAGTGACCTGTCGATGAGAGGAATAGCTGTGTTGATAGGCTCCCATCCCTCAATAGGATCCATTGGATTCAACTGAGGTACTCGTGTCAAATCATGTGATAGTTTCTACCAGCTTTTGCGTAGGGATGTACCTCATCATTCGAGTGAGCTGGCCAAATCCAGTGAGAACCACAAGCCCCTCTCAGTACCTGAGAGTTCCCATGGGGGGGCAGAATCATTACTGCATTATCCATGTATGAAGAGGAAGTTGCATTATTGGCAGTGCTACAAGAGAGGGAGCCCCTACATTATGCAGCAGCAGGACTAATGTTTGCAGAGAGGCCATATCTTGGGGGATTGCAGTCACCACTATTTACAGAGGCTAGTGTGCTACGGTGACAGTATACATGTTGCCCACGTTGCACAGATTCAACATTCTCACCACCTAAACACCCATACAAGTCTCTCAGGGATATAGCTCCCAAGCTCTGGTCAGTGTAAAGCTATTGCCGTTTTACAAGAACTCCATGTATACAAGATAGCATTACACACAGATTATTGATATAGCATAAACAAGCATAGTGGAGGAAGTCCGTTAACTGGACAGCTGCTTTGCAACACATAGTGATGCCAAATGCCACTAGCATCGGTTCTTTCTCTCTCTCTCTCTCTCTCTCTCTCTTTCTCTCTCTCTGTTTCTCTCTCTCCCTGTCCCTGGGAATTTTCTTTCTCTTTCTCTCTCTATCTTAAGGAGGGGAGGTATTAGCTATTTTCTGATTGTTATCCAGTTCAGAATCACGGTAATATAACAACTGGTCAATGGCAAAGTGAAGCTTACATTTATATATGTGTAAATTCTAATGTAAGACATGTAAATGATCCATGAAGTAATAGGCTTAGCTGAGAAAAGTGTTAATACTGCAGAAATAGTCAAGTAAAGATTTTGAAATACTGAGAAATGTATGTGAGGAGTTAGGAGTGGAGGATAGCTGTAATGTAGAATAGTTGACAAGGTAAAATACTACCATGATACAAAGATATTTGTTTAGATATCTGAGTTACCGTAAACACTTCTGCAATCTGCACTTTAGGGAGGATGTGTTGACCTTTTAGGGAGTGTAATATGGATTTACCATGTTTATAACTGGGCTATCTAAAGTTAAATTATGAGGAGAGATTATGTAAACTGAGATTATGTAAAATGTTCCTGATTTACAGCATCCACAGTTCTTTTGGTTTTTATTATGTAAACTGAAATTCTATTTCCCACAGTCTTGAAGGTTAAAGAGCGATTTGATCTAAGTTCTAAGGTTTAGAGGAACAGATAGGGAATGAAGCTTGAGTATTAGCTGTAGCTCAGTCAATCTCACTTTTGCCTCTGAACAGAATGCTCCTTGGTTTAGGTCCCAGTCTAAGGCTTGAGCACAAAAAAGCTGAGGGAGCATTATACAGTGAGAGGTACTACAGATAAGGCTTCAAACTGAGACCCTGAATGAATGTACCAGATGCTGTGGCACTATTTCAATGAAGAACAGAGGAATTATCCCTGGTGTCCTGCCAATATTTATCCTTCAGTCGGCATCATTAAATAATGTTGCGCCTTAGATCCCTGTTATACATTTACCCTCTCAGCTTAAACATATGCCGACTCTCCCACCCCAGGGAGAAGACCTTATCTATTTACCCTATCCATGCCCCTCATGATTTTATAAACCTCTATAAGGTCACCCCTCAGCCTCCGATGCTCCAGGGGAAAATAGCCCCAAGCTATTCAGCCTCTTCCTATAGCTCAAACCCTCCAACTCTGGCAATATCTTTAAAAATCTTTTTTGAACCCTTTCAAGTTTCATAACATCCTTACTATCACAGGGATATAGCTTTCTTCAAAGAGTAAAGGTAAGAACTGCATCTATGCACAAAGGTTATTAACAAATTAACACATTTTAAACCTATGATTGATAGGTATTTGCTGACTAGGAATGGGACGTAGCTGGGTATATGGAGTTAGATCAACAATCAGCTTTGCTGTCGTTGAATCACAGAATAACTAAGGTTTAGGAGCTGATGGAGAGAGAAGATAGAACTTAGAGGAGAGAGGCTAATCTATCATTTAATGTCCTAGTCTTCCCTACAGTTTCTGCCTGTGAATGCGAGAGTTGCATAGAAGCTCAAATTATTGACCAGCTTGTCACAAGGGCTGGAATTGTGTGAAATACTCAATAATCAATTCAGTTATCATTGTTTAGAAAGTGTCCAATATAAATGTGTTTAATTGGGCTTGTTTATATTTGTTGTATTATATACATTGGGATTTTGAAGATGACTTGTTTAAAAATTGGAAATAAACACTTCCTTCATTTGTTTTGTTTCACAGAGCTCCCATCAATGCTTGATGCCAGACACGAAGGTTGTTACAGGGTGTAAAAGTGATCTGTTTGCTTACTTCCATGCTGTCTTGGATCACTATATATACATATTTGACCAGTGCAAGTCAGTAAAACAAGCCACAGAGCAGTCAGAGGGCTATCTTTCCTTCCTGAAAGGTAACTGGGATTCTATTGAATTTCACAGCCCTACAGAATTCATTACCCTTCCTTTGAAAAACTACCGCTAATCCCAAACACCTAGACTTTTCACGCATCCTTGTAACTTTCATCTTTGTTCTTTAACTTGTCTGCTCTATGACTTTATTTCCAAAGTCGAGTAACTCCTGGATTTACTTCAAAAATACTAACTTGTTTATCTCAATTCCATGTCTGCCTACTTCTTTCCTTCCTTTGAAGTTTAATCATGCATTTTGTGAACTTTCTGTGCAGTCTTACCTCCCAAACATTGCCCACTTGAGCAGAATCTTCAGCCCAGACCATCTCGCCTCTTATATAACATTCTGTATTCACTTCCAATATTACATTACATGGCCGAAGACAGGCTTATGGTGTGAGTTTGCAGATTGGCTAGTAACTCATTAAGTCATGCAACAGGCCTGATGGGCTAAATTGGGAAGATGGTGGTGAAGTGTTAATGTCACTGGATTATTAATCTAGAAACCTTAGCTCTAGGGATATGGGTTCAAAACCCAATGTTGCAGCTGGTTAAATTTGAATTTATTTATTAAATCTGGAATATAGGGTAAGTCTCAGTAATGGTGACCATGACAGCTGTCATCAATTGTTGTTTAAAAAAAATACCCTTCCAGTTCATAAATGCTCTTTGGAAAAGAAACCTGCTGTGCTCACCTGTTCTGGCCTACATGTGACTCCAGACCCACACCAATGTGGTTGAGTCTTAACTGCCCTCTAAAATGGCCTGGCAAGCGCTCAGTTCCAGGGCTGTTATGGATGGGTAACAAATGCTGGCCTTGTCAATAACACTTGCATCCAGTAAAATAACAAAGGGGAAAAAAAAATCATCCTTTACTCCAAAGTCCCCGTCTCTTCAATTGTACGTGGCCCAGTCTTTACAATGTTGTCCTTTATAGTATTATCGACTAAATTCTGCTATTCTACCCAGCTCCTAATCTTTATGGCTACTGTCTCACTGACATTATTTCCTTTCTGTTAATGTTTGTTGAAATTTGGACAGTTGATGTGCTTTCTAGTGATTTGACCATGATCTGTGCAGTTATCGCAGTGTTACTAAGTGGATGATGTCCTGTGAAGGGCTAATCACAGGGATGAGCCAGTTAGACAGAAAAGAATCTGAAAGGCATCTTAAGAAAGTGGATATGGGGCTTAAAGCAAACATTCTTCCAAATAATTAACTTACTCGCTTATTCCCGTAGCCTCCAACATTGCTGTTGCTTCAAATTGCTGCCTGATTGACCTGCACAATGGATCAAGTTCAAGCTATTTTTACAGAAACTCTCCCACAAAACCTTTGTATAATGCGAGTACGCCAGAACCTTTCTGCTCCTTGATGTCTCCTGTACAGAGTGTAACTCGTTACAAGCTTATCCCCAGCATAGAAGCCACGTCTGCAGTGACCAGTGTAGTCACAGAAGATGAAAGTGCAAACACTGTTACTAAAAAGGATACATTATTTGGCAGCACAACTGATGACCCACATCACAGCAGCGTCAACTTAATGCAAGCAGAGGCTAATAATGGTGGAAGTACTGTGCCTAATATGCTGCCTGCGTCAATCTCTGCTACGTCTCCATCACAGACTATCAGGGGATCCACTGGAAAAGCAGGAACAGTTAATCCACTTGAGCAGCACCCAAACTCCCATATATTTCAATATCTATTCATAGGAACTGCAGTTGCACTGGTTCTCGCACTCGCTGCACTCGTTCATTCACATTTCAAGATAAAGGTAAGAAGTTGTTCTCCTCACTTCTCAGGTAACATGACTGCATGTTCCATCTTAAGTTTCTACTGGGTTCCATTTCGTGACTGAGAAGAGAACGAATAACTCAGGGGAGCTGAGTTTGCCTTCAGAATGTGGAGCAAAAGTCCAAACTGGGAGAGACACCTTAAATGGTATTTAAGAGCAGGTTGAAACCATTGCGAAATGGGGTGAGGGGGATGTTCCACTGGCCAGTGTTAAATGAGGCATGAGGGGTGTGGTGGAATGTAGGCCTCCATGTAAATGAAAATCAACTGAAGCCAAGCAGAAATGAATGGAATGTGTGGAAATAAAGTAGAGGAAAGTTCTTTGTGATGTGCAGTCCAAGTGAAGATTTCCAGTCTAGACTTCTGTGGGGATTTTTTATTTATTATTTTCATGGGATGTGGAAGTCACTGGCAAGACCACTGGTCTTGTTGCCTCATCCCCAATTGCCCTTGTTTTGTTAGGGCATTTCAGATTGTTAAGTGTCAGTCACATTGCTGTGGGTCTGTAGGCTAGACCAGTTAAGGATAGCAGATGTCCTTCACTGCACAACATTAATGAACTCCCAGATGGATTTCTACAACAGTCAATCATCATTTCATGGTCACAAATTCTAAGAGTAAGTTTCAAGTTCAGATTTGAACCCATTTCCTCAGCGCATTAGTTTGGGCCTGCTGGATCACTTGTCCAATGTCATAACCACAATGCCACAATAACTGGTGGGGGATTGGGATATACCTGACCAAAAAGGTGTAAAAATGCCCCATAAGTAAGAGAAATAGGTTCGTTTGATATCATTTGTGTCCTAGCAATGGTGGACAGTAAGGACACCTGTTCACCCCAGTTACACACGTCGCCATGGAGAGCAAGAAGGGACATATCAAATGTAAGTGACTTCTCAGCTGATCCTTGAGCAGTCAATTGCACAAGCTTAGACATTATTAATATATTTTAGTTTCTTAACTGTCTAATTTATAGGACAGTGTCCTTTCTCAGTGGCCTACATTGCATCTGATTTTCCTCACTCCTCAAATATAAAATGATTCTCCTGATATTTAAATCCCCTCATGACCTTGCATCTCTGTAACCTCCTCCAGTCTTAAAAAACTCACCTGAATTTCAATGCCCTGAGTCTACCTGCTTATGCGTGCTCCCTTCATTCCACCAGTGCCCACTGTACTTTGGACTATACGCTGTTAAATTTGCTCCCTAATCCCTTTGACCTCTCTATCTCCTGCTCCACTTATAAGATCATCCTTAAACCCATTACTTGGCCATGCTTTCGGCCACCCCTCCTAAAGCACTTTAACTTAGACGCAAATGCAAGTTGCTCTTAGGTTTCTGTGGGGATCCAATCTGGGGCTAATGTAGTTGTCCGAATTCAAAGCAGTATTTATAGAAGGATGTGCGGGGTATAGAAAATCTGATGTTGTCGTCATAGGCTATATTCTGCTCTCTTTTTTTGTTGTTCCTATTTGGTTGGAGTGTGGCCCACACGCACAGACAGAAAAGGTACGTTAATGACTCACAAAAACATCAGTCAGCCAGCAAGTTCTGCACCATGCTAGAATTTCCATAGCCAACACCAAAGTGTGTCATGTTTTGACAAGCAAGGCAGTGAGATTGAGGGCAGAGGCTACATCTGCAGCTACACTTCAGAGTAGCTCGAGCCTATCAATCTTGTTCCCTTAATTCTCTAGCAACAATTTCTCTAGCTTCCAGACATTCCAGAATTTTCTGTAGTGGTCCGTTGGTTGAAGTCGGATAGCTTAATACCTGCCTACAAATGATGCTGTGACCGCTGACTTGCATCGTCTTCCAGTTCAACAAAACCCCAGATTAAAATTCCCCATACCCCCTGCGGTCTTGCCTCTCCCGATCTCTGTAACCCCCTCAAGCTTTACAACCCTCTGCAATCCCAGTGCTCCTACCATTCTGGCCTCTTGCGTGTTCCCAATTTCTACTGTCCTGTTGTTGACAACTTGTCATCAACTGTCTTAAATGGCAACTTTATCAGCTATGATTAAGTAGCAGAGCAGTGTGATGAGCCAAATGACTTAATCCTGCTTCAAGTCTTATGGCCTTCTGGAAATTCCCTTCTAAAGCTTTCAGCTCTGTCTCCTCCAATAAACAGTCTATACAGCAGTCAGATGTAGGTTGGAATGTTTCACTGGCACAACTTTTCGATACACTTGGCAACAAACAGGCCCTGTAAACCAAGGTATCAAACTGCTTCAGTAATATCAGGATTACACAGCATTTTTTGCAGCTAAATCATTTGAGCTTACCCAAAATAAGTAGAAAGAGGCTGAATGTGGGTAAATGAACAGTGGTGAGGGAGCAGAAGTTGTATATGATTGTGTATTTCAAAGGGTGTTCTAGGCTGCTGAACTATAAGAGGGCGCTGCTTGACAAAGTAGATTGCTGGAATGATAATATTGTTGGTACTAGTGTTTAGGCTAATCTTCGGGAGATATGAGGTCAAATTCCACTGCAGTTGGGCAATTTTGATTCCATTCAAAGAAAGCTAATAGCAATAATGGTCAATGTGAACCTAACAAGTTTTTGTAAAATGTCCATGTCATTCTGGTGGCTCAGTGGTTAGCACTGCTGCCTCACAGTGCCAGGGACCCTGGTTCAATTTCCAGCCTCGAGCGACAGTCTGTGGGGAGTTTGTACATTCTCCTTGTATTTGCACGGGTTTCCTCCAGGTGCTTTGGTTTCCTCCCAAAGTCCAAGCAAATGCAGCTTAGGTGGATTGGCCATGCTAAGTTGCCCATAGGGTCCAGGCATGGGTAGGTTAGGTGGATTAGCCGTGGGAAATGCAGGGTTACAGAGATAGGGGAGGGGGTTGAGTCTGGGTGGGATGGTCTTCGGAAAGTTGGTGTGGACTTGTTGGGCCAAATGGCCTGTTTCCACACTGTAAGGATTCGATCAATAATGCCGTTTAGGGGAAGAAACCTGCTGTTATTACTCGATCTAGTCTACAAGTGACTCCCAACCCTGAATAACATGGTTGACTCTGGCTGCCGAGTTAGCCACTTGGTTACATTCAAGAAAGTGGCTCACCATCGCCTTCTCAAGCAACATTAGAGATGGGCAAAAAGTGCAGAGCCAGCCAGAAGGACCTACATCAATGAACGAGTGAAGGCAGTGGCCTAATCCTGTTGCACCAACTTCTCAGAGGCATTAGTGAAGGGAGACAGTAGTGTAACGTCAAAGTCACTAAACTAATCATGTTGAAGCTCAGAATAATGCTCTGGGAACATGGGTTCACGTCTCACTACAGCAATTGGTGAAATTTAGACTCAATGAAAACCAAAGATTTATAAAATCAATGAGGGGCACAGATAAGATGAATGGCAAGGGTCTTTTCCCCAGGGTGGGGTGTCCAAAACTGTGGGGCATAATTTTAAAGTGAGAGGAGAAAAATTTAAAAAGGACATGAGGGGCAACCTTTTTGCACAGAGAATGGCTTGTGTGTGGAATGAACTGCCAGAGGAGGTGGTGGATGGAGATAACAGTTACAACGTTTCAAACACATTTGGTTAAGTTCTTGAATAGGAAACGTTTGGATGGATATGGGGCCAAGCTCAGGCAGTTTAGGGTGGGAACATAATTGGCATGGACTGGTTGGACCAAAGGTTCTGTTTCCATGCTGTATGACTGTATAAAAGTCTGGAATTGAAAGCTAGCCTCAGTAGTGGTGACTATGATGACTATCACCACTACTTTCCTTTAGGGAATCTAGCACCCTCAGCAGGTCTGGCCTACATGTGACTCCAGACACACTGCAATGTGATGACTCTCAATTGCCTTCTTGTTTGCTTGGCCATTTCATTCATAGGAAGGGCAATTAAGGATGAACAACAGATGTTGACCTTGCTAATGGCACCCACATTCCACAAAAGTGTTAAAAAAAGTAGTTCATTGTTGTCTTTGGCATGACAGGAGACCTGCTTGCTGATGAGCTCACCTTTATACATTGTCTTGTATTTCTTTATATTCATTAAAGGCATCAAAGATGTGCCGTTTGGTTTGATGATTTCAGAATTTCTCCCAGAAATTTGTGTTTCTTGGATTCTGGGACAGTATTTTAGTTAGGGCTATCATCATTAATGCCATATTGACTGCCACCCTTGTAAAGAAACTGAATGGGCATTAGCATCAGGATCGATGGTCATAAAAATCATTTATGGGTCATGATGGTGAGATGATTTATGGAAAACTGTATTTGAATTGGAACAATGCCATGCCATCTGTAGAATTCAGCTGGCTGAGAATGGTTATGTGAGAGGAGTAATGACACAAAATGCTATGAGAAAATTATCTCAGTGCCACTTCTAGACTTAACCTGATCTGGTTTTTGTTTGTTCCAGAGGCTGAAGCAAGGGTTCTGGAATGAAGTCTTCCGAGTCCGTAACTCAGCAGCCAGGTAAAATTTGACCAAAATTTTAAATTCTGTAGTTTCCTTAAAATATATCACATGCCTTTCCTTCCTCCGGCTTATGAGGAAACAAACTGGTTACTCTTTCCCTTCTGTCAGCAGAACGCAGAGACCAGGAGTCAACTCTCTGTCCCCATTAGCCCTATCTTCTCATCAGTTGCTTCTCAGTCGCATTCCTCCAAGTTTCTGCCTCCTTGGAAGTTACCACAAATTCATTAACCAACTAGCTTTGATAGATTTATCTACATCTGAACTCTCCTGCTTGCATGTCAGTGGAGCAGGAGCATTTTACAAAATGGGTAACTTTGTTTGCCATCACATTTTTTGGCCCCGCCATAGGTAGGTCAGCGCAAGGACAGGTGCTGCAGTGGGTAGTGTTCCTACCTCTACGGCAGAAGGTTCAGGTTCGAGTCCCATTCCAGGACTTGACAGTCAAGGATAGGGGGATTTATAACATGGCCAAACAGGTTGATGGTCAACTTGCAAATGTGTCCAACACACAGATAAGAGAAATTTCTGGTTACCCATGTGGTGTAATGAACATTGGAATGTCATGTCACCATCCATTGCTCCACTATATGATATGCAATCCTTAGTAAAATCAATATCAATATCCTTTCATTGTCACGTGTAATTGCATATTGCTGTAGCAATGTGGACTTCCTGAGTGGACTGTACCATAATGTCTTCGCTTAAATTGATATTACTTACTGGCCAATTGATTAGTTGTGGAAGATTAAGGCCGTGGTTACTATAATAACGCTAATGTATTTTTGTGTGTGTGTGTGTGTACCTGAGGCAAATGTATCCACATGTCAGGAGTGAAGTAGTCTCAAGTGAAAGGAATTTGTGTGAGAGAGAAAGAGGCTGTAAACTGTCCAGAAATTCGTGCGGTTTCTTTGGTTAGTGAGAAAACCAAGCTGAAAAGTCAGGGGCTGTGGCACAGGATACACAGGTATTGAAACCAATTAGTAGAATAGGCAATGTCAAACTAACTGGATTCTGAAGGACTGCAGATTGTAAAAGGATGCAAAGTCTGAAGGGGGTCCAGATGAGCATGATTAGGACTAGGAGTTACAAGTTTAATTTAGTAAAACATGGATAAGGGATCTAATATCAAGTACTTCAACAACTCCACCACTATTCAGTAATCCTGCAGTTTTTAAATGTTTCATCACTGCAGTAATGCCACATATATAGTCTTCAGCTTCTACATTGAGGACTGCATGACATGTTACACCATAGCAACAGGTTAAATGGCTGTACAGGTTGAATGTGAATTCTTAATGCAATTTATCCTTAGCATAAAATAGAAATAAAACTTTGCTGTGACATGAAATTCCCATTGAAAAATATAATAGTCACTCGGTCCAATCTGCAAGCTATCTTCTGATTTAATAATCTGAGGAAAAGTGAATGAAAACTTAGAACAAATATTAGAAGGTCCTGCTGCAAGTTGCAGTCTTGAGTTCCCTTATATAATTGGCAACTTGGAGGGGAACTTGCCGGTGGTGGTAACAAGATGTGGAGCTGGAGGAACACAGCAGGCTAGGCAACATCAGAGGAGCAGGAAAGCTGATGTTTCGGGTCGGGATCCTAAGGGGTCCAGACCCAAAACGTCAGCTTTCCTGCTCCTCTGATGCTGCCTGGCCTGCTGTGTTCCTTCAGCTCCACGCCTTGTTATCTCAGACTCCAGCATCGGCAGTTCCTACTACCTCTTGCCAGTGGTGGTGTTCCCTTGCATTTCCTGCCCATGTCCTTCTAGGTGTTAGGGGTTAAAGGTTTGAGGGGTGCTGTTAAAGGAGGCTTAGCAAGTTATTGCAGTGCATCTTATGGATAGGACACACTGCAGACATGAGTGCGCCAATGGTGGAGGGAGTGAATGTTGAAGGTGCTGGCTGGTGTGCAAGTTAAGTGTCTGCTTTGTCCTGGATGATGTCAAGTTTTTTGAGTGTCTTTGGAGCTGCACAAATCCAGACAAGTGGGGAGTATTCCATCACACTCCTGACTTGTGCCTTGTACATAGTGGACAGGCTTTGGAGAGTGAGGAGATGAATTCGTTACTGCACAATACCAAGCCTCAGATCCATTCTAGTAGTCACAGTATGGATGGCCCAGTCTGTTTCTGGTCAATGGTAATGCCCCTATCCCCAGAAATGATGAGGCAGATGAGGTCATTGGTGCTGTGCATCACTCCCAGACATGACGTATACTGTTCATATTATTCTGTGTCGACGTTACCATTTAGCCAAATAAGCTAATCAACTTCGGCAGAAATATTTACCTACAGTGAAACTGATGATTTCATACAGTTACACAGCCTTTATCTGCTATCCAAACAGTAACACAGCAAGTTACAGTCTTCTTCCTGTATAAACAACAGTTCATAGTTCATAACCACAAACTTGTTTATTCTTAAGTAGGTAATTCCTCACCATCGTACCACGAACATTAAGATGACCATTGTATTTGCGGCTTCTCTCAAAGCATATTAGCATGGATAGAGGATTAGCTAACTAATTGAAGACTAATAGTTGGGATAAGGGAGACATTTTTAGGATAGCAATTTGTAACTAGTGAATAAGACTAGTTTGCTAGCCCTCTCCCAGTGAATGTTAATCATTTACAAAACATGCTTAACTGTAAGACCATCAGCGATAGGAGCACAAGTAGACCAGGGATCAGTGATGGGGCCGCAATTATTTACAATATGAGTGACTTGGAAGAGGAAAGTGAATGTACAGTAGTTATTGACACAAAAATAGTTGGAAGGCAAGTGGTGAGGATGATACATAGACTCTGCATTGGGAAATAGACAAGTTAAGTGAGTGGGCAAAACTTAGCAGATGGAATATAACATAGGGAAATGTGAGGTAATGTACTTTGGCAGGAAGAATAGAGGAGCTGGATATTATTTAAATGAAGAAAGACTGAAGAAAGGTACAGAACAGAGGGATTTCGAAGTCCTCATCCATTAATCATGTAAAACTAGCATCCACTTTAAGGGGGTAATAGGGAAGGCAATTGGAATGTTCAGTTTTATTTCAAATATAATGGAGTATAAAGATAGAAAAAATTTAGTGCACTAGAGAGATCACAACTGGAATCTGAGAATAGTTTTGGGCCCCTCATCTAAGGAAAGATATGTAGGCATTAGAGGGAATGGTTGCACTGTCTTATGAGGAGATGTTGAGTAGATTAGGCCTGTACTCATTGGAATATAGAAAAGATGAGACAACCTTATTGAAACATTCTGAGGGAAGATGTGGAATAGTTTCCCTTGTGGAAGAGTCTAGCACTGGAGGGTATAATCTCAGAAGAAAGAATCATACATTTAAGATAGTGAGAGGAGGAATTTCTTCTCTCAGTGCATTGTGATTCTATCAAATTCTTTACCACAAAGGGCTATCGGGCCTGGTATCATTCAAAATGTACAAGGCTGAGCTAGACAGATTCTTAATAAGGGAATCAACAGTTATGGGGAAAAGGTAGGAAAGTGGAGTTAAGGATTATCAGATTGGCTATGATCTCATTGAATGGTGCAGTAGACTTGATGGGCTGAATGGTCTACTTGTGCTTCTATCGATGATGGTCTTACAGTTAAGCACGTTTTGTAAATGATTAACATTCACTGGGAGAGGGCTAGCAAACGGAGTAGACCAATTAGTAAAGTTACATCACTTGGGATTCAGGGTGAGCTTGCCAGTTAGATACAAAATCGGCTTTACAGTAGGAAACAGAGGGAGGTGGTGGAGGGTTGTTTTTCAGATTGAAAAGTTGTGACCAGCGATGTTCCACAGGGATTGGTACTAGATCCATTTTTGTTTGATTTTTATAAATGATTTGGATGACAATGTAGGAGGCGTGGTTAGTAAGTTTGCAATTGATATCAAAATTGGTGTTATAGTGAAGAAGGTTACCTAAGATTACAAAGAGATCTTGATCAATTGGGTCAATGGACGGAAGAGTGGCAGATGGAGTTTAATTTGGATAAAATGAGATATTGCATTTTGAGAACACAAACAACAGCAAGAAGAATGCACTTAATGGTAGGGCCCTGTGTGGTGTTATGGAACAGAGAGACCTAGGGGTTCAGGTACATAATTCTATGAAATTTGCATCACAGATAGACGGATAGTTAAGAAGGCATTCAGCACACTTGCCTTCAATTATTCAGACCTTTGAGTAGAAGAAGTGGGATGTCATATTGAGGTTGTACAGGACATTGGTGAGGCCTCTTCCAGAGTACTGGGTGCAGCTCTGGTCGCCCTGTAATAGGAAAGATATTGTTAAACTGGGAACGGTTCAGAAAAGATTTACCAGGATGTTGCTGGGCATGGAAGGTTTGCGATATAAAAATAGACTAGAAAGAGTGGGACTTTCTTCACTGGAGCATAGGAGGTTGCAAGATGACCCTATAGAAGTTTATAAAATCAAGAGGGGCATAGGTAAGGTGAAAGACAAGGATCTTATCTCTAAGGTGGGGGAGTTCAAAACAAGGGGGCATATATTTAAGGTGAGAGGAGAAAGATTTAAAAAGGACATGAGGGGCAACTTTGCTAGAGGAAGTGGTGGATGCAGGTACAGTTACAACGTTTAAAAGACATTTGGATAAGATCATGATTAGGAAAGATTTGCAGGGATATGGGCCAAGTGCAGGCAGCTGGGACTAGTTTAGTTTGGGAACATGGTCAGCATTGACTGATTGAACAGAAGGGCCTGTTTCCGTTCTGTATGGCTCTATGAGTTATCAAATAGTAAATTGGTTAAGATTTGGCACTGAAGCATTGCTCACGATGTTCACCAATCTCCTGCAATTTTCTCATTACAGTGAAAGCTTCCTGGTAACGGAAGTCTAAGGGTGATAAAGGAGTGGGAGAACGGTAAGTCTAAGCTGTACTTCCCAATAACGGTAATGATCCAGTGAGTGGGGGTATATATACAAGACCAGTTCTTTTGTTGACAGGTACTAATGTCATACACTGTCACACTGTTTAATAGGCCATTGTTTTATCCCGCATCCTCACCAGTGCTGCAGCTGCCGTACTGTGGCAGTGACATTGGGCTGCTAAAAGAAAGATATTTTAACTGCCTTTTGGTTGAGATGTCAAACCAAGCTCAGTCTTCCCTCCCAGGTTAATGTAAAAGTTGTGATGGCCCTGTTACAAAGAAGAGAATACAGCTTCTGCGCGCTGTCCCGGCCAATATTTTTCCTGCAACCCATGTTGGTAAATGGATGATCGCAACATTAGTACATTGGGGCTTGAGGGGTACTGTGCTACCACATTTCAGCATCAGCCTTAGCTCAATGATTTATTCTACTGCCAAGCATCAAACTCTTTCCTATTATTCTGTAAATAAATATACCTTTCAGTGTGGCACATAGCTGTGTAGAATCATGGAAGGAGGCTTGTCATGTGTGGGCTATTTCAACTGAAAGAACTAACAGTTTGTCCCAATTTCTCATTGTTTCCCTGAACTCTGCATTATTTTTCTTTTCAAATTTATAACCAGTTCCCTTAGAAAGTTATCATCGAGTCTGCATTCAGAGATACGTTGGGATCCAATTGAGACAGTTGAGTAAAAATGTCTCCACATCTGACTTCAACCTATAACAACACTAGCTTTATAAAGAACAAAAACAAAGTTGCTGGAAAAGCTCACCAGGTCTGGCAGCATCTGTGAAGGAAAAAACACAGTTAACATTTCGGGTCCGGTGACCCTTCCTCAGAACTGATGGTGGCTGGGAAAACGTTAGTTTATATGCAGAAAATAGGGAGGTGGGTGGGGTAGGGAGTAAACTATAGAGTAGAGCCTAAAGAGAGAGAAGAGCAGTTGGACAGACAAAGGAGTTGATAACAGTCTGGGAGGGTGAGTAGTTGTTAATGGGAACTGTTAGTGACTAACAATAGGTGGTGTGTAATGGCAGGCAATGTGATAACAAGGCCTGGTGTGTGGGGTCTGGGACATGGGAGAGTTTAGGCCCTAAAATTATTGAACTCGATATTGAATCTGGAGGGCTGCAGGGTCCCCAAGGAGAAAATGAGGTGTTCCAGAGCTTGCATTGAGCTTCACTGGAACACTGCAGCAAGCCAGAGACAGAGATATTAGCCAGGGAACAGGCTGGTGCATTAAAATGGCAGGCAACTGGTAGTTCAGGGCCTTTTTTAGCAAACAGAGCATAGATGTTCTATGAAGCAGTCACCCAGTCTACGCTTCGTTTCCCTACTATAGAGGAGACCACATTGTGAGGAGCAAAAGCAGTAGACTAGATTCTGGGAAGTGCAGGTGAAGTTTTGCTTCACCTTGAAGGTATGTTTGGGCCCTTGGATACTGGGGAGGGAGGAGGTAAATGGGCAGGTGTTACACCTTCACCGGTTACAGGGGAAGATCCGTGGGGCTCTGGATGGTGTTGGGGGTGAAGGAAGTGAGGAAGCAGGGTGTGAGGATGTATAATCCAGGTAGCTGTGGGAGTCGGTGGGTTTATAGTGGATATTAGTGCGCAGTCTATCCCAAGAAATGGAAACACAAATGTTGAGGAAGGGAAGGGAGGAGTCAGAGATAGACCAGGTGAAAGTGAGGGCAGGGTGAAAATTGGAGGTGAAATCGATGAAGTTTTCCAATTCCAGCGAGAGAGGGAAGCAGCACCAATGATATGATCAGTGTATCGGAGAAAGAGTTGTGGGTGGGGGCCGGAATAGGCCCTCACGGAGCAGAACATCTACATTCTGCTCACAAAAAAGACCCTGAACTACCTGTTGCCTGCCACTTTAACACATCACCCCATTCCCTGGCCAACATTTCCGTCTCTGGCTTGCTTCAGTGTTCCAGCAAAGCTCAACGCAAGCTGGAAGAACAACACCTCATTTTCCGCTTGGGGACCCTACAGCCCTCCGGACTCAATATTGAGTTCAATAATTTTAGGGCCTAAACTCTCCCCTGTCCCAGCCCCCCACCCCACACACCAGGCCTTGTTACCACATAGCCTGCTATTATACACTACCTATTGTTAGTCACTAACAGTCCCCATTAACAGCTATTCACCCTCCCAACCAGATCGTTATCAACTCCTTTGTCTGTCCAACTGCTCTTCTCTCTCTTTAGGCTCTACTCTATAGTTTACTCCCTACCCCACCCACCTCCCTATTTTCTGCATATAAACTGACGTTTTCCCAGCCACCATCAGTTCTGAGGAAGGGTCACCGGACCCGAAATGTTAACTGTGTTTTTTCCTTCACAGATGCTGCCAGACCTGCTGGGCTTTTCCAGTAACTTCTGTTTTTGTTCCTGATTTACAGCATCCGCAGTCCTTTTGGTTTTACCTAACTTTATCAAGTCAGGCGCAAGTTCTCCTCTTAGGAGCACATTCCAAATTCTTGCAAATGGTGATGATGGTGAGCCCTCTGCATTTTAAAGTTGGAGTAGGGGGCTGGATATCAATCAGAAATGCGTCAGGACCCCTAAAGAAATTTCAGCCATGCTGCAGTTTTGCACATAGCTATGAGGATAATCCTTAAGAACCTTTCTCATATTTTGCAAATTGATGGGAACAAGAATAGACGTTTCAGCCCCTTCTCCATTGTTCATACTGCACCTCAACTCCATTCATAGAAACATAGAAGATAGGTGCAGAAGGAGACCATTCGCCCCTTCTCCACCATTCTTCACAATCATGGCTGATCATCCAACTCAATAGCCTAATCCTCCTTTCTCCCCTTAACCTTTGATCCCGTTTGCCCCAAGGTCTTTTCTTCTTTATTCATTCATGGGATGAGAACGTCACTGACCAGGCAGCATTTATTGCCCGTCCCACTTGCCCAGAGGGCAGTTAAGAGTCAACCACATTGTCATGTGTTTGGAGTCACAAACCCGGTAAGGATGGCAGTTTCCTTCCCTAAAGGACGTTAGTGAGCCAGATGGGTTTTTCCAACAATCGACATGGTCATCATTAGATTGTTAATTCCAGATATTTATTGAATTCAAATTCCACCATCTGCCTTGGCGGGTTTCGAACCCAGGTACCCAGAACATTATCTGGGTCTCCAGCGATAATACCGCTCGGCCATTGCCTCCCCTATCTAGTCACCTCTTGAACACATTCAATGTTTTGGCATCAACTACACCCTGTCCTAATGAATTCCACAGGCTCACCACTCTTTGGGTGAAGAAATGTTTCTTATCTCCATCATAAATGGTCTACCCCGAATCCTCATACTGTGACCCCTGGTTCCAGACGTACCCACCATCAGGAACATCCTCCCTGCATCTACCCTGTCCAGTCCTGTTAGAATTTTATGTTTCTATGAGGTCCCCCTTTATTCGTCTCAACTCTAACGAAAACAATCCCAACCTAGTTAATATCTCGTCATATGTCAGACCCACCATCCCCGGAATCAGCCTGGAAAACCTTTGCTGCACACCCTCAAGAGCAAGAGCATCCTTCCTCAGAAAGGGAGAACAAAACTGCACACAATATTCCAGGTGTGGTCTCACTAAGGCCCTGTATAACTGCAACAACACATCCCTGTTCCTGTACTCGAAACCTCTTGCAACGAAGGCCAACATACCATTTACCTTCTTTACCACCTGCTGCACCTGCAAGCTTACCTTCAGCAACTGGTGCACAAGGACACCCAGGTCCCGCTGCACACTCCCCTCTCCCAATTTACAGCCACTCAGGTAGTAATCTGCCTTCTAATTTTTGCTTCCAAAGTGAATGACCTCATATTTATCCAAATTATACTGCATCTGCCATTGACTTGCCCACTCACCCAACCTGTCGAGATCATGCTGAAGGATCTCTGTATCCTCGTCATAGTTCACCCTCCCACCCAACTTGGTATCATCTGCAAACTCGGAGAAGTTACATTTCATTCCCTCATCCAAATCATTAATATATATTGTGACTAGTCCCAGCACCGATCCCTGTGGTACCCCACTAGTTACTGCCTGCCAATTTGGAAATGACCCATTAATTCCTGCTCTCTGTTTCCTCTCTGCCAACCAGTTTCCTATCCATTTCAATACACTTACCCCAATCCCGTGCACTTTAATCTTGCACAATAATCTCTTATGTGGCTCTTTGTCAAATGCTTTCTGAAAGTCCAAATATACTATATCGACTGGCTCCTCCTTGTCAACTCTGCTAGTTACATCTTCATAGAATTCCAAGAGATTTGTCAAGTATGATTTGCCCTTCATAAATCCATGCTGACTCTGTCTGATCCTGCTACTGTTTTCTAAATGCTCTGCTATGAAATCCTTGACAATAGATTCAAGAATTTTCCCCACTACCAATGTTAGGCTCACTGGTCTATAATTCCCGTTTTCTATCTGCCTCCCTTTTTGAATATCAGAGTGACATTAGCCACCCTCCAATCTGCAGGAACTGTTCCAGAGTCTATAGAATCCAGGAAGATGATCACCAATGCATCCACTATTTCTAGAACTACTTCCTTAAGTACTCTGGGATGTAGATTATCAGGCCCTGGGGTTTTATTGGCCTTCAATACCAACAATTTTCCAGCGCCATTTCTCTACTAATATTGACCTCCCTCAGCTCTTCCTTCTCACTAAGTCTTGCATCCTCCAACAATTCTGGTATCCAATTTGTGTCCTCTTTTGTGAAGACAGAACCAAAGTATGTATTCAGTTCCTTTGTCCCCTATTAAACATTCCCTCTTTTCTGTCTCTAGGGGACCTACATTTGTCTTTACCAATCTCTTTCTCTTCACGAGAAAGATTAGCTGCTTAGCTCCATATCCCTTTATGCTGCTAGCTAACAGAGTAGAATTAAACTAATGGCAATACTTCAAAAGTATGTTAAGAATAAATTCTAATGTTATTTTGTTTTAAGTGTTATATTCCCTGCAGATGGTAAAGTTCTTGTCTTTTTTATTGCAGCTTTGTGAACTCCATGGGCACTGGCTTCCATGAAGCAACAAATGGCTTTTCTTCACGTATTAATGCAGCTGGAAATCCCCTCAAATTCCCCTGAAATGTTCAGTGAAGCCTGAACTGTGTGTTATCATCGTGCTGGATACTGGCTGCAACAAACTGGGCTGCACCCCGAGCAATTTGAGCACTCGAATTAGCAGTGGTGAAAAGACAAACAATCTAAGGTCCCTGCAGCACACAAAAGAGACTTTACATTTTATGTGACGTCACCAACTGGGCAATACTGGCAGCACAATGAGCAGTTTTGTGTTTAAAAGCAGAGAAGGAGTATGAGCTGAATAATTCCTCCCAACTTGTCCTATACCTAGCTGTTTCTGTTGCTTCGAGTTAATCGAGGGGAGTGTGAGCTGTAACAGTCATTCAAGACTTTCTGCAAACAGTTGCCTCTTAATGAGAAATTATTTTTATATTTACAAAAGAGAAACTGCATAAAGAGTAGAATAGTAGCCAAAGCAAGAGTTAGAGTCTTCAAAAGTTACCAATATTCATTGAGCTTATCGACTGGCATCACCAAGTCACATCATGTTAACAATTTCTGGTCGCCATGGCATCACTGAGTCAACTTGATGCAATGTCACTATTGATTTATTAATCTATTAACACTTGGTCTTTGTAGAGCTTCTAATCCAATGGTGTCAACTCAGATCACTGGATTACTATTGGGCCTTAAAGACATCAAGCCTACTCTCCTTTAAAGGCTCACCTGAAATCTGTAAATTGTACTTTGCCTCAACTGTGCTACAACTTCTTCCAGCTCCAAGAATTCTGTTGATAATGAAGTTGTGTTTAGTTTGTTGGTTCCTGATAGCACTGACAATGTTGGAAAGTTGAGATGAATACATTTTTAAAATAATTTCCACCAGCGTACGTGAAAAATGTGATTTCAGAATAACTTTGTTTAAGTGAATTTTAATGTACCGCTGTACTTCCTTGACTAACGTGTGGGCGTATGGTGTAGAATTTTCACCAACTTGATTGGAAAATTAATGTGTATCTGCACTTCCATTTTCTCAGCACTTTTTTAAAAATTGGTGATTGTTCATATTTTGCGCTTTTTCTCTTTCATTCTTTAATGGATGTGATAGATTTTGTTCCATTGCTCAAATGGTTTTCTTCAGTATTACCAATTGCCACTAATTATTAATGCCAAAATCCTAATCCCTGCCTTTATCAAGTCAAAGCTTCCAAAGCTGCCTCTCCCATCATATGTCAACCTCCCCCCAACTCCCTCGAACAGCCACATGTATGAGTTCCTTGGCCTCTGTCATAAGATGCTACAGGCCATTCAGCCACTCGATCCTGTTCCATTATGCAGTAGTGGTACTTTCAACTGATGGCTTTAGCTCCTACTTCTAATGCCTCTTTTCCCTCTGCTAGCGGGTCTCAGGAGGCACAAACTGCCTCTCCTGCATAGTTTGGATTCTTGCTCTCTTTATTCTACTGTCATTTCCATAGCTGCTAAAACAAAAAAAGAACCAGACTGCATTACTATCACTATAGCACTTTTAACTTAGTAAAATATCCATTGGTACTCCACAGAAGATTTCATTAAACAAATTCTGCCAAATATTAGAATAGGTAATCAAAAGTTTTGTCTTCCGGTAGGTTTTTAAAGAGTGCCTTAAACAGAGAGCCTCGAGAGAAAATTCCAGAGCTGAAGTCCTGTGTATCTGAAACAGTAGCTACCAATGGAGTGAACAAAATTGCAGTGGTACACAAGACCAGAATTGATGGAATGCGGGTAATTTCAGAGGGTTACAGGGTTCGAGGAGGCTGTAGAACTAAGGGAGGGTGAGAACATAAAGTTGGCAGACACTAGCTGTACAGGATCTGGTGAGGTTGCACCTTAATCTCTTTCCTTAAATATTTATATACCTACTCAGAAATAGTTCAGGGAATGTTCACTTGACTGATTCCTAGGATGGAGAGGCTGTCTTATGAGGAAAGGTTGAGCATATGCTCTTAGAAGTTTGGATGAATGAGAGGTGATGTTATTGAAACATGTAAAATTCTAAAGATGTTTGACTGGTTTGACATTGAGAGGATGTTTCCTCTCATGGTGAAATCTAGAAGTAGGGAACACAGATTAAATATTAGGAGTCTCGTGTTTAAGAGGAGGAATTTTTTTCTCTCAGATGGTCTTCTCTTTGGAATTCTCTTCCAGAGTGAGCAGTGGAGGCCAGCTTATTGAATATATTCAAGGCTGAGTTAACAGATTGTTGATTGACAAATGAGTCAAGCATTGTAGGGGACCATGCAGGAAGGTGGCATTAAGGTTACAGTCATATCTGTTATGATTCTATTGAATAGCAGAGCATGTTTGAGGGGCCAAATAGCCTATTTCTGATCCTATTTCTAATGATCAAAACAGAAATGATCATGTCTTGGCAAGCAGGGAAGATGGGGAAATGGGATTTGGTGCAAGTTACAAATGGGCAGACTTGGTGACGGAGAGGATTTTCCTAAAAACCTGTTGCCTGATATCTTTACAGTCCCACGGTAATGTTTTTAGAAATCCCAAAAGGAAATGCTGGTAAATGGGACAAGATTAATTTAGGATATCTGATCGTCATGGACGAGTTGGATTGAAGAGTCTGTTTCTGTACTGTACAACAGCATGACACTTTGACCTCTCTTTAACTTTGTTATCAACCGCCTTCTCAAGTTCTGTTTTCTCCTTCTCGCTCTTGCTTTCAGTTCTTATCTTCCTCTACACTGCATTGCAATTTGGGATATCGCTGTCTGTATACAGAACTCTAGTAGCCATTGAAGTCATTGTGAGCCATTTTTAGCTACCTGAGCTTCCAAAAATGATAATACTATCTACTGCATGTTTGTCACAGTATTATTACACAGCAGAATAAAAATTTAATTGGATAAGAATTATTAGCAGCAATCTGGGAATTATATAGATTGGGAAAGGAATTCATGTGGCAATGACAGGTTTGTTTTGTGTTGATGCTGGAACAAGATATCGTAATAGTTTAGATTATGTATTTGACACCATTAACATACCAGAATGTAAGCTGGACTGATGATGGGGTGCCTACTCAGGTTTGATTTATTCCTTAAGCTTTCTTTATGTTGCCTCCAACCACCCTGCCCAGTCAATCAACCGTTTTCTTACCATTTCCTTTAACTAAAGAGAATTTTGAAAAGAGATTCAGAGATAGTGGGAACTGCCGATGCTGGAGAATCTGAGATAACAAGTTGTAGAGCTGGATGAAGGCTCCAGACCGGAATCGTCAGCTTTCCTGCTCCTCTGATGCTGGTTGGCCTGCTGTGTTCATCCAGCTCTACACCTTGTTATCTCAGAATTTTCAAAAGCTTTTTTTTCAATTATTTTTTTCTCCCTGGTTGTCCTGGGGATTAATCTTTAATTCCTAGCAATGCTGGGAGATTGGAAACATGTAGACCTGTCATGTTCTTCAAACATCAGGAGTAGGTAAGCTCTTTCATGTGTGTAACCAAAACCGTACACCCAGTTTAAACAGCCTCTGTGTTTTGCTGCACAAAGTGCAAGAGACAACCTTCTCCACTAGGTTTCATTGGCTAAATGACCCTGAAAGAAGACATGCAATATTTAAGCTGGCTCACTGCTTATACATCTTGCTGTGATGGATTCACAACATGAATAAGTTTCCTAAATGTGGCTTTGCAACATGTTCAACATAGCGTTGTGGTGTTTTCATTTGAAGAAGAGAGCTTCGTGCACTTTTGACGTTAGCTGGTGATGTAAGAATGTCAGTGAGATATACAGACATTCTCTTGGTAGGCCATGGTGGTTTGCAAGCTGATTTAAGAACAGCCTTCCAGCCAGGGGATACTGTACAACAACGTTACTGCAAATGTGACATATTGATGTACTTGACGTTTGACTTCCTCTGAAACCTGACACATTTTGACAAGTTGAGTGGTCTACCAGCGAAGTGTGACTGTCTTGATATTTTTTGATGTAATGTGTGGGTTTCACCTTATGAGGAGACATGACATGAGCTGGCCTTGTGTTGAGGGTTGCTTCTGCTTCTGTTTCTATATTGTATTCAAGGCACAGTGCATAGCAAACTGAAGATTAAATGTACCAATTACCATGTGACTTGTCTTTTGTCTTATTCTTTCATTGGTGTCTTGACAACGCCCAAGCTCTCCTGTCAACCTTTGTGAAGTTTGACTCTAAACACCATGCCACAGTAAGATGTAACACTGCACAGTGTCTTGTGAATGTTGCAACATTTGGTATGCAGTTAAAGCTCAGGTTTTGGAAATCTGGTGCCTAAGGCATAATAATGCAACACTTTAATGAATAGAGCAAAGAGGTTAAAGCAAAACACAGTCAGTACTGCAAATCTCAAATGAAACACAAATTCTTCAGGGGACTGGACAGTGATACTAGGTGGATGTTTCTTTTTGTAGGGGGATACTAAAAATAGAGAACATTATGTTGAAATAAGAGCTACCCCTTTTAAGTCAGAGATGAGGACTTTTTCTTCCCTCACGAGGTCTTCCGTGGAATTTCCTTCCCTTGAAGGTAATGGAGGCATGGCCTTAACATTTACACATATTGAGTTGATGTATTTCTGATGGACAAGAAAGTCAAGAGTTATGAGTGGGGACAGAGAGAAAAACAAGGCTAGGACAATAACCAGATCCGCCACAATCTTACAGACTGGTGAACCAGACTCAAAGGTCTTTTCATTTTCCTCTGTTCCCAAAATACCTGACATACTCAGTGGATCTGATGAATGGTCACAAAGCTGAATCACTACCTATTTCTCTCCACAAAGTCACTGCCAAACCCTGTTGAGTATTTTCAGCATTTTCCTACTGTGATATTAACTGGTCTGACTGTAGCAAAACTCAAGTTTTCCATAAGCAATCACAGACAATCCACAGATCCCACAAGTCCTCACATCCTATCGAAAGGACTACATCATACTCTGTTTATCATTGTCCTAACCAGTGCTTGGTCTTCCATTGCAGAGGTTCAAGGAATAGTTGTCATAATTCAGTCCAAAGATGTGCAGGCTAGGTGGATTGGCCATGCTAAATTGCCCGTAGTGTCCAGGGATATGTAGCTTAGGTGGGTTACAGGGGGATGGGTCTGGGTGGGATGCTCCAAATGTCAATGTGGACTTGTTAGGCCGAAAGGCCTGTTTCCATGCTGTAGGGATTCTATGATCTATGAATTTAAGTGTGCAGCTTAGTGTGACTGATTAGAAAACTAATGTGAATTCTTAAGCAAAGAGAAAAGTGGCTGAAAATTGTTTCAAGGCTGTAGCTTGTTGCTATGAAACCATTCAAACATCCCTCTCATGGAAAATTTACCAACTGTGTCCAAATAAAAAAAATGTTATGTTGTGTGGCCTATCTTCACCAAATGGACTGCAGAGGTTCAAGGAGGGAGCTCATCCTCACCTTTTCAAAGGCAACTCGGGATAGGTAGTAAATGCTGGTCTATCCAGTGATGCCCACTTCCAAAAGAGAATAAAAAAAAGTCATGTATTTTTGCCTCTTGTCCATCAACTATATATCCAGCCACTGTGCATAAAGTGTAAAAATAACTATGATTGCAGATCAGATCTCATTCCAAGGTCACTTTGATAAAGTTTTGCAAGATTAGATATTTCCTATTCAACCTGATCATGGCACACCTCTGCAGTAGGTGGAACTTGAACTCAGCCTACCAGAGGTCAGAGGTAGGGACAGTATGACAGAACAACAGAGGTTTCTTGCACAATTAGTTCAAACTGACCTGTGGGGAGAATGTGATCATGTTTCACCAATGTTATGTCAACGTTTTATCAAACGAAAAACTTGATAAGCCTGTTTATTTTCAGTTCAACTCTCACTGATGAAATATCTAAACAAGTCATGACAACGAGACTGATGATCATTGAGGTAGCTGGATCTGTTTACTGAGTTGAGCAATAACTGAATGAATGGAAGCCTTGATCAGCTAAAGATAGTGTAAAATAAGCTCACGTCTGTAATCATACAAGGTTGCAGAGAAGAAAGGGACTTGCTTCTGGAAATTCTGCGGTGATCTTTCTGATCTCTGCCCTAGCTTCAGCAATAGATCCCGCTATATTATTTTGAAAAAGAGCAGGGTGGAGGGAGTCAAGGAGTCTGCCATATGGCTTAGCTAATATGCACCTCTCAGCCAACATAGAATCATAGAAACCCGACAGTGCGGAAAGAGGCCAAATGGCCCATGAAGTGTGCAATGACCCCCCACAGACTGCTGTTAGGAGAAAGCAAGGACTGCAGATGCTGAACGTCAGAGTCGATAAAATGTGGAGCTGGAGGAGCACAGCAGGTCAGACACCATCAGAGGAGCAGGAAAGCCAACATTTCAGGTCAGGACCCTTCAACAAAACTGGGGAGGGGGAAGGGAGCTCAGAAATAAACAGAGGGAGAGGGGTGGGGCTGGGGAAGGTAGGTGGGATGGTGATAGGTAGATGCAGGTAGGGGGTTGTAGAGACTGGTCAATGCGGTTTGGTGAGAAGGAAGGAGGACAGGTTGTGTCAGGTCAAGGAGAGGGAAGGCCGGGAGTGGGAAGATTTTGAGCTGGTATAATCTATATTGAGGCCATTAGGCTGTAAGCTCCTGAGACAGAGTTTATGTGTGGCCTCATTGTGACAATGGAGGAGACCCAGGATGGACATGTCACCAATGGAGTGGGAGGGGGAGTTGAAATGGCTGGCAACAGGAAGGTGTTGTTGATTGGAGCGTACCGAGCGCAGATGCTCCGCAAATCGGTCTCTGAGTCTGCGCTTTGTCTCTCCGATGTAGGGGACACCACATCGGGAGTAACAGATGCAGTAGACCAGGTTAGAAGATGTACAGGTGAATCCCTGTCAGATTTGGAATAACTGCTTGAGGCCTTGTACGGAGGTGAGGGGGAGGTGTAGGGATACGTGTAGCACTTCCTGCGCATGCAGGGAAAGGTGCCAGGTGTGGTGGAAGGATTGGTGGGGAATGTGGAGCGGACGAGGGAGTCACAGAGTAAGCGGTCCCTAAAGAAAGCAGATGGGAGTGGAGAAGGAAATATCTCTTAGGCGGTGGGGTCTGATTGCAGGCGAATTGTGAGTTTTTGCTGTGCACATAGAAACTGTTGTATTTCCTACTTTGCAACACTGCCAAAGTACTTAATTGATGGTGACAAGCTTTACACCATTCTGAAGCTGTGAAAGATGCTATGTAATTGCAAAGTCTTTGAATGGGGCACATGAACATAGTAGGAATTCTACTTGTAGAAACCTTATATAAAATAACCAGGTTATTAGCTTCCCCTTAAAGATATTACTAAAAGAGTTCAGGGGTAATTTTCAACTTAATACCACACGTTTTACTCAATGTGAACAGGGCAGATACAAAAAAATAGGAGCAGGAGTAGTCCATTCAGCCCCTTGAGCCTGCTGCACCATTTAATTTGACCATAGTTGATCCCATCTCAGCTTCAACTCAACATGCGCTCCTCCTCTCCATAACCCTTCAACCCATTAAAAATCCGTCTATCTCCTCCTTAAATTTATGCCATGTTCTGGCATCCACCAGACTCGGGGAGTGAATTTCATAAATTCACGATCCTTTGAGAGAACTAACTCTATATCTGTTTTAAATCTGTCATCTGTTACCTTGAAACTTTGACCTCTCGTTCTAGATTGCCCCACAAATGGAAGCAACCTCTCAACATCTACTTTGTCAATCCCCTTGAATAGGTATGAAGGGTTTGCTTCCTTGTATGACTCTATGACTCTATTTACCTCAATTAGATTTCCTCTCATTCTTCTAAACCCCAGAGAGTATAGGCCTAAACTGCTCATTCTCTTTTCATAAGACAAACCCTTCACCTCTGGAATCAATCTAGTGAACTGTCTCCAAGGTAACTACATGCCTCCTCAAGTTAGGGAATCAAAATGTGACAAAACACCAGGCCTTGTACAGTTTCAGTAACACTCGCTTACTTTTATACTCTATTCCTTTAGCAATATATGCCAAAATTCCATGTGTCTTCCTTATTAACTGCAGTACCTGCATACCAGTTTTGTGCAATTCATGCAAGAGTAAACCCAGATGCCTAGGTAACAAGTCAAAATTGTTAACCTCGGGGAATTTATTTTAACTATTCTTCAGAGGTCAAGGAAGGAGCATTTATACTGGTTCAGGGATGAAATGATGTGGAGGTGCCAATGTTCAACTGTGGTGGGCAAAGTCAGAAGTAACTCAACACCAGGTTATAGTCCAACGGGTTTATTTGAAATCACAAGCTTTTGGAGCACTGCTCCTTCATCAGGTGACATCAGGGATGAAAGTTTTCCATTGATTACATATTGTGTTATGGCTGGAGCTCTTAATTCTAAAAGGTTACATTCATCTATCCCGCACAGTTTGCAATTTAAATGAGAACTTAAAGATCATGCAAAATAGTTGTTACTTCTAACTTGATAGTTTATGAGTCAGCCCAAGCTGCGATATTTCCATTCACGGTGAAGTTTAGTCTGTTGGTGCAATCACATAATTCGCACTTTTTTTAAAAAATGCATTCTCAGGATGCGTGTGTTGCTAATTAAGACAGCATTTTATCACCCATTCTAATTGCCCAGGAGAATGTGATGGTCAACTGCCATTGTGAACTGCTGTAGTCCTTGGGGTGTAAGGATACTATTATGACTCACAGAGGTGGCACACCGGAAATCAAGCCCCATTATTCCTATAGTCATCACTAATATGGAGAGATTTAGTTCCTGACTGATAGACTCTTAAAAGGAAACACTCACTTGGTTTTTGTACTTTACAAGAAAATAATTTTTATTACATAGAAACATAGAAACGCAGCCCTTCGAGCCTGCTCCACCATTCATCACAATCATGGCTGATGGTCCAACTCAGTAGCTTAATGCTACTTTCTCCCCATAGCCTTTGATCCCATTCACCCCAAGTGCTATATTTAACCGCATCTTGAATACATTCAATGTTTTGGCATCAACTACTTCCTGTGGTAAACAATTCCACAAGCTAGCCATCTTTGGGTGAAGAAATGCCTCCTCATCTCCGTCCTAAATCGTCTACCCCGAATTGTCAGATTGTGAGCCCTGGTTCTGGATACACTCACCATCGGGAACATCCTGCATCTACCCTGTCCAGTCCTGTTAGAATTTTATGTCTCTATGAGGTCCCCCCTCATTCGTCTGAACTCTAACGAAAACAATCCTAACGTAGTCAATCTCTCCTCATATGTCAGACCCGCCATCCCCGGAATCAGCCTGGTAAACCTTCGCTGCACTCCCTCGAGAGCAAGAGCATCCTTCCTCAGAAAAGGAGACCAAAACTGCACACAATATTCCAGCTGTGGTCTCACCAAGGCCCTATACAACTGTAACAACACATCCCTGCTCCTGTACTTGAAACCTCTTGCAATGAAGGCCAACATATGAGCAAGTTGTCTTTAGCCAATGGCAGTTAGGAAATATGAAATCTAATTTACAACTCTAAAACTTAAACTCCTAAATACTCCTCCTCACAAACAGACAAACACACACAACACATGGGTATTAAAGTTGGAAAAGGAGAAGTAATCAGGGAAACATAGTTGAAAAGCACCAGTCTGGACCACAGGATTCAATGAGTTGCTTCCTTCCTCTTCCTTTCAATTCCCTTTTGGCTCTTTGCTGTTGACACATGTTTGTTTGTATGGCAGTGCTCTCTTTCATTCGCTGGATGAAAATTCATCTTTTCACTGTCATTAAAGGTGCTCCATTCCTCCTTCAACAGGGAGCTTTGAAGAGAGAGGTGGGTGGAAGGCAGCTAGCTATTACTGGATACATTGTAGTACCTTCACACAGAAGTGAGATACAGAGAGATTTTTTGATGCTTCACTTTGTGGGTTAGGTGATTCTCTGTAGCATTATCTCCATATAAGCCTTGATCATCTGGTAAGCAGTCAATCAGAACATCATCATTAAGCAGAGATAGTAGGAACTGCCGATGCTGGGGAATCTGAGACAACAAGCTGTAGACCTGGATGAACACAGCAGGCCAAGCAGCATCAGAGGAGCAGGAAAGCTGATGTTTCGGGTCTAAACCCTTCTTCAGAAATGCAGTTTCCTTTAGTTCAGAAGACATCCAATCTGTGGTGTCTGCTTTTTGCTATCACCATCTCAGAAAAGACGATATTGCATACAGCTCACAACATGCTCCAGAAATATTATTTTTGAAAGCACAGCCATCTCTTTGCACAGTTCCTTGGTTTAAAGCAGTACCTTCCTTTTGTAATCCAAAATACAAAAATTGTGAAAATAAAAATGTCATCTTTACAATGTGCACAATGCTGTTGGGAAGGGAGTTCCAGGATTTTGACTCAGCAGCTATGAAGGAACGGCGATAAAGTTCAAAGTCAGGATGGTGAGTGGCTTAGAGGGGAACCTGCAGGTGGTTGTGTTCTCATACATCTGCTGTCCTTGCCCTTTGAGACATTGGAGGCTACAGGCAGATTAGGAAGTTGCTGTCAGAAGATCCTGAGTGAGTGACTGAAAAACCTCTTGTAGATGGTATACATTGTTGCCTCTGTGCATGTAGTTATGTGAATGAATGTGATGGATGAGGTGCCAATCAAGTGGACTGCCTTGTTCTCAATGATGTCAAGCTGCTTGAATGTTGTTGAAGCTGCGCTCAGCCAGGCAAGTGGAGAATATTCCACCACCCCACTCCTGACATGTGCCTCGCAAATGGTAGACAAGCATTGGGAGACAGAAGGTGAGTTGACCACCGGAGAATTCCTTATTTCTCACCTGTTGTTGTAGCCACAGTACTTATATGGCTACTCCTCTTCAGTTTCTGGTCAATGGTAATCCTTGGGATATTGATGGTGGGGGCATTCAGTGATGGCAATGCCATTAAACTTCAAGGGGCGATAGTTAGATTCTTTTTTGTTCGAGATAGTTGGCACTTGTTTAGCACAAACATAAAGCAAAATTACAGAATGTGTAGCAGAACCTGTATCTGCGTGCATCCTCCTCCTAATGGAGCAAATAGTTCTCACATCCATCCAATCTTCCCCTCTGCCAATTGCCTTATTTGGGTTCTTCCAAAGTTGGATTCAGGAAAGCGTTGCTGTCCATTCCCAATGATTGAGATTGACCTCTCAACTGAAAGAAAAATAAGAAGATAAACCAAAGAGATAAAGTGGTGTTTGTTAAAAATATTACCATGCACACACTTCTTACAATGGCCTAAATCTTCTTTGTTGTGGCGGGGGGGGGAATGTGAATCAAATTGGAGCTGTTAAATCCACCCCCATTCACCAAAAGCAAATTGGTTGGAGTGTCTAACAATGTAATAAGTTCCATTGTACACTTCTTACAAGATTTGCCTCATGTACTTCATTCTTCTACTTTTTTAAAATTCATTTGGGAGTGGTCGGTGTCACTAGCTGGCCAGTATTTATAGCCCAAGACTAACGGCTTTGCCCCTTGATCTGATTGGCTTGCTAAGGTCATTTCAGAGGGTAGTTAAGAGTCAACCACGTTACTGTGGGTCTAGAGTCATGCGTAGGTCAAAAGAGATAAGGATGACAGATTTCTTTCCCTAAGAAGGTCATTAATGAACCAGTAAAGCCTAAGCACATCAAGAAGTTCACCTTGATCCTGTGCATCATTCTGGATTATATTATATATTAGATTTGAACATGTAGATTTTATATGAGAAACATGATGACAAGAGCAGACCATTCAGAATTTGTAACCCATCCAATTCCAATTAGACCCTGCCTGATCTATACCTGATCAATTGCATTTACTTGCCTTTGATTTACAGCTGTTCTCTTGATAAGCTTATGTGTGAATTTTGTCATGCTTAATAATCACCCTTTAGGCTTGAAGTAATGAAAACTCTACCTTGTATAATTCTTGCTGCCTCTCAGTGGAGAAGAGGCCATTAATTCAGACTGTATCAGAACAGTTCTGACTGGTTCTGTTATTACATGCCATGGCGATGATTTGGAGATAGTTCCTTAATCTATTCAAAGAGTTCTCTGTGTTTCATTTGTAATGCATTCATGTGTAACGTGTTGTTGGAAAAAAGCTATTTCAACTATGAATGAGCAACAGTCATTATATCCCCTTGCGATTCACTCACTGACCACACACTATTTAGTGTGTAAAACATGTTCATTTATTTCTTGTGACTTATTATTATAACCTGCTAGCTTAGAAACTCACGGACTTGTTAACTCCACACAGAATTGCCGAGAACAGGCTGCTTTGCTAATTGAGCACCCTTTCTAAATATCGTCTTTCACTTTGTCTTAACTTTATTTTTCATTTTCTTCATCCTTTTTTCGTTATTTTCCATCAGAGTGAATTGTGGATTTTTCTGCAGCTATTCATTTTACCTCTTCATGGTTGGGCCAGTTACAACTGGGAACAAAAAGGGAAATCTGACTTTCTCCAAACCCCTTCTGATTCAGCAAATAAATGAACTTGGCAAGATAGTGCTGTGTTTTTGGACTAAGAAGATCCTGGGTCCAATTGTCAACCTGTGCTAAGTTGACTGAGCTCTGGGCTTGATGCCACATCCAGTCTCAGTTAGAATCTCTGCCCAGTTGCTGCAGTGATTTGCAGTTGAATTGTTGTTGATGTTGAGTGAACACATGAAGAGGTTCTAATGCTCCTTTCCCATTGTCAAATTTATTGGGCATCTATGCGCCCGTATTCTGGCTTGAGTCAGAACCATAAGACAATAAGACATAGGAGAGAATTAGGCCATTCAGCCACTGATTCTGTAGTGTCATGGCTGATAAACCTTTGGGCAAAGGAAATAAGTTATCCAAAATTATTTCTGACTTTAGATGGCTTAATTGGAAAAATAATGATACAAAGCAATGCAGAACTACGTTGAGAAAGGCGTCTTAATCCTGTGCACCAGTCTGTATGACCAAAATTGAGCGTGTAGATTTCATACATAGTAACATAGTGCCAGGAGCAGAACATTCCAAGAGTATTTCATCAAATTCCAGCTAGACCTTGACTGAACAGTACCTGTTCTACTCCATTTACTTGGCTTTGATTCATATCTCTTGACAACCTCAAGATATGTTGATGTGAATTTTGTGATATTTAAATAATGAGAACTCTATTTTACTTAGTTCGTGCAGATTGCTGGTATATAAGAGGCCATGGGTTAAGTCTGCACCAGAACAGTTCCTCCTGGTTCTGTTACACATTACATACTTAGCAGCTGTGAAATAATCCTTATTGAAACACTTATACATAGCTCTTTAATTTCCTGCTGTAATTCATGCTTCTGGCAAATCTTGAGAGTATCTCCTCAAAAACGAAACACAGTTCTCTTGGTGCCATCTGATTAAGGTTCTTAAAAGTAAATATTTGTTCATAATTTACCCTCTTGATTATCTACCATATCCACCAACTTTTAATCATTTGTGAAAATGAACACATACTCCTCTTTAGGGAGTAATGTTATGGGATTAGCAATCTGGAGACCCACATTAATGTTTTAAAGACGCCAGTTTATTATCTCATTGTAGTAGTAGCTGGTGGAATTTAAAGTCAAATAATAAATCTGCATTTAAAAGCTGGATCTCAGTAACCATGAAACCATTGTTGATTTTCATAACAGAAAACCGTTGTTTATACTTCTATTTCAGGAAGGAAGGCTGCTATTCTTACCTGCTCTGGTTTACACAGAATTCCAGAAAAGGAACAATGTAGTTGACTGTTAAATATCCACTGAAATGACTCAACAAACCACCCAGTCGTGTCAAATCACTACAAAAAAAGCCAATAAAGATTGAAACCAGATGAAGCCTTTTGTGTCAGTGTGTCAAAATCCTGGAACTGCCGAACAGCACTGTGAAAGTCCCTACACCCCACATGGACTGTGGCAGTTCAAGAAGCCAGGTCATCACCACCTTCCCAATGAGGAATTGGGGGTGGGCAATAAACCTTGGCCTAGCCAGTGACAACCACATCCTACAAAATAATTTTTTTAAGTATTGTTGAAAATATGCTGTTTTGTCTGTCTTGGATCTAAATGGATAGCCCCAGACTTTCCCACGTGAAGCTCCATCTGACAAATTTTGTCAACTCATTCAATCTGCTTTTGCTCTTTTGGAATGGTCTGCTCTTAACCACATGATTTAATTTGGCTTCTAATGTACATTGTAAAATTGGATATATTACTGCCTATTCCTTCAGTAAAGCCATTAATATATCTGGTAAAGAGCTAAGGCCTCATTACCGACCCCTGGGAGCATGTCTTGTCATCAATCAGCATGTATTTCCTTTTTCCCATTTCTCTGCATTCTACATGTTACAATGTTAACTCCAATTTGACACACTTTCACTAAAAATCTGTGTTTAATCGTGTCAATTGTTTTCAAGAAGTCCCAATAGAAACATTCCCCACATATTTCCTGCCCTCCTTGATAGTGACTTCCTTAAAAAGGGAATCAACTAGCTGAGTTAACCCCTTGAAACATCCTTCTGACTCTTTTTGGCAATCATATGGCTGCTCAAATATTCACTCATTCTGTCCCTGTTGCTCCCGATGTGGCCTCCTCTACATCAGTGAGACCAAGTGTAGGATCTACGACTTGTAGAGCATCTGCACTCTGTATGCAACAAACGACAACACCTTCCGGTAGTGAACCATTTTAATTCCCCCTCCCACTACCTGGGTGACATGTCCATCCTGGGCCTCCTCCAGTGTCACAATGATGCCTCCCATAAACTAGAGGAGCAGCACTTCATATTCCGCCTCAGGAACCTACAGCATTCATAAACATAGAATTCACCAGTTTTAAAATCTCCCCACCCCTGGCCTCATCCCATGACCAACCCTCCCTCTCATCCCCGCCTCTTTGACCTGACTCAACCTGTCCATCTTCTCTCCCACCTATCCGTCCCACCCAGCCCACTGACCAATCCCCACCACTCCCTACCTGCATTCACCTATCACCATCCCACCTACCTTCCCCAGCCCCACACCTCCTCTCTCTATTTATTTCCCAGCTCCCTTCCCCCTCCCCATTTCTGTAGAAGTGTCCTGACCCGAAACGTCAGCTTTCCTGTTCCTCTGGTGCTGCCTGGCCTGCTGTGTTCATCCAGCTCCACACTGTATTGTTGTGGACAACATTCATGTTGCACAAGTGTTAGGCAATGACTGTCTCTAACTAGAGAGAATATAACCACTACCCTTCGACATTCAATGATGTCACCATAATTGAATCCACCACTATCAACATTCCAGGATCCACTACTGACCAGAATCTGATAAATGTTTAAGATGGGTAGCCCACTTCATTTGCACATACCCCCCATCTTAAACATTTATTCCAACACCGACATATTATGGCAGCAGTGTGTAGGATAATCAGCACCTTCCAACCCTGCTACTTCCAGCCCACGGAAGAACAAGAGTATGAGATAGATGGGAACACCACCACCTGCAAGTTCCCCTTCTAAACACAGACCATCCTGATTTGCATAGCTGGACCTCAGGTTTCTTCACTGTTGCTGGGTCAGAACACTGTCTGTTCCTTCCTAACAGCATGCAGATGTACCAATTCTCCACCCCATCATCCCTCACTTCTCCCCACTCCACACCCCTACCACAACCACCTCCCTCCTTCCTCCGCACCATGGATTGTAGTGTTTCAAGAAGGTAGCCCACCACCACTTTCTTGAGGGGAATTAGGGAGAGGAGATAAATGAGCATGGTAGGAAAATGGTAATGCCACAGGGCTAATAATCCAGAAGACCCCAAGCTAATGTTCTGAGGTCATGGGTTCAAATTCCACCATGGCATTTGGATTAAACTTGAAGTTAGTGGTTAAAAAGCTAATAGCAATTCTGAAATTACTGATGATTGTTGTAAAGATCATCAGGTTCAATAATCCCCTTTAGGGAACAGAGTTTGCTGTCCTTAGCTGGTCTGGACATTTGTAATTGACTCCTATCTGCCTTCTGAACAATTAGGAATGGGCAGTTAATGCTGGCCCGGAGGAAAATGTCCACTAATAAAAGGGTAATTTTTTCTAGCCATCCAGACGGGCTGTTGAAACGTCTGAGCTGAATGTTGACTACATTTTGCACTCTCTATAAGATCTCCGCATTTCAAGTAATAGGAGAAACTTTTCACCATTTGCTTAGAATGCAGATCCCACATTAACTTGCACAAGACAAGAATAGATCTGTATTAGAGATAGTAGGAACTGCAGATGCTGGAAAATCTGAGATAACAAGGTGTAGAGCTGGATGAACACAGCAGGCCAAGCAGCATCATAGGAGCAGGAAGGCTGACGTTTCGGGCCTAGATCCTTCATCAGAAAATTTTCTGAAGGAGGGTCTAGGCCTGAAATGTCAGCCTTCCTGCTCCTATGATGCTGCTTGGCCTGCTGTGTTCATC
>NC_063356.1:9901641-9955979 GCF_021869965.1 Rhincodon typus | reverse complement strand
CCTCCCCCTCTCTCCCTATTTATTTCAGAACCCCCTTCCCCTCCCCCATTTCTGATGAAGGGTCTAGGCCCGAAACGTCAGCCTTCCTGCTCCTATGATGCTGCTTGGCCTACTGTGTTCATCCAGCTCTACACCTTGTTATCTCAGATTTTCCAGCATCTGCAGTTCCTGCTATCTCTGTTCTCAGTCTGTGCTGGGTGTTCAAACCCCTACAGCGCAGATAGAGTCCATTTGGGCCATTGAATCTGCCCCAACCCTCCAAAGAGCACCCCACCCCCAACCTTATCTCGGTAAACCCACATTTAACATTACTAGCCTGCATATCCTTGGACACTACCGGACAATTTAGCATGGCCGGTCAACTTAACATCTTTGGACTGTGGGAAGAAACCAGAGTACCCAGAGGGAACCCACAGGGACACAGGGAGAATGTGCAAACTCCACACAGGCAGTCACCCAAGAATCAAAGCCAGGTCGCTGGTGCTGTCAGGTAGCAGTACTGATCACTGAGCCACCATGCCACTTGCTCCTCCGCCTATGATGACTTGTTCAAGTTTGGATTAATTTGTTTCTTCCATTCATCTCCCACTTCACTTAAAACAAGATTGTTTCTTCTTTTAAAAAATACCTTGAACATAAATTACAACTCATAGTACCTTGTGGCTTTCATTTCTTTCGGTTAAATGAATATAATATTAGGGGAAGAAAATTCAATCAAGGTTTCTTCTCTCATAGAAACTAGTACGTTATTCAGCTCTTCAACACTGTTCTTCCATCAATTAGAGCAGGGCTGAATAGGGGAGATGATGGCCTAGTAACATTATCACTAGCCCTATTAATTGAAGAAACCCAGGTAATATTCTGGGGACATGAGTTCAAACCCTGCACATGGCAAATGGTGAAATTTGAATCCCATTAAAATCTGAAAATAAGAGTCTGATGATGTTGACCATAAAATGTTGGTAAAACCCTCTGATGTACTAATGTCCTTTAGGAAATGAAACTGCCAGCCTACATGGGAATCCAGACCAACAGCAATGTGGTTGATGCTTAACTGTCCTCTGGGTAATAAGTGCTGGTTCAACCAGTGGTACCCACATCCTGTGAATGAATGAAAAAAAAATTGTTCCTATATTGCAATTTTTAATGCTACTGCTTAATGCAAATGCATGAATTTCAGTTTTAAAATTTTCAATTGCAATTGGACAAGCAATTTCTGGATTTCCCCTTCCTGTTGTGTAAAGCAGTACTTCCCAACATCCAGTGCTCCCTCTAATTTTTTTTTTGTTGGTGGGTAGACACATGGAAGCAGCATCTGAAGACAGATGTCAATGAGCTGGCACATAGACTGGCATGTGCAGAATCTCAGAGTGGCTGTGCAGCTTACAGGGAATGTTGCTAACATCACCGTGAACAGCCACACTCTAATCCTAAAGGTTGTACCTCTGTTTCAGGCTCCCCATCCAGAGGAAATGGTTTCACTTCATCCATGTCAAGTCCTTTAATTATTTAAGACATTTTACCAGTTGCTCTAATGGAAGCTGCATACATGGAAGGTAGCTTCAAGCCAGGGAAAGAATGACTAATCAATCACGCCAACAGTTGGCACCAGCAACACTATGTCTTATTGAAAACCAGCAGAGTACAGAAGGTGAGGGGGGGGGTAGAAAATCTGAGGGAAAGACATTACATTAAAGAAAAACACATGGTCCATCCAAAATTGGGATGGAACACCATTCAAAGACAAATACCGAACATGACTCCTGTCCCAGAAATGACTTGGCTCTTGACAGCAGGGAGGAATGGTGGAAATAAAAATAGAGTGACACTTAAGATTTGATTTTTCGCACATGTTTAGTTAATCTTAAAAAGAAGATCTTGAAGAAAGGGCCTTTAACCTTCACTTCATTGGCTTAGTATATGCTGCTAACCAGATAGCGATGGAAATGGGAGGCTATACTTAAGGCAGTCAGGTTATATCCCATGGATCCTGCTTCTTTCCTAGCATGTCCCTGCATTAACCTACTTTTAACTGATACTTACACAGGCTTATAATTATTCCCATCAAACCTGCTGACCACTAGGTTCTCATGGGTCCCTGCCAGTGGTCCTCTGCCTCAAGGGGTTCTGTACCTCCTACTTCTAACCAGGTAGCCATTACATGACAGGTCAGATTTTAGGGCAGGAATGTGTGTTATTTTTATCTGAACGAGGTCCTGATGTTAAAATCAGCAGCTCTTCCATGTGCCCACTTTAGTCAGGTTTATCACTCAGTCCTGAGCTTCCACACACCCTTCACTCCTCTTTCTCCTCCTCCTCTACCTCATTTGTCATGAATCATGATGGCACACAAGCCCTAAGCCTGCTTGTTGAAGAAGAGGAACTGAAAGCAGTGGAAAAACCCAAGACAAAGATTCATCAAGGATGTGGTATCACACATCAAGCTGCTGTCTTAGGAACCCGTCTGCAAGTCACATTTGAGATAGCATCTCTGAAAGATGTGATTAGCCATCAGTCATAGAAGATAGGAGGTGTTCTTTTGATTTATTTTCACTTTAGACCATATGACCGTAAGAGCAGAAGTAAGCCATTCAAACCATCAAGTCTGCTTCAGCATTTGATGAGATCATAAATTATCTGATAACCGTCAGCTTCATTTTCCTGCCTTTTCCTCATAATCCTCCATTCTCTTACTGAGTAAAAGCTGTCTATCTCTGAATATTTGCAATGACTATGCCTTGACAGCTCTCTGCGGTAAAGAGTTCACATAGTCTCTATCCTCTGAGAAGAGAAGAGGGAAAAAAGGGACTTTAACTCTTCTAAAAACTCTGTTTAACTCATCTTTCAAAGTCTACTTTCACATATAGAGTTACCGCTTTTGCCAACCCAGGAATGGTGAGATTGGGGCAAGGTAAGAAGGCAAGGGGGTTGGAGTCATGATGAAAGTTCTTTAAAAGCAAAACACAAACCCCTCTCCATTGTGGTACACAGGAGGGTGCAGCAAAAATATATTGGTAAGGAAATTTCCAGGACATGTACTCAAAAATCATACTTGTTCATTCCAAACATTGAGGACGGCAATCTATAGCACCCATATACTATTGGCAGGATTGTGTGTCATTTGACTCTTTACAAATCCTGGGTCTTTTTGAAAACTTTCTCGATTCAGTGTAAATTAAGAATTTTGGAAACATCAAAGACTAGGTGAAGATTCTCATTTGGGCCAGTCCTCCCCATGGGTTAGTTTACTGCTGCACACATTCGCAGCAATGCCAGCACCATTTTGATTAGACAAGTGATAGAGGGGAAAAAAGCATCAATTTATGCAATAGCTCTAGGTCTTCAGAGACTGAGTTGTCTAATGTTCTTGCAACTCTATGAAGAAATCTGCCTCGTTTAACTTTTAGATCTGATTAAATATTTTGCAATGTTACGACCCAATGTGAAGGGGTGAGTTGGCTCCCCTTGGTTCAATACTCTCAATGGATTAAAGTAAAGGTTTTAAGTTCACTTTACCAAAAGGCTATACTTCTCTTCAATTAGTGTATAGTTGACTACATTGTGACCATATTTAACTATTTTCACTGTAAGCAATAAAGAGACAATGATGACTTTTCTTCCTCAGTTAAAAGAAGAATAAATTTCCTACCTGCTAAACCCATGAAAATAATAAAAATGGGACATCAAGCATACCACTCTTGAGCAACTACTTGGACCCACACACACAGTGGTGCAGACAGTCATGAGTTGCACTGGTTTTGTTGAAAGCCTAGGTTGTACTATCTTTGATCTTTGCTCACATTTTACTTCTCACACATGATAAGGAGCTGAGGAACAGAAGGTGTTTCTCAGAAGTACAGGCTCAGATGCAATCATTTCTTAGAATCGTGTTCTTACATGTGTGTTTTTGCTAACATTCCATTTTGAGGGTGAATGACAAGAAACAAGGCAGGATTTGCAATATTTTATATTCTCAAGGTTGTATTTGATTTTTTTTAAAAAAACATAAGAACATAAGAACTAGGAGCAGGAGTAGGCCGTCTGGCCCTTCGAGCCTGCTCCTCCATTCAATAAGATCATGGCTGATCCTTTCGTGGACTCAGATCCACTTACCTGCGTTCTCACCATATCCCTTAATTCCTTTATTGTTCAAAAAAAATCTACTTTTTTTTAAAAACATTTACTGAAGTAGCATCAACTACTTCACTGGGCAAGGAATTCCATAGATTAACAACCCTCTGGATGAAGAAATTCCTTCTCAGTTCAGTCCTAAAAAGTCCTAAAAGCTGCAACATAAATGTTACCCCAAACTGTTTACAAACCAAAAGAACTGCGGATGCTGTAAATCAGGAACAAAAACAAAGTTGTTGGTAAAGCTCAGCAGGTCTGGCAGCATCTGTGAAGGAGAAAACAGAGTTAACGTTTCGGGTCCGGTGACCCTTCCTCAGAACTGATGGTGGCTGGGAAAACATCAGTTTATATGCAGAAAATAGGGAGGTGGGTGGGGTAGGGAGTAAACGATAGGATAGAGCCCAAAGAGAGAGAAAGACAGTTGGACAGACAAAGGAGTTGCTAACGATCAGGCTGGGAGGGTGAGTATTGTTAATGGGGACTGTTAGTGACTAACAACAGGGGATGTGTAATGTGTAATACTGTTGACGTGACATTAGTCTCCTCAATTTCACTGCCCCTCTCAATAATTCCAATCTATCTCCCTCCGAACTGACTGCACTTCGTGCACTCAGATCTAACCTTGACTTTGTCATTAAGCCTGCTGATAAGGGTGGTGCTGTTGTAGTCTGGCGTACTGACGTCTACCTTGCAGAGGCTGAGCGCCAGCTCTCAGGTACCTCCTCCGAACTTCCCCTGGACCATGACCCCACCATGGCACATCAGGCCATTGTATCCACTACGGTTACAGATCTCATTTCATCCGGTGATCTTCCCCCCTCCGCTTCCAAGCTAATCGTCCCCCAAACCCACACAGCTCGTTTCTACCTCCTGCCAAAAATCCACAAACAGAACTGTCCAGGTAGACCCATTGTTTCAGCCTGCTCCTGCCCCACAGAACTCACCTCTTCCTACCTCGACTCAGTCTTCTCCCCTCGGTCCAATCCCTACCCACATACATCCGTGATTCATCTGACGCCTTACGCCGGTTTCAAAACTTCCAGTTTACTGGCTCCAGCTGCCTCCTCTTTACCATGGATGTGCAATCCCTTTACACATCCATTCCCCATCAGGAGGGTCTTAGAGCTCTCCGCTTCTTCCTGGAGCAACGACCTGAACCATCCCCACCCACCACAACCCTCCTACGCTTGGCCAAGCTTGTCCTCACCTTCAACAACTTTTCTTTCAACTCCTCTCATTTTCTTCAGGTAAGAGGGGTTGCCATGGGTACCTGCATAGGCCCAGTTATGCCTGTCTCTTCATGGGATACGTGGAACATTCCTTGTTCCAGTCCTATTCCGGTCCCCACCCACAATTCTTTCTCTGATACATCGATGGTATCATCGGTGCTGCTTCTCTCTCTTGTCTGGAATTGGAAAACTTCATCAATTTCGCCACCAATTTCCATCCTGCCCTCACTTTGTCCTGGTCTATCTCTGGCTCCTCCCTTCCCTTCCTAGACATTTCTGTTTCTGGGGATATACTGGCCACTAATATCCATTACAAACCCACTGACTCCCACAGCTACCTGGACTATACATCCTCACACCCCACTTCCTGTAAAGACTCCGTCCCATTCTCTCAGTTCCTCCGACTCCATTGCATATGTTCAGATGAGGCCAACTTCGGCAAGGGAGCCTCCAAAATGTCCACCTTCTTCCCCAACCGAGGGTTCCCCAGCTCCGTTTCGACACGGCCCTCAACCAGGTCTGACACATCTCCCACACTTCCGCTCTCACCCCTTCTCTTCCCTCCCGCAACTGCGATAGGGTTCCCCTTATCCTCACCTACCATCCCACCAGCATCCACATCCAGAAGCTTATCAGATGCCATTTCCACCGTGTCCAGCAAGATGCCACCACCAGACACATATTCCCCTCCCCTCCCTTGTCCGCCTTCCGCAGGGACCGTTCCCTCCGGGACACCCTGGTCCACACTTCCTTCACCCCCAACACCTCCCCGCAGCCCTATGGCACCTTCCCCTGTAACTGGCGAAGGTGCAATACCTGCCCATTTACCTCCTCCCTCCCCAGTATTCAAGGGCCCAAACATATCTTCAAGGTGAAGCAACACTTCACCTGCACTTCCCACAATCTAGTCTACTGTATTCGCTGCTCACAATGTTGTCTCCTCTACATTGGGGAAACGAAGCGCAGACTTGGCGACCGCTTCGCAGAACATCTACGTTCCGCCCCCAAAAAAGACCCTGAACTACCCGTTGCCTGCCACTTCAATGCACCATGTTGCTCCCTGGCCAACATCTCTGTCTCTGGCTTGCTACAGTGTTCCAGTGAAGCCCAACGCAAGCTGGAGGAACAACACCTCATTTTCCACTTGAGGACCCTACAGCCCTCTGGACTCCAAATTGAGTTCAATAATTTTAGGGCCTAAACTCTCCCCTGTCCCAGCCCCCCACCCCACACGCCAGGCCTTGTTACCACATAGCCTGCTATTATACACTACCTATTGTTAGTCACTAACAGTCCCCATTAACAGCTATTCACCCTCCCAACCAGATCGTTATCAACTCCCAACCCTAACCCTATCGCTCTTCTCTCTCTTTAGGCTCTACTCTATAGTTTACTCCCTACCCCACCCACCTCCCTATTTTCTGCATATAAACTGACGTTTTCCCAGCCACCATCAGTTCTGAGGAAGGGTCACCGGACCCGAAATGTTAACTCTGTTTTTTCCTTCACAGATGCTGTCAGGCCTGCTGAGTTTCTCCAGCAACTTTGTTTTTGACCCCAAACTGTTTCCCTGGCTGCCATAATTTAGACTCACTATTTAATCTAGGTGGCAAATAACAATATCATTGTAGAAAATCAACAGATTTTCAACAGATGTATCAACAGATACATCAAAGCATGGACAAAAACAGAAGTTGCTAGAAAAGCTCAGCTGGTTTGGCAGCATCTGTGAAGAAAACAAACAGAGGTAACAGGTCTTGGGACCCTTGTCAGAACTAATGGTGGCTGGTAAAACATTGGTTTATATGCAGAAAATAGGGAGGGGGATGGGGTAGGGAGTAAACGATAGGATAAAGGATAGAGCCCGAAGAGAGAGAAGAGCAGTTGGATAGACAAAGGAGTTGATAACAATCTGGTTAAGAGGGTGAATAGCTGTTAATGGGGACTGTTAGTGACTAACAATAGGTAGCGTGTAATGACAGGCTATGTGATAACAAGGCCTGGTGTGTGGGGTAGGGGCTAGGACATGTGAGAGTTTAGGCCCTAAAATTATTGAACTCAATATTGAGTCCGAGGGCAACAGGGTCCCCAAGGGGAAAATGAGGTGTTGTTCGTCCAGCTTGCATTGGGCTTCATTGGAACACTGCAGCAAGCCAGAGACAGCGATGTTGGCCCAGGAACAGGGTGGTGCGTTAGAGTGGCAGGCAACAGGAAACTCAGGGTCTTTTTTGCGAGAAGAATGTAGATTCCTTCCTTGACTCAGTCTTCTCTCCTCTGGTCCAATCCCTGCCCACAAATATCCGTGATTCCTCTGATGCCGGTTTCAAAACTTCCAGTTTGCAGGGTCCAGCCAACTTCTCTTTACCATGGGCGTGCAATCCCTTTACACATCCGCTCCCCACCAGGAGGGTCTTAGGGCTGTCTGCTTCTTCTTGGAGCAAAGATCTGAACCGTCCCCATCCACCACCAACTTCCTCCGCTTGGCCAAGCTCGTCTTCACCCTCAACAACTTCTCTTTCAACTCCTCTCATTTTCTTCAGGTCCGGTGACCCTTCCTCAGAGCTGATAGTCGCTGGCAAAACGTCGGTTTATATGCAGAAAATAGGGAGGGGGATGAAGTAGGAAGTAAACGATAGGATAAAGGATAGAGCCCGAAGAGAGAGAAGAGCAGTTGGATAGACAAAGGAGTTGATAATGATCTGGTTAGGAGGGCGAATAGCTGTTAATGGGGACCCGCATGGGCCCTAGTTATGTCTGTCTGTTCATGGGGTACATGGAAAATTCCTTGTTCCAGTCCTATTCTGGCCCCTATTCACAACTCTTTCTCCGATACATCGATGATATCATCGGTGCTGCTTCCCTCTCTCATCTGGAATTGGAAAAGTTAATCGATTTTGTTTCCAATTTCCACCCTGTCCTCACCTGGTCTATCTCTGACTTCTCCCCTCTCTTCCTCAACATCTCTGTTTCCAATTCTGGGGATAGACTGGCCACTAATATCCACAATAAACCTATTGATTCCCACAGCTACCTGGACTACACATCCTCACACCCTGCTTCCTACAAAGACTCCTAGCTCCTCTGTCTCCATCGCAAATGTTCAGATGAGGCCAGCTTCGACAAGGGAGTCTCTGAAATGTCCACCTTCTTCCTCAACTGAGGATTCCCCAGCCCCATTATCAACACGGCCCTCAGCTGGGTCTGAACTATCTCCCGCTCTTCCGCCCTCAGCCCCTCTCTTCCCTCCTGCAACTGCGATAGGGTTCCTCTTGTCCTTACCTACCATCCCACCAGCATCCACATCCGGAAGACCATCAGATGCCATTTCCGTCACCTCTAGCGAGGTGCCACCACCAGACACATATTCCCCTCCCCTCCCTTGTCTGCCTTCCGCAGGAACCATTCCCTCCGGCACACCCTGGCCCACTCTTCCTTCACCCCCAACACACCCCCACAGCCCCACGGCACTTTTCCCTGTAACCGGCAAAGGTGCAACCCCTGCCCATTTACTTTCTCCCTCCCCAAGGGCCCAAACATACCTTCCAGGTGAAGCAACACATCACCTGCACTTCCCACAATCTAGTCTACTGCATTCGCTGCTCACAATGTGGCCTCCTCTATATTAGGGAAACGAAGCGTAAACTAGGCGACCGCTTCACAAAACATCTATGTTCTGCTTACAATAAAGACCCTGAACTATCTGTTGCCTGCCATTTCAATGCACCACCCTGTTCCCTGAGCAACATCTCTGTCTCTGGCTTGCTGCAGTGTTCCAGCGAAGCCCAACACAAGCTGGAGGAACAACACCTCATTTTCCGCTTGGGGACCCTGCAGCCCTCTGGACTAATATCGAGTTCAATAATTTTAGGGACTGAACTCTCCCATGGCCCGGCCCCCTCCCCACACACCAGGCCTTGTTACCACATAGCCTGCCATTACACACTACCTAATGTTAGTCACTGACAGTCCCCATTAACAGCTATTCACCCTCCCAACCAGATCGTTATCAACTCCTTTGTCTATCCAACTGCTCTTCTCTCTCTTCGGGCTCTATCCTTTATCCTATCGTTTACTTCCTACTTCATTCCCCTCCCTATTTTCTGCATATAAACCGACGTTTTGCCAGCCACCATCAGTTCTGAGGAAGGGTCCCAGGACTCGTTACCTCTGTTTGTTTTCTTCACAGATGCTGCCAGACCTGCTGAGCTTTTCCAGCAATGTTTGCTTTTGTTCCTGATTTACTGCATCCGCAGTTCTTTCAGTTTTTATATATCAAAGTATTTTTTACTAATGAAAGCATACATGTCCCATCACAAATGGAGTCCTCAATATATTAGAGAGAAGCAAAGCCTATTCCTATTACTGCACATAATATAAAATAAAACAGAAATTACTTAAATGGTCAGAAATCAGGTCAGGGATCAAAAAGCCCCAACAAAGCTGGAGTTAATTGTAGTCGAGGGCACACTCTCTGCTGATTGGAGTTGTACTTGACACAAAGGAAGATGGTCGTGGTTGTTGGAGGTCAGTCATCTCAGCTCCAGGCCATCTCTGCAGGACTTCCTCAGAGGAGTGTCCTAGGCCCAACCATCTTCCGCTGCTTCATCAATGACCTTCCCTCCATCATTGTGGGGAAGTTCGCTGATGATTGCGAAATGTTCAGCACCATCCACCACTCCTCAGATACTGAAGCGGCAGTTTGGCTGTAAGCAATATACTTCAAAACCTAATGAATGAATTTTAACATTACAGGTGATAACACACGTGCTAACACCTCTAACCTGGCTTAGCAAGAAGCCCCTCCCCTGCTCAGTTCCGGTTCAGTTATGAATAAGGCAACAAAATGTGGCCTTGGCAGTGCTGCTACAATGTATCCTTAGACTGTGACCCAGGATCTGGGATCTACAGTCATCGGGGACATCTTTCCTGCATTGACCCCATCTAGATCCGTTAGAACTTTATAGATTTCTGTGGGAAATCTCCCTCCCCCACTCCATTGAACTCAAGTGAATAAAGTCTTAGCCAAGCCAGTCTCTTTTCATACGTCAGTCCTGCCATCCCAGGAATCAGGTTGGTAAACTTGCTTCGCACTCTCTTTATGCAGGAAGGAGCCAGGGGTAACAGCTTCTCAGCACCAACTCTGCCAAATAGCCCCCTACAATCTAATCTATAACATGCAAGACTTCCATTTGAGATCTCCAGCTGAGGAAAGTGGTTTTCACATGAATCATAGTCTTTGTAGATGTTTATAATGCTATTTTGGGATATCCTCCATGTGGAAAAACACATGGAATTTTGCTTTGGTCATCTTGGTTTATTTTGACTGGGACAATTTCCTATTTGGGGGATTTCCTTTCAATCAGTAGGTAGGCTACGTTTATGGTTTTAGCCACAGAAAATCCCCTCTTTACAAATCACACAAGGGAGAAAGAAGCAAAGGAGGAAGAGTTGGTAATCCAGGAAACCTGACTCACAATGCAATGCATCAGGAGATCAGAAACCACCTCCCCCCACCCACTGCCGACCCACTCCTGTTGAGTGTAATTTGAAAAACTTTGACAAAGGGTGCCTTTTTTTTCAGCTAGTATTCAAGTACTGCACTACAATATGAAAAAGCAGTGAAAGTACCAAAATCACATGGACTGCAGTGGCTCACCAACATAAGAGCTCACCATCAATAAGGGAGGGTCATAAAATGCTCAAACTGTAAGAATAATTTTGTTTAAGTCCCTTCTAACATCACTTACCCTTTATTCTACATGGATGTAAGGATATCCTCTGCTGTTGAGTCTTTAAACATAAAATAGTTCCTCAATAGAAAGGTAATATTAATGATACACCTCTCTGTATCAGTGGCCTTACTGTAAGTTTGACTGTATTTATATGCATTGTCTATACTGTTGTTAATGTGATCAACACAGCAAGCAGCCTGAAGTATACCTCAGAAAAGTCTGTCTCCCGCACAATTTATCATTAATGGCTACATAATGCCCACTACTGGTAATATGATGAATCATTCCACGTGCTTTGAAGAAATTGCCAGTTAACACTGTGAAACATTGACACAAATAGTTGCATATTAGAAATAACTGCATAAAGCACATGAGGAAGAAATTATGTCATTAGGGTTTGCTGAGGGAGGGGGGAGAGTGATTGTGTAAATCATAAACACCAGCGTTGACTACCTGAACCAAACGGCCTGTCCCTGGGCTATAATTTCCATTTCTATGATTTACCCAAACAAAAAAAATGGCAGGTTTGCGATTAAGACAACCCACATAAGGCAGACGACGGTGTTATGTTAGAGGTAAAAATGAAACTTCATTTTTTTGAATGTCATCATCTGAATTTTAATAACTGAAAACTTTCATGGACTAAAATGGTTTTATGGTCACAGTGATATCCTAACCACAGGGTGAACCAGTTCAATATCAATATCAAAAATTTCAATGAGCAAGACCCAGTCTGAACTGAAGTTAACATATCGTCAAAATGTCTCAAAACAGTCACTCAGAGCAGTACCCCTGTTTCGTTTTTACCTTGCTGGAAGTTTCACATATTGGATTGGAAGTGACCTTACAGCTTAGAAGAAAAAGTGAAGTCAAGCAAAGAAAAACACAAAGTAACTGTAATTTAGGCAATTGCTTTTGGGCAGAGTAGAGAGAAGAATTCCCTTCAGAACTGGATGGCTTCTCCCTGATTTTCTCTCAGTGCCTTCGGAAGCAGCACTCAGTCATAAAGCAAATCGCAGAAGTATTCATTCTCCAAGAACTCCAGGGCATCTACAATTTTTGTTACCGCTAAGGATACAACTCATCAATTAAACAACCATATTCCGAGATTAAAACGTAACACCTCGAAGACTTTAAGGACTCTTAAACTGCATTTTTTCTTCCTTTTCGAACTAGATGTTCACACCTTTTAAACTTTATACCTGTTTTGTGTGTCTGTTTGACTTTGCAAACATATAGACATACAAACAAGAGTAGGCCACTTGGCCCTTCCAGCCTGCTTGCCATTTAGTAACATAATGGCTGATCTAATTTTAATCTCAACTCCTGCATATCCCCAGTAATCTTTCATCCCTTTGGTCATCGAGAATCTATCTACCTCTACCTCCAAAATATTGAAAGAATCTGCATCCACTGTCTTTTTTGTAAGGGAATTCAAAAAGCGTGCAACCTTCTGAGAGACTTTGTTTTCCCTCATCTCTTTCTTAAATGGGCAACCACATATTTTAAACTATGAACCCCTAGTTCTAGGTTCTATTCAAAGTGAAAACATCCCTTTCATGTCCACCCAGTTAAAACCTCTCAGGATCTTATATGTTTCAATTAAGTCATCTTTAACTCCTCTAAACTCCAGAGGAGACAGGCCTATCTCCTCTTTTCTTATTAGGCAATTCACTCAATCCAGTATTAGTTGAGTAAACCTTCTCTGAACTCCTTCTGACACATTAACATCCTTCCATAGGTACGATGCCCAGTACTGTCACAGTACCCCAGGGCTCTAGATTACTTATGCAATTAAACTTCATCTCCAACACCAAACATTCATTGTTGATACATGATAAAATTCCCATTTATTCTACATGGATGTAAGGATATTCTCTGTTGTTGAGTCTCTAAACATAAAATTGTTCCTGAATAGAAAGGTAATATTGATGAGACACATCTCTCTATCAGTGGCCTTACTGTAAGTTTGAATTATATTGATATGCATTGTCTAAGCTCTTGTTGATGTGATCAACATAGCAAGCAGCCTGAAGAATACCTCAGAAAAGTCTGCCTCCCGCACACTTTATCATCAATGGCTACACAATGCCCACTACTGGTAATCTCGCAATTGGCTTCTTAATTTTGGACGTGAGCTATGTTTTAATTGGGTGCAGCTTCCTAAAACGAATGAAAAATCTTTGTTACAGCTGACCAAGAGTGTTAAAAAGAGTGGCATGGAGTCACCTCACTGACCCAACAAAGTCTCCCACAATCCATCTGATGTGACTTTGCATTAGTCTTCACAGTGGAAGACACCTGCCATACCAGATTTCAGGCATTTCCCACAACTTTGTAGGAAGCCATGGAAGAGATTGCTGGGCCCCTAACTGAGATACTTGCATCATCGGCAGCCACGGACCTGTCTGGATTTTGGCTAACATGATGCCATTATTGAAAAAAGGCTGTAAGGAAAAGCCAGTGAATTATAGGCCGGTGAGCCTTACATCAGTGGTGGGTAAACTGTTGGAGGGGATTCTGAGGGATAGGATTTACATGGATTTGGAAAGGCAAGGACTGATTAGAGATAGTCAATATGACTTTGTGTGTGGGAAATCGTGTCTCTCCAACTTGATCGAGTTTTTTTGAAGTGGTGACAAAGAAGATTGATGAAGGCAGAGCGGTAGATATTGCCTATATGGACTTCAGCAAAGTGACAAAGTTCCACCTGGTTAGTAAGGTTAGGTCACATGAGATCCAGGGGGAGTTAGCCTACTGGATACAAAACTAGCTTGAAGGTAGGAGGCACAACGTGACAGTAGAGGGTTGCTTTTTGGACTGGAGGCCTGTGACCAGTGGTGCGCCACAAGGATGCTGGGTCCACTGCTTTTCATCATTTATATAAATGATTTGGATTTGAGGCATGGTTAGTAAGTTTGCAGACGGTACCAAAATGTGTGGCACAATGGTCAATGAAGAAGATTATCTCAAAGTTCAACAGGACCTTGATCAGATGGATCAATGCACTGAGAAGTGGCAATTGGAGTTTAATTTAGATAAATGAGATGTTGCATTTCAGTAAAGCAAACAAGGGCAGGACTTATACAATTAATGTAGGGCGCTGGGAAGTGTTGCCAAACAAAGAGACCTAGGGGTGCAGGTGCATAGTTCCTTGAAAGTGGTGTCACAGGCACGCAGTGTGGTGAAGAAGGCATTTGGTATGCTTGCCTTCATTGGTCAGAACATTGAGTATAGGAGTTGGGACGTCATGTTGTGGCTGTATAGGACATTGGTGAAGCCACTTTTTGAATACTGCATTCAATTCTGGTCGACCTTCTACAGGAAGGATACTGTTAAACTTGAGAGGCTGCAGAAAAGATTTACAAGGTGTTGCCAGGGCTCGAGGGTTTTAGTTATCAGGAGAGGCTGAATAGGCTGGGACTGTTTGCCCTGGAGGGTCAGAGGCTGAGGGGTGGCCTTATAGAAGTTTATAAAATCATGAGGGGCATGGAAATGGTGAATAGCCAAGGTCTTTTTCCAAGGGTGGGGGAGTCTAAAACTAGAGGGCATATGTTAAAGGTGAGAAGGGAAAGATTTAAAAAGGACTTGAAAGATAACTTTCTCATGCAGATGGTGGTGTATGTGTGGAATGAGCTGCCAGAAGAAGTGGTGGAGGCAGGGACAATTATAACATTTGGAAGTCGTCTGGATGGGTACATGAATAGGAAGAGGAATATAGTCAAAATTCTGGCAAATGGTGTATCTGGGTTAACATACAGGTTCAATTGGCAGTGAGGTAGACCAGTGCAAAGTTAGCATACATTTTGAGTGGGCTAGGATACAAAGATTTATGCTGAGGCTGTATAAGGCTCTGGTCAAACCACGTTTGGAATAATATGGGCAGTTTTGGGCCCCACATCTAAGTAAGGATGTATTGGCATTGGAGTGAGTCCAGAAGAGGTTCACAGGAATGATTCTAAGGATGAAGGGATTGTTATATCATAAGTGGTCGAGGATTCTGGGTCTGTACTCAATGCAGATTTGTAGGAAGAGTTTTGTAATGTCTAGAGGTATCAAAGACATGATTGATATTTTCAGCAGTAGTTAAGCTAAGACACAGTTGATGCTTGGTGATGTTACGGATGTGGAAATAGACAGACTCAGGGATGGTACGGATACATGACCAGAGCTATCTTGGCATCAAATATCACACCAGACTGCAAACATTATTTTTCGGCTTTAGACAGATGCTGGAGAGAGGGGTGGAATCAATAACTAAATGTGAAGTTTGCAGCAATCTAATAATTTTGCAACAGTGGAAGAGGTGGTGGTGAGGTGGAAGTGAGGGCTTATGAGTGTACATTTGGAAACCAAAGTTGTGATTTCAGACAAAAAGCAGAGGCAGCGCAAGGAGAAATGGAGATATTTATCCCTCAATCGGTATAGCAAAAACAGATAATCTGGTCATATGCACATTATAGGAATTATGTGCGAATTACAACAATAGTTTGATGTTAAAAGTACCTAATTGACTCTGAAGGGACATACTCTCGTTGTGAAAGGTGCTATATAATTGTGAAGCTTCTCTCTCTTCCTCCCTTTGAACAAGTGATGCTCTGGAGGTGGATCAGCACAATCCACAAGACCAGAAGGTGTAGGTGCTGAAGTATGTCATTCAGCCCATTGAGTCTGCTCCACCATTCAGTGAGGTAAGTTTTGGTTGTAGAGTTTGAAGTTGCATTTTAATTGAAATGAAACAATTCTAGATGACTATTAATTTATAACAATGATTGCCACTTTTAAGAAGTTGTACATTTGCAGGTATATTGTAAAGCGCAGAAATCAACAATAAAAAAAAATTGAACGCCCGAACAGGGACTTGAACCCTGGACCCTCAGATTAAAAGTCTGATGCTCTACCGACTGAGCTATCCGGGCTCTGGATAAAGGACCTACACACTGTATATAAAACCTTTAACAGCAGCTATGCATTTTTGCCATAGATGATTTATAATTGATGGTTCAAATTACCATAGCAACACGCCACACGATGCATGAAATGAAATCTACCCCAATTTGTTGAAAATACCGAATATATTTTTGCACAGAAGTAAATGCAAAAAGTTAGCTGCACACCGGAAGAGAGGTAAGCTTCCTGTGACTGCTTGATGGGCGCCATGCTTTTTGCTGGCAGAAGGAAGCAAAGGAGAGTTTTGCAGGCTCCATGATTGTTGCTGGCGGTGACTGTGTGAATTGTCAAGACGGTTTCCGGCAGGCGCCATGTTTGTTGCTGGCAGGGGGAAGAGAACAGACAGCTTCCGGTGGGCGCCATGTTTTTTGCTGGCGCCCAGAGACAGGCGGTGGTGGTGGCACCGCGGCGTTTGGTCGACGAGAGGTTCGATTATACCCGCGGATTGCCGGTCCCAGACCCGCTCTTGGTACTGGTTTTACCGTTATTACATCGCTAAGTCAGTGAGGGATAAGTGTAGGTGGCGCAAAGTCGGGTTTTAAATGCCTTTAGATCGAGCGGATCGAAGGAGCGGGTAGGCCGCGGGGGGTCGGAGAGAAGCCTCGAACTGGACTGAGACGGTTGCCGGGCGCAGTAGCCGTCTGAGCCGGCTGAGACAAAGAGGCCGGTGTACTGCAGGAAATAGGGGTAATATTCAACCAGTGGATCTCTAATCGTGCGTGGTTTTCTCCCCAACAAGATCTCCAAGTTTAAATGATGTTGTACTGTTTATTTCTGAGCACTTTTTTTTTGGTGGGTGGGAGATTTTGAATGAAGCTTTTTGATTTTTAGCCCTCCGGCAGTAATCAGCCTGATGGCCTTCCTGGAGGTCTACATTAACTCCGATTTGACGTGGCAACGCCATTGCCTTTCCTGGGTATTAATCCTAACTCAGTTTGCCATCTCCCATTTTCTGGGCTTTTCTTCCATGGGGCCCCATGATGACCTTTGGGAGGTGCCTGTGCTTTTGGACTTTGTCACTGGGGTAACCTAACTTCCCTTGCAAAGGTGTTGAAATTGCTATCTGAATATGAGTTTGCGAAATCCAATCTGCCCTTTTGTGAGATAGATTGATCAGACTGAAAAAAGTTGTCCTAGGGTTCCATTTTTTAAAAAGAATATGGTTATGCTCAGCTCCAGAGTGCTGAATTTTAAAAATATTTTTGGCTTTCTGCCCTTCAACTTGGGCTGACTTGACATTTTTCCATTTGCACCCTGTTTTGAATTATGCAACCAAGGTTTTTGTTTGCTAATATTTAAATTGTTTCTATTGATTTTTTTTTTGCAATCCTGCCTTGTAAATTGCATGGCGGATGATATACGATGAGTGCATCATGATTTGCCTGGAGGGCGAATATGATTTAAAGTCATGGAGAGGGGAAGAAATAGTGATTGTAGGTGGTTCATCTGCTAAATTAAGTGGAGTTGCTTGCCATGCCACAGAATCTGAGTACCATCTTTGTTGTGGCATTAATTTTTTTAAGACCTCTTCTGATTGTTATCTTAATTTGTTTCTGTGAAGAGGAGTCCTTAAACAGTGTTCTGCTGATGGAAGCTCCCATTGATTAGTTTTTTTTAAAAATGGGAACTCAGTCTTTGACTGAGAACAAGTATGCTTTCCTCCAAGTTGTCACTGTAGAACTACCTGGATGAGATGACATGGTTTTGCAAGTGCAGAGAATACATAATTGGCACTGGGGGCATCTTCTCATTGCGTTTTACTAAATTTGTGCTCTTCCCCAGGCTGTGTTTAAATTTTGCATGATTGTCTGCAGAAAACAGCAACACCAGCCTCTATTTGTGATTAAATGTCCCTTTCTGTGTCATCCCACTTTGTTAATATAGCTTTGTCTGTGGGAACTCTACAAACTGTAAAACAGATGCATTTTTAACAAAGGCTTAAGCATGTGTTTGTACAGAGCTAAACCACTTTTGGTATTATACTTAAGTAAAGCGCAATGAGCAATAGATGAACATAAATACCAGCATGTAGAGCAGCATTATGCCTCTTATGCATAACATTCCCAAAATGGGCATTCTGATCAAATTGGTGTATTTTTGTTCTCTATGCTCCTGCCCAGCCCTCAAGCTGGTAGTAGAGCTAGGTGAAGTTCTGTGACAGAGGTATTCTTCTGGGAAACCTACTGCAAGCATGGTCTATTTTCAGAATGTCAAGTAATTAACCAGATGTTGCATCTTTTGTAAATTCATCTTGTATTCAGATGGAGACCAAGCCCACTGACTTCAATGTTTGCAGTTATCCCCAAAATTCCATCCCCCAAGGTCCCCCATTGTGCGACCACTTCTGAGATGTTTCAGTGTCATGAGGTGCTGTGAAAATGCAACACTTTATTTTGTTGCTTTGGGTCCATGTTAGAGACCTGTCATTTCTGTGCCCTGTGCATCCCAGTAGTTGTTCTGACTGATCAGCTTTCAGCATTCAAATCACACTTTAACTAAATCAGTTTCAGAGTTGAAGGTTTTTTTTAAGTTTCCATTTGTTCTCTTCAATGGATACAGCTGCAGAATTCTTAACCCATTCATTTGACACAACCTAACTGAATCCCTCCTTTTAGACTCAGTTCATCTGAATTTGAATCCCAGCTTGGAGTCATGGTCAAGGTGCTCTTTCTGAATGCAATGGTAGCAACTCCTAATTTTTAGCTGTAATTTTGCTATGTTTGAAAACTAACTGGTTGCAGCTAACTCTGGGCATTCGTTCTGAAAATGTTGAACCTTCCTGATTTTAAAGCTGCAGTATCTCCTTTTGCACATAATGTGTTTCTCTGTCTAGTGATCTGTTGATGTTGATCATCAGCTATGGTCACTCGGGAGAATATTTGATCCTGTTATCAAGTGGGTGAGTTGTGCTTCAAGCACCCAGTTTCCTGCAGAAATGGTGCTTTGCACAGAAACTTGTTGTGTCTTCACTTGAAGAAAAAGCTGCAGTGACTTCTCACAAGTCCAACTTCTGCATGCTGATGGCTACGTTGGGTGTTATGAATAATCCTCTCTGGGTAAACTGTAAGATCTAATTTTCTGCAAAATATTCTTCCTGTGGGTACTGAATCCTAGCAGGATACATGCAGTGTCCGTTTTGATTCACTTGCATTACCTGGCACTGCTTGAGCTTACCAACCTTTGATCATGTTCAGAGGAGTTGTTCAGGAAGGAGCAGTAAATAACCCCACTGCAGGGCATGTTAAGAAAAGTCTGTTTGCAAATGGGGATACTCCAGTGAAAAGGTGTTTTTATTGATGGAGGTTTGGGTGTCAAAGCATGCAGGGAATGCTGCTTACAAATTTGGGGAGGTTGTTTGTGCTTTTCTTCAATAGGTGCAGCTGTCCTGGAGGAGCAGAATCGGAACCCGTGTGTGTGTTTTTTTATTAATTAAATTAGCCATTTTCACCACAAAACAAATCCATAATCCAAGGCCAACCAAGGCTGCGGAATTTCGTGGAAGATTATAGAAAAAAAAGTAGGATGTTTCCCATCTGCTGTAAATGTAGCCGATGCCTGGCTACGTGATTATGAACTTTATCGGAGGAGTTGATTTTTTAATCCCTGGCTTCCTGCAGTTCAACAGAGAAGAAGAAGGACTCATGCTAACACCTTCAAGTAGAGTCTTTCTAAGGCACTTTGTGCATGCAGATCCCAAATATTTCTATGCAGTGTGTGAAGATGGAGGTGATGCTGAGCCATTTATAACTGATGGATTGAGTGTTGGTTGGCCTGCAGGGTCACGTTGACTGGATGTCTGAAGAAACCCAACCATATTGCTGACCATTCAAAGGTACATCTACTGTTCTTTCCGATAGGGTAACTTTCCTCCGTTAGTGTAGCATTGGTTTACAGTAAACACGTACTGACTTTGGTATTCCTGCAAGTGTGGATTAAAAGATACCCTCCTTGCATTCCTCTTCAAATTAATTTTCACGTAATCTGGTCCAAGAACTGACATACATGTAGCCATTGCAGTTATAGGTTGAGTTGGAGATTGAGACCAATTCACATTGGGTCCTTGGAACTAATATATTTATTACCTTTATATTTTGAGGCACTTCACCATCACATTTGAAATGCTGCCTGTAAAATATCTGTTACCTATATACTGACTGTGTCCTTTGATATTGATATGGTTAGTGCAATTTTCTTTACTTTGCCCTCCTAATTTATTCTACAGTATGTCATAGATTAATAGCATATTGCTAATATGAAGCCTTTCATTGTAAACCACCACTTTAAGTTACTTTGTGTACAGCAGCTCTAGGCCATGAATCCGCGGTTGGGATTTGTCCAAGAGTCTTTATAAGAATAAGAGGATTTTGATTGTCACTTTTCTCACACAATGATGTTTTTAAAGCATTTTTTTTCAACAAAAAAATGAAATGGATGAAAACTGTCATGTCTGTTTGTATCTGATGGGTGAACTCTATGTTGTAACTACAGCATGCTACCCCTTGTGTAAATCACTCATTTTGCAATCTTGTTTTTCTTTTGGTTTAGATAAAGGGTGAAGAAGGTTCCAGAAGATTAGCATCTTGTCGTCTCGCCGATACAGATTATCTTGCATTGCAACTGAACAGATAAGAGTGTGGACAAAGTAACAGTGAAATCTTTGGTTTGTTTGGAAGGAGCTGTTATAATCCAGCCATGACTCAACAAGGAGATGATTGCTACTTTTACTTCTATTCTACATGTACCAAGGTTAGAATGCTGCATTTTGAGTGAGGTTTTGGGATGTTGGCCAATAGTTCTAAATGAGGTATAATAATTTAGCTAAATAAGCTAAAATAATTTAGTATTTTAGTGAGGTGAACCCATTTTTGGTATTTTTATAGTATCATTCTCAACTAGCAACTTTCTAATTAACTAATAAGATGTGTAGACAAACTAGTAAATAGTTAGTGTACACTACTGGATAAATTAAACATTGACCTTACACTAACGAGCAAAATTGCACACTTATCAACTAAGCATTGGACACCAATAATGCAGAATATTTTTGACAAACTTTGAAATGTCTGAAAATTAGATTTCCCAAAATACAATGTTGTTTAGATAGGCATACACACAACATATCAATACGACAAAAATATTATTTACCTATTTTTATTACTGCACACAGCAATAATCTTTACGGAAAATCTTTCCTCGGTGCTTGAGTGCTATTAAGAAACTACTGACAGTAGCCTATTTTGCATTGCTACGTGTGGTGTATCTCTAATTAACTGGAAGGGGGGATGTATTAACTAACCTTCTGTATGTTAATGAGATGAAGAGCAGGATCTCTAAAGTGTATTATGTTCGCTTGACAGGGCAACAACTGTCTTTTTCGGCACTGTGAAGCAGCCCTTGGCAGTGAGACCGTTTGTACCCTATGGCAGGAAGGTCGCTGTTTTCGGCAGGTCTGCAAGTTTCGTCACATGGAGATTGAAGTAGGTTGTCAATTGAGCTTCCCTATAGATAAATATAGATTTCAGGGTTGGTGCACGCATAGAAAGATGCTTCGGATAATATTTTCCAAATGTGCACCCAATTTTACCAATGTTTTGTGTTCGCTTAATACTTCTGGTGTTTCTAGTTGTACAATTTCACATTCTGTTATTGAATTTTCTTGCTTTGCTGAAGCTGCACCCTGTTTAGACTGTTCTCAGGATATGATTTGTAATGAGATGGATGTGTGAGATATTGTTACTAAATTGTCACGTGCCGTCTTATTTTATTTTTCTTTTAGAAACGGCGGAGTGAGATCCCATGCTACTGGGAGAAGCAGCCCACTGGGTGTACGAAGTTGCACTGTGCTTTCCGCCACAGCATGCCTCGCTTCGTTGAAGGAGTTTACTTCCCTGCTACGAAAGGTCTGAGCACTCTTTTTTGTTGCTGGCATGTTACTTGAGATTAGTAATCTGGCCTGTTTTTTTTTTTCTGACAGTCACATTCCTTATAAGTGTTTCTTCATGATTACCACGTGTAATGTAGTAAAATTGGGTGTCAGGAAACCCTGGAGTTATGCAAGCTGGGAAGCATTTCAATTTTTTTCAGCAGTATAGATGATACTGAGAGGGGCAAAGTTGGTATCTGGAATAACTTGTTCCACATTTTTGGCTTCCTTTCAAAATCGATCTACTGAACTGTCATTGTACAGCTTCCTCATGATTTAACACTTCACTTGGTGAGCTGAGTGATAGGTTCATTCACGAGTTATGGAGCCAACATACAATGGGTACCAAAACTTTGCAGTTGTGTGCAGAAATGTGCTCTTTTCCACCAGCTTTCAGTATCTTTTAGAGTAGAAAATATTAAAAGTTGCAAAAGGACAAGAGACAACTTTTCCTGTCTACTTTGTTCCACTTGGGAAATCTGGCATCCTTATCTGGTCTGGCCTACATGTGATCCAGACCCACAGGAATGCAATTGACTCTTAACTGCTGTCTGAGCATTGATGAATGGGTGATAAATGCTATCATAACCAACAATACCATCATCCCATGAATTTCTTTTTATTTAAGAAAGGAATTTTACCTTTATAAAATCATATTTCTGTCAACCCATTCACTCAGTAGCAGCAATTACAAAGCTGTTTAGTTTTGGGGAGTTCAGAACTGTGGGTGGCAACAAACCAGTTGTGATAGAATCATATGAATTAGGAGCAGAAGTAGGCTAGTTGGCCTTTCATGCCTGCTCTGCCATTCTTTTAGATCATGGCTGATCTTTCTATGTTCTGTATTCCATATTTTCATCTATCCAAAATAACCTTTGATTTTGTTGTCCTCACCTATTTTTAAAGAACATTCAATGATCCCGTCTCCTTTTTCTTCTGAGACACAGAGTTCCAAAGTCTCTCAGCCTTCTGAAAGAAACAAAATTTAATCTTTTCTGCCCTGGAAGAGCAAGCCCAAATTTCAAAAGTGTCTCCTAGCTATAAGAGTAAATGTCCTTTCAACACCCACTTTGTCAGGATCGTTCAGGATCTTACAAATTTCAATAAAATCATCCTCCCTTCTCTAAACTCTAGTGAAATCAAGCCTGGATCATCTAGTCTTTCCCCATAAGACAACCAGTCATTCCAGGTATGAATATAATGAACCTCCTTTGAACCGCTTCAGTGCGTTTACATCCTTCCTTAAATTAAGATGATAAAACTATTCAAGATGTGGTCTTACCAATGCCCTGTACAGCTGGAGAATAACTGTTCTTTGTTCAGTTCTACTTCAAAGGATAGCATGCCATTAGCCACCTCAATCACTTGCTGTGCCTGCTTACTAACTTAGTGTGACTTGTGCACCAGAACACCTAGATCCCTCTGTACCTTGGAGTTCTATAATAATTTGCCAGTTAAGTAATACTCTTATTTATCCTGCCAAAATGAACTACTTCACATTTGTTCACATTATATCTGATCTGCCTGATTTTTTTTTGCCATTATAACGCGTTACAGATCAATAGAGAGATTATGTAACCTTCACAACATACTTTCATACCTACCCTTGTGTCAACTGCAAATTTAGCCACTACACATTTACTTCCATCATCTAAGTCATTGGCATTAATTGTAAAAGTTGTAATCCCATACAAGACTCTCTCATCTGTTGCAACTTGCCATTCTAAAAAAGACAACTTCTTTGTTTGCTGCCAGCCAACCAATCTTCTATTCATGCTAGTATTTTATCACTGTACCATGAGCTCTTGTTTTGCACAATAACCCTTTGTGGAATCTTTAAGTATTGACTATCAACTGGCTCCCCTCATCCACTGCTAACATTCCTTCCTATTTATCCTTTTATTAACATATTGTTTGTTTACGAGTCATTTCATGTTGTTTTGCAACGTTAATAATTATCTTCCCCCTTAAAATTCCTTTTAATGTGTATATTTTGCTGTATGTTTGTTGCTCTGGTTCTCAATCATTGCCAGTTATTGACTTGCTGCATAGATACTCCAGAGATGAATTCCTTGTGATTTAGTACTTAATATTTAATCTCAACTCTGGTGTTCACAGTGATATGTTCACTCCTTTCCTTAGGTGTCCAAACCAAACAGGAGGTGTCTGAGGCAGCTGACGAGCCCAAGTTACCACAGTTACCCGTAAACCAGCTGCAACAGCCTAAGATTCCAATTCCATCTAATCCATCCCCTCAAGTTCGAGGGGTAATGAAACTAGAGGCATCAGAAAACGTTCCAAGCCCTACTCACCCTCCTGTGGTTATCAATGCTGCAGATGATGATGAAGATGATGACGGTGAGTGAGTTTTAAATTCTTGTAATGTTCCTGCCTCTTCCCTCTTTTGATTTGAAGCTACTGTTTCATTGTTCCATGTACGTAAACTTTTTTTGGCAGTATTTATAAAATCTATAGCAATCTTGCATTATAGTCCAAATTCAGTCCGGAACTTATCTGGCATGCCTTAATAGTAGAAGTGAAACTGGTTTCAGGATTATTGTGAAAAGAAGTTTAGTTCCTCCCTCCAAGATAACTTGGAGTGTTGCTGGACTTAGAAATTGAGTATCAGAACAGGATCTAATGCTGTTGTTTACTTATACGATTAATTCTGTACTTCCATCTGCCACATTTTTAAGGAAGACTTTTCAGCCAGTATAGCTCATTTTTTAATTTTCCCACCCTCTTTCCTTCACTATATTTATTTGTTGCTCGTGACTTATCTGGTCAGTTTCTACTTTCACACATACAGTGTAAAGAGATGTAAAATCTGATTGGATATATCCAATTAGCAGTGGACAACTCGACACCATTTTTTTAAAGTTTCCATTTTCTTATTCATAAAAGTTTGTTTCAAACAAGGGAATCAGATCACCAATTGGAATAATAACTCATCTGCAACCGAAGGCTTCGTGGAATCATTTAGGCAAAAAAGTGTAAATGAGAGTTCTGGGTTGATTCTTCCTCCAATCTAAAACATAATAACTCGCTAATATATAGGACCTCTTCTTCTTTTTGTGTATCTTAAAACCAAGTTGATTTTGTAGTTACTTCGTAATTTTCTGTGACCTCAATAATTGGCTAGCAGTGTTTACATTTCTCCGATGCCTGCATTGAGATCTTCAAATGCTTGGAATGGTAGAGCTTTAAAATTAGTAGTAATGTATTAGACAGGAACCGCTATGTTTTATGTTGTTGGGTTGTCTCTTACTTTTTTGTTTCAGGTTTGTAACTATAGGTAGTTCTATAGTATAATGCAATAGCGTGAGGTCATGGAAGAATGCAACTATAGAAAATCGCGTTATAGGAAAATCACCTTACCTGTACAGCAGAAAGTTTGCATTATCCAAATAGCGTCCACTATTCATCAGTTGCGTAACAGCCAATTTGCGTTAATGAAACACGTGTTACAGCCGAACTACCTGTATATACTTTTTACATGCAGGTTTCTAAAATGTTACTTTTTTTTGCCCTTTTGCATGTTTAACCAATTTACTAAGCACAGCAACAACCTGTTTTGTAGATCACTGTATTGTTACTTTACTATGATAAAGTGGTCACCATTGGTTAATGAGTTCTTTAGTCAGTCAGTGATCCTTTATAGACTCAGTTGGCTGAACAACTTGTTTGGTATGAAGAGATGATGCCAGCAGCATGGGTTTAATTTCTGCACTGGCTGAGGTTACCATGAAAGATTCTGCTTCACAACTTCTTCCCCTCGCCTGAGGCATGGTGATCCTCTGATTAAACCACCACCAGTCATCTCTCTCTCTGTAATGAGAGAACAGTCCTATGGTTTGACAGGACTATGACAACTTTAATTTGTATAGTTACAAGTATATTGGATGGCCCTAGGCTGTGTTTGAGAACTGTTACCACAATTACCCATAAACCAGTTGTAACAGCCTGTGATTCCTATTCAGTCTAATCCATCCCCTCAAGTTTGGGAGGTAATGAAACTAGAGGCATCAAAACATTCAAAACCCTACTCCCTGTCCTGTGGTTGTCAATCCTGTAGTATTGTGGCTTGTAAAGAGACAAAGGTATATTTCATCTGGTATCTTTGCTGTAAAGAACGAGGGCGAGGGCTAGGGCTACAACAGGGTTAGTCACTGATATTTCAATTCTCATTTCAGATCAGTTTTCTGAAGGAGAGGAAAATAAAAACATGCAGCCCCCTACTGCAGAAGAACAGAATGGCATCCGTGTTACTTCTGCCAAGAAACAGGCTGTCCATGTTAAGAAAGGTAATTTAAAGAATTCCAGAACTAACTAGATACTCTGGGCCTGCTGGAATTAGTATTTGAGGTGACAATCCTAGAATCTATTTACACGCTTGTTACTACAGTTCCAAGTGGATGTCAAGTTGAAGCAATTAATAGGAGACAAATGCCTCCAAAAGGGGAATGAGGAAAGATCTACTGATCGGTGTTACTCTCTACAGTGTCTCCTGACCAAACTAAGTTTTGTTCAATGGATGCTGATTCACATTGTTGAATTAATAAAGATCTTGTTTTCCGCCAGCAGATTGCAGTTTGGATTTTGGTATAAAAACCCTAGAGCAAATTAGACAGAAGAAATTAATGAAGGAGAAAGTGAAGAAAATGGGTAAGTTTTGCTTGCTGTCTGACTTATGCTCCTGTATTTGATGATCCATGATAATATTGTACAACACAGCAGGCTTGAAGGACTGAATGGTCTACTCCAGCTCCTAGTTTCTTTGTTTCTATGTTGTGTATATGTCTGAGGAGGTTTGGTGGTGGTGGTAGTCTTGTTTTTTGTTTTGAAGGAAGGTCTGTGTGGAGAACTTAAACTTTGTCCTGTTTTCTTGTCATAGATGAGCTCCCAGTAGATCTGGCAACACAGACACAAAAGGTGGAGCCGAATCGCGAAAACCTAGTCATTGAAAAGGAAAATGTCAGAACGGTTTTCCGAAAAGTAACTGTATCTCCAAAGAAATGTGAGTGTTTTGGGTCAAGGCAGAGTAGTATTTCGTAACAATTCATTGAAATTAGATAATGGAAGAGACATTAGGCTGTAGCAGTACTTTGTTGATTACATTAATATTTGTTATCATATAATTGCTTTGAACAATGGACATTCCTGGTTAAGTCTTAATAAACTTCTACTTAAACAGGTCACGTTTAATTATTTAACCTTTAAGGTTATTTGTTTTGCTTTGAAAAGTTTGGAGCTGATATTTAACTTAATATCCAATTTGTGATTTTATTTTAATAAATAGTGTAGTAAAGAGATGGGAAGTAATCCACTCCATGGTCACAGTGGAGGTTTGAGTATATTTATTCTTTTCTTGGGAGTATTTCAAAAAAAAGGTCGGAGGGCAATGGAAGCAGAGTCAAGAATAGCTTTTAACAGGGTGTTGATTAAACGCATGAAGACAAGTGTGGGATTATGAATCAAATAAATGACTTATATACTAAAATTTACAGTTAAAAATATTCTTCGCCACACTTTTGGGGTTGTGCAAAGTAGTTTTGTCATTCCCAGGCAGTGCATGGCTGGCAAGTCCTTGCTCTCAGTCCAAAAGAATAAAGACAATCTAGAAAGTAGTTTGACACTTGGTGAACTGGGAACAAAATTGCATCTGTGTCATTCCGGGCATGTGCTCTGTCAAAGTTTGCTGAGTCTTGTTCTACACTAAATATGCAGCTATATAAATGGTTGTATACAGTGTTTTGGACACCAGTTTCCATATGTATTTTCACAGTGAGGTATCTGATCATGTAGTGAAGAACTAAACAAGTAGTGAGAACCGAGATGATCCAAATTAAAGCTAATTGAGCTTGTCAGGAAAGTGCTGGAGAAAAACTGAATACACTGGAGAAACAGCAGAGTCAACATTGCGGGTCTAGTGACCCTTCTTCATAATGCCTTAAAGACGGGTCACTCAAGCCAAAGGGTTGAGTCTGCTTTCTCTCCACAGATGCTGCCAGCTGGGCTGAGTTTCTCCAGCAATTTCTGTTGTTGTTTCAGATTTCCAGCATTTTTGTTTGTCAGGAAAGTATCAGGTGCAAAGTGCAAAATCTAGCATAATTTGTTTTTTTTTTGATGGAATACCTAAAATCGGGTTGGGTTGCTCACTATTTGTCACAGAGAATATCTATTTTCATTTTATTTTCTCCTCTAGTAGCGATTAGTGAAGGTGAATTGCCTTTTAAGCGCAGTCTTGCCGAAAGACTTGGCAAAAAGAAAGTGATGCCAAAGGAAACCCCTGAGGAATTGCCAGTCAAAGGTATCTTCCGCTTCATGTTCCAATTGCTAGCATCAGCTATGTGGTTGAGCATTTCAAAATGTCTCCCTTTCTCTGAAAAAGAGGCTTGGGTTTTATAGAGCACTTTTCACAATCAAATATTTGGAATATTGTCACTGTGAGTTAGGAAATGTGACAGATAATTTATGTGCAGCAAGTTCACACACAGCAATATAATTTTACCTCTGGGCTTTTATCACACTTGCTAAGCAGCAGTGTTACTCACTTGGGTTCTAGGTGTTTTTCATTGCTGCGTCATTAGACATTGGGTTGACTGAGTCTACAGAGATGTTGTAACTCCAAATCAATTTTGACCAAGATTGATTTTTTTTTTTACACTTCTTCTCTCTAACTTTAAGCTTTTCTCCAACCATCCAACTTATCTGGAGAGTCCAAGTTAAAACATTAATCTGGTTGATATCTCCCATGCTATTTGTGGTGAGGTAAAGGAGTCTTGTTTTTCCTTGACTGTCATTGTTGCTAGTTATATACTTTGTAAAGATGACATTTTGAATAAGGTTTCCATTTTAATTTTTGAAGCTGAGATTGAAACAACTTTAAAGCGTAACCTTTCTGAGAGACTTGGCAAAAGGAAGATACTGGCTGAGGATGGTTGTGAAGAACTAGCACAAAAAGGTACAGAAAATACTTGCATAAATTAGAATTGCTCAGCTGCGATCTGGCACTGAAGCTATTCTTTTGATGAATAGGAATAAGGAGTAGCTGTGGTAACCACAGTTCAAGGTGACACATCTGGCAGCAGAAGATTTAGTCTTTTTCAGATCTGTGATAATCTCAATAATCTGATTGTGGGGTTTCGGGAATCAGCACACCTTGATGCTTGCTAATTTTTCTGAGTCAGTCAGAAGCAATTATTCAGAATACTAAAAATGATAACTATTATTTTGGAAGTTTTGTGTTTATTAGACAATTTGTACACTAAATATGCCGTGCTGATTCCTGATTGAAGTTTAAAAAAAAAATGGCAAACGACATTTGAGCAATTGTGGAATGCATCAACCTAAAGTGGGAAAAGTGATCCCAAATACACCAATATATGAAGGGAAGATACCTGTAGGAACCAGTTCAAAAACTGTCGTTTTTTTAGCAGGACTGCCGAGTAGCTTCCTCTTTGTTTACCTTGCATTCACTCTCATCCATGTCAGCATAGTGGCAGTGCCCTAGAAAATCAGTTAGTGCCATATATAAATCATGATTTTTTTTTTTTTTTCCTTTTTTTGTCGTCCCATTTCTGTTCTATTTTGTCCTATCTACCCCCCGCCTCCATCTGCATAAAGTTCAGAATTCAGGTTATCTTCGTTAATTCTCTGCTTTGTCCTGTCTAGAAGGTACAAAGGGTGGCTTAGTGATTTGACCTAGGATTTATTTTCCATTTTCTGTAATAAACATCAGTGGCCTTGATGATATTTACCTCGTCAAGGCTCTGTTGCTCCTTAGTCATCACAAAATGGAGTGTTATACCGTCTCAATATCAAGATGAATGATTCTCAGTGCTCTACGGTCACTCAGAGATCTGCGTTTCTTTCTTTGTTTCAGTTCAAAATCCCAGGTCCATAAGGGAGAGACTTGGTCTGCCTGCAGAAATTTCCACAGCAGAAAATGGTATGTTGAAAAATTTGAAAAGCTGCTTCTGGTAGTCTGGAATAGCAAGTGTTTATTTCCCCTGACCTCAATCCATCTTCAGCAATTGGGCATTTTTTTATATTTTCTACATTTGTCTCTTACCCCTAGATGACAGACAGTGCTCTAGTCTCTGGTTCCTCAACTGCTCCTCGCTAGTCAATCTGTAGTATTTATGTACTTAGACCAATATATATGCAGACAGCTTTGTTTTATTTTCACACCTTACCCTGTGGCTTCAGTTGTGAAATGTGAATTTTGTATTCAGAAACATGGCTTGCAACCCAGTACTTCCGTGGATCATGCTTGCACCTTGAGCCGTTCCAAAATCAATTGTGTTCTTTATGTGCCAGCCACAGAGCTTTATATCTATCCCTTGGATTCTTCTCCTTTTACACTGAAACAGTTTAGTTGGGTCATTTCAAGTTTGGTCAAATCTTTGCATCTTTCAGATACCCTGTCCAAATTAGGGAGCACAAATAAGAACTCGCAAACTTGCTTCAGCCCCTCGATAGAGCAATATGCTGTACTTCATTTTTCTTTCTGTATCTATATCAAGGAACAATGAATGTTTAAGACTTGCATTGGGAGTATGGTCAAAATACTATCAAATAACCTTGTTATTTACTTGCTGAGCATCTCTTTATCCCAAGCCATAACCTTGTTTTGTTGGCAAGACACACTGTTTATATTCTGCTCATCCCAGAAACCTCCTTTTTGCTATGCAGTGTTACAGATCTTGGATAGCAAATGACATACATTTGACATTTGTAGAATTAAAGACTTTTGCATGATATTGCACTTGTAGTGACTACTTGCTCTTGTCTGTTGTCTGTAAGTCAGCTTTCGATTTGCATTCTGCAAAGAATTGTTCAGTAACAAAATTTATTCCACTTTGCAGAAAAACCTGTTAGTAAAACAGAAGGCTCTGGAGAAATCAGAGTGAAAACCTTGGATGAGATTCGCAGGGAAAAGGCTGCCAAAAGGGACCTTGTTGATGGCAATGGAGACTTTAAAGTTGGTGTTGGTGTTACTGGTCTTAATAAACCTATTCAGGCCTCCACTTTCCTGGAGGAAGCATCTCAAATTATTAGGACAGTACGAGTGAAAACAGCCTCTGAGTCTCTACTGAAGAAGCAGGGGCAGCTTCCAGAAGAAACTGGAAAAGATAGTGCATCCAAAAAGCTTCCTGAAGCCACTCCAAGAAAGGAACAAAATCTTGGAATGGGAAAAAGCAAGGGTGAGTTGTGTTCCTTTTTGTGGCCTGTGTTACTTTAAGAACACAGCCTAACAGTATAGCTTGACAGCTGTCTGTATTCATTAGTGCAAGTTGAATTTTTTTTCCTTAAGTCATCCCAGATGAAGTGAGAATTCTACCAAGCAGCCTGTGTCTACTGCATATCAAACTGGCTGCAATCAAATTATGGGAAGGTGAAAATCATTGCCTTTGGTCCCTATCATAAACTACATTTCTGGTACACCTACAACATTCCTCTGTTTGCAGCCAAGCCACACTGTTCATATTCCCCACCAAGATTAGCTTTCAACCGCATATATGCACTCCACCACTAAGGCCATTTTTTAAAAATCTGTAGCATTGCCTGACTGTTCCTTTGTGTTGGATTATCTATTGAAACCATCATCCATGCATTTGTTATTTCTAGACGTGTCAAATCAATTAATTCTTGACCTCCTATTTTCTATACACCATAATATTAAATTCATCTCAAACTGCAATCGTGTCCCAGCTGTTGGCAACTCCTATTCACCCTTCAAACCGACTCAAGTTCGCTCCTGAGTTTTGAATCGGCATCGTTTTTACACCCCTTAATAGCCTTGCCACCCCCCACGCACCTCCCCCCCCCCCGCCCCACTTTCACTGTCATTTCCTCTAGCCCTACGATTCTCTGAGATGTCACTGTTCTTTAAATACTAACCTCTTTGGCACTCTAGTTTTAATGCTGCCTGATTGGCTGTCCCTTCAGCTGTCAAAGCTCCTGGAATTACTTCTGTAATCGCCTCTTGTAAGTCAAAATCTATCTCTTTGACCAAGCTTTTGATCAACTGCCCTACTATCGCATTGTGGCTCAGTAATATATTGTCTGCTTAATGCTGCTGCAAATCTCCTTGAAGCAGTTTACTACATGGAAAGCATTGTATAAAAAGAAGTTGGATGTTTTCCGATGCAATATGGTGGCTTATGAATTTTATTACATAGTACTTTTGTCAGGCATGTCATACCTGCATCTGCGCTCTGTTAATGTTATACTTCAAGTATGTTCAAATTTTCCTTGGGAATGTTTTTATTTTCTTGTTTGCTTCTTTAAAATTTTTTTTTTAAATTTGCAGTACTGCTTCACCTGAAAGCTTTTACTTAGAACTTGTCACTTCTTTGGAAGTTCCTCAAGTTCACTCCTATTTTAATTTATCTATGTTGTGTACTACAGCAAAAGGTCAGAAGGCAGCCCCTGATGAAGTTGTAAGTAAGCCAAAGCCACTGGAACAAATCAGAGTTAAAACTCTTGAAGAGATACGACGTGAGAAGGCGCTGCGAAGACAGGGGAACCAAGAGAGTCTCGCAACACCTCAAGAGAGTGAGAAGCCAAAGAATGAGACTTCATCTATCCGCAAGAGACTACTGCGAATCACCAAACCTATAGGTGTGCTGTGATTTAATATGAATTCTGTGAAACTAGGTAAACATAGAGATACATAAAATATTGAATGCTTGTGATAAAGGGCCTGCAATAATCATGGGTGACTTCAATCTGCATAAAATTGGAAAGATCGCATTAGCAGTAAGAGCAAGGATGGGGAGTTCATAGAATTCTATTAAGGTAGTTTTTTTAGAGCAGCATTTTCTACAGCAGGCAGTGCTAGACTTAGCATTGTGTAATGTAATAGGATCAATGAATGACCTCAAAGTTAACTCCAGTATTTTAAAAATTACTTGGATGAGCTCTTCAATTGTCATAACACTCAAGGCTATGGACCTAATGTGGGGAAAGTAGCACTACTGTTGGTAGTTGTGTATTTTTGGTGGTACAGACTGGCTCCAAGGGCCTCATCTGTATGATTCTATAATGCACACCTGGGTGGCAGCAGCCACAATGTGTTTGAACTTTGCATCCAATTTGAAAGGGAGAAGATTGGTCAAAGGCTAATGTTTTAAACCTAAAGTAAGGGCAGCAATGTGGTATAAAAGCTGAGCTAGCTGAAGTGAACTAGCATGTGAGGCTAGAGGATAGATGAATAGAGACACAGTGGCAGACCTTTTTGAGATATTTCATACTATTTGCAATAGGTATACTCTTATTATAAGGAAAAATTCCAAAGGGAGGAACCACTATCTTATGGTTAACTAAAGTTAGGGAAAACATCAAACTTGAGGAAAAAGGATAACTGTGCATTGATGAGTGACAAGTCAGCTGATTGATCTGGATATACAGAAAAGGCACAATGTCTAATAGGTTAATCAGGAGGAAGTAATTAACAGTAAGCTAATAACATCACACGAGTTTCTGTATGTATTTTAAAAGAAAAAAGTAAATTGAGTGGTCCTCGAAGGTGTGAATAGGGAGTTGATAGATAATTAAATGGACATAAAAATTGCTTTTGTTTTCCCTATGGAAAATATCGAAAACATTCCAATAATAACTGTATATCAAGAGGTGGAAGAGAGAGGGAGAGGAACATAGTGAAATTATAATCACAGGGCAAGTGGCACTGATGTACCTATGGGCTGAAAAGCCCCGGAGTCCAGGTAGACTTTATCCTAGGGCTTATGAGGGAGTGCATGTGTTGATAATTTTCCAAAACTCATGAGATTCAAGAAAGGTTCTATCAGGCTAGAAAGTAGAAAATATACTCCCTCTAGCCAAGAGGGGAGGGAGATGGAAGAAAATAAAGACCAGTTAACTTGACACCACTGTTTTTTTTTTAAACCTTTGCTTTCTATGTATTGTTTGAAGCTCAACAGAATTCAGAACTTTGTATAATCTTTTATGCAGAAGCTGTCAAGCCAGAAAAGGCTGATGTTGAACCAACGGATATACAATCAATGGATGCTGCTGCCACCCAAGGGGAGACAAGGGAAAGTAATAAGGTCAGTACAATATACGAAAACATTAAGTATCTTAGACTTTAAAGGTCTTTTTTCACCTCAGCAATTGTAGTAAGAACTGTGGTGTCTTTCTGTTTGGAAATGTTTTATGATTTTGTAATGATTAATTCAGAAGAAACATCTTTACCCAAACAACAGTCAGTGTGTACTTTACTATTTCAGGGAAAGATGAAGTGAATAGCGTAGGGGGAAAGTAGCTGAGCTTGAGAAAGACAGGGTATAAGAACATAGGGCTTAGGAGCAGGAAGAATCCCATTTGGCCCTTCAGGCCTGTTCTGAACATTCAGTAAGTTCATAGTTGATGTGGTGATTGTCTTGGTTCCCCTTTCCTCTCAGTGCTTCTTCCTCCCTTCCTCCCTCCCCAACCCCACACGCATGCATTCACACACACACTCTTCAACTTCCTTCTCCATTAGAAATCAATCTAGCTCAGCCAAGATTCTGAGTCTGGGTCCTTCTTCAGAGGATCATTGCAGACTTGATGGGCCAAATGGCCCCTGTTCACTTAGTAGTGATTCTATGAAGGCTCGCGCTCTATTGCATTCTGGGAAGGAGAAGTTGACACTGTTATTGAAAAAATGATTCTTCTCACATCTGTCTTTAAACGACTTTCACCATGTTCTCCAGTTTTAGTTTTTACGATGGTAGATTTTAAATGAGGGAAACATGGAAGGAGGCTCACGTGGAGCATAAATTAATGCTCTGTGGACACTTTGAACAAACTAGTCTGAGTCACTGCAATATATCGTATGTAATTCTGTCAACTTTGTTGCAGTCTGCAAATGGAAAAGAATGTCCAAGGTTGCAGAAGGTGCAAGTTAAAAGCTTTGAGGAAATACTGAAGGAAAAACGCCTTCGGCAGCTGCAGGAAACTGAGAAAGAGCCAGGTCAAGCCTTGCCAGGAGAAGAGGCAACCACAAATAAAATGGACTGTGAAATCCAGGCTACTGACCAGAATAATCAGTCTGCTGCTTCAGAACTAAGACCAAACAATCGACTTGTAACTGAACAACCGATTGTTAAGACAGATGGGAAGCTGACCACTGCCAGAAATGAAATGGCAGAACCGCCACTTGCTCTGAAAGGTATCTGTCTCTTGAGTTTGTGCTTTCATTTACATGTGATTATTGTTTGTTTGCTGCTGCATGTTCCTGACCTGTTCCTCCATGCTTTTTCAGTTAACAGTAAAGAATGTTGATTGCATTCATGTTAATAAATATTCAATTCTGATTGTTTAAATTTTAGCACACTGTAAAATGTCATGATTTCCTTTTCTCCCTCACCTCATATAGAACCATAAGAGCTCAATATTAGTACATACGCAATACCATGCATGAATAAGAACATGTTTCAGTCACAGTATTGATGGAATATTCAACACAAAGTTGGAGCACTGGCCTGCATTTCTGTCTTGTGGAGTGTTCCTTACACTCAGTTGCACTGTCTCTAGGTTATGTTGCTGAGACCTGACAGCCCTTTCCTCTGGCATTTATGGGCATTTGAACCACAGTTAATTCTGATCCTTTTCTTTTGAGACAAAAGCACACTGATTACGAACATGCCTATGAGCCTGCCCCTAGTTTGAAAAGTCTGCCCCAACTCGAGACCATTAGTGTATACAGGGCAGTTATTGCCTGGTCAGTTGCTAATGGGTAGGTGAAGACATTCCGTGATGTCTCTGCTTATTTAAACAGCAGCAACCAACAGTAAAGCTTTTGAACGAAGTCTGTCATTTCAAGTTAAGTTTCTGTGATGACACTGTCAAAACCTATCTATGATCTCACTATCTATTATTCATTACTTTGTGGTGCATTTCATTATTAAGAAATTTAGCTTTTCATTCCTTAAGAATGTCATCTTTTCACTACACTAAGATCTTTGCTTTGCTTTGTTGCTTCCCTCATTTTTGTACTTCATAATTTTGTTTGCTTCTTTTGATTTGTGCAACTCTTGTTTTGCTTTCTCCCTTTGCCTGAAATCTCCTTTTATAGTTAGTGGTGACCTGAAAATCTGGAAGATCTGGTTATCAGTATATGGAGTAAGCTAACCTGAAACACAAAGGAAAGATTAGGCAGATTTCTGAAGTTATGATACTGTTCGGAGGACTGAACTGATTCCTATCTTGTAGGCTTAGTGTTTATTGCAAGCAAAGATGTAGATATTAATGAAAGCTTTAAAACTGTATACATGTACACCTTTCCTTCATGGAAAATGACAACCAAACTCATTAAGACTGGGGAAAAATTAGCTGAAGAGTATTTTCTTAAAAATACTTTGATCAAGTAACAGTTAAATTCAGGAAAAAGAGTTAGTCACAGATTGGCCGAATCAGGTCTGTAACTGAAGTCACTTTGCACACAAGCTTTTAGAACTGGGGTGCCTTTCCGAATCATTCATGGCAGACTGAATTCTGTTCTTTTTTTTTTGGAGAGAGTAGTGTACACTCAAACTTCCACTTTATAGTGATCAGCAGGTTTTCAATTTTCAAACTTTGAGCAGAGAAAGAGCCAACGAAAGCGGTGTCTGACACAAGTTATCTCGGACTCTTGCAGTCAAGCTATCATCTTTAACCCACAGACTGGTTCATGTGACCCCTGAAAGTGTTGCTGACTTGACATCGTTATCCCAGCAACTTGTTCTTTCCAAATGCAAACATTGTTTTATGTCTTCTGTTTTGTGATGTTATTTCCAAAATAATGTGTTCAGCTATTGATGTTAGAAACTAATATTATGGATAGCACATTTTCATAACACTAGATAGAAACTTGGACTCCTGAGGCTGACTTAGCTTCTTGTTGTGCTGCGAGCTGCGTACTGGATTTTTTAAAAATATATTTATAAACCATTAAAAAGAATACAGGGTTGTAGAAAGTTATATTAGTTTCTAATATCTAATTATGGGTTACAGTAATATATTTTTTGACTACATGACTCTAATCTTTTGCCATCTTTTTTACAGTAAAACCCAAATTAAATGTGAAACCATCATTTGTGAAGAATTCCTGTCCTGTGAGACTCAACCAAAAACGCAAATCCCCTGACAGCCATCCTTCCAGTATTATGGCAGTTAAGCCACTCAATACTGGAACTACTGATCTGACAAAGCAGCCACCAGCAGGGAAGACCATTACAGTAAGAATCTCACCTGCGAATATCCTGAATAAATTATTCAACCCGCATTTCAGATCACTTTTATGGTTCTAATTAACTGAACAGTTAGAAAATCTTTCCTTCTCTTCCTACACTTAAAAAAAAAAGACAAACATCTCCACAGTTCTTGAAAAGTCAAGAGAATCTTTTCTGGATATGAAATACATTTTAACGTTATATGGGTCTTGAGTTGCACCAGTTGCTGCATTATGCCAGTGGTGAAGAGAAAAGTTCTAATTTTATTTCTCCCGTGCAGTATCCATTACCAGTCTCTGCTGTTCTACCTTGTTGACTTTAATTGGGTGTAGGGTGGGAAAATCAAAAAGACACATTCGCATCTGCATTCTTGGTATTTGGCTCAAATTTTGCGTTTCTATCTCCTTCCACCACTACCCCCCCTAACGACCAGCAGCACCACCACCACCTCAATTTTTATATCCATTTAAAAACATGCTCAAGGCTGTCTTGTCCTATCATCCACTGGCATGTGCGCCCTGTTGAAAGGGAAGAATTTGAGAGATGTTTTGGCTGACCTGCAAAGTTTTGGGTACAAAGTAAAAGAATCTGTTTAATTTCTCTGCCTAGTGGTAAAACGGGGCTTTGAACTATAACTGTGGATTGACAGGAATCTTTATTGGTGTATTGCCTAAATATACAAATCTTATTTACTCCTTTTGCACCTAATTTTAAATTCCAGGATACTCCACATCTCTCACACTGTGGAGATCCTTATTAAAGACTGGTTGGTCGTTTTTCCTTTGTATGATCGGTGTGCAGTGTTCAGTATTGGTTACACAGTATTTTACCATTAGTTTTCTTTGACACATAAAATGCTTGTTCTGCTTCTGAAAGGAATATTCAAGATATACTTTTGTAATTTTTAACGTTTTCTGTCTTCAGCCCACAGCATTGCCAGAACAGGCAGAAGAGCTAACCCCTCTGACTTTGCAGGTGCCAGAAAGATCCAAAGAAAGGTGAGGTCTCGGTTTCATTGTCGTGCATGCAATGTTTAAAAGAAGCAGTTTGCCTAATGTCAAAAAGTAAGGAGAGACATTCCCCTGAATGCAGGCCATTGCGCTTTGGAAACTTGCTAGCAGGTTGTACAATTCTGTAGATGGGAGCAGGAAGGAACAGCAGGATTTAGGTTTAATGAATGGTCAGAACTTGCGGGTTGAGCTCACTGTGGGGAGAAAGGGTCATCCATTTTGAATCCAATAAAGGCAGATCTGAATACTGCAAGAGACTAGAAACTGGGGAGTTTGTAGCTTGACATCCAAACCTTTTTCACAATTCAAAGCTACCATACAGAGAAAGTAATTAAAAGGCATAGAAACATTTTGATGGCTTATCTGTAAGGCCTGAAATAAAAAGGGGGGGAAGCAGTCCCTAATTCATAGCCTTGGTCAAACACGGCCACAGTTCTTGATACTGGGTCTGAAAAGGGATATTTTGGCCCTGGAGGAGATGTAGCACAGGTTCATTAGAATTTTACCATTGTTAGTTTGCTTCTTAATGTTTAGCATCAAAATCGGACAGGAATGATGGGTACCTGAGCAAGTTGAAGCAGGCTGTTCTGCATAATTGATGAGCTTCTGCATGATTGTGGAGAGGGCACAATTAACCACACTCTGCAGGGGTTGTGGGGCAACAAGTGATTATTGCACATGTAAGGTTAATGTCAATAGTTCTAGTTTTTAAAATCTGAAGAGCCAGGAAAATAATGAACTTGAAATGATTGCCAAAGAAAAGATTCTCTAGAAAGCTTACTTTATTCCTTTTTTTTAATTTCCAGGAAAGTTGATCTTGCTGTGCAGGGCAAGTCGACAAGCATCTCACAATCAGAGATAAAAAATTTTTCACTTCCCCAAGTGCCTGCTAAAGCTCGGAGGTTGAGCTCAACTGCATCCAAGTCTGCCACAACTGAGGATGATTTTGAAGAGCTGATGAAAGAATTCTCAGATGATAAACTTGAAGCAGAAATTGATTTGGACCCTGGAAAGGATGAAGATGACTTGTTACTTGAACTGTCTGAGATGATTGACAGTTGAAAAACTTAAACTTTGTTCGGACCTACTCAAACAGATTCAAACTCTGCCTCTGGAATAAGCAGACATTAACCATGGACCTACGTTTTGTATGCAGTGGGGCTGTGTAATTTATAAAGCTGTAAACAAAGCTATGATTACGTACCATGTACAGTTGGAAACCATATCTGTTTTAAGCACGTGCTGGTTTTATGACCAGCTTAATTCATTGATTATGACCTTATGACACCCATCACCTCCCAAAAAAAAGCAGGCAAAAGGTAGTGTGATATTAACCTGCCTTCAGGTTTACCCAGTTTGAAGAAAACCCAGTGATGAGGCTTATTAGCAGCTTAAGATGTTTTTCAGTCAGCATTGTTGAAAGAGCCTTGCCCATATCTTGACGTTCAGCACTAATAGATGTGTGCATTCTTTCCTTTGTAATGGGTTCATCCTTAGGCTTGGCTCATTGGCCTTTCCTTACCTCATCTGCCATCAGAAATGGGGACACATAAGGTTAATTCTCTGGAGATTTAATTTATGTGTGGAGCTGTTCCTAACCTAAAGCTAAGTGAAAGTATTTGGAGCAGCCTAGTTTATATTTTTTTTAAATAAAAATTTTTAGATTGTACACGCGGGCTTACAATTAAGAGTCCTGATAGTGTATGCTTTAGAAAAATGATTACAAATTATTCCACCTGATGGGAGAAATTAGGATTTCAGGACTCCTAAGCATATTTTAAAGTGGGAGAAGCTTAGGTCTGCGTCGAGAATGTTGTTGTAAACTGTCCTGTCTGATACGGTTCTTGAATGTTACTGGGACTATTATGATGTTACATTAATAGTTTGAGAAACATGTGTTTTTAGTTCCCAGAGGGTTCTGACTTGTATCTGGACAGTTAATTTGTCACTTTTGCAAAAAAAATGGTGTTTACCTCTTAATATATTGTTTTGTGTCTCTTTTCCCTCTGCCAACTGTTTACAGCCCATTGTGAATCTGTCATTATTGTCTCAAGTTCACCTTGTACCACCCCACATGCTTGGGGTCAAGTTGGAAGAGGCTCTGATCTGAATGTTTGGGTATTTTTAGAGAGTACTTGGTATTTGCAGACCATTCTGATCTCTGTCCATGGACGTATGTAGCTACTTTGTATGATTTGTTGTATTCACATCCTGACTGTAGTATAACAGCAAGTGGAAGAAAGTGTGGTTACTCTGAAATTTTCTTAAAGTAACAGCCCGCATACAGAAGATGTTGGGATGATATTGGTATTTACTTGAGGTGTAGTCTTCTGAATACAATCAGTGTTTTGGTTTGGGAAGGTGGCATAGTCTTTCTTTAACAAAAAATTGAAACTGTTTGCTGCAAGTTCAGTTGCTAGGCTGAGTTTTGAAGAAGATTAGACTCATTGGGATGTTCTACTTGGTATGTAAAGCTGGAAGATTTGGGGTCTGTAACTTCAACACTTTTGAAGGATACGACCAGAGATTTCTCAAGGATGTAGTAAAGCTATCAATAAATAACCCAACAGTGTCTAAGAAGCTAAAACGTCTATATCGTAACACTAGGGTTGGCCAGACTATCTACTGTTTCCAGGACAGTGTTGAAAGATAAGTACCGTAAGGACTCCTTAATGCACAGTCTTCTTGTGCTGAAGTTAGTATTGTTTATCTGTAAAGCCTGCTGTATGCCAATTGTTCATATTGTATTAAGGGCACAGCCAAGCTTTTGATTTTCTGGTCACTACAGGATGGGCTGAAAGAACTGAAGAAAATCTGCCCCAACAGGATGTATGCTTATGAACTTCGGAGATTTGCAAGGAGCAGAGCCAGTTACTTCACTGGTACAGACCTGTTAATATTAAAGCATATCCACCTTGTGTAGAGCTTTGTTGTCAGAGGTGAGGGAAGACAAATCGATTCACTCCAAGGTAAATGTGTAGTGCCTTAGTTTTAACTATTTGCTTTCTGCTCAGCAGAAGTAGCTTAATTTCTAATGTGTGACTAATGAATAGTTTCTGCCCCCACTCCCAATCAAAGCAGCTAATTACAAGTGAGCAACAAAAACACTGCAGTTCTGATCTTTCCGCTCCAGAAATAATTCTGAAACTATTCAAAAGGCAGCAGGAACTGCACTGTAGAAATCAGCGCTGACATGGTCCTGAACTGGAAAGAAACAGAAGACCAGAATGAAAGCGCCAGTGCTGCAGTCTTAAACTCCAGTAGCTAGTTGGTTGTTTTGAATCAAAGTAGACATAGATGCTGGAACTACGAGAAATAAATGAATTAGTTGTGATCATGGAGACCACCTTTTTTTTTCATTTGTTACTTATTTGTATCTTTAAGTTGATGGACTCCAGTGCTGCCTAACTGGCTGATGAGAAAACAGATGTTTTTAAAACAATTGAAAACCCTACACATTGTATATGCACACGGTTCAGTGAAGTAAAACACAAATGCAACTTCACGTTCCAGAGCAATTGCTATCCTGTAAAATACTAGAGGTGCTTCTTCAAAGCAGTCTGTCAATATTCTGCAGAGGCAATGCTAGCTTTCTTTATGAAACATTGTAAAATATTTTTGTTCAATTATGGTCTGCATTTAGGTTGACTAATAGAATTTGTGTGTTTTAGGATCTAAAGCAGATGGTCTGTTTCTAATATTTCTGTACTTGTGTCCTTTGACTTGTGTACTTTTTCTTCTCATTGTTCAGATGTGCATCCATGTTGCTGGGTGATTTTATTTATGACTGTGCAGACACTGAATATATAACATTTTCTTTGTAATAAAAGGACTATATTGTTCACATTGTGTAATTTGCTCTGAATATCATGGATCCTTGGAAAAGTCTAGGAATACGTCACGTGAATATCAGCGCAAATTAGAACAGGTTAGTGCTTTGTTAACTGACCACATCACATGGGTAATTCGACAGTACTTGAAAACTAGTGGCTTAGTGTAGACTACCCAATGAGGAGAAATGAAATCAGGTTTTGAGTTTATCTCATTGCTGGCCTCTTTCCCCTTTTCCTCATTTGTAGGTGTCTGAATATAGGTTATTTCGCCTTTTGTGCTTGCACTGTCACTGTAGAATTGAGACTGAACGACCTTAGCTTTGTGTTCCCATCCTATTCCCATATCCCTCAATTCCCTTGAAGACCAATTCTGTTTTGAGCACGATCTCAAATATTTTGAATGTGTTTAACCTGATGTTCAAGGTGGAAGTCTTTTACTAACCCTCTTTGATTTTCTCCTTCTAAAACACACCTTAAAATCAAACTTTAAGACCAAGTTGTTGGTCAAATGTGTTAATGTCTCCTTAAGGTAACTAACATTTTTTTGTATAATACAAGGTAAAGTCACCATAGTTTGGCTAGACCGTAGGGCTGTTCTCTCATTCGAGAATTGACTGGTAGTGATTTAATCTGAAGGTTACCATGCCTTAGGTTGGGAGAGAGGCTGAAAAGGAAAGTTCTTTGTTGTAACTTCGACAGGTGCAGGAATTGAACATCACAAGCTGGCTATCCAGCCCACTGAGCTAACTGACCCCTCTATGTAATTTAAATGCTAAAAGAATATTCAAAGCCAAACTGGATGATCAGGGAACAAGGAGTCCCTAGCTACTTGAATACAAAGTTGATTAAGGCAGTCAGTGATCAAAAGCAAAATGCCACAGATACTGGAAATTTAAAACAAAAGAAACAAAATGCTGGAAATAGGAAGCAGGTTAGACTATTACGGAGAAAAGGCAGACGTGGAGTTGAGGATTATCAGATCATCCATGATCGCACTAAATGGCAGAACAGACTGATGGGTTGAATGGCATCCCGGAAGTGAAACAGTTGCCTTTCAGGTTTAGGACAATCCGAACTGAGGAAGAAAAGCAATGGAATAGATTTGCAAAACCTATTGCTAGCTTTCCTCACTTCTGATGAAAGGTCAACCTGATAGCTCTGCTTCATTGCATGGTTGGTGCCTGATCAGCTGTGAAGAAATTTTCTGTTCTTAGATCTGAGTAATAGTAAACAGTCATTTGTCTGAAACATACAATGTCATTTCCCAGTGGTTGACTCTAGGACTACTGCTCTTCTTGAGACATTAATGAAATGGATTCATGTGGCAACTTCTAAGTCTGTAGATGACACAAATTTGAGAAAGGTCGTAAACAAACTTAAGGAGGACATGGACTGGCATAATGGGCAGGTATATGGTGGATGATATTTAACACATGAAGGTGAATTATTACATTTTGGTCAAAAGAAATAAAGGCCAATTAAAGGCCAATTCAGGAACAGAAATTTGGGCTGTCCATACATGTCTTTGAAAATAAAAAGCAGAGAAAGCTATTAAAAAGACATGGAATTTTTTGCTTTATGGAAAGGTCTTCTGCTCACAAACAAGGGTATTTTTTTTAAAAAAAAACCTTTAATGAAATGCTGGTGCAGGCCCAGCTGGAGTATTGAGTCTGATTCTGTGGGCCGCACTATAGGAAGGATATCAAGGCTTTAGGTGCAGAGGATCTTAATTAGTTTGGTACCAGGGACGGAGAAATTAAACAAAATGTGGATTCAGTAAAGTTGTTTATAACATCATGAAATATTTTGCTAGAATAAATAAGGAAATGTTATTTTCAGTAGAGGGACGCTTGATAACAGATCTAAAGTAACTGGTGAAAGAATCAGTAGTGACGGAAGGGGAAAAATTTAAAATACTGTGATTTATGTTCTATAGTACACTATCTGAAAGGGTAAAGAAAGCAGGCACACTACGAACTTTCAAAAGACAACTGGATATATGTGGGAAAGAGTAGAGGGGTAGGATTAACTGAATAGCTTCCAACAACCTGAACATCTACCTCATTGAACCTGACTAGCCCCACCAGTTGCAGGGCACGCAGATTCACACTGGACTGCTAAGTCACCTCAGAATGCACAACTCATAGCTGGAATAGCCGGCTGGAAATCAAGCCCTGCTAAAAGTTAAAAATTTTATCAAAAGTCACAAAGTTTCCAATTTTCCTGTCTGATCAACTCATTGAAAGAAAACATGAGCCAAACTCTGTACATAATGGGCTACTATTTGTTAGAATTGAATAGTTGTTTACCTGTGGAGAGAATCAATGAAAAGCTGACATATAACTCTACTAACCATTTTAATAAACACCTCCTACATACACGTACATGCAAACAAAAAAGACAGGTCTGGATGAAAGTGTATTGAATATTGGTGAAACAGTTCAAGGGCACCAGTCTTCAGGACTCGATGGAGGAGTTCATTTTGTTTCCCAAGTCCTTTAGTTCTCTGATCTTATCCTTTAGGTTTTTCACTCTGTTACAGGAGGCACAGAGTGACTGATTCACAAATTAAAAGGTGTTTACCTTATTGATTAAAAGCAATAGCTTACAGCAACTAATGAGATAAAGAAAAGTGGCTTTCCTTAGCTTCAGGTATTTTACCAGAGAGAAACACACCACCTCCTCTTTCAGAGGTCTAATGGTTTCTCACTACGTTATTCAATGTAGTACTCAACCACAAATTGACCGGCAATCCATAAACCAATCTGATAGTTGTTAGGTTAATGATATTTGGCATCCATAACTGGTCACAATTCCACAAACCAATCAGTTACTTGTTGCTGGCCAAAATCTTTGCACATGTGCCCTTGTGCTATGCTATCTATTGACACCCTCCTTGACTGCTTACAAAGCAACAGTGTATCCATGACTTAAGACAGGTTCAGTAACTTGCTTTTAAAAGTATAGCAGTTTCTTCCTCAGTTGGTTGATGTAAAATAGTTCCCATTTCAATCCACAATCAAATATAATGTAACCTAAAAAGATACATCTCTTACATTACAGAGTAGAAAGAAATCATCCTTGGTCTCAAGGGTCTGGTTAAGAGGAAGTTTCTGCTTTCTGAACAGTCAGGTTGAATTCAAATGTTTAGTCTGCTTCCTTATCACAGATGCTGTCATACCTGCTTATTTTCTCCAACACTTTTTGTTGCGTGAACAGCAGACCAAAATTGCAATGATGTCACAAAGTTACACATCACTGAATGTAAATAGCACATTGAGGGCATGGTTAGAACACAGTGTATTACACCTCATTATACTACACTAGATTAGAACTTTAGAGTCTTGAAAGCACATGGACATGGACACAAAAAGATTAGTCCTTACCTAACATAATAAGTCAGAGCCTTATTTATCTATGATTAACATATACAGCAGTATTTAACATATAATGAACATGGAAATATAGAAAATAGCACAAAAGACCATTGGGCTCCTTGAGCCTGCTCTGGCATTCAGTATTATCATGGTTGATCAATAGTGTTGATCTGAAGTCTAAGTCTCAAGATAGTCCTTGGCGTTGCCTTGTCTTCAATCAGTCTGTGAAGAATACAGCATTAATGGTGTGGCATCACACTACACAATAAGGAAGTGCTGCTGATAAAACAAGACACATTTTGTCAAAAGTTTTCCTCTTGCACTCATTGAGAAGAAACACTAACTCCATGGGAAAACCGACATTTATCTGTTTGGGAGGAGGGTGCTAAAGGATGGATATGTTGGCAAAGAAATTAATGCACCAAATAACGACCAGTGACAGTTAACTGCCAGCCATGGTTTAACTTTTAAACCAGATAGGTTGAAAGAATAAATATCTCTAAATGTTGGTTCAGTTTCCCCAGCTCCACTAAAAAAACAGAAAAGTTGTGCTAAGGTTGTTAATGTTCTTGTTGCTGAGAAGGTTTCCCAGAACCAATGTCTCTTGGTGCAGAGATAGTAGGAACTGCAGATGCTGGAGAATCTGAGATAACAAGGTATAGAGCTGGATGAACACAGCAGGCCAAGCAGCATCAGAGGAGCAGGATTTTCTGAAGAAGGGTCTAGGCCTGAAACGTCAGCTTTCCTGCTCCTCTGATGCTGTTTGGCCTGCTGTGTTCATCCAGCTCTACACCTTATTTCTTGGCGCAGCTGCTCTCAGTATCAGGTTCCGCCTCCTCGTTACCATAGCAGCGGGGCCCCGCCTCCTCGTTACCATAGAAGCGGGGCCCCGCCTCTTCGTGAACGGTCCGCGCGACGCAGGGGGAGGTCAGAGGTCACGGCGCGTGAAGCGGGAGCCGCCATTTTGTCTTCATTTTCTTTTTGTTTTTTTTCCTTCTTGAGGCGGTCGCCGGGTCGGAGCCGAAGTCATGGCGTACCGCGGGCAGGCACAGAAAGTGCAGAAAGTGATGGTGCAACCCATCGTATCCTTTCAGCGGGTGGGGAGGAGTTCGGATCTGAGGCGGGAGGATTGGCCCCGGGGCCTAAACCCGAGACCCCGGACCGGATCCTGTGCCTGGGCTTGCACCCGGCCTTGGGGCCTACACCCTGTCTGCCTGTCTTCCCTTCTCTCTCTCTCTGAGGCCTCCTTTATGGGTCCATCCACCGTGTGATGGACGGCGAGCGGCTCCTCACAACGAGCTCCATGTGCCGCCCGCCTCCATGCTCAGTCCCATTGAACAACGGCTTTTTAAATCGTTTCGTTTTAAAGTTATGGTCGTCCCGTGTTTCGTGGAACCTCGGGCTGAGAGGACCCGTTACCCTTGGGAGGTTAGAACAATGAGAGAAGACCTTATTAAAATCTATGGGATTCTTGGCGTATTTGGCAGGGAAGATGCAGAAAAGGTTGTATTACCTTGTGGGAAAGTCAAGGACCGTAGGATATAATCTCTCACCGTAAGGGGTCGATCCATTTGAGACAGATGAGGAGGAATTTCTCTGTCAGATGGTAGTGAATCTGTAGAATTCTTTGTAGCAGAGAACTGTGGAGTCTGTGTCACTGAGTGTACTAGAGGTTGAGAAAGATTTTTAATCGGGCAAGGAAATCTAGGGTTATCGGGGTAAAGGCAGGAAAGCAAAGTTGAGAAAGGGTCACTCGATCTGAAACATTAACTTTGATTTTTCTCTGCAGATGCTACCAGACCTGCTGAGCTTTTCCAGCAATTTGTTTCTGTTGCTGAAGGTTCTCCCATCAGCCATGATCTCATTTAATGGCAGAATAGTCATTGGGCTGGATAGCCTATTTCTGCTCTTGTCTTGCGGGAATTGTTCAAATTAATGAATTGATGCAGCATGGTTTGTTGAGGTGGGGGGTTTCAGCAGTGTAAGGTAATCACTCAGCTGTTGTGTGGCACATGGAGAGCCCTCACCAAGTATGGTTGACATTTATGTAGCACCTTTAACAAAGTATAAAGCCAGGGTGCTTAACAGGAGCGTTACTGGACAAAATTTGTGTCCAAGACATTTGAGATATTTGGTTAGCTGGCAAACTCCTGGTTAAAGAGGTAGACTTTGTGGTGTGTCAGAAAGAAAGAAAGTGAGGTAGGCAGTGGAATTCAAGACTCTTAAGCAGCTGAATATGTACAGTCATAAATAGCAATGCAACCATAATTAATGATGCTCAAGAGGCTCGAATCAGATGAGGGCAGACGTTTGTATGGTTGAGCAAGATTACATGGAGGAACTTTATAACAAGGATGAAAGTTTTCACATTGCAACATTGTTTGACCAGGAGTCGTAATAAATTGATTGAATGTAGGGGTGGTGGATGAATGGACTATACAAACCTTTGAATTGAAGTTAAATACTACAGGATAAATGACAGGGGAATTTAGGTATAGTTGCTATGCAACATTTTGAATCTAGTTTATTATGCTACCATTGTGAATCTCAATGTTTATAAGAACAAGTTTTGGTGTAATAGTGTTGCCCTGTTGTTGTATCCTTGCTCAAGTGAAGGTACCAAGAGCGTGTTATTGCAATGTTGTTGTATTTACAGGACAATGATGAATGTGGGCATGCGAGCCTTATTGAGTGGAAACATTTGTAAACATACTGAATCTAAACTATCAGGAAAATTAGATTTGGTCATTATACATGTGCACAGTCTCAGACCCAAATGTCACCTAGGTAGTGGAATAGCTGTCAGTACAAATTTGGAAGAACTCCGCTTCATTGATCTTTGTCAGAGCCAGGCATAGATGTGACTTCTGTATTTAATTCTACAGGCTAAGGAGAGAAATTCCACTGGGGTTTATCTTCCTGATCCTCCAGGATGTGCATTCTGGAAACGCTAGTTTGTGAATGTGGGATGAGGGTAACATTGAGTTTATGATGATGTGTAGTTGAATAGATTGTAGATAATTACTTGAGCTACATAATTAATGGCCATTTTAGAAAAGACTCCAGTGCTCATGTCTGTCATAGTAACTGCCTGAATAAACACACCAATACTGTAGCTGTAAACGGTTTTGAGGTAGGAATGATTATGCATCATATTTTCATTAGATTGGTAACCATACCACAGACTGGTTATAGACAGCATGTGAGGTTTATACGGATCTTATAATGGAGATGTTCATTATATAAATTATAAACGTTCTCCTTAACTGAGAGTGCAACAGAATCTTATTTTCAGGTACCTTCAGAATGTAAGTAAAGCTGTTTACTTTTAGTCTTTTACATAATTAATCATTATGGTAATGGTGTTTATTGTACCTGCTAAGTGAATGCAGTTTATTAATGACTTTACTGCAGTAATTCAGCAATGGGCTGTTTAAATCTCAACTTCATTGCAGCTCTCTTACTGAGTCAGAAGTCATGAGTTCATACCCACTCCAGAGAACTGAACACAGTCTATTCTGACTCTAATGCATGACTGAGGGAGCATTGCACAGCTTAGAGGCACTGTTTTATTCAAACTCTGGAAATAATTTGTTTCTGACTTAAAATACCTTTTTCCTTTACTCTAGAGATCCAGGATCCAAGTATGGTTATACGAACAAGTCAACATGAGGATAGAAGGCTGTATAATTGTGAGTATGAAAATTAGCCTGGAGTTCTGATGTGCAGTTAATTGAATTGTGAAAAGTCAGTCAGGCTGTTTTGGCTGACAGCTGACCAGAAAACCTGAAGTTGCATCAAGTGAACACAGTCATCAGTTGTTTTCTGTAAGTGTGATTCCAGTTATGTTTGCAATGTACCATTTCTTGTGGAAACTGGTACAAGATAGAGTGATGGTGGTTTAACCTCTAACCCACCCTAATAATGCACACATAATCCCTAACCTCAAGACAAGCTATGAAACAGTGCAGCCTTTAAAGGATTAACTTTATCTGCTTTCGAAGTTGCCTGCATGGCAGCATCAGTAGAAAATGTTGAAATATACAGAGGATCAGCAAACCTCTGTAGCTTATCAGCAAAATAGATCAATGAACATGGAGTCCTTAACTTGTGGTTTATCTGTAGTTGCTCATATGTATATATGTACGAGGGCATAAGTAAGGAGCCTTCTTAACCTGCACTGTTATTCAGTCAGATTATAGCTGTTCTGATTGGCCACAACTCCACATTCTTGCCTACTCCCAATATCCATTGACTCTCTTGTTAGGCAAGAATTTATCTACACAGGCAGTCTCCGGGTTGCAAGCAGATTCTATTCTGCAGTTTGTTCACAAGTTGATTTGTACGCAAGTGTGAACATCATACAGGGCAGTACAAAGGAACTGTTCATAAATACAGGAGATGTAGGTATGTTGGGTCTTTAAAATACACCCCTGTATGAAATTGCATTTGTAAATTGGGACCATGCTGGAATAGCACCCTCCTGTGGCTAGTTGTGTAAAAGTTTGTACTAGAATACCTAGTCTAATTTAGTGTGACTGTCCATGTGCTGCACGTTGTTCTAGTTTGTCCTGTAAAGGTATTATATTTGTTGCTGAGGATGATATTGCATATGTCCCTAGCTGGTCAAATTTGATTTTATAAGTTTCCAGCAATCCAATAGAGGGATTGAATGTTTTTGTTGAGGAAATGTTTTTAAAGTCTAATCTTGGTGGAAACCTGTTTGTGTGACCTTTTTGAAGTTGGTTGTGTAAACAGATATTAATGAGAGACTGGGAGATTATTGTCATGAGTAAGTGCTTTACAGTGCATATGTGAGGTGGCTCCAGCAATAAAAATCATATCATGATGTCCTGGATGTTCCTGCTAGTGCAGCTGTTAATCAGGGATATTACGGGCATTGGGAGAGGAAAAGGATGATATTTCTGATCGAAAGGAGTCTGGAAATATGTGAAACACTCAAGAATTTGCTCACTCTGGTAAACCAAAAGATAGATCACTGTGATGCACTTTGTCACCTTGAGCAGCAGTATAAGCTCGAGCCATTGGAAATTGCAGAAAGTTACTGATTTAGTTATCAGTTACCCAGTGAGGACATATGGAGGATTTGTCATTGCTTTGTAAAGAAAAAAAGAACTATCCTTCCATTGTAATTTCAAGAGTTTAATGAGAGCATTCTGGGACAGACTTGTGTGTGGTTTATAAAATTGGCGGATATCTACAGTAAGTCCTGAAAAGGTATCTCTCAGACGCCACCATTTTATGGGGAAGAGAATTACAAAATTCAGGAATGGCTGAAGGAACAAAAAACCTTATTTCTATCTTAAATTGAAGGCCACTTCTTTCTAAACCATGTTCTAGCCTTTACCAGAAGGGGAAACATCTTTTCAGCATACTCCCTGTCAGTTCCTTTCAGCATCATGATTGTGTTAAAAAACATCACCTCTCCTAAAGTCTAATAGGTACACACCCAGCCTGTACAACCTTTCCTCATAAGGTGAACCCCTGTTGTTCCTTGTGTATCCCAGATATTAGTCAAGTGGACCTTAACTGAAATATTTGTAATGCAATTGTATCCTTTCTTAAATAAGGACTGTGCATTTCCGCCATCTGTGGTTTGTTATCTGTACAGTTGTGTGATTGATTTCGTTAAGATTCAATGATTTAAGTTGTGTGTTGTTGGAGTGACCCTTTGTGTGAGATGTTAAGCAGCCCGTTGCACTGGATATTAGATACCATGGCACTGTTTCAAGATCAGCGTGTTCTGGTGTCTTGGTCAGTATTCCTCCCTCAACCAATCATATGTTTTTAAAAATTGAGTTTTTTTAAGAAAGTAGTTGGTTCTCTGTTTTCATAGGGACATGAAGTTTTGGAGTTTTGATCTCAAACACTGGTAACATTCAAAAATTGCACATTGAGAGTAACATTTGACTTAACTATCATCTGAAAACCTGATAATTCATCATTGGGATGTAAAAAGGTCGGAAGTCACACAACACCAGGTTATAGTCCAACAGGTTTATTTGAAATCACAAGCTTTCAGAGCACTGCTCCTTTGTCAGGTGAGGGGCTATAACCTGGTATTGTGTGACTCCTGACCTTGACCATCCTAATCCAACTCTGGCACCTCCACATCAGGGATGTAAAAGGACATGGCACATGACAAGAAAAAATTGTACACAATTAGCAAGAACATCTTTAGACACCTGTGGGTTTCTGCTGTGTTAAATCTATTTGCCAGCAGTAGAAATCTCTGATTTAGATAAAATTTGTTTTGATAAATTTGATTTTGATAAAAATAAAACCTGTAATTTGTTGTAGGTTGTGGTTGTGGCTGAAACCCTTCAACTTAAGTTTATGAATGTGGATTTTGATCCTGATTTGTGATTAATCTTCTCCTGTAAGCTTGGCAGATGACAGTCCCAGCTGTAATGAAGGAACACAGCAGGCCAGACAGCATTAGAGGTGCAGGAAGTTGACGTTTTGGGTCTTAAGAAGGGTCCCAACCTGAAACATCAACTTTTCTGCTCCTCTGATGCTGCCTGGCCTGCTGTGTTCCTCCAGTTCCACACTGTGTTATTTCTGACTCCAGCATTGGCAGTTCTTGCTATCTCCAGCTGTAAGTAATACATTTTTTTAACCACAGGGGTTTGATGAATATATGAACCTTGTTTTGGATGATGCAGAAGAAATTCACATGAAATCAAAATCAAGAAAACCGTTGGGTGAGTGGATTAACATCGTCCTCCTCTTGCAGTGGTATATCTTTATTAAGAAGCAGTTGGAACAAATTATTTGTAAAAGCGCTTTTCTTATTCAAGATCTTCAAAGATACATTCTCCCCTCAGTGGTATCTTTTCTCTCTAATCATCTTCTGTCCAGCAAAAATCACATTGATGCATTTGGCATTTCATCCTTTCTGTCAGAAAGAAATTTTATAGTCTATGTTCTTTCATTGGGCTTGCATGTCACTGGCCCTCGAACTGACTGAATTGGCCTAGCAACAGAGGGCAGTTAACAGTCAACCACATTGGTGTGAGTCTGGAGTCACATTTAGGCTATAGCAGGCCCAGTGACATTACACCTTACTAAACCAGGATGTTTGTTTTGGATTGTCGTCAGATTGCCATGTGAAAATGCTACTTTGGAATAAGTTTCTGAAATTACTTCACTGGATCTGCTTAACTTAGTGGTTAATGAACCAAAACAGTGTAACATAATACTGGGAAAAAAACTTGAATAAAATGACTACAACCATTCTAGCACTACAGTGGTCTCAATTCCTCGTGGATAGTAAAAAGGCGAGTTTGCATAGCTTACTGCCCTGATTGTTAACTGGTGATAGGAATGAAAGGTGTTTATTATGGATGAAGAATGGGTCTGATCGTGTTGACCTTCTAGGAATATTAAAGAACGTTATTAAAGTGGCAGCCTTCTGTCTCAGTTGATGTTGATTTGAGGTAGGGTCATCAACTGCGTAATAAGCAAGGTCAACCTTTTCTACAGAGGAAGACAAGGCTGAGAAGGTGCTCTGAAAATGTACCTTGTATAAGTTAATTGGCAAGAAAATTGCAATTGAAGAAGAAAACAAATAACCCACCCTTGAATTTGGTCGGTTTTATCTTTTGAATTGCTGAAATTTAATTGTACTGTGGAAAAAAAGTTAATTCTACTTTTACATACAACATACAATCATGTGATGTAGGGAATAATAATTAGCCCGTGTGCACAGTGTCACATCCAGTGTAGTCTCTCAAATAATTAACAGCAATAAATGCATGTTGGCCTTTGCTGATATGTAGAAATTTTTGCATCATTATTTTGGTGAGGCAGCTAACTACAAATTACACTGCTTGAATTCTAAATTTTTATAGTTGAAGCAGAAGTCCATTCCCTTCTCACTTCTAGATATGTGGCTTCAGTTTGTCTTTCATCACAGTCATTTACCAGCTCTGTTTAGTTGCTGACACTTTCGTATTCCTGCAGTTTAGGACATTACAATGTTGAAATGTCAGCCTAGATTCTGACAGAGTGCTATAGTTGAGGGTGGTGTCACCTTTGGAATAAGACATTAATCTGAGATCCTTTTTGTGTGTTCAGGTAAGAAATTCCAGGTTTCTGACTTACTGGCTATTGTGCTTTTCACACCAAACACAAGAGAACTGTCTTATTTGCAGAGTCGTGTTCTGCAAGTGTTGTTTCCCACTTTAGTCAGTGATAGTTGCTGCGTTGTGAAGCACTGCGATATCCTGAACCATTTTATTTTCTTTACATTTCTCAACGTGTAGTAACATCTCAGAACAAGTAGGGGTTAATTATACAAGACAACAAGGTGCAGGGCTGGATGAACACAGCAGGCCAAGCAGCATCATAGGAGCAGAGAGGCTGACGTTTCGGGCCTAGACCCTTCATCAGAAAAGGGGGAGGGGAAGGGGGTTTTGAAATAAATAGGGAGAGAGTGGGAGGCGGATAGAAGAGGGATAGAGGAGAGGATAGGTGGAGAGGAAACAAACAGGTCGAAGAGGCGGGGATGGGGCCAGGAAAGGTGAGTGTAGGTAGGGAGTTAGGAAGGGGATAGGTCAGGTCAGTCCAGGGAGGACGGACAGGTCAAGGGGGCGGGATGAGGTTGGTCGGTAGGAGATGGAGGTGCGGCTTGAGGTGGGAGGAGGGGATAGGTGGGAGGAAGAACAGGTTAGGGAGGCAGGGACGAGCTGGACTGGTTTTGGGATGCGGTAGGGGGAGGGGAGATTTTGAAACTTGTGAAATCCACATTGATACCATTGGGCTGCAGGGTTCCCAAGCGGAATATGAGTTGCTGTTCCTGCAACCTTCGGGTGGCATCGTTGTGGCACTGCAGGAGGCCCAGGATGGACATGTCGTCTGAGGAATGGGAGGGGGAGTTGAAATGGTTCGCGACTGGGAGGTGCAGTTGTTT
>NC_063356.1:9860708-9901241 GCF_021869965.1 Rhincodon typus | reverse complement strand
TCAGCCTCTCTGCTCCTATGATGCTGCTTGGCCTGCTGTGTTCATCCAGCCCTGCACCTTGTTGTCTCGGATTCTCCAGCATCTGCAGTTCCTACTATCTCGGGGTTAATTATACATTTTGGGAGTCAAATATTACTGTTTCTGTTATTTTAATTCTCTATAATATGCTTATTCTGCTCAATAGTTTTGTGATCTCTTAACTGCACTATTGTTGAGAACTTTCTTAATGATTACTGTATCTAGTTAAATCATAGAATGCTCTTCCATTAATGTAGTGCCTTTTTAGCACCATAGCAAATTATTCTTGTAATGCAGTCACAGTTGTAAGGCATAGGTGACATTAATTTGTGTTCAGCAAGAGCAAATTAGCTGTCTTCTATTGAGCAGGAATGCTGACCAGATCACAAGATATTCCTGATGTTGAAACAGTAAACTTTTTTTTCTTTCTGTGCAAGCAGGTATTGTACCTGTTGGTTACCGTGTCATCTGAACGAATGCAGCTCTCCTTTAAATAGTGGGTGTTGCACTGAACTTTTAGAATAGGATTTGAATTCACAATCTGCAAACCTGGGTGCTGAGGTTGCTGCCAACTGACCCAAGTTGACGCAGCCTATGCCTCCCAGTTTGATTCCAAAAGGAATCAAAGGCAGCATGAAGATAAATATTTTAGTGAGAATCTAAGAACTGGAATCTGCAGTGAATGTACCAAACTGAAAAGGTAGTGGAAGTAATTTTAATTACTGTTTTAAAAAGAAATTTTTTGATAAATTCCTAAAGGGGGAATGAAATGTCAGCATAAGGGGGAATGGTTGAATGCCATGCTCTATCACTAAATAGCATACCAGCTTAAAAAGCGAGGTTAAGAGGAAATGGTTGCTTGTTTTATTATAAAGTCTATTCTTTCTCTTTCAGGTCGTGTTATGCTGAAGGGGGACAACATCACCTTATTACAAAGTGTTCACAGTTAGAAATGGATTCACAGGAGCTTCATTACCTACTTTCTATGGAAAACATTAACACAAGCTGTTTCATGGCATTTCGGATACTGTTCATCAATTGCAGAGCAAAGGGCTTTTACCTTTTTTTTGTACCTCACTACAGTAATTTCTGGAATAAAAATTTATAACTCTCTATCCTTCCATGTTATTTGCAGTTGAACACAAAGATTGAAACACTTGTATTTATTTTAGTTTGTTACTATAATTTCTGATTACTGCCAACACAAACTGGATAGCAAGCTATCTGGAACCAAGAAAAAGCATGTTAGGATGCCACCTGAAATGTTAGTTTGAAGTTCCTTGTCTTGAGCAAGTATGTAATGTTGCATTTTCTGTTGTCTGACAACCAAATAGATTCTTTCCCTATCTCATGACTTAGATGAACTTAACCATAACAGCAGCTACTTGGTTGCCCAGTTAATTACTGTTGGTATCAGGCAGAGTGTCAGCCATCATCTTTGCAGTAAGTGAAGAAAAAAACAGGAGAATGCCTAAAGCTTTGATTAGTACATCATTGAAAAGCAATTACGTTGTAAGGTTACCACGCGAGTTGGACAGAGGAGAAATTCTAGTGGTACCCTATAGTGTGATATGGTCAAACCTTTTATGGTACGCCAATGAAAATTCAAGTCACCCAATATCTTGAATTTGAGGTTCCAGTGAAATTTGTTTTTTTTACCCAAATACTTTAACATTCCTTTGAAGAAAAAAAGCAGCAAACTTGTACATGACACAAAGCTGGACAGGATAAGACAAAGTTAACTGTTGCCTTGCTACAAAGGGATTGTGTCAGAACTACCTGATATGCCCTTCCTGTCCACTCCAAAAGAAAGTAAATATCACTATCTCATGATTACATTCTGACAAAAATAAATTCGGTAGAAAACCAGCAGTGTAATTTTCAGCTAAACCTCTCGATTTTCAAATTTGTATATTATTACCGCAGAACAAAGTTTATGATGAACAGTCGTATCACAAAAAAAAACTTTTGGTTTGCCTTGCACAGACCAGATATCCTACATAATGCAAAACCAATTCTTAGTTATTTTCCTGTATTTGAAAAGAAGGAATGTGCAGAGGATCTTCCCATTGGTCATTCAGTTCAGGTGGCATAGATGTATCGCATACTCATTGACTGCTGTGTCTTGTGTTCAAGGTCTGTCAGCAACGGAAAACATTTTAACAGCTGATGTAGATTACATTTCCTGAAAATTTTTATACAATCATGGTAGACCTAATGGATCAGGCAGTGGGTACAATGATGTCTTGCCATTCTGCCTTCATTTACAAAACTAAACATTCCCTATACAACATTCTGTTGTGTTTTATGCCTTCTCCACAACAAGCTGCAGCTAACATGCCAACTTATAGACAGTTTATAAACTGTCACTCAACAGTGAACACCATCTTTATCTGAGTTATAACCACTTGATTTCAGATAGTGACATTGTACTGCCTTACAGTAATTTAGATATATTCTTTGTATACAACTGATATAATGTGTGCATAAATCTGCATCGTTAATATCATGATTCTCTTAACTGTGTCTTCAACAGTTTCATGGGTTACATTCAGTGCTGTTTATATGTTGAGAGTATTTGAAACAGCTGAAGTACTAAAATGTCAAAAGCAAACTTTATTCCCTCTACTGACCTCAGCAAGAAAAGGCAAATGAACCTGGATTTTGATTACCTTCCCATCATGTGAAATTGTAGAAGTCATCCTGTATAAATGCATTTCTAGCAGCTGCTTCTGAGATTTTTGCTGTTGAAACAGTTGTGTTTTTTGGAGGATAAGGTTGGTAAAATGTAGAGAATGTATTAACGTGTGAGGAGATTTCAGTAATATAGAATGGGATTCCGTAGTGGAATATATAGTCAGTGAAACCTTAAGAGTTGTCATATAACCTGCAACAAAAGATGACCTAAGTAGCAACAAATTTACATATTCAAAGTCAATTTAAATGTAGCTTAACTTATAAAAGTAACATCGTCTTATTTAGTTTATCAATGTGTCACTTAATTTTGCAGTTATTTGTCACTATTACCACTATCTGCGATGAGAAATTTCTTCATCAAAGTAATGAGCTTGTGGAATTCTTTGCCCCAGCAAGCAGCTGAGGCCAGAATATTGAATGTTTTTAAGAGTTAGACATAAGAAACAGGCATAGGCCATTTGGCCCCTGGAGCCTGCTCTACCATTCAACAAGTTCGTGAGAGATCTTTTTGTGAGCTCAGCTCCACTTACTCCCTGCTTACCATAATCCTTAATTTCTTTACTGTTCAAAAATCTATCTGTCTTTTCCTTATAAACATTCAATGAGGTAGCTTCAACTGCTTCACTGGGCAGGGAATTCCACAGATTCACAAGCCTTTGGGAGAAGTTCCTCCTCGAGTCAGTCCTAAATCTGATACCTCTCATTTTGAGGTTATGTTCTCCCCTGCCCCCCCACCCAAGTTCCAATTTCACCCAACAGTGGAAATAACCTTCCTGCTTCTATCATCTGTTCCCTTCATAATTTTATGTTTCAATAAGATTCTGCTGCTCCCAGCCCATTTATCTAAATTCCAGAAAGTATCGTCCAATCAATTCAAAATCCTAAGCCAGCCCCCTCAAATCTGGAATCAACCAAGCAAAACTATTCTGAAAATTCTCTGGTGTCAGTACATTCTTTTTCAATTAAGGAGACCGAAACTGTACACTACTCCAGGTGTAGCCTCACCAGCTCCCTATGTAGCTGAAGCATAACCTCCCTGTTTTTAAACCCCATCCCTCTAGCAATGGAGGATAATATTTTACTTGCCACCTTAATTACCTGCTGTATCTGCAAACTAACTTTGTGATTCACGCGCTGGGACACCCAGGTCCTTCAGTGCATATAGTTCTTAGGGCAAACAGGATCAAAGTGTACGGGGAGAAAGTGGGAACAATGTTCTGAATTGAATGATCAAACATGATATTTAATGATGGAGCAGGATCTAATGGCCTGTTTTTTTTAACCCATTTTATATATTTCTAAAATAAGAAATGGAAGGGTTTTTTTTTGCTTGATTCCAGTGTAGCGTTGTAAATGCCACTGAAGAGTTTTACAAAATCTATTTCAATAAGCCATACTCTGAATTTCTCATTCAAGTATTTTAGCCAGTTGTAAAAAGCCATGTGATAATTTCCAAACAGAAACTTCAGTGGGTGAAAGATTTCCCAGATTAATCTACCTTACCTAAAGTAACTTCTGTTGTGAGGGAATAATCTGTTCAAAGGCCAAAAGCCTCTTTTATCCTTATTTATAATTAAGAGGTAAAGGTGAGGGGCAAAACCAACAAAGATTGAAAAATGTAAGAAAATGTGAAGTACATCGAGGTGCAGTGTTTGATGTAAGGTTCTAATTTGAAAACGTCAAAATAATGGATGAAGGAAGTTGGGGACTTCTGATCTCTTGTTATCCTGGAACTAAACTTGAGTATAAATAATGGAATTTAAAAGAAATGAGTGAAGAAGTGGTTCAAAGAACTGCTGGAGTGCACAAGGAGTCTTTAGCTGTCTGTGCCAGGTCTCTGAGTGAGCAATGCACCTGGTGCTTTTTTTCCTCATAATTTTGCACATTCTTTCAGATAATCCAACCCCCTATTGAATGTTTGAATTGAAGCTGCCTCCATTTCATTCAGTAAGCACATTCCAGATCTGAACCAGCCACTACATGGAAATGTTTTGTGTCTGCATTGCTTCTTTGGCCAATTACCTTGAATCAAGTTCCATCTTATTCTTGATCCTCCTATGATTGGAGCTGTTTTTCTTCCCTATCTACATGGACCAGATGCCTGTATCAAATCTCCTTTCAACCTTCTCTAAGGGAAACAGTCTAACTTTTCCAGTCTATCTACATAACTGGAATTCCTCATTTAAATTCTGAATATTTTCTGTGCTCTCTTGAATGTCTTCAGGTCTCCTAAAGTGTGATGCCAGAACACATTATTCCAGTTGAGGCAAAAAGATTCCATATACAATTGCATGTAACCACTATGCTGTTATATTCTTTACTCCTATAAATAAAGTTTGGGATGCTGTATGTTTTGTTAGCTGCGCTCTCAATCTGCCCTGCTACATACAGTGTTTTATGTGTAGCTATCTCAAAGACCCTCTGCTCCTGTATCCCCTTTGGTTTGTACCATTTAACTTATAACTGTGTCTCTGTGTTCTCCCTACCAAATTGATTCACTTTTAATTTGCCACTTGCTTGCCCATTCCACTGGTCTTTGTCCTTTTATGAACTCCTACATTATTCTCACAATTCACAATGCTTCCAAATTTAGTATCACACATAAATGTTGATTTTTTTTTTCTGTCATTAATAAACATTAGGAAGAGCCAGAGAGGCCTAGGGAGCAAGGGAGCGCTGACCCTTTGGAAACTACACATCAAACTATCCTAATGCCTGGAAAGCATCCATAACCACTAATTCCTGTCACTCAGTCCATATCCATTTTGCAGCTGTTTCCTGAGGTTAATGGTGAGAATATGATCACTCCAATCGACAAAGTGCCTTTTAGGTTGTATCCTAATCTCAGAAGAATCTCCAGATATGTTTCATTCGTGGAACTAGGCATCACTGGCTGTGCCAGCATTTAACGTAAATGCCTGATGGTCCTTGAGAAACAAGTAGTGACCCCAAACATTGAAAAAACTCCTCTACTTTCCTTCAAGTATTGGCTGTAGTTTTTTTTGCATCCACCTGGAAGTTCATTGTCTTATGTGAAATAGCACCTCTGGAAATGCAGTATTCCTTCAGTGTGCATCAGCTTGGATTATTTGCTGAGTTTTTTATTTATTCATTTTGCGGGATACGGGCGTCACTGGCTAGCCAGCATTTATTGCCCGTCCTTATTTGCACTTGAGAAGATGGTGGTGAGCTGCTTTCTTGAACTACTGGAGTCCACCTGCTGTGAGTTGACCTGCAATGCCATTAGGAAGGGAATTCTGGGATTTTGACACAGCGACAGTGAAAGAACAGTGATATATTTCCAAGTCAGGATGGTGAGTGACTTGGAGAGGAGCTTGAAGGTGGTGGTTACGTTCCCAATCTCTAGTGTTCGTTTTAGACTTGTGCTGTCTAGGATCAAAGGCAAGAGTGCCATAATTGAGCTGTTAGCTAATACCTTAATATAATTGACCATGGGAGAGACAGTAAGGGATAATGACTATAAAATCTCCCATAGAATTAATTACGTAGAGTTCAGCTGTTTGGGTATGATAAAATTAAGCAATCTTAGTGCTGACATGTCTTTGTCAAAAGTGGAGGTGCAGGACCAATTTTTATCTTTGGGGGGCAGCGGTGTCCTTTCTAAATGCCAGCTTTTACTCTGCTTGTATGATTCATTGAGGATGATTAATTACTCCTATCCCAGTGTCTTGAATTAATTTTTCATTCCTACAACACTCTTGGAGTTTTGCATATATCTTTTTGTGTGAAATGGGCGAGATTGTTGGATAAAAAAAATAATTTTGTCCTGTGTTTTACGTAGCAAATGGTATATTCTGCCTGCTTTTTGCTTTTTCTAAAAAATGATTTCAGAGTTTTGTTTCCATCCTGTGTTTTCTACCCATGATGTATTGGAGTCATGAGCAAAGGTATCTGTTATGTTCTTCTGTTTTGATGTAAGTGTACCAATTACACAAGGATTGGCAAGGCAACAATGTGTGTGTATGAAGATAAGATAATATCCAAAACTATGTACAGTTCACCTGATTTTGATAACTGCTGCTTGTAGAGATGCCCCAAGAAGTCATGGGGGCTAATATATCACAATTGGTGAGCTATGTAATTGTTGGCAATAGTTTAAAATCTGTCTCCTTAAAAGTGCATGTCATCTTTTAACAACATCCCTCTTTTTCCCAATTAAAAGTTCTGCATGAACGAATCAAACAAATGTTTGCATGACTAAACAAATTCCAAAATCATAGCTATGGTTAGCAAGTAGGCAAAAGTAAGCATGGCAGTGAAAAAGGCAAATGGTATGTTAGCCTTTGTAGCAAGAGAATTTGAGTACAGGAGCAGGAATGTTTTGCTGCAGTTGTGCAGGGCTTTGTTGAGACCACACTTGGAGTATTGTGTGCAGTTTTGATCTCCTAATCTGAGGAAGGATGTTCTGGCTGTGGAGAGAGTGCAACAAAGGTTTTGCTTCAGTTAGGACTATATTCACTGGAATTTATAAGGATGGGGGCAGATCTCATAGAAGTCTGTAAAATTCTAACAGGGGTGGACAGGGTAAATGCAGGAAGGATGTTCCGAATGACCAGGGTGTCCAGAGCCAGGGATCTGGGTTCAATTCCAGTCTTGGATGACTGTCCGTGTGGAGTTTGTCTGTCTGTTTCTGTGTGAGTTTTGTCTGGGTGCTCCGGTTTCCTCCAACAGTCCAAAGATGTGCAGGTTAGTTGGATTGGCCATGATGAAATTGTCTGTGGTGTTTGGGGATGTGTAGTCTAGGTGGGTTAGCCAGGGGAAGTGTGTGTGATTACAGAATATGGTCAGAAGCTGGGTCTGGGTGGGATGCTGTACGGAGGGTCGGTGTTGACATGATGGGCTGAATGGCCTCCTTCCGCACAGCAGGGATTCTATGGTCCTAAGACCAATAAGAGACCAACGATCACAGTTGAAGGATAAGGGGTAGGCCAGTTAAGACTGAGATGAGAAATTTCTTCACCTAGAAAGTGGTGAGCCTGTGGAATTCTTTGCCACAGAAAATGGTTAAGGCCAAAATATTGAATGCTTTCAAGAGAGGGATATAGTCCTTTGGACTAAAGAGATTAAAGGGTATGAGGAGAAAGTGAGAACATGGTATTGATTTGAATGTCGTGATCATATTTAACGGTGGTGGAACAGGCTCAAAGGGTATTTTGTATGCTTCTATTTTCTATGTTTCTGTTACAGTCAATAGATTAATCTTATTAAGTTGCATGCCAACCATGGCCTAACTGATCAGCACTCTCATCTTGTGCTGTATATGTTGATGTTTGGTTTCTTGTGTCCCCGTCTTGATGAGTGGAAGACAAAAAGCTTCAGAGCATACGGCGGGGGCAGTCTGATTGTTGGGTTTAAATGGTAGAAGCATTTGGTAGGGTAGATAAAGAAAAATTGTAAAGGAAGGCACCAACTTAATTAAGAAATTAGGGTGTTAATAATAATAATACAATGTACTATGCAGCATTTGAAGAAGTGCAAAGAAACTAGGGAGAAAACATTGTAGAAAAGCACAGGACTTTTAAGGACCTTGAAGGTTTTGCTATTGCAAAATAGCCAATCACCTATAAGATAAAAAAGACAGAGACAAATGAACAGTGAGCCTCAAACATTCATAAAGAGACATTAAAAATGCTTTTTTGGGGTATGGAATGAACAATGAAAGCTGTTTAATAGTCATAGAGACAAACAATAGGTCTCTTAAACTCAACTGTGATAGAGGTCACAAGACAACAAGGTGCAGGGCTGGATGAACACAGCAGACCAAGCAGCATCATAGGAGCCCTGCAGCCCAATGGTATCAATGTGGATTTCACAAGTTTCAAAATCTCCCCTCCCGCTACCGCATCCCAAAACCAGTCCAGCTCGTCCCTGCCTCCCTAACCTGTTCTTCCTCCCACCTATCCCCTCCTCCCACCTCAAGCCGCTCCTCCATCTCCTACCGACCAACGTCATCCCGCCCCCTTGACCTGTCCGTCCTCCCTGGACTGACCTATCCCCTTCCTAACTCCCCACCTACACTCACCTTTACTGGCTCCATCCCCGCCTCTTCGACCTGTTTGTTTCCTCTCTACCTATCCTCTCCTCTATCCCTCTTCTATCCGCCTCCCACTCTCTCCCTATTTATTTCAGAACCCCCTTCCCCTCCCCCTTTTCTGATGAATGGTCTAGGCCCGAAACGTCAGCCTATCTGCTCCTGTGATGCTGCTTGACCTGCTGTGTTCATCCAGCCCTGCACCTTGTTGTCTCGGATTCTCCAGCATCTGCAGTTCCTACTATCTGTGATAGAGGTCAGACATCTTCAGGGACGAAAGGGTAGAGTTTATCACCAACTCCTCTTGATGGTTGAGACAAAGACACTGTAAAGAAATTATACTGGATTCTGAGTCTAATTTTTGTAAAATCTTATTTGGTTGAATATCCAAATGTGTTTTTAAAGTGGATTTATACATTGTGTATACATTTGAAGTAGAATATTCATGTTATAATTATCTTTGATTATGTAGCTACCACTCAGTATTAAAGGAATACAGCATTAATAACTTACTTTCTCAGAGTAGTCACTATCTGCGTAAGTGAAGTCATTGTCTTCGAGCAGTGTATATTCTATGACACAGTTTCATTCCTGTAGCGATTTGGCTCTCACAATAAATATTCCTAAGAGAGATCACCGTGAGTCCACATCTACATAGCAACAGCCTAAAATTCTTGATTTAGGATTCTAAGTGCTGATATTGGTGACCTTAAACAGAAAGTTGATTCTGTTATACTATACATTGTAGATTTCTACTCCCGTGAGACGATTTTGCAGCTTTGACAACACATGTGAGGCAGGACATTTCATTTCAGGATCCAGCCTATTACTGGAAAAGATGGCAAAGTTTCTTTAATGGTCTGAAATTTCTTTTAGTTGATATTTTAAGCTTGACTGATTGGGGTAACTTTGTGATGGATGAATGCAGTAGAAGCACTAACAAAATTATTTTCCCCACTGGGGGAATTAAGAACAAGACATAATCAACTCCCTGATGGCATTGTGGGTCTACCTACAGCAATTGTACTGCAGCAGTACAAGAAGGCTGCTCATTACCACTTTCTCAAAGGCAAATAGGGACCTGCAATAATTGCTGGCTCAGCCAGTTCCCGAAGTGAGTATAGATATTTTCTAAACAACCCATTCAGAGATGTTACGACACAACTATGGAGTAGGTGGGACTTGAACCTGGGACTCCTGGCTCATAGGTAGGGATACTACCACTGCACCACAAGTGCACGTAGAAAGGATCTTAAAATTAAAGTCAGGAGTGAAATTGGAAAGTTTTTTTTTGCGCAAGATCCTAGAAGTGTAGGACTTTTATCCAAAACAGCTGTGGACGGTCGGTCTTTTCTGAGATCAAGAACTTTTTGTTCGGTGAGGGTAACACAGCTGAGGAGCAAAGGAAGGTATGTGGATTTGAGATCAACTGTGATTTAGCTGAACTCTCTATTCTTTATTCATTCACAGGCTGAGCAGCATTTATTGCCCATCCCTAATTGCCCAGAGGGCAGTTAAGAGTCAATGACATTGCTGTGGGTCTGGAGTCATATGTAGGCCAGACCAGGTAAGGATGGCAGTTTCCTTCCTAAAGGACATTGGCAAACCAGATGGTTTCTTCCCCCCCCCCAACAATGGATTCATAGTCATCATTAGATTCTTAATTCCAGATATTTATTGAATTTAAGTCCCATCATCTGCTGAGGTGGGATTTGAACCCGGGTCTCCGGAACATTATCTGGGTCTCTGGATTAACAATCCAGTGATAATACCACTAGGCCATCACACTCCCCATGCTGGAGGTGCTGAATGGCCTCCTCCTGTTCCTAATATTCCAATGTTCTTAAGCAATCAGTAACAGTAATCACAATGTTAATAATTAAAACAATACTGGGCATGTGAGGAAAATTGAACACTGCAAGCTGGTAATAGATTGCATCTCTTTAACTAAGAGTAATGTCTGGTGGGGGGTGGAGGGGTGGTACTGATGGTCAAATGAAAACTGAGGTTCCTTAGACCGGCACAGAATGGAAAATGTTGGAGAAAATTCCATTGCACAGGTAAGTTAATCATTTACTTGGAAATTTTATAAATTTTATGTTGTTTTTCTCTGCAGATTAAACTGTGGAATGTTACTGCTGGCGATTGGAACTTTTCCTGTTTCAGGCCCCGTGGTGGATATCTCACTGTTAAGTGTAACACAAGGTTCTCCATCCATTGAAGCAACTGCCTGAACCTCAGAAGACTATCCCCTTACTGCTTTAGTCTGATAATTTCCCTTCTCCCATATTCCACACTCACCCTTCATAAGGCAGTCTGACTGACATTGCTGGAATTAAATGCCAGTTAGAGGCATTTCAGTGTGTCTGAATCCAAAGCCACTGGGAATTAGATGGAGTCTGGCTAAATCCATTACATTCTACTGATGGAGCATTAAATTGACAAAGCTATTAAACCTATCTGCCTGCTCTGGTGGACATACCATTTACTGTGAGGGGAATTGAATCCAAAAGTAAGGTGTTTCAAAGAAGAGAGATAGTAGGAACTGCAGATGCTGGAGTATCTGAGATAACAAGATGTAAAGCTGGATGAACACAGCAGGCCAAGCAACAGCAGAGGAGCAGGAAAGCTGACGTTTTGGGCCTAGACCCTTCTTTACAACAGTAAGGAGGCAATTCTCCAGTTTTATAGGGCATTGCTGAGACCACATCTGGAGCATTGTCTATAGTATTCATAGAACCCCTACAGTGTGGGAACAGGCTCTTCAACCCAACAAGTCCACACCAATCCTCAGAGCATCCTGCCCAGACCCATCCTCCTAATCTATACATCCCTCAACACAATGGGCAGCTCAGCATGGCCAATCCACCTAGCCTGCACATCTTTGGGCCGTGGGAGGAAACTGGAGCACCCAGGGGAAACACATGCAGACATGGGGAGAATGTGCAAACTCCACACAGACAGTTGCCTGAAGGTGGAATTGAACCCAGGTCCCTGGTGCTGTGAGGCAGCAGTGCTAACCACTGAGCTGCCCCTAGTATTATTCTTCTGACTTAAGCTGTAAATGTGTTAATTCCAGCACTTTCTGTTTTTATTTCTGATTTCCAGTATCCTCAATATTTTGCTTTTAGCAGACTAATATTTGGAATGGCAGGTTGCTTTATGAGGAAAGGCTGGACAGGATTGAGCTTGTATTCACTGCTGTTTAGAAGAGTAAGAGGCAACTTGATTAAAACGTATAAGATCCTGTGGGCACTTGTTAATATGAATATGAAAAGGATGTTTCCTTTTATGATAAAATCAAGAACTGCTTAAAAATATGGGATCACCCGTTTAAGATAAAAGACAAATTCTTTTCTCACAGACAATGGTACGTCTTTGGAAGACATTTCCTCAAAAGGTAGCGCAAGGCTGAATCCTTGAATATTTTTAAGGCAGAAGTAGATGGATTCTTGATTAGTGAGGGATTAAAAATGATCGGGGGAGGAAGGAAAGTGGCTTGTTTTCCTTACTGGGGCGGCATGGTGGTTCTGTGGTTCGTACTGCTGCCTCACAGCACCAGGGACCCGGATTTGATTCAATCCTCGAGCAACTCTCTGTGTGGAGCTTGCACATTCTCCCAAAGTCTGCCCCGGTTCCCTCCCACAGTTCAGAGATGTGCATGTTAGGTAAATAGGCCATGCTAAATTGCCCTGTAGCATCTGGGGATGTGCAGGCTAGATGGATTGGCCATGGGAAACGGAGGGTTACAGGGCAAAGGTAGGGGATGGGTCTGCTTGGTGTAGACTCAATAGGCCAAATGGCCTGCTTCCAAACTGTAGGAATTCTATTCCAATTAATGGACCAAATGGCCTGCTTCCAAGCTGTAGGAATTCTATTCCAATTAATGGACCAAATGGCCTGCTTCCAAACTGTCGGAATTCTATTCCAATTAATGGACCAAATGGTCTGCTTCCACACTGTAGGAATTCTATTCCAATTAAAGACAGGTGTAAATATGTTGGAAGCAGTTCAGAGAAGGTTTACCAAGACTGCAGCACTTTCTAAATCAACCATAATCTTACTGAATGAAGGAGCAGTCCCAAAAAGCCAAGAAAACAAATGGAATGCTGGCCTTTATAGTTAGAGGCCTGGAGCACAAGGATGCAGAAGTTATGCGACAGCTATACAAAATCCCCCAGTTAAACCGCAGTTTTAGTGCTGTGAGCAGATGAGCCACATCTTAGGAAGGATATATATGGTCTTGAAGGGAGTAGAAGGTACGTTTACAAGAATGATACCTGGACTGAATGCTCCTATGTTCTGTCCCTAATACCATGTGTTTGTATTTGCACCATGGCACAGTTTTGAAGAAAATATTGGTCCAGGCCAATATTCATCCCTCAATCAACATTTAATTTGATTTGATTTGATTTATTATTGTCACATGTACCTAGGGTATGGTGAAAAGGTTTGTTTTGCGTGCAGTGCAGGTAGATCACACCATACAAAGTGCGTTATCAATTATTAAATCATAGAATCCCCACAGTGTGGAAACAGGCCATTCAGCCCAACAAATCCACACCGACCCTCTGAAGAGTATCCCACCCAGACCCATTCCCCTATCCCAGCCCTGTATCCCTGCATTTCCCAACCTAACCTACACATCCCTTTACACTATGGGCTATTTAGCATGGCCAATCCACCTAACTTGCACATCTTTGGACTGTGGGAGGAAATCGGAGTACCTGGCAGAAGCCCACGCAGACACGGGGAGAATGTGCAAACTCCACACAGACCATCGCCCGAGGTTGGAATTGAACCCGGGTCCCTAGTGGTAATAGAACAGGGTGAAGATTGCAATGTTATGGCTGCAGAGAAGGTGCAAGAGAGCGAGATCAACATTTAAGTGTAAAATTTGAAGGTCCATTCAGAAGTCTGATAACAGCGGGGACCATGCTGTTCCTGAATCTATTCGTACGTGTATGTAAACTTTTAGAATCTTTAAAGCTGAAAGTAGATTTAAAAGAACATTGTTAGTAATTCTGATAGACTTGGAGTTGAGGTTTAGAAGGGCCAGAAGATTTATAAAATACACAAGAATAAGATCTGCTATAGACGGCTCACCGAAAATCTCCAAGCTTTGGTGCCATCTTGAATATCACAAAATATTGACTATCCCATCATTATCCCATTGCTATTTGTTGGAAGGTACTGTATGCAGATTGGTTGCTATGTTTCCTTGCAACAGAGACCACACTTTAAAAAAAATGACTTTGACACACCCTATAGTGTGTCAAAGCACAATGTAAATGCAAGTCTTCCTTTTACTAAACTGGACCTACACAACCAGGAACAGAGAGGAAACTGACTTTTGTAGAAATTGGCCAAAAGAAAAGAGAAAATGCTGCAAATGTGCCATAGGTCAGTCAAGATGTGCATCAAGAAAAAATGGCTGCCATCCATCACCATTTTAACTCCATCAATCTAGGCTGGATTTGACTCAAATCCCCTGAGGTGTTGAAACCGTCACACCATTCAGTTTCTTTTTTGTTCCTTATTGTACAACCAGACTTTTATTCCTGGCAGTAAGAGCTCAGCATGGTGAAGAAAATAAACTGAGAAGTGAAAAAGTTGGAATAATCTTGTTTGTTTATGGGTGGCTTTTGCTGATGGCTCTTTTCGTATTTTCTTTGTGAAGGAAGTATAACAGGAAACCATTCGGTCACTCCACCCAGCAACAAGAATGTAACCGATCTGATTTAGATTTTATTTCCTCTTTCCTATCTGCCCCAATAACCTTTGACTCCCTTGTAGCTCAAAAATCTGTCAAAATGATCCTTGACTAATGGCCCAGGCTCCACCACACTCTAGAGTAGAGAATTCTAAAGATTAGTAACCCTTTCAGAGGAAAAAATTCCTCCAACTCCCATCGTAAATGGGAGACGTCTTATTTTAAAACTGTGCCCCTCAGTTCTCAGCTTCCCCAATGTGGGGAAACATTGTTTCAGCAGTTACTTTATCAAGAACACTCAATCTTATGCTTCAGTTTGCCTGCATTAAATTGGTATCAGTGTATCCCTGCCTGTTCAGTTGTGACATTTTTTGTTTCATTTTTATACAATTTGCAGCATCCCAATCAGATTGTGATAGAGACCTTTATATATAGATGGGCACAGTGTCTGGACACACCATCTTTCTGATGGGATATTAAATGAATCTGTATCCCAACCCCCTCCCCCAACAGGTCGATGTAAAAGATTCTATTGTATTATTTCAAAGAGGAGCGCAGTTATTCGCAATGCCCTGGTCAATATCCAGTCTTCCATAAACATCGCTAAAAGTCTGGTCGTTATCACATTTTTGTTCGTGGGATCTTGCTGTGTCCAAAATGGCCACCAGTATTCCTGTAACTGCACTTCAAACGTTCTTGAAATAAAAAATGGTGGAAATCACAGTGAGCCAGGTAACATCCATGAAGACAGAGCGAGCTAATGTTTCAAGTCTAGATGATTGTTCGTCAGAGCTGACACTAGCAGTGAAATAGAAGGCAACAAAGATGTTCATGGTAGTAAAGATAACCAGAACTGCTGTTGGAATGGAAGACCAAAACTTCTTTCAGAGTGGTCATTCCTCGAAAGGACATTGCAGTTGATGAAACACATTGTAGGAGCAAATTACCACAGATGCTAGAATCTGTACAGTACAGAAACAGTACTTCAAAAGTACTTTGTTCACTGTAAAGGTTTCTGAGACATCCGGAGGTTGTGAAAGGTGCTACATAAATTAAAGTGTATGTTAAAATATACAATAAACTTTATTTTCATTGCAAGATCCTTGATTGTTTTATTCACAGTGAATCAGAAAGCAGTTCTGAGGAAGGGTCACCAGACCCGAAACTTTAACTCTGATTTTTTTTCTCCACAAATGCTGCCAGACCTGCTGAGCTTTTCCAGCAACTTCTGTTTTTGTTTCTGATTTACAACATCTGCAGTTTTTTCGGTTTTTATTTGAGTCAGAAAGCATGTTGTTTCACAACAATGAAGAAGCTGATACGTAATGTTTAATGTGAACACTTTTACTACTTGTACTCATTATCTTCAACCTGCTGCAGCTTAATAGAATATAAGAGATAAGATACTTTCAATCACTACCATTCACTAATATCTACCTTGACTCCAATACAAATTGTATCCCTTCATTTCCTCAATGTCCAGAAATCTGTCAATCGTGGACTTGAATATTCTCAATGACTGCAGTCCTCCTGGTCACAGATATCTAGAGATTTGTATTCATTGAGTGAAATTCACCCTCATCTCAATCTTAAATAATCGACCTTTCATCTTGAAGTTCTATCTCCTAGTTCTAGACTCTCCAACCCGGGAGAAATAGCCTTTCAGCATCTACTCTGTCAAATCCCCAGAGAATTGTATATGTTTCAGTGAGATCATCTCCCTTTCTTCAAAATCACAGACAATATCCAGCCAATCTATTCAATTCTGTTCTGGGGAGCCAATGGCCTAGTGGTATTATCTCTAGACTATTAGTCCAGAACCTCAGCTAATGTTCTGGGGACTTGGGTTCAAATCCTGCCTCTGCAGATAGCGGAATTTAAATTCAATACAAAATATCTGGAATAAAGCATCTATTGATGATCATGAAACCATTGTTGGGAAGAACCCTTCTGGTTCAATAATGTCCTTCAGGAAAGAAAATCTGTCATCCTTACCTGGTCTGACATACATGTGACTCCAAACCCACAACGATGAGATTGACTGTCAACTGTCCTCTGAAATGGTTTAAAAAGCCACTCAGTTGTATCAATTGCTCAAGAAGGTTCAAGAGGTTGCTCACCACCATCTTCTGATGGGCAACTAGGAATGGACAACAAATGCTTCCCAAGCAGCAACACCCATGTCCCATGAGTGAATAAAGAAAAGAAATCTCTCCTTAAAGGATACCAAAGTAACAGCTGTCTATTTTCTGTAAACAATCGCTTTGGAAATTTGACTATAAGCAAAGCACAGGTGTTACTCACATCTCTGATCTTAGCATATCCTCCTGAGGTGTCAGCCCTATCTCTGAAATGAAATTAACAACATCTTACAACTGTCAGGTGGTAGGTTCTCCATAAATCTTTCTAAACTACAAAAAATGAAATGAAAAAGGTCAGATCGTGAAGAAAGATTGTTTTGCACTGCATCATTTTTTTAATTTGAGGAAATTCTTCATTACTTTTTATCAGAAAGGAAATGTTTGTATTGTTGTTCAAATCCTCAGTCTGTTTACATATTTCTCTCTTTCCAAGGTGGCCTCTTTGTCAAAGCGTTTTTTTGAACTCTCCAAATCAAGAAAGTAAGCAAATGGGTTGCTTGTTATTACAAACTGAGCAAGATGTGCTTGCAGTTGGAGACAGAGAATTAAACCAATACTTTTGTAGCACTAACCGAATAAATACCATGGCTATAAAAACAGAAGTTGCTGGAAAAGCTCAGCAGGTCTGGCTGCATCTGTGAAGGGAAATCAGAGTTAACTTTTCGGGTCCGGTGACCCTTCCTCAGAACTGATGGTAGCTGGGAAAATGTTGGTTTATATGCAGAAGATAAGGTGGAGGGTGGGGATAGAGTCCAAAGAAAGAGAAGAGCAGTTGGACAGACAAAGGAGTTGATAGTGGTCTGACTGGGAGGGTGAGTAGCTGTTAATGGAGACTGCTAATTGCTAACAATAGGTAGTGTGTAATGGCAGACTATGTGATAATAAGGCCTAGTGTGTGGGGTAGGGGTCTGGGACATGGGAGAGTTCAGGCCCTAAAATTATTGAACTCAGTATTGAGTCCGGAGTGCTGCAGGGTCCCCAAGGGGAAAATGAGCTGTTGTTTTTCCAGCTTGCATTGAGCTTCGCTGGAACACTGCAGCAAGCCTGAGAGAAAGATGTTGGCCAGGGAGCAGGGTGGTGCGTTAAACTGGCAGGCAACTGGAAGCTCAGGGTCTTTTTTGCGAGCAGAATGTAGATGTTCTATGAAGCAGTCACCCAATCTATGTTTCGTTTCCCCAATGTAGAGGAGACCACATTGTGAGCAGCGAATGCAGTAGACTAGATTCTGGGAAATGCAGGTGAAGTGTTGCTTCACCTGGAAGGTATGTATGGGCCCTTGGATACTGGGGAGGGAGGAGGTAAACAGGGAGGTATTGCACCTTCGGCGGTTACAGGGGAAGGTGCCGTGGGGCTGTTCGGGGTGAGGGGGGTGTTGGGTCTGAAGGAAAAATGGACCAGGGTGTCCCGGAGGGCATGGTCCCTGCGAAGGCTGACAAGGGAGGGGAGGGGAATATGTGTCTGGTGGTGGCAGCTCTTTGGAGGGGGTGGAAATGGCGTCTGATGATCTGGATCTGGATGCTGGTGGGATGGTAGGTAAGGACAAGGGAAACCCTATCGCTGTTGTCAGAGGGAAGAGAGGGGGTGAGGGCGGAAGTGCGGGAGATGGGTTGGACCCGTTTGAGGGCCCTGTTGATAATGGTGCTGGGGAATCCTCGGTTAAGGTAAAAGGTGGACATTTCAAAGGCTCCCTTGTCGAAGTTTCTGATTTACAACATCTGCAATTCTTTCGGTTTTTAATTAGAATGGTTAGCCCAAATGCAGGTTAAAGGCTAAAACTCCTGTAGTGAGTAACTCATCTCCTTACTCCCCAAAGCCATGTCCACCAGCTACAAGGCACAAGGTAGGAGTGTGATGGACCACCTTCCACTTGCCCGAATGGTTGCAGCTCCAACAATACTCAAGAAGTTCAACACCATCCAGGACAATAGGCCCACATCATGACCTTCAACATTCATGCCCTCTACCACCAAAGCATCTACAAGATGCACCACAGCAATTCAGCAAGGCTCCTTAGACATTGTGTTCCAAACCGCTGACCTCTACCATCGAGACAGCAGATAAATGGAACCTTGCCGCCTGCATGGTCCCCTCCAAGTCCCACAGCATCCTGACTTGAAACTAAATCACTTTGTTCTCTGTCAACGACTCAGAATGCTGGAACTCACTTCCTAACAGCAACTGTGGGTGTCCCTACACCCCAAGGACTGCAGTGTTCAAGAATGCAGCTCAAGAATGGCAATTAGAGGTGAGCAATAAATGCTGTCCCATCCAGCAATGCACATATCCCATCAATGAATTTCAATTCCAAAGTGGATAACCTCTCCTCTACCTGAATCTGTTTGCTATGGTTTTGGCCCTTCCCTTCAGTTATCAATATCTTTTTGTGTTGTTATTGTTTCTACCTATATTGTTGGCAACATCGCCTATTTTAGAGTCACTGTCAAATTGGATATGTAGCTTTTCATCCCAGCATCTAAGTCATTAATAAATATGGTTAGTGTGACAGGAGCAGCTCAATGGCCTCTCAATGTTAAAATACTCCTAGCACATGTTCTTCCATAAGCAAACATCATTCTTGTTCTGAGAGTCTACCACTCTCTCCACCAGTAGCCCCCCACCACCCACCCACACACACACACACACGCACACACACACACACACACAAATATGGGAATAGTTGAGACCCAAACACAGTTTCTTGTAGAACACGAGATGCTAATTGGAGAAAATGCTCATTATTTTTCCTGTCTCCCTCCTTCCAAGGCGCCAATTGGCCAGTGCTGGAAAGACGTCTGATTTGTCCATTTGGACAGATATCAGATGACAAATGGACACCATGCAGCAAAGTTTCTGCATTGAAAGAAAGAACCCCAACACTTATCAAAATAATTTGCTACACAGTAGCTCACCTGTCTAAATAAGCAGAGTATTTTTCAGGCAGGGAAACTCTAAGGAGAAGGGCAGGGATGATGGCAGCCGTAGTAGACATCAGGAATGTTGGCTGGTCCACAGCCACATTTAAATCATCTGAATAAACCTGACACCTCCTCTACTGATATAGTCACGTAGTACCTTGTGAGGCCTGTCATGATTGTTAAAAAAAAAAATCAGTTTTCAACTTTAATTATCACTTGATCATCTAGTACTTGAGACAGTCCTTGGGCTATTTGTTCTTTTTTTTGAAAATAGGAGAAGATACCGATTAAGAAAGCTTCATTAAGCACCTGACCTAGTTGAGCCAAGCTTGTGAAACCAATATGGGTGAAACAAAGACAGACTGAGCCAAAATTATTTAAAACTGAAACAAAAGTCAGGTGTGAAGAAATCCTTGGCTCCTATTTTTGACTTACATGTTTCTGGAAGTTTTACATACTGGGATGATACCTGGAAGGAGGAAGGAAAGAAATAATTCTGCTCTGTTAGTTAGAAGGATTTGAACTGGAAATACCCGGGAGTGTTCTGTGGATTGAACTTTGTCTCCAAAAGCCAGAATGATTCAATTGTATCGAGGTGAAATTTTCGAAGGCTGTCTTAGGGAGAAAGGTTTTACCTCATTAATGAGTGACCATTCCTCACACAGTTGGTCGTAATGACTTTTCATCTCTCCCTGACACACTCTGCTGTGTAATTAAGATCACCAGTCCTTTGGTTTTGCCTCATTAATTTGTTCAACCAGGCAACATTGACTGAGTTCAGTGAGAATATGGACTCATGCTCCCTGGTGCCTTGGATATTATAATGCACCATCCTATTACAGGTATAAATTGAATCAGCTAAATTCAGTGGTAAGTATTTTAAATTGGAATTAGAAATTTGAAAGGAACAAAGCTCCTGGAAAGAACTGAGTGACCTTTGGCCTTGCATGGAGTGGACATGATTGAAAGGCTATGTTTAAAAGAGAGAGATTCCTGGTGACACAGCGAGACTGAGACCCTGGCCAGCACTTGACACGCAGCCAAATGCGTTGTGAAGATTTCCTACTGGCCTTCTAATTAAAAATGAGACAACTCCATCACGGTCCAGTGTGTTGCAATATTAAAGGGCTGGTTTCTCTGTGTTAAAAAGGTGGTGTACATGGGAATCTGTAACTCACTGCCTGTAAGGGTAGTAGAGACAGAAACCCTCATAACATTTAAGAAATATTTCGACGTGCACTTGCAATGCCAGAGCATACAAGGCTATGGGCCAAATGCTGGAAAATGGGATTAGAATGGTTAGGTGGTTGTTTTGACCAGTGCACACTCAATGGACCAAAGGGCCTTTTCTGCACTGTAGACCTCGATGCCACCAGGTCTGTCCTGCCATTCAGTTAGATCATCGTCAATCTGTACCGAAACTACCCTCACTAGTTTCACATCCTCTAATATATTTGCCTCACAAAAATCAATCAGAATTTAGAAATGATCTCTTTATCTCTGCTCGGGCCATCTGTTGGGATTCAGGGTGAGATTTGATATAGGTTATTCCAATAGTAATTGTAATACTAAAGACCAGGAGAGATTCCCAGTTACCCTGAGTTAGTTAACATAAGGTGGCAGTTGAAGATTTCCAGGCGGTTCCAGTGAAAGAAAAGCAAAAGTCTTCACTCCTAATCATTGTCCAGTCACTCAAAGAGGGCAGGAGTGTGAAGGTTGGATGTTAAGTTTACAGTTCTATGCATATTCTATCTGTGTTCAGTTCTGGCACCAGTTCAGGAAGGATCATCACCTTAGAGTGGGCACTGGATGGATTCATTCACAAAGGGTTAAGTTATGATGGAATGCATAGACTAAGCTCGTGTTCTGTTCCATTTTCAGGGCTAAAATGACACAGCTAAGGGGTTGGTTAGCTCAGTTGGTTGGATGGCTAGTTTGCACTACAGAGTGATGCCAACAGTAACGGTTCAATTCCTGTACTGGCTGAGGTTACCTTGAAGGACTCTCTGCCATCTGATGCATGGCAACCCTCAGGTTAAAGCTACCAGCCATGCTTTCTCTCTGTAAAGAGCGAGACTATGATAACCTTTTCTTTCACAGTGAGGGAACAGGGACTGACTGAATTGCTCTACAGAGAGCTGGCATGGATTCGATGGGTGAATAGCCTCCCTCTGTGCTGTAATGACACCATGATCCTGTGATAGAAGAGGAAGGGGTTTTCCTGATGATGAAAGGAGTCCATCAGGTAAGGAGAGAAAAATTTCCTTTGTTAGGAAGCACAGGAGAAAGGGACAGAACTTTAATATTCGAGTTGACTGATGTCAGTAGCAATGCAGTTCTTCACATGAAAGAAATCTGGAACACACAAAACTGTTGATGCTGTGGATTAATTGATCTGGAAATAATGCAATTGTCCATACTGAGGAGATCTTTAGCCTGAGTCTGCCCAAACTGGAGAAGAAGTATCTGCAAAGGTGCCAAATGGATCGAGTGTCTTCAACAGGCCCAGATGGACGCCAAGTACAAACAGTGGTAAACCTGTGGGAAAGCCCCGAACATCCCAGGCCGGCCACCCAGCCACCTTAGCAAACACCCCCTGCCCACCTGCGGCAGGGTATCTGTGTCCATCATCGAACTGTTCAGTCACCTCAGGCCCCACAACTCCAGAGTGGAAGAACCTCACCCTCAATCCCAACAAATGACCCAGGAGACATGGAGACATCATTTCTAAATTCTCTTCAATTTTTATGAGGAAAGGATATGAAACTAATGAAGGTAATTAAGGTACAGATTGGCCATGATTGGCCAGTCAAGATCTACAGTGCAGAAAAGGCCCTTTGGCCCATCGAGTCTGTGCTGGTCAAAACAACCACCTAACTATTCTAATCCCATTTTCCAGCATTTGCCCCATAGCCTTGTATGGCTTGTGCACATTGAAATATTTCTTAAATGCTATGAGAGTTTCTGCCTCTACCACCCTTTCAGGCAATGAGTTACAGATACCCATCATCCTTTGAATGAAAAAAAAATTTCCTCACATCCACTGTAAACCTCCTACCTCTGTTCTTTGAACCATTCTTTATTGCTGTTTTGTAAATACGTGTGGGGATTGTGTGATGATCGCCTGAAACAGCAGCAAAACGCTCTCCAGTCCCAGAGCACCATCGAGGAGCTTGAAAGGAACAGGTCGTCTTTAAAGGGTTCCTAGCCTTGCCAAAGTTTAAGAAGGAAGGACCACCAGCAACATACTCTGGGCCATACTTCATTTTGATGCTCATGTGGTGAAAATTAGGTCCAAAATTTACAAAGAAACGTATTTGCATAATTTCAATTCAAGTAATGATAAAATGTCGCGGCTCTATCAGCTGGGACACAATGGGTCACACTCTCAACTTTGAATTGAAGATTGTGGGTTCACATCACAACCCATTGACTTGAGCCCAAAATTCAGGTTGTCACTCCAATGTAGTGTTGAAGGAGTGCTGCACTATCAGAGGTGGCATTTTGCAGTTGATGTTAGCCTATGGTGTCATTCTCCCCCTCAGGTAGACCTTGTACTGCCATTTTGGAAAAGAATAGAAGAGCTATCCCTGGAATCCTGGACAAATATTTATCCTTCTGCTAACAATAGTAAAATAAGAACAGATTGTCTAGTTGTTATTGCATTGCTGTTAGTTAGACTTTACTGCGCGTAAGTTGATTGCTGCAATTCAGGGGTGCTTTTGTTGGCTGTAATATGCTTTGGAATCTGTTGAGGTCATAAATGGTGCTATATAAACGCAAATTTTTTTCACACCCGTTCATCAGAAGTTCCACGTGAGATAGGGATCAAATAAGACAGTTGTAAAGCTGTTGGTCAATTTCTAAGATTTACAGGGATAAAACCTGTCAAGAGTATTGTTAGGATTAGTGTCAAGTTGTGTGGGACAATGGATCCTTCCAAACGGATAATGACTGCAACAAATACAATTTTTTAAAAATAAAGACTAACAGTTCTGATGAAGGTTCGGTGGACTCAAAATGTTAAATCTGTCTCTCTATCTACATAGATGATGCCAGCCCCATTAACTTTCTCTAGCATTTTCTGTTTTTGTTACAGATTTCCATGATCTGCAGTTGTTTGCTTTTATTTTATCCATCTCTGTCTGTCTGGTTCAGATTTCCACCGCGTGACCTCACTGGGACCTCCTGCTTCCTCTGATCAAGAAGATGTTTGACTGTCATCAAGAGTCACCAATCCTTCAGTTTGATGAATAATCTCACAAATACCAAATGCACTAACTGTGCAATCACAAGTGATCCATTGAGTATCTGCTCGGCAATTTCCATGACGATGCCTTTATGAATACTATTTGATTTTTTTTTGATTTATTATCATGAAGTCACAGAGATGTACAGCATGGAAACACAAAATAAAACATAGTGAAAAATGCTGTACAATGGCACCACTCTCTGATGCCAACTTAAAACACAGAAAAATAAACCAAAACATAAAACATAAAGGCAGAAAAATGAAGAAATAAAGAAAAAGCATTCACTTCTACTGTCCTTCTTATTAAGTGCTCTGCCATGGGACATGGGCCTGGTGGCCATGCACAACTGCCCTTCGCCATGCCACTGTCAATGGAACAAAAGTCACTATTCTTTGGCACCATCTCGCCTCCACCGATGCCCTCACTAGGATCTCACCAACGCAGATGCCGCCGATGTCTCCAGCAGCCCAAACTCGATTCCACTGCTGCCATGAGTCTGATTCAGGCCCACCTCGCTGATGCTGCAGAAAACGGTGCTGCTTACAAAGCTGACTAACTATTGTCTTTTCTCAACAGAGAATGTGTGCCATCTCTGGCCTCCCAAAGGATTTCTTTAATGAGGGCATCATGAGATGTGACTCTCTCATGGAATTGTCCTGGATTTTCCGTGAATTGAAGATTGACCCCCAGGGGTCTAAGCTGCAGTGAGCAAACCTGGAGATAAATCAGCAGGACACTGAACCAGATTATACGTAAAATGGATGTGCATATTATAGCTTTGCAAAACCTCTCTTTGAACACTTTCCACTAACTAGGTATAAAAAGGCACTGAGGGATGGGTGAAAGGGACTGTGCAACAAAGTCGACAATCAGTTAATGATGGTCTGATTGGTTTTTTGAAGAAGAACGTTAACTCTGTCTCTTTCTCTCTTTCTCTCCACTGGTAGCATGGTGGTTCAGTGTTTAGCACTGTTGATTCACAGCACCAGGGACCTGGGTTCAATTTCCAGCCTTGGGTGACTGTGTGGAGTTTGCACGTTCTCCCTGTGTCTGCGTGCGTTTCCTCCAACAGTCCAAAGATGCTCAAGTTAGGTAGATTAGCCATGCTAAGTTTCCCATAGTGTTCAGGGATGTGTAATTTAGGTGGATTAGCCATGGGAAATGCAGGGTTAGAGGGTAGGGGGATGGGGAATGCTCTTTGGAGAGTCAGTGTGAACTTGTTGGGCCAAATGGCCTGTTTCCACGCTGTAGGGATTGTATAAGGTGCTGCCATACCTGCTGAGTTTCTCCAACAATTTCTGTCTTTGTTTGTTTCAGATCTTTGGCAAATGTAGTTCTTTGTTTTTGTGTTTGACAATCATCTAGTTAGATAAAGAAGCATCTCCACCAGCAGGGTGATACCGGAAGAGAGACCGTAGGTTACGAGGATGAACAGGTTAGTAGACCAGTGGTACGAGAGGTGGCAGGTTATCAAGAGAGGTGATGAAACCTCCAGGACTATATCGAACCAGTGATGATATTCCCACTAATACCTCCTGACAGACTATTGTTGCTGCTCCAGTTTGGTACTGATTCTGCTGGGAGATTTGCTGTCATGAAATTTCACGGTTTTTGTCTTGCCCCATCCTCATGCAACCCCTATACCTCGTCTACAACTGCTGTGTGATATCCATCATCCAACAACTAGGTTGAAGCCTCTTTCTGCTGCCCTTCATCGGGATATTGGCAGCTTTTTCACCACTGCTCAAAAGACTGAAATACTGCATTTTCTTCCACGGATGTCAATTTTTTCAAGTTCTTTCTTGCAATTTCAAGCACCTCTTCATCTATCATATTGTCAATATATGGAATTTTTTTTTATCAGACAAACCTTTACTATAATGCCTTGCTTAAATCTTTATACATTGTCCAAGTTGTTGCAGGGTATAGGAAAGGGGATTGAAGTAGCACCTTATGATTTTGTTTCTTGTTGTTAACATACATGTTTTAATTTCACAAAATTGCTTTAGGCTATCTCTACTCTTCCTCAATGTTCTAAAATCACATCCATAATCTATCATTTGTCCGAAATGAACAAAGTTATGAACTTGTTCCTGTGTGACACCGTCCACTTCAATCTTCGCTCTGGTTTCTGCTGATGTGTTCCTTCTAACTACCATTGTTCTTGCTGTTTTTGAGCGTTCATTCTGAAAGGGCAACTGGGGGAGTAAGTGTTGGATTTGCATACATAATAATGAATTTTTAAAAATATGAACATCAATTTCTGAAATGTGTTTTGCATTGACGTAATTTTTAATAACTTAAATTAAACAGCTGAATTTGGCAAGTGGAAGAGATGAAATAGTGATCTTCTACCAGACACAATAAGACAGGGGAAAGCACACAGCCTCTTTCTAAAAAAAATATATATTTTGATTATTGAGACAGAATCGTTTGTTGGATGGTGCAGAAGCTCATTAAAGGAAGTGTGATCTAATCTCTCGCACCTTAGGCAGGAGGTGGTAGGGAGGAAACAGCTGGGGATGTGCGCTGTAGCAGCAGCAGCATGTGTTAGAAATGAACCTGCACTGGAGGGCACAGCTCTTTGAACAACTTCCCAAACACCATTATGTATCAATCAACCAAATTACCGAGAACGAGCCGATCGAAGGATTACAGCAGGCAGATCTGCATCAGTAACCCTCGCAGATCTAGTGTGTATGAACTACCAGCAAGGAGAAAATGTCATTGTCTTTTTGTTAGTGAAAGATTTCAGGGTTAGGATCAACGTCGCATCTTTCAGTGATCAGTCATGCATCTGTAATCTCCACATTAGGTGACCTGTCAGTAAGAGACCCATGTCCTTTCGTAGAAAACACAATTGTTATAACCTTTGGGGGGAAGTATGATTTTTGTCAACACAAAGTCATAGAAATATCAGCACAATAGGCCTCTCAACCCCTCACACTCCATACTAGCATCTCTGACCTAATAGAGGTTTATAAAGTCATGAGGGGCATGGATAGGATGAATAGACAAGGTCTTTTCCCCAGCCTAGGGGAGTCCAAAACTAGAGGGCATAGGTTTAAAGTGAGAGGGGAAAGATTTAAAAGGGGACCTAAGGGGCAACTTTTTCATGCAGATGGTGGCATGTGTTTGGAATGAACTACCAGAGGAAGTAGTGGAGGCTGGTATAATTACAACATTTAAAAGGTATCTGGATGGGTACATGAATAGGAAGAGTTTAGACGGATATGGGCCAAATACTGGCAAATGGGAGTAGATTAATTTAGGATATCTGGTCAGCGTGGACGAGTTGGATCGAAGGGTCTGTTTCTGAACTGTACAGCTCTATGAATCAATAATCTCCTTTCCTGGGGTGATCTGAGATCCAATTCAGTGCTGGAACTTTGCACATTTGCCCTGTTATTTACATTCTTTCTGCATACTGCAGATTGTCCCCTCTCCTAGATCATAAAATCATTCCTGTTTTCAGATCTAGTCCCACTCATCCTTCCTTTTCTCTGTAATCCCCTCTAATCCTACAATCCACTGAGATACCTACAATCCTGAATTCTGCCGTCATTACACCATAAGATATAGGGATGAACTAGGCCACTCATCCCACCGAACCTGCTCTGCTATCACTGAAATCATGGCTGATCTAACAATCTTCAACTCTATTTTCCTGTCTTTTCCCTAGATTCCCTTACTGGTTAAAAATTTCAGCCCTGAATACACTTAACAACACAGCCTCTGCAGCTCTCTTCAGTAAAGAATTCCATGAACTTATTGTTTTCTAAGAGAAGAAATTCCACCTCATTTCTGCCTTAAAAATGTAACTCTTTACTCTGAGACTGTGCTATCTGGTCTCAAACTCTCTCACAAGGGGAAACAACGTTCCTACATCTGTCTTGTAAAGCTCCCTAAGAATCTTAAACAAAAATCAGAAATTGCTGGAAAAACTCAGCAGGTCTGGCAGCATCTGTGGGGTGAAAGCAGAGTTAGTGTTTCGGGTCCAGTGATCCTTCTTCAGAAAGGCAGTGTCTGTTTTTGCTTCAGATCTCCAGCATCTTGCAGTTCTTTGTTTTAATTTACCCTTAAGAATGTCATTTATTTCAGTAAGGTAGCCTCTTGTTCTTTCAGGATTTAAATGCTGCACAATCAGCAAGTGTGCCTTGAGTTGCAAGGGCCCTAAACTCTGGAATGTTCCCCCCTTTCATTTCTCACCTCTCTACTTCATACTCCTCTTTTAAAACTTTCCTAAAACCTACCTCTTTGACCAACCTTTTGGGCTCCAGGCCCTTATCTCTCCTTATGTTCATGGGTGTCAAATGTTATTTCATAATGTACCTGTGAAGCGCTATGAGACATTTTACGTAGTTAAAGGGCCATTTAAATACAAGTCTTTGTATAAATGCACATGAATGCTATATGGTTATATTTGTTACATCAAATTTATGCATGTGTATGATACTGATCAAAAGTGGAATGTTAACAAATGCAGACACTTTCTACCTATCTGTTATCAGTCACAATATCTTGTTGAATAAGAACTACTTCACAACATTTATTCTGAATCTTCTGTAGAAATGATTCACGGCAATTTTATCCCATTGCAATGCAAGAGTGTTGCTTGTTGCAGTGCAGGGAGGCAGATTGGATGGGGAGGATCTCAGGGCTAGAATGGAGCCTGTCTCTGATTTTCTATCACAGTCTTTTACAAACAAGCACAGAAAGAGAAAGATCTTATCATCTTCTTCCCCGCTGGTTTTCTAGGCCATTGTGGAGCGTGCTGATTTCAGAATCTAGTGTGCAGAAATACAACTCAATAATAAGCTGGGTGTCACTCACATCTTGTGACAAATAGTGAATCTTGTTCAATCCGTCTCTCTCAAACACACCAAGTTGTGTGAAGACAACAAAACAGTGTGAATTTTTACAGAACCAGGCCTGGGTGACTCCTTTAACACTGGACTTTATATAAAGACCTCGTGCTATTTTTGTACTAAAGTGAGAATTTTCCCTCACTGGTGCCAAACAAATCCATCACTAAAAGTCAAGATCACAGATAAGTGCATTCCCTGCAACTTTGACACCAATGAGTATTAATCTTCCCAAAAGATGCTGGAAGTGTGACACACTATAGAACAAAGGATACTGGAAGGTACAGAGAGATATATGAGGTATATGACAAACATTTATATCAAACAATGTATAAAATATCATTGTGATTGTTGCTACATCCATCCACTTTATGCGAAAACTGTGCATTTTTTAATAATTCGACTTTGATGCTGTTTGCCTTGAATGTGTGCGTATGTTGTATTTCCAAGAGCAAGAGACACATCAAAATAGCAGCTAACTGTTGTGCAGAATATCATCGGTTTCAAGGCAATTCAGTCTGCTATCTGCTCAAAGCCACACAGTTTCACATAAAAAACAAAAGTCCTTGACTCTGAAATAATGCATGGGGTTTCACAAGAGAAATAACGGCACAGTTCTCCCCAAGTTGCACCACGCTGTCTGGATATTGGGAATTGCAATTTTAGAACTCAAAAGGACATAGACAAGTTGGTGGAGTGGGTAGATAGATGACAAATGGATACAGAGATGTGTGATGTGATGCATTTATGTAGGAAGAACATTGAAAGGCAATATAAAGTAGGAGGTAAAATGTTAAAGGGAATGCAGAAATAGAGGAACCTGAAATGTATATGGCAGATCACTAAAGGTTACAGGGCGGGTTGTGAGGACAATTAAAGTATCCTTGGCTTTTTTGGTAGAAACATAGAGAACAAAAGCAAGGACGTGATATTGAACTTTTATAAGACACTGTTAGACCTCAGCTGGGGTATTGTGTACAGAGCTAGGAGTCACATTTTAGGAATGTTGTGAATACATTGGAGAGAGTGCAGAAGCAACTTACAAGAATGTTTCAGGGATTTGAAGTTTCAGTTATGATGATACTTTGAAGAAATTTGGACTGTTCTCCATGTAGTGACGAAGGCTAAGAGGTCAAAATCATAATCATGTTTGATAGAATAGATATGGAGAAACAGTTCCTACTCATAAAGAGATCAAGAACCAGAGAGTACAGATTTAAAGTGATCTACAAAAAGTGAAAATGATGCAAGCAAAAGCTTTTTCACACAATGAGTAGAGCATGGAATGCACTACCTGGAATATGGAGGAGGTAAGTTCAATTAAGGCATTCAAGAGGATGATTATTTGAAAGAATGTGCAAAGGCATGGGGAGAAAACAAGAAATTGGTGAGTAAATAATGATGTTTATTTGAAGAGCTGGTATCTTGATGGACCAAATGGCCTCCTACTGCAGCAAAACATTTCTGTGGGCAATGAATACTAGGCTAGCCAGAGATGCCCATATCCTCTCAATGCTATTTTGTGAAACAAGAGTTATACATTATTTTTACCTTAATGGATCAAAGTTTCAATTAATTTGGTTAGAAGAACTGAAAAATGGGAATATTTTAACATAAAGACTAGACCTCATCAATAATGATTCGATGACAGTTGGATGGAATTCTTTCCTCCTTTGTGTGGTAAGGGCAATTGAGAGAAAGTTGGGAAACTACAGCAAGAATGGAAAAAAACCCGAATCTCAATGTCAAGAAGAAGTTTTCCAATTTTCCTCTAAATCTCCAAATGATGACTCAGAACCTCAATATTGAGCGGTCACTACCTTATGAGATGATTCATATCTCATGATTAGCCCCATCCACCTTATTTTCACTTCACATCGAATTCTTATCTCCTTCCCCAAGATGGTGCAAATTCCTGACATAAATCAGAGCTGGTATCCAGTGGCTCCAGCTCACCAGTTGCTTGTCTTAGACCATCATCCAACTGTGTCTTCATCACAATATCACTGCACTGCATGCTCCATGACCACCATCCACCTTGACCTTCATGTACACAAGTCAACATCGACAAATGATCAAATTCACAATCTCACCAATGCCCACTCTTGGGACCAACTCACATGTCACTTCATCCCTTCAAATCTTTGGAGCTCAGGGAAGTGTATACTTCTGCCAGATCACCTTACGTTCAGAGACACAAACACCCATCTCATGTATCTATGAACAATATTCCTTATTATAACTTTTAGCTTGTTCTCTTAGCCCTCTCTCACTTTGCACTTACTTGGAGGCTTCTTGCCTCTGTGACTTGCATTGCTTTTTAGTGGCAGGCAGGAAAACACCAGGGGGAACACTGAACAGTCAATGAGCCCATATGGCATAGAGATGTACAGCACGGAAACAGACTCTTCAGTCCAACTTGAAATTGCCTCTCAGGTCCATTTTAAATCTTTCCCCCGCTCATCTGAAACCTATGCCCTCTAGTTTTGGACTCTCCTACCCCAGGAAAAACACCTTGGCTATTCACCCTATCCATGCCCCTCTATATGGTGACCCCTCAGCCTCCGATGATCCAGGGAAAAAAGCCCCAGCCTATTCAGCTTCTCCCTATAGCTCAAATCCTCCAATCCCATCAACATCCTTGCAATTTCAAGTTTAACAACATCTTTCCCAAAGCAGGGAGACCAGAATTGAATGCAGTATTCTAAAAGTGGCCTTACCAATGTCCTGTACAGCCACAGTATGACATCCCAAATCTTATATTCAATGCATTGACCAATGAAGGCAAGCATGACAAATGCCTTATTTATCACCCTGTCTAACTGCAACTCCATTTTCAAGGAGCTATGCACCTGCACCCTTAAAGCTCTTTGTTCAGCAACACCCACCCAGGCCCCTACCATTAACTATATAAGTCTTGCCCTGATTTGTTTTAGCAATATGAAACATCTCACATTTATCTAAATTAAACTCCATCGGCCACTCCTCGGCCCATTGGACCGTCTGATCAAGATCCTGTTGTAGTCTGAGATGACCTGCTTCACTGTCCATTACACCACCAATTTTGGTGTCACCTGCAAACTAACTAACTAGACCTCCTATATTCACATCCAAATCATTTATATAAATGTTGAAAAGACATGGACCCAGCACCAATTCTTGCAGCACACTGTTGGTGACAGGCCTATAGTCCGAAAAGCAACCTTCCACCACCATCCTCTGTCTTCTCTGTCTACCTTCAAGCCAATTTTGAATCCAATTGGCTAGCTCCCCCTGGATTCAATGTGATCTAACCTTGCTGACCAGGCTACCATGCAGAACCTTGGTGAATGCCTTACTGAAGTCCGTACAGACAATGTCCACCATTCTGTCTTCATCAATCTTCTTCGTCACTTCTTCAAAAAACTAAATCAATTTAGTGAGACACAATTTCCCACACACAAAGCCATGTTGACTATCCCCAATCAGTCCCTGCTTTTCCAAATGCATGTAAATCCTGTCCCTCAGAATCCCCTCCAACAACTTGCCCACCACTGATGTCAGGCTCACCGGTCTATAGTTCCCTGGCTTTTCCTTAACAACTTTCTTAAATAATGACGCCATATTAGCCAATCTCGTTTTCCGGCACCTCACCCATGGCTATCAATGATACAAATATGTCAGCAAGGAACAAAAACAGAAGTTGCTGGAAAAGTTCAGCAGGTCTGGAAGCATCTGGCAACTTCTGTTTTTGTTCCTGATTTACAGCATCCGCAGTTCTTTCGGTTTTTATGTCAGCAAGGGGCCCAGCAATCACTTCCCTAGCTTCCCACAATGTTCAGGGATACACCTGATCAGTTCCTAGGGATTTATCCACCTTTATGTGTTTTAATACTTCCGCCACTTCCTCTTCTGTAATATAGACACTTTTCAAGACATCGCTATTTATTTCCCCAAGTTCTCTAGCTTCCATGTCCTTCTCCACAGTGAATACTGACATGAAATACTTGTTTAGTATTTCAGCCATCTCCTCTGATGACCTTGCTGATCTTTAAGGGGCCTATTCTCTCCCTAGTTACTCTTTTGTCCTTAACGTTTTTCTTTACCAGAGCCTCAATTTCTCTAGTCATTGCGTATTCCCTACACCTACCAACCCTGCCCTTCACATTAACAGGAACATACTGTCTCTGAACTCTCATTAGCTCATTTTTGAAGACCTCCCACTCTCCAACCATCCTTTTACCTGTGAATAGCCTCTCCCAATCTACTTTTGAAGATTCTTGCCTCTTACCATCAAAATTGGCCTTACTCCAATTTAAAAATTTAACTTTTGGATCATGTCTATCCTTTGCTATAGGTATTTTAAAACAAATAGAATTATGCTCACTGGCCCCAAAGTGCTACCCCACTGACACCTCAGTCACTTGCCCTGCCTTATTTCTCAAGAAAAGGCCAAGTTTTGTTCCTTCTCTAGTGGGTACATATTGAATAAAAAGATTTTCTTGTACATGCTTAATACATCCAAGCCTTTAACACTATGGCAATGCCAGATTTGCTCCATAGTACATGAACAGTGCACTAGCAGCATGTGTCAGCAGATTATGCAGCAAACACTCCGAACATGCTTCAAACAAATGGCCATGTCGGAGAGTGAAAGGAAGTAGTCCTTAGACAGGTCAAGGGGGACCATCAGCCATTGAAACTTCCTGAAACAATCTGACTCTGCCAGTATAGTGTGAAGAGTTGCTGCCACAGCTGGCCAAGGGCTGGTCTGATTCCAGTCTAGCAGCAAGCCATGCCAGTCAGACTCTCAGTCCTACCATGAATCCAGGAATCTGAGTCTTTGCAGTCTAAGGCTTGGACTACAGTCAATCCTGCAGATCAAGGGCCACAAGCTCATTACCTAACTGTGTCATCTGTTAGTGCAGGATGTGCTCAGAAGACTTGGTGGCTATCCCATCACAATGGCCATCACGGTCACTGCTGCCTTATGCTAACGGCATCTCCTGTTCCTTGACCCAGAAACAAATCCAGGATATATCTGATGCCATTTCCTCTGGATCTCAAATGTTCATATCCATTCCCTGTGATGGTGAGAGGCAAGCAGCCTGGGCAATGGAATTCTTCACGTTTGTTGGCCTACCCCAAGTGCAGGGAGCATCCGACTGCAGGAATTCACCAAGACTTCTTAGGCAGCACCATCCAAGCCCTTGACCACTTCAATCTAGAAGGACAAAGACAGCAGATACACCACCAGCTGTAAGTTCCCCTCCAAACCCCTCACCATCCTGGCTTGGAACTATATCAGCATTCCTTCACTGTTGCTGGATCACAATCCTGGAATTCCCTCCCTCACAGGACTGTGGATGCATCTATGTTGAATGGTTCAAGAAAGCAATTTGCCAACACCTTTTATAGGGGAGCTAGGGGTAGGAGATAAGTCCTGGCCCAGCCAAAGATGCCAACATCCCATGAATGATTAAAAAGAAAGTTGTTGCAGGACATCTTGTAAGTGATACACATTGCTGCCAAAGACAATGATTTTCCAGCCAGAACCTGAGGCCACAGTTGTAGGACCATGCCCACAGGGCTATACTTGTTGTCTATGAAGGGTGCTATCAAAATTGACTATACAATTTTACTCTTATGGCATTTTCTCATAGGCCCTCAAAACTGTAAATCTTCTTGGCCAAGAGATTAAAAAAATGTGAGACTCCAGCACCCAAGTTGGTGATTTCTGGGATATCCCTGATTTTTAGGCTTCAGGCCTGATCTAAGTGAACTCAGTGAGCTGTTCAGGAGCTGCAACAAAATTAAGGCTAAAGATCAGGTCACTAGTGGCATGATGGGTAACTAGTGGGTGATTAGGCCACAGTGCTGTGAGGGGGTATTGGTAACTGAGGAGGGGTCACTTCTGGCGGGAGGTGGTCAGAGCCACAGGAGACTGTCCTCTTGAGGCTCCACATTCAGCACAGGATGTTTCCTGGCTGGTTAGCATGTTGTGAGAGCTCAGCAAGTGGCAAGTGAAGCACTCAGATCTGTCAGCCCATGAAGCCTATACTAGCCCTTTGCAAAGCAATTCTAACAGCGCCATTCAATCTAATCCTATACCTCTGCATGTGATTGAAAAGCAAGAACTGGTCATATCAGAAATATAGGTCTTGCAAATAAGATTAGTTCCCCCTTTGAAAGTTCCCGACATACCCTCCTGCCACCACCCCATTCATTTCAGGTGGCATGCTGCTAATATTGGAACCGTATACATCCTCTTAACACAAAATGGCAATTACACAGACTAGTTCCTTTCCCTTCTCAACCTTCACTCTATATCTGCCACAAAACAAGCTCCAAACATAAGTTCAAAATTAACCTTTCTGACGGATGTTGTGTTTTCTCCTAATCTTTTCAAACTTTGGTGAGGTCCCTGCACTTTGGGCCTTGCACCTTTATGTACTTTTCTCAATGATCCAAAAGCTCTATCATGTTGTATGTCACTCTGTTCCTGCATCAAGGTTACCTCTCCCTCCAACAGACTGTCTAGGGCCCCACACTCTCTGCTGGTCGTTACTTAATTCCATATTTCTCAAATTTTCATTCACAAAGCTCAACATGAACATCACTCCTGTATTGTAACAGTTAGGTAAATAACTGGTTTGGTTGTCTACTGGAAAGCAAAACTGGAAAGAGCTTCATAAAAAAGTAAAATGAAACGTACCTCCCAGGGAAGCTAACCGGTAAATATTGATCATCGCACTTCCATTTCAAGTGCAAGGCTAACACACTTACCTCTCACCTCTCGGATATGACATTCCATGTCCGCTGCAAAAAAAAATCTGCTTCTATCTTCAATTTAAGGGTTGTTAAGTTTGAAACCACAGAGCACAGCAGCTCCATAATTCATCTCAAATTGGCAATCTCACATCACAAAACCAGAAAGATATGTGTGGGGAGTGGAAATTCCTCTGAGCTTGGAGGCAGGGAGATGTTATCGGGTCTGTGTAGAAATAAATAGCTCAGAGGATAATCAGGTTGTACTTCTCATTTAGCGCTGAGAGGGTTAGTAGGGGACCTAATTGACGTTGTCAAAATTGTTGAAGATTTGCATTTACGTAGCCTCCTTCATGACCACAGGGTGTCCCAAAGCACTTTACAGCTAGTGAAGTACATTTGAAGTGTGGTCAATGGTGTAATGGTGGGGATTGGTTTAGCTCACTTAGCAGGATGGCTGGTTTGCAAAGCAGGGTGATGCTGACAGTGTGGGTTCAATCCCTGCACTGGCTGAGGTTACCATGGGACTCTCCTTCACAACCTCTCCCATTGCCTGAGGTGTGGTGACCCTCAGGTTAAATCACCACCAGTCATCTGTCTCTAATGAGAGAGCAGCCCTATGGTCTGGTAAGACTGTGGTCACTTGAATGTAATGGCATTTGCCACTGCTGCAAGTATATCTTACTGGACTGAGGTTGTTCAAGGCCTGCCTGAGATTGATGTTGATGATAGGGCTGCTGGTGAGTCTTAACAGAAGAAGCACTCAGCTTGTTTCACAAGACGATTCATAGGAATAAACACAGATTACATTACTAAACAGGCATAGTTACTAAGGATGGAAGTGGGATTTTCAGTAATTATGAAGTTAAAATGATTTTTAGAGCCAGGCACAAAATGTACAGAGCAGGAACATGCTGAAATTGAGAATGTGGAAAGAAAACAATGGGCCAGGGGATCTTTGATGAACACTGATTTCAAAACAAGATAAGAAGCAACAAGGCTCACAGAGAACAATGGGTTGTGACTTTGAGGTGCAGGTAGATTAATCTAATCATGCAAAACTTGCTGGTGGCTGATCGATGGTCATGGTCGGTGGGACTATGAATATTGTTAAGAGCTAGAGTCCAACACCTGAAAGGATAATTAAATCAGATTCAATTGGAACTTTCAAAGGTCATTCACTTGGCAAGATCTTATTTGCAGGTGGTTTTGCTTCTTGTTTGAATACTCACCACCAAGTCATGCAGTTTGAAAAATTAAACAATTAACAACCACTAACCACGAGTACAGCAACAATGTAAATAGGGGAGGGTAGGAAGAAAGCGAGGGATTAAATTAAAATAGAGTTGGAGGGGGAGATAATGCACCCTGTTCTCATGGTGTCCACCTCTCTCTAAAGGCATCAAGCTAATTGTAGGGTTATGAGGAAAAACTTGTGAGTGCCACTAAGTTGAGTTCTGAAGAAGGATCATTGGACCTAAAACGTTAAGTTATAGAGTCATAGAGATATACAACACAGAAACGGACCCATTGGTCCAACTTGTTCACACCGGCCAGATAACCTATATTAATCTAGTCTCATTTGCTAGCATTTGGCCCATATCCCTCTAAACCCTTCCTATTCATATAGGGAGGGTTTAGAGGGATATGGGCCAAATCAATCCAGACGCCTTTGAAATGTTATAATTGTACCAGCCTCCACCATTTCCTCTGGCAGCTCATTCCTTACATGCACCACACTTAGCATGAAAAAGTTGCCCCTTAGGTCCCTTTTAAACCTTTCCCCTCTCACTTTAAACCTATGCCCTCTAGATTTGGACTCGGGGAAAAGGCCTTGTCTATTTACCCTATCCATATCCTTTATGATTTTATAAACCTCTACAACGTCACCCCTCAGCCTCTGGCGCTCCAGGGAAAATAGTCCCAGCCTATTCAGACTCTCCCCAGCGCTCAAACCCTCCAACCCTGGCAACATCCTCATAAATCCTTTTTGAACCCTTTCTAGTTTCACAACATTCTTCCTACATTCTTCCTATAGCAGGGAGACCAGAATTGCACACAATATCCAAAAGTGGCCGAACCAATGTCCTTTGTCTCTGCAACATGACCTCCCAAATCCTAAACTCAACACAGTGACCAATACAGGCAAGCATACCAAATGCCTCCTTCACTATCCTATCTTTCTGTCTACAGATGCTGCCCGACCTGCTGAGTTTCTCCAGCAATTTCTGATTTCATTTCTGATTTCCCAGCATCTGCAGTTCTTTGGGTTCTTTTTCCCATCAGTTGGATAGGTCTTCCAATGAACAGTTAGCCAAATGGCCTGATTTCAGTCCTGGAAGATTCTATAATCGACGCCCTGGACTAGGATGCATAGCTGCATCTGCAAGGCTTTGTTGGCCAATGCACAAGCTTGGAACAGCTAACTATAAGCCCAATGTCTCATGTTGATTCACTGAGATTGGTTTGTACGAACACCCTCAGCAAGTGTGGGAAGTTCACTTCAAGGGGGTGGGTGCTTGGGGACAGGAATCTGTGCAGAAGCAAATTTCAGGATGAAACGATACCAATGTTACAGACGCAGCAGGAGAAAAGAGCAGCAGGTGCTAGATGTGATGGTTAGATGGAAATCCAGAATTGGAAACTCAAAGAGATCACCCATGAACTTATTGAATGGCAGACCAGGCGTGAAATGCCAAAAAGCAGACATTTCCTCCTAATTCATCTATTCATTCGTCATTTTTTTTTCACAATCAAGCTCCAGCATACCTTTACAAATTAATACAATTATATACTGTCTTTATGTGTTTTTGTACATGGGTTCATCTCCTAAGAAGGCAAATTGCTTCCCAGTGTGATACATGCCAAGCTATTGACTATTTGTCTTGTCCTTTGTTTTACTACCATCATTTCTTCCAAATTTTATAACTGTTCCTTTTCATTAAGTTATAATCTGTAAACTGTAAAGACTGTGTCTTTTAATCTTTCAGTATTTTTGATTGTGAATGGGAAAAGAACAATTTTAAAACCAAGGTTTGCTGAAGAATTGCCTCATGTTGTTTGAAAGTAAGTAACCTGGCACTCACTGTGAGCACTGTTTACACAGCTGCTGGTTCCAACAGGAATAGGAGAAGGTGCAGACGAGTTGGAGCCAAGATGTGTACAAATGGATGTTTGGCTGGCAACAAGTAGCTGATTGATGTGGGAGCTACAGACAAGTTACTGATGCTAAAGGCTGGTGCCTGCCAACATTGGTTCGCAGGCATTGAGTGGCTTGGGGATGTGAACAAGATACAGAGAAACTATCCAATCTCCATGGTCCAGGAGCTGGCTCGTTTCTCTGCGATAAAAAAAAAACTCTTTAACTCTGAAGAAAACCAATTTATTTTACCTTTAGCAGTTGCTTTAAGCTCTGAATATTAATTAATAAGTCAGAGGCCTTTGAAAAGGTTGAACCAGCCACCCTGTGCTTTCTGCAAACCAGTAAAAGCATCCAGAGAAGGAAGAGCTAGAAACAGCATTCTGTTCAGCTAAAGAATCATCTGAGCAAACCCTGTGAACTGAAACCACTGAACTGTCTTCCTATACTCTCCCTCTGCCAATAGCATCGTGCGTACGTGTGTGTGTGTGTGTGTGTGAGTGTGTGTGTGTGTGAGAGAGAGAGAGAAAGGAGGAGTTTTTGAGGATGTTAGAGTTTAAAAAGTTTTAACCAGTACAGTAGTAAGTTGATGGTTCATAATTGTTTATCTATAGTCTATTTAGTTGTAATAAATAGTAATTCCTGTTAAGTACAGAAACATGGTCTGTGCTTTCTGTCAATCTGAGTCAATAACAGGTAAATTGGGAAATTTTTAACTTTTGCAACCACTCCAGGAATAAGAGGACTTGATTTTCAGTGTGCAACTCCTGTGAGGTAAAATGAAACTTCCACCACTACATTCATTCTATGTTTTAGTATCTGGAGATGTTCTGCTCTAGTAGCCACTTCAGGCATCTTAAGAGGGTTCAAGACTAATTCCAGATGACCAGAAAGGCTTTCACAGGTTTTCTTAGTCCCTGGCTGCAGAAAATGTGGGAATCACAAGCAGGGAAGAGCTTCCTTTTTAGTAATCCAAATAATGTACTGTCTCTTGAAATTATTGAGCAGAAACATAGCTCTGTTCTCTTTAGGCAGTTATTGCTTCCCTCATTCCACTACACACTGAACCTAAAACATTTCAAAAGCACCTGGAAGAGCAGTGGAGGCCTCCCTGGTGTCCAGAACCAATATTTATCTGTAAACTGGCATTGCCAAAACTGATGATCTGTCGTGATCACCTTGCTGTTTATGGGAAACTGCTGTGTGCGAATTTGTTCCTGTGCTTTCTACATTAAAGCGGCCATAGTCCCAAGGGGACTGCAGGGCTGCTCTCTCATTAGACGGAAAGAGAGACAACTGGAGGTGGTTTAATATGAGGGTGACCACGCTGCAGGTAAGGGGAGAGATTGAGAAGGAGTGTTCTTCATGGCATCCTCAGCCAGTGTGGAAAATTGAACACTCACTATTGGCATCACTCTGCATCACAAACCAGCTATCCAAGTTAACTGACCCACCCCCACCCCAGAAAAAGGTTCAAAAGTAATTCATTGACTGTAATGTACTTTAGGACATCCTGAATTGAGCAAAGGCACTACGTAAATGTAAGTGCTTTGTTTTCTTTATACCTGGCACCGCACCTGAGCTTGGTCTTCGTGTATACATTGTTACCTTGGCAGAGTGTTCCCTTCTGTTTGGCATGTACTTGTAACATGACTTACCGCTTTCTGTAAACTGAGCGAATGGTACCTCCAGAACCAACATCAGTGGTACTTTTACTGTAAGCGATTACTACACAAACATATGAATTAGGAACAGGAGTAGGTCACTCAGCTCCTCAAAGCCTGCTCCATCATTCGATAAGATCATGGCTGTAGCGATTATCATGAGGTCAACCAGGTGGACCTCATAGAATATGAGTTCCCTGATTCAGGCTGTTAATCTGGTCCAATGAGGAAGCCCTGGCTGACAGATATGAGCAGGAGTGTCAGACATCTTGTTCACTTTTGGAGTACTATGTGCAGTTCTGGTCACTCTGTTGGAGGAAGGGTATTAT
>NC_063356.1:9839088-9860698 GCF_021869965.1 Rhincodon typus | reverse complement strand
TCAGTTATAAGGAGAGGCTGGATAGGCTGGGACATTTTACACTGGAGGAAGTGTTAGATGCAGATACAGTTGCAACATTCAAAAGACATTTGGATAAGTACATGAATAAGAAAGGTTTGGAGGGATATGGGCCAAGCACAGGCAGATGGGACCAGTTTAGTTTGGGATTATGGTCAGCATAGACTGGTTGGATCGAAGAGTCTGTTTCTGTGCTGAATGAGTCTATAACTATATGACTCTGAGAGCTGGCTCTGACGGAGCTGGATCAGTGTCAAGGACTCTCCAAGTGTAAATAAGGGGTGACTTGGTGATGGGGTACTGGCCTCTGTGCAGTTATTTCAATGCCTAATGTGATTACTGTGCATTTCTACCTAGGCCCATTAATCTCTCATCTCCTCCCCACCCCACCCCCTTGCTTATCAAGAACCTGCCTACCTCTACCTTAAAAATACTGAAAGATTCTATCTCTGCTGCCACTTGAGGAAGAAAATGCCAAAGACTTATTTGTAGCCAATTCCAGAATTTCCCACAAGAGGAAACATTCTTTTCAGATGTACTTTGTCATGACCCCTCAGGAATGTTTCAGTCAAGTTGCTTTTTATGAATGTAATTGGGAGCCGGGTTTTTGGGGACTCACTTATGTCTGGAAAATGTGGCGCTGGATAGTAATCTCGTTTGGATTGTAAATGCCAATCCCTCCCTACTGGTAATGCTTGGAGAAGCCAATTTGACATGGAGTACCTCAATTCCAGCTTGAAAATGGGGGTTCCTAGGACAGGGTTGAGGGACGGCGGTATAGATTAGTGGTCACAATTTAAACCCTGGGGACTGAATGCAGTTTAGGTCATTCTGACCTGCTCAATGTGATCTCCACCTGACTGCAAGTAGAGCTGGAACTGCAGTGTTAATTATTGCTACCAGTTTGATGAAAGGCTTTAGCTAGTTCAGGTTGGCTAGAGCAGCACAGGCTATTGTCCGAATGTGTTAGCTACATGAACCAGCTTCATCTCCATCCAAAACACACATAGATAACATCTCACTGGTAATTGAGCTTGTCAGTCTGATGAAAGCCTTTAAAGTTCACAGCAGCCAGAGAAACAAAGGCCACATGAGTAACTTCACATAGGATTGAAAACACAGAGCTCTGACATAAATCCTGGGCCTTAATTGAAATTTCTAAACTCATTCTTTCTTTCCTTCTGAACAATTAAGCATGATGGTTATAAACTGCTTTTGCCACAGTGGATATAATTACTAAAGCATGCAAAGAAGTTGTGAGGGAAATCTGGGACAAGAGATGCATGGCAGACTTACACTAGGGAAGGTTATGCATTTGCCTACAGGGATACAGGGATAGCTCTTAAAGTGCAAAAAGGAATGGGGTGATCCAATGTAAAATTGACATCAAGAGAATATACACAGGGTGGGCCACTTGCCAACACTAATAACAACGTGTCTCAAATAACACCTTCAATACTCTTCAGCCCCTCTCAATTGCTGTCCTTCATCTTTGGCCTCTTGCACCTTCCTGAAATTCTTTGCCGCTTTATTGGCAGCTACACCTTAAGCTGTCCACGTCCTAACATCTCTAGATTTTTTCTTATTCACGTATGAGATGTTGCAAGCATTTCTTGCCCATCCCTAGTTGCCATTTGAGAAGGTGGTGGTGAGCTGCCTTCTTGAACCGCTGCAGTCCTCCTGCTGTGAGTTGACCCACAATGCCATTAAGGAGGGAATTGCAGGATTTTGACCCAGTGATGGTGAAGGAGTGGCCAATATATTTCTAAGTCAGAAAAGTGAGCGGCTTGAAGGGGAACCTGCAGGTGGTGATGATCCCATGCACCTGCTGCCCTTGTCCTTCTAAATGGAAGTGGTCATGGCTTTGGAAGGTGTTGCCCAAGGAGTTTCAATGAATTTCTGCAGTGCATCTTGTAGCTGTGCACACTACTATTGAGCGTCGGTGGTGGAGGGAATGGATACTTGTGGATGTGGTGCCAATCAAGCAGGCTGCTTTGTTCTGGATGGTGTCAAGCTTCGTGAGCATTGTTCGAGCTATACCCATCTAGGTGCCTAAAACTCTCTACTTCTCTATTTCTGCTAAATGAAGACACTCCTTAAAACCTGGCTCTTTCACCAATCTTTTGCTCAACTATCCTAATATCACCTTATATTGCTCACGTAGTGATTGTAATGAGGTCAACCATGTGGACATCACAGAATGTGAGTTCCCTGATTGGGGCTGTGGCCTGAGTTATTTCAGCTCAGTGCTGAATTTTGTCTGATAGTGCACTTGTGAAACACCTTCGAACAGCCTACTGTGCTAAAGATGGTATATAAATGGAACATGGTGCTGCTTTTGGACTTGAATTAGATGGAATAAAAGGGAATATTAGGTGACAGCGGATTATGTAAAGGTTTTCAAATACAGGAATTTTGACCCAAAGAAAAAGTAAGAGCAATTAATATGTTTTGAATTTAGGATGGTCTTTGACATGGAAAGGAAAGTGTAGGAGCTGGTGCTCCCATTCATCTGATGTCCTGACTCCTCTGCATTGCAGCATCAGGAATTTGCATGGTGCTGTGGAAGGAGACTTTGTGAACTCCTGGAGTGCATGGCTCTGTATGATACTGATAAAACTTAATGGGGTTAATTTTCAGTGCCTTTATTTGGAATATAGCTTTACATATTCCTTTATTGCTAACTGTCCAGTTAATTCCATGCTTACTTTGGAAGGTTAATTACAGATAGAGGCACATTACACCACGAGACTCGCTTTATCCCCAACCACTGAAGCAGTTGAAAGCAAAATGCTGTAGATACTGGAAATCAGAAACAGAGAATGCTGAAGAAACTTACCATGTCTGGCAGACTTAATGTTTCAAGTCCACTGTGACTCTTCTTGAGAACAGGACTTGAAACGTTAATTCTGTTTCTCTCTCTACAGATGCTGCCAGACCCACTGAGCTCTTCCAGAATTCTCTGTTTGTCATAGAGTCAGTTGTTGTGTTTTTCCGAGATGGACCATTATTCATGCAGACTTCCTGTTACCCACAGCACTTTTTTGAGTATTGCTGAAGAAGACACATTTTGTTGAATCTTTTCATTTTGAACTCATCAGGACAATTTGCAAGAATACCAACGCCAAGAGACAACAACATTTACACTGTATGCGAGGAGTTCTGGTCACCACACTACCAGGAGGATGTGGATGCTTTGGAGAGGGTACTGAAAAGGCTTACCAGGATGTTGTCTGGTTTGGGGGATTTTAGCTATGAAGAAAGGTTGGATAGGCTGTGTTCGTTTTCACTGGAGTGCAGGAGGTTGAGGGGTCACCTAATAGAAGTTTATAAGATTGTGAATGGTATGGATCCAATGGAAAGTATGAGGCTTTTTCCCAGGGTAGAGGGTCAATTACCAGGGGACACAGGTTCAAGGTGAGAGGGGGGAAGTTTAAAAGAGATGCGTGAGGCAAGTTTTTTACACAAAGGGTGGTGACTGCCTTGAACATGCTGCCAGAAGAGGTGGTGGAAGCAGCCACAATAGTAGCATTCAAGAAACACCTGGACGCATACCTGAATAAGAAGGGAATAGAGGGATACAGATCCTGTAAGTGAAGACAGTTCTAGTATGGAAGAGCAAAGTGTTGGAACAGGCTTGGAGGGCTGAAGGACCTGTGCTGTATTGTTCTTTTTTCTTTCTGTTCTTTGAGTGCATTGATCAGTCTGCAAGTAGTCTGTGAATGGTTGAAGTGTAGCCATGGAAAGTGCACCAGTTAGATGATGACTAATAAAATTAGCAGCTTCATTATTTTAGTTATGACCCATTGATAAGGTGGTGGTGAACCACGTTCTTGAACCTACATGATTCAAAATCTATTGCAGTTGTGTGTAGAAAGTTGTTAGTGCCGATTTGTATCTTGATTATTGCTGCATCCCTCAGGTTAACAAAGTTGGGTGGAGAAAGATATGGAGATTTCTATTTAATTACAAAAGAATATTTCTAAACTTTGTTTCTATTTCCACCATGCACGTACCAATGTATTCTGCAACACAGTTCCATGTGCAGTCTTACGTGCACGTCTATCATCCATTACTCCAGGGCTGGCCAGTGAATGTCATCATGTGACATGGAGGTAGCGGTAAGTCCAGAGGAGGTGAACCCTCAGTAGAAATTGATCCTGCCCTCGCTTGTGTTTCAGCATCAATGCAATGGCAATTAGGAGCAGGAAGCAAGGCTGATTTCTTCCTCTCTATTACTGGCTCACTGAGGTAAATTAATCTGCGGTCACCTTCCCCGTGACCCACTCAGTCAGGGTGGAGTGTAAGCTTTAGATTTTTTTAAGTCAATCTAAAGCGTAGAGTTGTAGCATGGAAACAGACCCTTTGGTCCAACTCGTCCATGCTGACCAGATATCCAAAACTAATTTGGGCCCCATTTGCCAGCATTTGGCCCATATCCCTCTAAACCCTTCCTATTAATATACCCACCCAAATGCCTTTTAAATATAGTAATTGTACCAGTCTCCACCTGGCAGCTCATTCCATACACACAACACCCTCTGCATGATAAGGTTGCTCCTTAGGTCCCTTTTAAGTCTTTCCCTTCTCACCTTAAACCTATGCCCTCTAATTTTGGATTCTGCTAGGCTGGGGAAAAGACCTTGGCTATTCACCCTATCCGTGCCCCTTCTGATCTTGTAAATCTCTGTAAGGTCACCCCTCAGCATCTGATGTTCCAGAGAAAATAGCCCCAGCCTATTCATCGTGCCCCTATAGCAGGAGGGCCGTGAACTTGGGTTACCTGGTTTAGAGGTAAGGACACTGCCATTATGCCATGCAAGCCCTTGCTCAGAGTGTAAGCTTCATTTCCAAACAGATGGAAAGGTCCCTGTGTCAACCTCTCAAGAGTTAATGATGGTTGCCTCTTTGTTTCATGGGAATGGATTGGGCTCAGCAGCTGTACAGGGTAAAGATTCTGTGATATCTGTGTTGCTTGTCCAATTCAAATAGACATTCTAGGAGTGGGATTTATTTTTCCATTGACCCCATGTTTATTTAAAGTGACAGGATTCCCATTGTTGGTACAGACAGGCTGTATTTCAAAAAAAAATAAAAACTAAATTAACTGTAAATCAATTGGAAAGAACCAACAATGAGGGCCCAGCTGGTTGGTTCACCGCTTTGCCCCCCAGCTCTGCCCTGACATTGTTCAGAGAGCGGTTTGTGTAACTTCACTCCTTTGTTCTTACTCTCCTTCTGTTTAGTGCAGGGCATTGCAAAGTATGATCTTATCCAGGAGTGTGTATAATATGTTGGTATAGGCAGCCGCACAATCACGTCTGCGTATGTGTGACTGACTGTTATTAGTTTTGTGAGTGCTTTTGCAAGTGCATGTAGTATTTGATCTATGTCCATAGTTAAACCCTCAAATTGTTTGCAGATGGAGCCAGTGTCTTTGCATTGATCAGTTCTATCCAAACAAGTTTTTATAATGTATCTTATGGAGATGAGTGAATTCTATTGCAATTTTTTCCATTTTTTTACCATCAAAACCAAGAACTCAGATATTAGGATGCAGCAGAGAAGTGAAGTGGATTTCAAAATTCTACAATGATCTTGTTGAGGGGCAGAGTAGGCTCAGGAGCCTGAGTGACCTGCCCTGTCCTCTTCTCTATGCTGTTAGAAAGAGAAACTTGAAAGGGCTCTGAAAAGAATTACAAGGATGTTGCCAGGGTTGGACAGTTTGAGCTATAGGGAAAGGATGAATAGGCTGGGGCTATTTTCCCTGGAGACTGAGGGGTGACCTTATAGAAGCTTATAAAATCATGAGGGGCACGGATAAGGTGAATAGCCGAGGTTTCTTTTTCCTAAGGTAGGGGAATCTAAAACTAGAGAGCGTAGGTTTAAGCCGAGAAGTGAAGGATTTAAAAGGGACCTGAAGGGCAATTTGTTTACACAGAGGGTGGTGCATGTATGGAATGAGCTGCCAGAGGAAGTGGTGGAGGCTGGTACAATTACAACTTTAAAAAGGCATCTGGATGGGTACATCAATAGAAAGGGTTTAGAGGGATATGGGTCAAATGCTGGCAAATGAGACTAAATCAATTTAGAATATCTGGTCGGCATGGACGAGTTGGACGGAAGGGTCTGTCTCTATGCTGCACATCTCTGTGACTCTATGCCTCTATGACTGTAAATCAGACTGTCTATGCTTCAAATTCTTCTCGTGGTCCACCACTTCCCTGCCTCCGCACATTTGCCATTGAAACCTTCATCCATGCTTTTGTTACTCCAAACTGAAATACTCCAGTGTTCTGTTGGTGGGGCTTTCATCATCCATCCTGTGTATACTTGAGTTCAATTGAAGTTCCGCTTTCTGTAGAGCACTTGACTGAGTGTGGCATTAAAGAGCCATCGAAACTGGAATCAATGGAATCAGGGGGAAAAAAACCGTTCACTGGTTGGATTCGCACCTGGCACAAAGGAAGTTGGTTGTGGTTCTTGAAGGTCAATAATCTCAGTTCCAGGACATCTCTCAGGGACAAGCTCTATATGCATTTTGAAGCGAATAGGACTTATTAGAGATAAACAGTATGGTTTTGTACGGGGGAGGTCATGCCTCACTAACTGGATCAAGTTTTTTGAGGAGGTGATGAAGATGATTGATGAGGGAAAAGCAGTTGATGTTGTGCAGATGGACCTCAGTAAAGCCTTGGACAAGGTCCCTCATGGCAGACTGGTACAAAAGGTAAAGCCATTTGGTATCGGGGTGAGCTGGCAAGATGGATACAGAACTGGCTTAGTCATAGGAGACAGAAGGTAACAGTGGAAGGATGCTTTTCAGAATGGAGGGTTGTAACCAGTGGTGCTCCACAGGGATCAACGCTGGGACCTCTGCTGTTCATGATCTACATAAATGTTTTGGAGGAAAACATAGCTGATCTAATTAGTAAGTTGTGGTTGATTCAAAGATGGGTGGAGTTGCAGATAGTGAGGAAATTTGTCAGAGGATACAGCAGGATATAGATCAGTTGGAGGCATGGGCAGAAAAATGGTAGATGGAGTTTAATCCGGACAAATGTGAGGTGATGGATTTTGGAAGATCACGTACAGGTGGAAATTATATAGTTAATGACAAAACCCTTAGGAGTATTGATATGCAGAGGGATCTGAACGTGCAGGTCCACAGATCACTGAAGGTGGCAGCGCAGGTAGATACGGTAGTAAAAAAGGCCTATGGCATGCTCCCCTTCATTGGAAGGGGCATTGAGTATAAGGATAGACAGTTATGCTGCAGCTTTATAGAACTTTAATGAGGCCACACTTGGAATATTGCGTACAGTTCTGGTTACCACACTACTAGAAGGATTTCTTTTATTTATTTATTCATGTTTGTGGGACGTGGGCGTTGCTGGCTGGCCGGCGTTTATTTCTCATCCCTAGTTGCCCCTTGAGAAGGTGGTATTGAGTTGCCTTCTTGAACTACTGCAGTCCTCCTGCTGTAGATTAACCCACAATGCCATTTGGGGGGAATTCCAGGATTTTGACCCAGTGACAGTGAAGGAACTGTGATATATTTCCAACTCAGTATAGTGAGGGCTTGGAGGGGAACTTGAAGGTGGTGGTGTTCCTATGCCTGCTGCCCTTGTCCTTCTAGATGGAAGTGGTCATGGGTTTGGAAGGTGCTGTCTAAGGTTCTTTGGTGAGTTTCTGCAGTGCATCTTGTAGATAATATACACTGCTGCTACTGAGCGTCAGTGGTGGAGGAGATGGATGTTTGTGGATGTGGTGCCAATCAAATGGGCTGCTTTGTCCTGGATGGTGTCAATTTTCTTCAGTGTTGTTGGGGCTGCACTCATCCAGGCAAGTGGGGAGTATTCTATCATACTCCTGACTTGTGCCTTGTAGATGGTGGACAGGCTTTGGGGAATCAGGAGGTGAGTTGCTCACCACAGTATTCCCAGCTTCTGGCCTGCTCTTGTAGACACTTTGTTTATGTGGTGAGTCCAGTTGAATTTCTGGTCAATGATAACCCCCAGGATGTTGACAGTGGGGGATTCAGTGATGTTAACACCAATGTCAAGGGGTGGTGATTAGATTGTCTCTTACTGGTGATGGTTATAACCTGGCATTTGTGTGGCGCGAATGTCACTTGCCACTTGTCAGCCCAAGCCTGGATATTGTCCAGATCTGGTTGCATTTGGACACAGACTGCTTTAGTATCTGAGGAGTCACGAATGGTGCTGAACATTATGCAATCATCAGCGAACATCCCCACTTCTGACCTTTTGATGAAGGGAAGGTCATTGATGAAGCAGTGGAAGATGGTAGGGCTCTGGGCACTACCCTGAAGAGTTCCTGCAGAAATGTCCTGGAGTTGAGATGATTGACCTCTCACAACAACGACCAGTTTCCTATGTGTCAGGTATAACTCCGACCAATGGAGGGTTTGTCCCCCTTACTCATTGATTCCAGTTTTGCCAGGGAACCTTGATGCCACACTCAGTGAAATGCAGCCTTGATGTCAAGGGTCACTGAGACCCCTTCTCTGGAATTCAGCTTTTTTGTCCATGTTTCAACCAAGGCTGTAATGAGGTCAGGAGCTGAGTGGCCCTGGCAGAACCCAAACTGGGCGTCACTGAGCAGGTTATTGCTGAGCAGGTGCTGCTTGATAGCACTGTTGATGACACCTTCCATCACTTTACTGATGATCGAGAGTAGACTGATGGGGCAGTACTTAGCTGGGTTGGATTTGTCCTACTTATTATACACAGGACATATTTGGGCAATTTTCCACATTGTCAGATAGATACCAGTGTTCTAACTGTACTGGAACGGCTTGGCAAGGAGATTGGCAAGTTCTGGAGCACAAGTCTTCAGTATTATTGCTGGAATGTTGTCAGGGCCCATAGCCTTTGCAGTATCCAGTGTCTCCAACTGTTTCTTGATATCACATGGAGTGAATCGAATTGGCTGAAGACTGGTATCTGAAATGCTGAGGACCACTGGAGAAGCCTGAGATGGACCATCCACTCATCAATTCTGGCTGAAGATTGCTGCAAAAGCTTCAGCCTTATCTTTTGCACTGATGTGCTGGGCTCTTCCATCATTGAGGATGGGGATATTTGTGGAGCCTCCTCCCCTAATTGTGCCGTTTAATCATCCACCAACATTCACAACTGGATGTGGCAGGACTGCAGAGCTTAGATCTGATTCATTGGTTTTGGGATTGCTTAGCTCTGTCTATCACTTGCTGCTTTCGCTGTTTGACGTGCAAGAAGTCCTGTTTGGTGGCTTCACCAGGTTGATACCTCATCTTCAGGTATGCCTGGTGCTGCTCCTGGCATGCCCTCCTGCGCTCTCCATTGAACCAGGGTTGATCCCCTGGCTTGATGGTAATGGTTGAATGGGGGATATGCCGGGCCATGAGGTTACAGATTGTGTTGGAGTACAATCCTGCTGCTGTTGATGGCCCACAGCACCTCATGGATGCCCAGTCTTGAGACGCTACATCTGTGCGACATCTGTGCTACATTTAGCACGGTGATAGTGCCACACAACACATTGGAGGTTGTTCTCAATGTGAAGGCGGAAGGCGGAACTTCATCTCCACAAGGATTGAGCGATTGTCACTCTTACCGATACTGTCATGGACAGATGCAACTGCAGCTTGCAAATTGGTAAGGATGAGCTCGAGTATGTTTTTCCCTCTTGTCGGTTCCCTCACCACCTGCTACAGACCCAGGTGTAGCGCTGGATGAACACAGCAGGCCAAGCAGCATCAGAGGAGCAGGAAGGCTGATGATTCGGGCCTAGACCCTTCTTCAGAAGGGTCACAGACCCAGTTACTCACAGACCCAGTCTAGCAGCTATGTCCTTTAGGAACTGACCAGCTCGATCAGTAGTACTGCTGCTGAGCCACTCTTGGTGGTGGACATTGAAATCCCCCACCCAGAGCACATATTGTGCCCTTACCAACCTCAGTACTCCCTCCAAGTGTTGTTCAACATTGAAGAGTACCGATTCATCAGCCGAAGGAGGACGGTATGTGGTAATCAGCAGGAGGTTCCCTTGCCCATGATTAACCTGAAGCCACAAGACTTCATGGGGTCTAGAGTCAATGTTGAGGACTCCCAGAGCAACACCCTCCAGACTGTATCCCACTGTGCCACCCCCTCTGCTGGGTCTGTCCTGCCGGTGAGACAGAACACATCCAGGGATGGTGATGGTGGTGTCTGGGACATTGTCTGTAAGGTATGATCCCATGAGTATGCCTATGTCAGACTGTTGCTTGACTAGCCTGTGAGACAGTTCTCCCAGTTTTGGCACTAACCCCCAGATGTTAGTGAGGAGGACTTTGCAGGGCCGACAGGGCTGTTTCTGCCGTTGTCTTTTCCAGTGCCTAAGTCGATGTCAGATGATCTGTCCAGTTTCATTTCCTTGAGACTTTGTAGCGATTGGTATAACTGAGTGGCTTGCTAGGCCATTTCAGAAGGAAATTGAGATTCAACCACATTGCTGTGGGTCTGGAGTCGCATGTAGACCAGACCAGGTGAGGATGGCAGATTTCCCTTCCCTAAAGGACATTAGTAAACCAGATGGGTTTTTCCGACAATCGACAATGATTCATGGTCATCAGTAGATTCTCAATTCCAGATTTCTTTTCATGGCAGGATTCAAGCCCAGGTTCCTAGAACATTATCAGGGTCTCTGTATTACTAGCCTAGCGATAATACTACCAAGCCATTGCCTCCTGTTTGGATGCCTTGGAGAGGGTACTGTAAAGGTTTACCAGGATGTTGTCTGGTTTGAGGGATTTTAGCTATGAAGAAAGGTTGGATAGGCTGTGTTCGTTTTCACTGGAATGCAGGAGGTTGAGGGGTGACCTAATAGAAGTTTATAGGATTGTGAATGGTATGAATACAGTGGAAAGTATGAGGCTTTTTCCCAGGGTAGAGGGTCAATTACCAGGGGACACTTGGTAGATTCTTGCTGGGCATTGGCAAGTTACCACTTAAGGGAGATTATTCTTTTTTAAATGACTTTCTGATGGTCCAATTCACTTCATTAAAATTCATCTCCCTATCTTACCTAAAGCACCAAACAAGTTGGATGTTGAGAAAACTCGAAATGGAAATCAGAATGGGCATGTGGTGATTTCAGCTTGTTGCTTGCTCCAAAGGACTCCCATGTTGGACACCAGGCTCCAACATCTCAGGGCAAGCTTGATGGGCACTAATCATATTGTTATGGACCAGACTAAACCTCCTCAAAGTATATTAAGATAGCTAGACCCTAACCTTTTTGTTATATGAAAGGAAGGTGCCATGTGCTGTGTTCTGGATGCAATTCAATTGGTCAAACTACAAGATTTGAAGTAAAACACACTTTATTCACACACTGTAGTTAAAATACAATAAAAGAAAGTAGAAATTGGATTGACATAACTTTATTGGAAAACTTAACAGAATAATACATTATTTAATCGCTAAACAGTAACTTTTCCAATATAGTAGCTTCCCATAAACACATCCTTGGCAAAAGGCACAATTCAGTATAATAGATTGTCTCATAGACAATTCTCCAGTTCAGGAGAGAAAACATCAAGCGAAAACTCTGAGAGAGAGAGTAGCAGGGAGAGATGTACTGCAGCTCCTAACCCCAGGTTCAAACCTCCAACAACAACTGCTACTGAGAAACTGAAACTAAAAGTCCTGGTTCTGTGGGAGTTGGCCCCACTTCTTTTATTCCAACCTTAGGGAAAAAAGCCCAACGTCTCACAAACTATTTATTCAGGTGGCTCTGAGTAGATTCTCTCTCAACCTTTCTGCATTAAAAAACAACCCAGGACAAAATACACTTCTCAAAGCCATAGTATTGTCACTATATGCATCCCATTTCTGTGGAAATTGGCATATGACATGTGACCACTACAAAGAACCTTCACGCTACATCTCCACTCAACTTCCGGCACACTTTTGTACTTCAGTGCTGCACCAGCAACTCTCATTTTAATGCTGCAGCCAGCATTCTGTGTGCTCTGGGACATGTACCCAGCTTGTGGTCTTTATTTTTATTCATTCACAGGATGAGGGCATCACTGGCAAGGTTAGCATTTATTGCCCGTCCCTAATTGCCCAGAGGGTAGTTAAGAGTCAACCATATTGCTGTGGGTCTGGAGTCACATGTAGGCCAGACCAGGTAAGGATGGCAGTTTCCTTCCCTAAAGGGCATCAGTGAACCAGATGGGTTTTTCCTGACAATCACCAATGGGTTCATGGTCATCCCTAGATTCTTCCAGATTTTTATTGAATTCAAATTCCACATAATCTACGATAGCAGGATTCGAACCTGGGTCCCCAGGATGTTATCTGGGCCTCTGGATTAACAGTCCAGTGATAATACCACTAGGCCGTTGCCTCCCCAGTCTGTCCAGAATCTTCACTTGCTGTCATAGCACTCACTCACTCTGATGGTATCTGGATGCTCACAGCATCCTTGCATTGTATTGTACTGCATTGCCTTTTTGCACTTTTTTCCCTTAGCCAGAGATCCTGGCCTTATATTACTTCTGTCTTGTTGCATTTTGCACAGACACAAAGGAAGGAACATTGTTGTGATTGTCAGCACACCTCAGCCAAGTTAAATGAGTAAACAAATTCTCCCATTCCCATTCCCGACAGAAGACCCCATACTAATCTCCCTCACAAGGGGAAATATCCTTTCAGCATCCATCCTATCAAATTCTCTCAGGATCTTTTATATCTCAATAAGATCACCTCTCATTCTTCTAAACTACAATAGATACAGGGCCAGTCTGTCCAATCTTTCTTCATAAAATTCCCAACCCAGGTATGATTCCAGTGAATCTTCTGTGAATCTCCTGAATGCAAGCTAGGAGTGAAACCCAGGATAACAAAGCAGTCAAAGTAAATTGAGTGTGTTTTGTTTACGCTGGTCACTTTCCTCTCCTGATTTGAGTGTAAAGCTATTAGAGATTGGATGTGGGAGTAGCTGGTATGAAGTCATGCTACTTTGGTTCATAGTCTGTAAGGTCTTTTTTAACAGGATCAATTGAAGCCCAGTGTTGGGACCCAGCAGAAATAGAGAGTGACATCTTAAGTAAGCCATATGTCCATTGGTTGGTAAAAGCTGCTAATTTGACAATTTTATCAGGCTACTTTCAGATTAAAGGTAAAAATATTTTACAGATTAAAAACTAACAGACAAGTAGGAGCTTTTACGAACAAATTAAGACCTTAAAAACTGAAATAGAGATGTGGGACCAGGCTATGTGTTGTGCTTGCATGATGTGTGAACTGGTGAACATCATTGCGGTTCATAGTGACAACACCTGTAGTGAATGTTGATTGGTAGATGAACTCTGGCTCAGAGTTCATGAGCTGGAGTCCGAATTTGAATACTGCAACACATCAGGGAGGGGGAGAGTTACCTGGATGCTGTGTTTCAGGAGGCAGTCACACCCCTTAGATTAATGATCTCAAATTCGGTCAGTCTGCAGGGATAGAAGGGTGTGACTATATGTGAAGCAGGTAGAGAGATCCAGGAGGTTGTGTTGAAGGACTCTCAGCTCTTGAGCTTGTCTAACAGGCTTGAGATTCTTGCTTCCTGTGTGGGCAAGAGTTGGGGCTATTGGGAGGATGAGCAAATTGACCATGGCGCCTTGGTACAGGGAGCCATTCATGACGGGGAAAAAGAGAAATGTAATCATAATCGAGGATTGTATAGTCAGGGAAATTGACACTGTTCTCTGTGGCCAGGATCAAGAGCCCCAAAGACTGTGTTAACTGCCTGCAGCTTGTGTTCAGAATATCTCAGCTGGGGGCTACAGAGGAATGTGGAGTGGAAGGAGGAAGATCCAGTTCTCATGATGTACGTAGGTAACAATGATATAGGTAGAAAGAGGAAAGACATTCTGCTGAGGGAATATGAGCAGCTAAGGCCTGAACTAGAAAGCAGGACAAAATGGTAATAACCTCTGGATTACTATCTGAGCTATGAACTATTTGCACAGGGTCAACGAGAGGAAAGAGGTAAACATATGCGTCAAAGATTGGTTTGGGAGAAATGAGTTCAAATTCATTGGACACTGGCACCATTTCTGGGGAAGGAAGGAGCATCCCGGTGGAATGGGCTCCACCTAATCGTATGGAGACCAGAATCCTGGCGAATTGCGTAACTATGGCTGTGGATAGCGCTTTAAACTAAATTGTGGGGGCAGAGTTCAGTCACATAGAAAATTCAAAACTCAAAGGTAAAGGAGAAGGTGGGATCACTGGTTAGTGGTGGACTGATTGTTATCAAAAAATAAAAGGAAGGGACAGAACATGCGAATGTCATATTGTACAAAGGATCCATAAAGGTGTAGGGAAAGTCATTAATAGAACAAACTTAAAGGCTTTGTATCTTAATGCATGAAGCATTCTGAATAAGATAGGCAAATTGATGGCACAAATTGCGGTAAACGAATATGATCTCATTGTCAATGCAGAAACATGGTTATAAGGAGATCAAAACTGGGAACTTAATATTGAGGGATATTTGACCTCTTGGAGAGACAGGAGAGATGGAAAAGGTCATAGGGTAGCACTGTTAATAAGTGATGAAACGAGGACAGTTGTGGGAGATGATCTAGGCTCAGTGGACATTGAATCTATTTGGCCACAGGTAAAAACAGCAAGGTCAAGAAGACATTGGTAGGACTAGTATACAGACCCCAAAGCTGTGGCCATTCTATAGGAAAGGCTATAAATCAACAAATTACAGGACCTTGTAAAAAGAATAGAACAATAATTATGAGTAACTTTAATCTTCATGTTGATTGGGTCAATCAAGTTGGAAAGGGCACCTATGATAAGAACTTCATAGACTGCATTAGGGATCATTTCCGAGAGCAATATATCATGGAGCTAACCAGGGAGCAGGTTATCCTGAATCTGGTGATGGGTAATGAAACAGTTTCAATGCATGACCTCTAAGTAAAAAAACCCCAAAGAAGTCGTGATCATAATATGACAGAACTTAATATTCAGTTTGAGAGTGAGAAACTTGGATTGGGAACAACTGTGTTTAACTTAAATAAAGGGAATTACAATGAAATGAGGATAGTATTAGCTAAAGTGAACTGGGCAGACAGATTTACAGGAATTGCAGTAAGCAAGCAGTGGCAGACATTTAAGGAGGTAATCCATGACTGTCAGCAAAGTTGAAAGAGAAAAGTATAAATGGAGGCCAAAATCAGTGATAGCCCGGAAGACTGGGATAAATTCAGAATTCAGCAAAGGAGGACTAAAAAGATAATAAAGACAGAGAAAATAAACTACAAGGACAAACTAACAAAGAATACAAAAATTGGCCAAAAGAGCTTCTTTAAATATATAAAAAGGAAGAGAGAGGTCAAAGTGAACATAGACCCCTTTGAAAATGAATCTGGAGAAACGGTTATGGGGACAAGAAAATGGCAGAGGAATTAAACAAATATTTTACATCAGTCTTTATGACGGCAAATTCTTTGAACATCCCATTAGTACTAAATAATACAGGGGACCAATTAAATACCATCACTGTCACTACAGAAGTAGTGTTAGACAAACTGATAGGGCTAACGGCAAATCAGTCCTTTGGCCCTGATGGCTTGCATCTTAGGATCCTAAAAGATGTAGTTACAGAGATACTGGATGTATTAGTTGTAATTTTCCAAACATCATTGGATTCTGGAGAAGTGCCAGAGGATTGGAAAATTGCTAATGTGACTCTCCCGATCAAAAAGGGAGGGAGGCTAAATGTAAGTAACTATAGGCTGGTTAGTCTAACAGCTGTTGTTAGAAAATCATTAGAATCAATTATTAAGGAAGTAATAACAGAACATTTGGAAAATCATAATTTAATCAAGCTGAGTTAGCATGGCTTCATAAAAGGGAAATTGTGTATGACTAACTTATTTGAGGTTTTTGAGGAAGTCTCAACCAGAGTGGATATAAGGGAACCAGTAAATATGATATCTTTGGATTTCCAGAAGGTATACAAAAAAAATCTCACAAAAGGTCAAATCATATGAGTGCATGGTAGTAGAGAGGCATGAGTAAAGAATTGCTAATGGACAGGTAACAGCAATGGGGATTGGCAAGCAGTGGAGTTATACAGGGACCAGTGCTGGGACTTGGAGGAAGGAAGTGAACGTACTTTAACCAAATCTGCATATGACACAAAAATAAGTGGAAAGGCAAGTTGTTAGAGAGACACAAACAGTTTACAGAAAGATTTTGATAGGTTAAGTGAGGGAGCAAAGAGTTGGCAAATGGAATATCATGTGGGAAAATGTGAAGTCGCTTATTTTGGGATGGAGAACAAAAGAAGAATATTATCCAACTGGAAAAAATCTGCAGAACGGTGCAACGCAAAGGGACTTGGGGAAGATGGTACATGAAACACAGAAAGCTAGCACACAGGCTCATGAAATGTTGGCCCTTATTTCAAGAGTTGGAGTATAGGAGTGGGGAAGTCTTACTTCAACTAAAAAAGGTGTTAGTGAGACCACATCTGGAGTACTGTGAGCAGTCTTGGTCCCCTTATTTAAAGGAAGACGTAATTTCATTGAAGGCAGTTCAGAGAAGTTTCACTAGGATGATCCCTGGTATGAAGGGATTTCTTATGAGCAAAGGCTAAACAGGTTGGGACTCTACTCAGTGGAGTTTAGAAGAAAGAGAGGTGATCTCGTTAAAGTATATTGGATTTTTAAGGAGCTTGACAGGCTAAGTGATGAGAGGGTGTTTCCCCTAATGGAAGAGTCTAGGACCAAAGGGCATAGTCTCAGAAATAAAACGTGCCAATTTAAGATTGACATGAGGAGAAATTTCTTCTGTCAAAGGGTTGTGAGTCTTTGGAAGCCCTTGCTACAGAGAGCTGTGGGAGCAGAGTTCTTGTATATATTGAAGGCTGAGTTAGATTCTTGATCAGTTGGCGAATCAAGGATAATGGGAAAAGGGCAGGAATGTGGTTAGGAGGAATGTCAAATCAGCCATAATCCTATTGAATGATGGAACAGGCTCAAGGAGCTAAACAGCCTGCTCCTACTCCTATTTCTTATGGTCTTATGGTGACTTTATTTGTGGAAATGGCAACTATGTCCATCTTAACTGGATGGTTGCTCATTCTTGAATAATGACCATTTGGGTTATGACATGAGTCATAATTCTGTGCCTCATTCTGTTCTAGGTTCTATTTTCTCACTAACCTGTTTTTTTTTTCTACAACTGACACAATGAGTGAAGCTTGGAGCAAAGACTTGCATGAAAATAATCAAACACTTTATATAACTTACAGCTAAAAGGTTGCGGAGTAACATTAACAATGAACTGCTTAATGTTCACCAGACAAGAATTTGGAGTCATCCAATTCTGACACTGTCACAGTTGGGTAGACAATAGCCTAAAAGCTTTCTCACCTCTCTATGGGATTCCTGTTGATGATTATCCTGAATCCTAAGGGGACTAAACTGATAATTTGATCGTTTTAAATCAATCTTGACATAACTATTACCATCACAGTGTGCTATCATCACCCAATTCACCAATCTAGAAGCTTTATCCATCCCAGATGGGCAAAAGATGTTTCCAGTAGTCACTGACTCACTTCCTGTAAGTGCAATGAACAACTCATAAACACAAACTCCCAATAACTCTTTAGAGGGGCTTCATAATTGGGAAGATGTAAAAGAGACTCTGGGGAATTTTCTTTTCCCTCAACGTTAACTTGAGATAGTGAGTTCACTGCTCCATGAGAAATAATTCCTCAAGTGAACTTCACTTTGCTAAAAAGGGACATGAAGTGGAAACTTTCCATCTTGCACTCATCAGGACCGAGACACCAGGAAATCAATCTAGATTGGAACCGTCAATTTATGCAGCATGAGGAGAGTGTGCTGATTGACTGAATTATGCTCCTCATAGAGATACAGCAGGATTGGACTGTCACAGTAGCCCTTCCCTATTGAAAACCATGGAAAATCTGGACATATTCCCTTTACCTATGAAGAAGAGTGTACAGTATGAATCTGTCTATATGTTGCACCTTTCTCAATGAGAAGGAGCTACAGAGACAACGAATCTCTGCTCTTCTCCCTGACAATGCCCTGACCCATCAGGGTTGACTTGACTTGGTTGAATTTAATTGGGTAACTAAAATTGACAGTTAATAGCTCCCCTGCCTCTCTTGGCCTTAACACCCTCTTCTCATACTGTACAAATTGTTGGTTCCTATCTGTCATTAATTGTCTGGAGTTTCAGTCCTGTGCAACATTTCCTCTAAGCATTTCTTGATTGTCAAGGGGATCAAGGGTTACAGGGAAAAAGCGGGAGAATGGGTTTGAGAAACATATCAGCCATGATTGTGTTAGCACTGCTGCCTCACAGCACCAGGGACCTGGGTTTGCTTCCACCCTCGGGCGACTGCTTGTGTGGAGTTTGCACATTCTCCCTGTGTCTGCATGGGTTTTCTCCGGGTGCTCTGGTTTCCTTCCACAGTCCAAAGATATGCAGGCTAGGTGGATTGGCCATGCTAAATTGCCCGTAGTGTTCAGGGATGTGTAGATTAGGTGGGTTACAGGGGGATGGGTCTGGGTGGGATGCTCCGAGGGTCAGTGTGAACTTGTTGGGCCGAAGGGCCTGTTTCCACACCGTAGGGGTTCTATGAATCGTGGAGCAGACACGATGGGCTGAATGACCTAATTTCTGCTCCTAAGTCTAATGGTCTTATGGTCTTATGGTCTTAAGGTGTGCGGCTTACGCATGTCAAACAACATGATGACACAAACATAGCATTGACTTCCAATTCCAGATATTGCTGTACTACATGGACCTCCGGTGTCTGCACAGAAGAAAGGGGATGTTGGTACAACAACAAAAGCTTCAACTTCAAGTCTCTTTTAGCAATGTTCATAAGAAGTTCATCTGATACATTAAAGATTTGCATCGATATTGCACCTTCCTCGCTGAAAATTCTCTAAGACATTAAAAGTCTAAAGCAAAAGTCTAAGCAAATACAAAACCAGACTTACTCTCTCAACAACCTCTTAAATTCAGTAGCTGCAGCTGTTTGCATCGAAACCTGAGGAAGATTGTATCAATTTAGCACTGCTTAGCCAGAAGTATGTTGGTATTTACTCACTCCCCCATCTTCCCCTGATGCAACAGGAATTTCTAATGTATATCAGTATCTTCGATGATCATGATTTATTATTGCCTTCTCTTTATTAGAACTCCAAATTATTTCAAAACATTTTTGCTTTAATTTCAAAATGTGGTGTCTTTTTTTAAAAAAAGGAATGTTACAGAGAAAGAGAAACTGCAAGTGTATCTAGCTGCAAAGTCCTGTGTGATATCCTTGGGATCTCGCATCAGTAAAGTGTCAGGGAAATTTCAAATAGAAAGGGACTTGACAAGAAGAGATAACAGGATGATTGGCTACCCCACTCCTTCTCAGCAGGAAGCCAGCTGTTTTAGTCTCTGTCTGGAACTACGGAATTAGAACTTACTACAACAAAAATCTGAAATAGTAAGAACTGCCGATGCTGGAGTCAGAGATAACACAGTGTGGAGCTGGAGGAACACAGCAGACCAGGCAGCATCAGAGGAGCAGGAAAGCCGATGTTTTGACCCGAAAATGTGTTATTGGCAGGACATCTGGGTGCTAGAGTGTTGTGAGGACCACAGCTTTGAGAACAGCCTTTTAAACATCCCTGCACTGCAGGTGAAATAGAGGCACAAACTCTTCCTCTTATTCTGAGTACTGAATTCAAACACTTTCAAAAGGAATTGGAATGAATAGAATTTCAATCAAGCTGCAAAACCAAGAATCTCAAAATCTCAAGTGCTGATATCAGGGTACCAGCCGATAGTAGCTGCAATATCTTGATATTTCTCTCTTCATGAACAATTCAGAAACTGATTTTTTTTTAACTTGTTGTCTTAGCTTATTACTACTCTGCGTATATATGTGCTCTGTTATCATTTATTTTCACAGTTATTAGCTAATAAACTCACTCTTTTGATCATTCAGGATCACTGGATTGGCTCTGTTTAAAACACCAAGTTCATTCTGGTCTGAGAGAAGGGTACCCAGAAGGAAGTGATCTTTAATTTAACTTTGTTGCCACCAACCAAGGGTACAGGTGAATAACCAAGGGGTGCCAGTTCATCCCTCTCTCACTGCAGCTTAACAATTTGGGATGTCCAGTCTGGAACTGTAGCAAATTGGAGAACCTTGCCTGAGGTCTGGTCATCGTTTTGGACACTGTGAACAAAAGCTCAAAGCAAAACTCAAGCAAGAGTGATTTTAATATCAGTCTGTATAGTGTGCACAGTGAAAACTGAATCCACACATTTTTTTCCGATCCATTTGTAACAAATAATACCTTGGCAAACAATTTGACTACATCATGCAAAATGTGTTTATATGAGGGTTTTTACAGTGTTGACTCACGTTTGGGTTTTGTGTCTGGGCTGGTTCTTTGTAAAGTCCTGAACATGTGACATGGTTAAGATTCAGGAGCCAGACCTGAAGGATCATTGACCTGAAACATTAAGTCAATTCTCTCTTCCCAAATGATGCTTGATCTGCTGATTATATCCAGCATTTTATGTTTTTATTTCAGATTTCCAGCCTCTGCAGTATTTCATGTGCATTAAACTTTATGTAAATGATTGGCACAAGTTTGTACAATTTTCCCAATGTAGAGAGTGGGTCTCTGAATCTGACATTCAAAATTGATGTGGCTTTCCAAGTGTTGCTTTCCTTCTTGAAGTGAGATCCCATAGTTCTACTCTCCAACTGCAAAGTTCTTTTCTTCCCCAATATCCTCTTCTTCTAAGATATAGTAAGTCTACCATTTGTAAGGCCTTGATTATTGAAAACTTTGGCTTTGTTGATGGGTTTACCTTAAATGATTGATGGGTTAGTCAATTGAGGCTGGGTGAACTAATGTCATAGGACTTCACAAACTGAACCTTTTGTTTTATAATTCTATTGTCCAACAATTCTTCTTAATCACCTTGCTTGACAGACCTCCCTGACCTCTTAGCTGTCACTTTACCAGACTCAATCCTTTACGTATTATCAGATTGCATTGCCTCTGTAATCCCTTAATTGTTCTTTTAGTAGGGTGACCCCCTATTGTCAACAACACCAAAACCAGTTGGGGAACCTCTGGCAGATTCTGTTGACAGTTTTAAATTGACTTCAGCTTTTAAATTGTTCACTTTTCAACAGCCTTACTTTGATATGCTTTTCCCTTTGATCAATCAGTCTCCAATGCATATCCGAATCAATACTTCTTCACCATTTGAAAATAATAGGGGCTTGCCCCATTTATTGATGTTGCTTCATCTATAGCCACATACATGGAAGATGCTTAATAGATGCAAGTTGTGCTTGGTACAAAGGCCATTTGCCAACAAGTATGACAACAAACAAGGAAGCTCCCACACAAACCAAATCCCATTGTCTTGTGACTTCTCCAAAGATCCTCAACAGGCTAGTAGGAACTGCAGATGCTGGAGAATCTGAGATATACAAGGTGTAGAGCTGGATGAAC
>NC_063356.1:9732169-9819088 GCF_021869965.1 Rhincodon typus | reverse complement strand
TCAGCCTTCCTGCTCCTCTGATGCTGCTTGGCCTGCTGTGTTCATCCAGATCTACACCTTGTTATCTCGTGTTTAACAAAGGCTGGTCTTACTTCTGCCGAAGATGTTATGTGGGCATCATTTCCCACATGGTACGGCTGTCCTTGCCTGATGGAGACAATATGGGTCGGTAGTGGCAAACCTACCCAAAATATCTCAGGTGGTTGCAGTAGAAACTGACAAATACAGAAGAACCTGATTGTGGACAAACCCTGCCACTGAGCTTGGTGCTGCCTGCTTGACAGGATCTCCAATGGGCCTTAGGAAACACTGTGTGGATCTCTCACTCATTTTTCAGCCAAATCTATAACCCAGACTGCCATTATGGAATATTGTGACAAATGTTTCAAGTCAAATATGATTCTTCTTTAGAACAATTAGTGAGAGTGGGTCCTGGTTGCCCTGGTTAAAATATGTTGCATTTTCCTAATATACTAATGGAAACCTCTATACTATATTGTACACCATGACAGTGGCATTGCATATTTGCACATTTGCCTTATGTTTATTTTTACTGGGATGATGTATTTAAAATCCTTTCTATTGACACAAGGCTGCAACCTTTAACAAAAAGAGGCATTGCGCAAACACAAGACACTTGAGAGCTGGGCATGGTAAGTAGGCAGCTTTGAAAGTACAGTACTGCAGTATTCTAATCCTTTCTGCAATGGCTCCTGTCCAATGTATCAGAGCACTCAAGCTAAGTGCTGCAGCAATGAAGAAGTTAAACTCTGTAAAAATAATGACAGTGCACAAATCAAACAAAAGGACACTGAACAAAGAATGAACAGACAAAAGGGGTGAGTTAACAATCGAAGAGAGACAAAAGAGACCCTGGACAAAGGAAACAAAACAATAGCCCCATTGGCAATGCAAGGCAATACAAAGGGCTCCATGACAGCAAGACAATGGCTCCACTATATTTACTCCAACATTATCTCTTTACAGCTGCTGGCTGTTCCATTTTTGCAGCTTCTATTTTTAATAGCCCCTTTGTTTGACATTGCCCAGCTTTTTTCTTTTGTTGGGTGCCTTTGTCTGTTTGCAGATAAACGAATTCTGTTCAACCAGAAATAAATTGAGTCTTTCTTTGAGACACACTAATAGTTTCCAAAGCAAAGTATCTCTGTCCATTCTCTTTTTTTTCATCTTTTCCTCTCTCTCTACCTCTCTGCCTGTGTTTTCTTATTTTATTTCCACTTTGCCCATACCATTTTAGAGTTTCACATAGAATTTGGGATTTTTTCTCACCTTAAAAGACTGTTTTATGAAATACTTTTGGACTTATATCAGTACTGATCATTCTGCCAGGACAGTTTACTTTTTGCCATTAATTAATTTATTGTTTAGTTAACGATCTAGATGGCACAGTCTAAACTGCTAGACTGCTTCGAGAGATTGATTGAATTAGCAGTAATTTTCGTTCGAGGAGGGACAAAAGAACACAAGAACTTCAAGCAATCTATTCAGTCCCTCAGACCTGCTCTGCCATTCAATAATGTCATGGCTAGTCCAACTGGGGCCATAACTTCACTTTTCCACCTGTCTCCCATAATTCTTCCCTCCCTTGTCAATCAAAAATCTGTTATTCACAGCATTCAATATATTTTGCATCCTCCTCTGCTCACTGGGGAAGATAATTCCAAACACAAATGGTCCAGTAAGAGATATATCCATCTTAAATGGTGCTACCCCTTATTTTAAACTGTGCCTCCTGCTTCCAGATTCGCCCAGAACAGGAAGCGTACTTACAGCATTTCACCAATGAGTATAGACCAAAAGCTCTCATCACAGCGTCATTGACCTTCTCTGAACTGTCTCCAACCTGAATTCCCTTTAATTCCTCCAGCTACTGCATGAACCTCTGAAGTCCGCACATTTTAGCGGAGGGAGGAGTTGGAAGTGATAGCATCGGCACATTGATTGGAGTGCACAGACCCTCAGAGCCACTGCACAACTTAGCAGGAATGTTGCTTCCAACACAGCAAATGTAAATATGTTTCATTGTGAAGATTTATTCATTGGATGCCAACTTGTGAAGTTTTCACATCTTCCAGGATATTCTGCATTTGCGTATTACTGATCAGCAAAAAAAATACCCTCAAGACCTCACTGGCAAAGTGGGGTATTCCCACCGGCACCTGGGAATCACCGGCCCGAGACAATCCAAAGTGGAGGAGGAGCATTTGGGAAGGTGTCGAGCACCTTGAGCCTTGCTGCTGGGGAGAAAGCAGAAACCAGGTGAAAACAGCAAAGGGCCATGCTGCCACATCAATGCCACACCCACTCCCTCCTGCGACCCACCTTTCGCCCCCTGGTGTAACAGAGCCTATGGAAGCCCCATCGGATTATACAGCCACCTACAGACTGAGAGTGAAAGAGAGTCATCCTCATCTGCGAGGGCCCGTTGATGACTAATGATCATAGAATTATAGGGTCACACAGCATAGAAAGCCTGAAGAAGTTACCCTCCTCCCTCCGGACAAACCTCAGGGGATCTCTCTCCCACTGCAACTCTCTCGTAATCTCTTCGGCCGTGAAACTGCTCGACCATGTCCTGAAGCAAATCAGGTACTACAGCCACATACCGCTCACGCTTGGACATAGAGCAGTTTTTCCGCCACCTCCGCCTCCTCTCCACCTATCCGCTCCTCTATCCATCTTCTATCCGCCTCCCACTCTCTCCCTATTTATTTCAGAACCCCCTTCCCCTCCCCCTTTTCTGATGAAGGGTCTAGGCCCGAAACGTCAGCCTTTCTGCTCCTATGATGTTGCTTGGCCTGCTGTGTTCATCCAGCCCTGCACCTTGTTGTCATAGAAATACCATGTCTAGGCCGACCAACAAACACCAAACTACATTAATCCCATTTACCTGCTCTTGATCCGTAGCCTACTATGGCCTAGCATTTTAAGAATAGAATAGAATAGAATCCATACAGTGTGAAAACAGGCCCCTCAGCCCAACAAGTCAACACCGACCCTTGGAGCATCCACCCAGACCCATCCCCCTATAACCCACCTAATCTACACAGCCCTGAACACTACGGGCAATTTAGCATGGCCAATTCACCTAGCCTGCACATCTTTGGACTGTGGGAGAAAACCGGAGCACCCAAAGGAAACCCACACAGACACAGGGAGAATGTGTAAACTCCACACAGACAATCGCCTGAGGGTGAAATTGAACCCGGGTCCCTGGCGCTGTGAGGCAGCAGTGCTAGCTGCTGAGCCACCGTGCCACCATCCACATGCTCATTCCATTGTTCGTTAAATGTTGCAAGAGTGTTTGCCTCTACCACCCTCTCAGGCAGGATGTTCCCTCTTTCTATCACCTTCTGGGTGAAAGAAATCTTTCTCAGATCTCCTCTAACCCACTTGCTCCTCACCTTAAACTTTTGCCCTCTGGCCTTCAATATGTCTGCCATGGGTGAATGATTCTCTCAATCTACTCTGTTTTTGCCTCTCATAATTTTGAATACCTCAATCAGATCCTCCCTCAGCCTCCTCTGCTCCAAGGAAAACAAACCCAGCCAATCCAATCTCTGCTCATAACTGAGACTTTCCATCCTGGGCAATAGCCTGGTGAATCTCCCCTGCACCGTCTCCAATGTAATCACATCCTTTAGAGAGTGCAATGACCAGAACAGCACACAGTGTTCCAGCTGTGGCCCAATCAATGTTTCATAATATCTCTTTTGATGCTGTCTTGATAATATCTCTTTTCCCCATTGTTAATTGTCAAGTATTTTCAATGCAGAAGGGGAGCTGTTACATCAAAAGAGTTGATAGAAATGTTCATTTTTTGACAGATAAAGTACTAAAATGGGAATTTGAAACAGTGTATGAATTGCATTGAAAAAGAGGCTTTACTCCACATTGGACAATTTTTATCACAATGACTTTCATGATCACAGGATGGCCCAAAAACCTTTACCGTCATTGACATGCCTCTGAAGTGTAGCCACATTGTAATTTAGGAAACATGGCAGCCAAAATCTGCACAGCAAGATCCCACAATCAGCGGTGAGTGAGCAGCCTGATAATCCATTTTAGTGTAAGTAGGGAAATTGCTAACCCCTTCATCCTAAGATGTTATGTGGGCATCACTTCTCATATGGTACTAGTATCCTTGAGAAACGGTAACAAGATGGGAAGATCTGCAGGAAGGACACAGATTTAAGGCTGAAGGAGCTTAGGTTCATGCACAGGAATAACTGTTGGCCACCAGGTTCCAACATCTCAAAGAAGACTTCTTATTCTCTACTATTCTCCATCTCTCATTCTCTTGTTCTCAATCATGTTTGTACCAGATTAGGTTTGGATTAATATCAGATCCAGCAAACATAGTTTTATAGAAGGTAATCAAATTAATATTGTAAGTAATACACTGACTAACCATAGTATATGTCCGTACAATGGTCTCAGATACTAATCCACCATATGGCCACTGTCGATGCTGTTCTATAATTGGATAAAGTACCTTCTTGCATTGCTAACATGAGGGTCATTAGTGCTAGGAAAGGAATTTTTTTTACATTTTAAATATCTACTGGTAGAATTTAACATGTTCCAGTCTGGTAGAGTAATTTAGATGCAGAGTAAAACTGCCTGTGCTGTGCTCCAATCATCATCCCAGACCCACTCTGAAAGACACAGTCCTTACTGTACCTGTAAAGCATGGCTTTTCCATTTCTCCCACTGTACATCTTTAGTGAAATCAGGGTCAAATTAGGACAAATCAGTGTGTAACATAGATCCAGGGTATCTGTGGGCTTGACTGAAATTGCTTGAACTCTTCTGGGCCCTGTATAGCCAGCAGACAGAGAAGACGATTATCATGTTATCTGTTTGGATTGGAACTGATAGGTCAGTATCTAATCCAGTGATGCTCAAACTGGAGTCCAGGTGTCCCTGGAAGGGTCTGTAGGAACTTTCTCATGAATCTGTAAAATACTGTAGAAGTTTGAGCAAAAGACATGGGAAAGGTAAGGAATGTGAGAGAGGGGTGACAGGAGCAGAGTATGGACACCATACATGCAGTGTGTTTTGGTTGTCTCTTCTGGGACAGGCAGTGTTGCACATTGTGATACCAACTACAGGTGGCATGATCTGCTTCCAATCTTCCTTTCTAGTCAAACAAAAACATTAATTGTTTAAAAAGCTCCTGTTGGCGTTCTGTAAAAAAAAAACAAAATCAAATGGTCAACAGGTACTTACCTAACTATTGTTATCCAGGGTGATGATGCACTCCAGGTCAAACATTAGGTTTGAGATCTAGATGAGTAGCTCAGTTACATCATCACAACTCCCCATTCCTGGATATCGATAAAACCAGCCTGATCAAACTCACTTCTGGAGTCTATAGGTATGAGGCTGGAAAAGCACAGCAGGTCAGACAGCATCAGAGGAGCAGGAAGGTCAATGTTTTGGCTTCCAGCATCTGCAGTCCTTATTGTCTCCCAGACACACCTCTGGAGCAGGTCAGACTTGAACTGAGGCTACCTGGCCCAGAGGCAGGGACACAACCGCAGTGCTGCAAGACCCCTCCTCTTCCTTGCTATGCTGAGTCAAATGGTTTGCAGTGATAGAGGATAATGGGAATAGGCACTTAACCGAACACGAGAGATAATTTATTGCATGATAGCAGTAAGGTATGAGTTACATCAACTAGTTAGGCATAATTATAAGGACTATCAGAAGCAAGGGATGTCTCCTTTGGCACTTTGTACTCAAACTGCATCTTCTCCTCTCAAAGACTGTGTGAGTTCATCAGGTTGGATGGAGCTTAATAGAAGTTCAACATTAACTCTTTTGGAACATTATCTTAAGCCTGTTTTTATAAAAGCATTATTCAGACATAGTCTATATGAGGGGCTTCTTTATTCTCAGCATTACTAAGTATTCTAATTTAGATGAAAGAGGTGTAGATGGGGACAGGCCCATGATTACTCATCCATTTGAAAAGAGGGTCCTTAAACTAAGAAACATTTATAAAGTGGTGGACCAGCCCAATGTGTTACCTAATTCTCCAGCTAAACTGTTTCGAAGGAAACCAAGGTAAATGAGCTTGGCAGGTATGCAGGGCACTGAAAGTGATCCAGCATGAGCCACAAAGGAACAAAGAAACAAGAATTAGAGGAAGACATTCAGCATATTGAAGTTTATCTCTCTAAAGGTAAAATAAGGGCTGCTCTCCCATTAGAGAGAGACAACTGGTGGTGGTTTAACCTGACACTCACAACACTTCAAGTGAGGGGGAGGTTGGGGAAGACAGTCCTTCATGGTAAACTCAAGCAATGCAGGAATTAAACCCTTACTGGTAGCATCACTCACCAGCTTTACAGCCAACTGAACTAACTAATCCCTCTTATAGCTCTGGATCTTATCTCAAGCAGCCCAAAATCCACTGTATTTTACAACCTCTGAATATTTGGAATATTTCATCCTTTGTTGAAAGGTTTTTCCAACTATTTTGCCACCTTTTATGAATGCAGTCTTAAAATTGACTAGATTTCATTTAAATGTACTTCCTTTCATTTTGATAGTTCGATATAACATGAAGGAATAATTTTGGTTTGGCTTTGCGCACCTCAGTGGGAGACGATGGTCTAGTGGTATTATTGCTAGACTATTAATCCAGAGACCCAGGTAATGTTTTGAGGACTCAGGTTTGAATCGCAATGCGGTAGATGGTGGAATTTGAATTCAGTAAAAATCTGGAATTAAGAGTCTAATGATGACCGTGAATCCATTGTCAATTGTTGGGAAAACGCATTTGGCTCACTAATGTTCTTTAAGGAAGGAAACTGCCATCCTTACCTGGTCTGGCCTACATGTGACTCCAGACCCACAGCAATGTGGTTGACTCTGAACTGCCCTCTGGGCAATTATGGATGGGCAATAAATGTTAGCTCAACGTACAACACCCACATGCTATCAACAAATAAAAAAAACTATCAGACTTCATTGCCATCACTGTGTGAAACCATCCATGAAGCTGATATCAATGATTTCCTGCTCCTCGATGGGATGTCCTTTCGAGGTCCTCACAAATGAAGACATCACCAGAATTGCCATCAATATATCTCTCTTGTGCAATTATTTTTTGGTGTTTTGAAAAAAATGGGGGAAAAGATCACAGTTTGTTGATTCAGGTGTAATTCTGAGAATGTGCTAAGTTGTAATTACTCTGAACAACTTCTCTGACCGGAAAATATGTTTTTTGCACTACAATGTTAAAAAAATGAAAATTAATAATAAAAGCCATGCACGGGAATTTATTGAAGTCTGAACAACATAGACTGAGGTGGTCCTTGTGGCAAAATCACATGGGAATTCTAGCAAGGCCTGTCTCAACATCGGAAGCAACTCACTGTGATTTTTATACATCTGCCAGGCATCTCAGTAGGAATCTGTGAGATGGGTGCATCTTGCTGTATGGCACATTGAGACTTCAACCTGATACCTACAGTATGTGCCAACTGCATAAGTAGCAAACAAACTGCATCATTATTCTATCGGAGAGCTGCAAACACAGTGCTCAGGGGTCTGGTCACTCATGTCTAGGGACTGCTTGTCCAAGCTAATCAGAGGTCAGGGTGAATACTTATGAGACTCCATGCAATAATGATTGTTGAAGGGGTCCAAGGGGAAGGTGGAGGGGCAAAAGGAGGAATCACTGCTAAGAGCGGGTGGGGGAAAATGCAGAGGCATACATCGACGTGCAGATAAGGATGGTAAAAGAGTGAAAACACAAGGTGCGTGGGGTTATATTGAACAGTATCAGATGGCAGTGGTTGTAGGCACTGACTCCCAACAGGAGGAGTGTAGAAGAGCAGAGTAGGCATCATTAAGGTGTAATGCCAGGGTTTTGGGGGCAGGGAGGACAGTTGGAGATGAAATTCAATGTGGTGGATCACATGGGTGGGGGGGGGAAGTAAGTGGAAATGGGCTGTCAGGCTAGCATAAGATAGAAGGGGAGAGACATGGATACTTTGCAGAGTGGATAAGCAGGTGGAGTCCAGTGTTGATGACGCCTACTGTGAGCTGTGTTTTAAAGGCATGCAATTCTCCGGATGCAACTGAGAAATGTCTTGGACAATGTCCAGGTTGGGCAGAGTCAGTGTCACTTTAGTGGGTGAAAATGCAAGATCCATGTCTGCTGGATGTTACAATATTGAAAGAGCAAATACATGAAGCACTTGTTTGGTGGGAGTGCAGTGGGCATTCTCTTTTTGAGGTAATGTTTTGGTCAATTAGCTGGCGTGGCACCATCACTGAGTTGGTGCACAATCTGTGTCCAGAGCCACGGTGGATCTGATGATGGGACAGCTGAAGATATGGTTCCTTAGCTTGGACTAGTCTGGGGTGTGCCCTCCTGTGTAGTCCAGATAGAGTGTGCCATATCATCCTGGCATGCTGTGCTATCCACAATTGGAGCTGGCAATAAGGTGACGTGATGGATGCTGAGGAGCGAGGGAAGTGGGAGCAGTTATCCGAGGAAAAGGAAAACGACATTGAGCTGAAGGAAGCTCTCCTTGAGGATAACAGAGCTCAACTAGATGAGGTGATACAAGGCAGACAGGACCTGACTGATACCCGGCCCTAGTGGATGCCAACTGGATGCAGAAGACCACCATGGACTGTCAAGATCAAGATTCCAGCATTTAGTTTGCATTATGGGGGTGCACTGCAGCCTCAATTCATTTCCTTTGCTGGATGTAAGTAAAAGCTCCTGTTTCAGGCCTGCCTGATTAATTGTCTGCATGTGATGTTCCCATACTGGACAAACTTGGGTGTCCAGTGGGCACAGGGGACCAAAGAGCAGTGATTTAGAGAGCGTCTTGATAGGACACAACTAAGAACGTAGAACAGTACAGGCCCTTCAGCCCACAATGTTATGCCGACCTATTATCCTACTAAGGTCAAACTACCCTCCATACATTACATTTTACTATCATCCATGTGCCTATCCAAGAGTCGCTTAAAAGTCTCTAATGTATCAGACTCGACTACCACAGCCGGCAGTGCATTCCACACTCCCACCACTCTCTGTGTAAAGAACCTACCTCTGATATCTCCCCTTACTTTACTGAGCGTGTTCAATAACCAATTTGATAGGAGAGAGCAGAGAGGTGGGAGGAGGCTCCTGGAGCTTGCAGATGGAAGACCTGCGCCAGTGCAATTTCCTTGTGTTTTGTCAACCAAAAAACTGAAGTTGCCGTTGTAAATGTGAAGCACTCAGCCTGTGGTTCATGTTTACCAACTCTGGGTAATGGTGCTTTGAATGCTCACCAAAGGGCAGCTGGTCCTTGGAAACTAAGGATAGGTAAACTGTGTGGGATGGTGGTTTAATAGTGATTAGGTGAGAAACCAGGGTTGTATGTACGACTGAGTGTCACCCATGCCAGCTATATACGGTGGGCAGTGTGGCTTTGTGCCACTACTATGCCAGTGAGGGGCTACACTGGGTTGAACAGATAAGGGCTGCCTTTCAAAAATGGCATGGGCACATGGATATCTGGAATGGTGAGCTGTTCTGGAAATGGGGCATGGTAATTCAGGGTTACAATAGGTAGTTAAGTGTGTTTAGTAAGATTGAGCAAGAAGTCTCGCCGGACGTAAGTGTAAAGTCCCCCAAATAAAACTGGATGATACTGGCAATTCGCCAGAAAAAAATGTAAGGTTCAACCCTTAGCTTTCTCAATGAAATCACTGTTTCTGGCTGGCTGAGATCCCTTTCTATTGGACAAATTACTTTCAGGAAAGGTGAAACCCATGCTACGGAGATCATGAGATCGTTGTCGTCATCTGACTTTGAGATCAGTCATGAGCAATGTGACTTTATTGCTGACCGCAAAATTGACGGCATAGAATTTACAGCACAGAAAGAGGTCACTAAGTCCGAGGCCACAACTCACCAAACCCCCTCCCCCTTTAGTCTGTTCCAGGTTTAACAGTGTCAGTTCCAAGAGGCTGAATGTCTTTTCTGAACTCCTACTCCTGGGCCTCAGTATGAAAGTGTTGGTGGTACTCAATCAATCACTCTCCTCGTCCCTCAGATCTTCACAATCCTCGTTTTTGTAACTTTCAGAAATGCTGCTTTTCATGTAACCACTTCCTGTCGTCACTCATTAAGTAAATATACAGTCTGCTGAACATTCTTATCATCCAATGGACTTGACATCCTTTTTGCTAAATTTGGTTACAGCTATAACAAAATCCATCTGGTCTCTTATCTTTCAGCTTATCCTCGTTTTCAGATTTCAAAAGAAAAACAACTAACTTCGACTGCAGTTGACAACACAAAGAGCTGCCACGAGAACAAAATAATATTAATTCTATTTTACATTTCTAGGTGAAGTATCCAACAGTTGATCTCTCTCAGATTGTTTTGTCTCTCTCTATAGAAAATCTGTGTTTTCTTATGTTGGATGTGGCTGTCTGCAGGTGAGTTTTGACACAGCAATTTATATGAGATATAAACTGGATTGAGGGATCTTATTCAGTCATATCAGAAGTTTGAGTACTTTACATGATTTTGCAACACCTGACCTCTGCTTCCTGAAATGACAAGACAGTCTTAGGAACACCACCACCATGCAAGTTCCCTTCTAGCCACGCACCCATGCCAACCTGGAAAAATCCTGGATTTTCTTTCCAAACGGCTCTCTCCACATCATCTGCAGTGGTTCAAGAAAGCAATAGGGTTAGGGTTAGTCTGCTAAATTTCCCTGTTAGCCTTTATCCACTCGTACAGCTTGTGGAATTTAATAACATGAGCATGTAGTCCCTGTTCCATCTCATTCATCCATTGTTCAGAACAAATTTGGTTCCAAATCTGATCATTACAAGTATTTTTCATCACTAACACCTTCCCCCATAACCTCACACCCAGTCATTTGCCATTCTGTTGTTGAATCCATTCTTAATCCATCAAGACAATTTGCAACTGGTCTGGGCCACTTACAGAAATAATCTTGATGAAGTAGTAACACGTACCATAATTTGCATTTATATTGCATCTTTAATGTAATAACACATCTCAATGTTTTTCACAGAAGCATTAGCTACCAAAGTATGACAGAATAACAACAACTTATATTTACATAACACCCTTAACAGAATGAAATGTCGTAAGTTTCTACACTGGAGAATAATAGAATAAAGCTTGACAGTGAATTCTGTGAGGGGTTATGAGGACGGGTCAAGTAGATATTCAGCTTTGTTAGAAAGGACGAAGGTAGAAGCTGATAGGCCCAGAGTGGGCATCTGTCAGCTTGGATTGGTTGCCCCAGGATGTCCTGAGGCACTATAGAAATGTAAGTTTTCCTTTTTTTCTTTAAGTAATTGGCAGTAAAAAGTAATTTAAACAGGTGGTGAAAGTGGAGCTGTTCAGCAACTACTGACATATAATAAGTTTTTACTTAAAAGACTTGGTAAGAAAAGGGAAAGAAAACAAACAATGGAAATACAAACAAAACGACTTTGTGCTACAGAATAGATGCAGGAAAGCTGGCACAAGAAGAAATTGCAGGAATAGACACTGGAATGAGGGAAACTAACTGGAGTGAATAAGTTATGGCCAGTAAGATAAGAGTACAAATCCCTGGAGACTATAACTGATTTGTACCAGTTTTTGGTATTACCATACATAGCATACTTTGTAAATGAACACAATACTCCATTGGAATCATTGACAAAGAAGGTAAAAAATACAAATGCATAACTTAAGACATTAGAGCCCAACAGGAATATTCAGGAGGCTATAATCAGGAAGGGAATCAAGAGTTATAGGCAACTGGAGTTGAGGATTATAAGATCGTTCATTGAATGCCAGAGCAGATGAAAATCAAAGGAAACTAAAGCAGCACACAGTATTTGAGATGTGGTCTCACCAATGCCCTGCATAACTGAAGCAAAACCTCCTTAATTTTATATTCAATTCCTCTCATAATAAAAGATAGCATCCCATTAGCCTTCTTAATCCCCGTTGTACCTGCATTCTAACTTCTTCTGGCTCATGCACACCTAGATCCCTCAGTACCTTGGCATTCTGCAATCATTTTCTATTTAAGTACAACTCTGCTTTTATGTTAAGCATTTCAGTGTTTTATTTGCAGTTTGTAGATGACATTCCACCACCTGATGTAACACCAATATAGGAGCATCTTCCTGCTGCAAAGCTTCAACGAGAAACTTCAAAGAACTGTGGACCTGGAGATTGGTGACAGACTTCAGCCATGTCAGAAATGGCCATATTATGGGAATTAATAAATTGTTTCAAATGTTGCTGGATATTGGCAGTTGAAGAATGTTGCATGTTTTTCATGAATGAATGTGGCACCACCTTTGACTTTAGTTACCCATTAATGATCTGTTGTTAGCTCACTGGCTCACAACACCAAGGAACTGGGTTTGATTCTGGTCTTGGGTGACTGTGTGGAGCTTGCACATTCTCCCTACATCTGCTTGGGGGTCCTCTCGTTTCCCCTCACAGTCCAAAGATGTGCAGATTAGGTGGATTGGCCATGCTAAGTTGTCCTTGTGTCCAGGGATGTGCCAGGTTGGGTGGATTACCCATGGGAAATGCAGGGATGGGGCAGGTCTGGGTGGAACTCTCTATGAAGGGTCAGCATGGACTTGATGGGCTGAATGGCCTGCTTCCACACAATAGGGATTCTATGATTCTAGCTGTTGACTAACTGCAAGTTAATGTGTGTTGAAACTGATTGTTGGACATTGTTATGCATGGTTGTGTGCTGCCTTTACCGATCATATGTTGTTCTAGCTGGTTGCATACATATTGTCAGAGATTGTTACATGCTGCTACAGATCATCTTTGACTGTTGTATTCTTTTATGAATTATTGCTGACTGCAGCACATGTTGCTGCAGATGGTTGTTAGCTTCAGTGTCCAGTTAACAGCTTGTTTCTCCTACTTTGCGTGACCTAATGTACTGACAACCACCTCAAGTCAAAGCAGTAATGTGAAGAGTTGCTGATGGGACACTCATTCGTTGAGAGAAATGCCTGATGAGTGATTGCCACACTTCCCAGTTGAGTGGTTACTCTCAAACATCCCTCAGAGGCGTTGGGAAAGCATTTGGGAATATGGAGTAGGTGACATGTGAGATCAACTCAGACCAACAACAATACATACATACAAATATAGCATCTTTACCATAATGTACCTTATATAAGGAACTCCACAGCACCGTTATAAAACAAAATATAGCACTGAGTGACATAAGGATATATTAGCTCAGATGATCCAAAGCTTAGCCAGAAAGGTAGACTTTAATGAGTGTCTTTGTAGTGATTGAAACAAGGACCAGGTGGATCTCATTGACTATTAGATTGTTCACTGGGGTCATTAACCTGGTCCAATCAGAAAGCCCTGGCTGACAGATATAAACAGGGGATTCAGAGTCTCCTCAGTTCAGGCATGGAGTCTGAGCTGGTTGGCCTCTGTGCAGTTATTGCAGCCTTAAAGGAGGAAAGTGTGGGAGAGAGGCTTAGGGAAGGCTTTGTAGAGCTGGGTGACTAGATAACAAAAATACAAGGTGGAGCAATTATGGCCAGGAATGTGCAAGAGGCCAGGATTGGAGGATGCAGATGTCTGAGGTTGTGAGGCTTGAGAAGATTACAAGATAGGTGCCATGGAAAGGTGTGGTTGTCTGAAAGGGCTCATGCTAAGGAGGACTTTAAGCTCTGCCTGATATGATAATGCCACACAAACTCAGCAAAGGCAGAGCTTTGGATCTCAAAGGAGTAAGGTCACATGTCAGAGTGTCTTCCAAGCATTTAAGTAACAATCTGTGTTGGACCAAAGTAACACGTACCTGATTGCTATCCTTCAACAAATAACATCTTGTTTAATACAAGTGCCTCTTTTCAGATATTAATAAGTGATTTTCCTCTCCCACACTAAACAAAGCAGACATTGTAGATCCCCATCAGCAAAGAAAATGGTGGCAGAGAGTCTACCAGATGGATCTTGCACCATGTTGAGAACTAATTTCAAAACAAAAGTGCCCACATAAACAATGTAGACTAGCACTTATTTACCATCACTAACTGCCCAGTTAGGAGTCAACCTCACATTGCTGTCAATCTGAAGTCACATGTAGGCCAGACCAAGTAAGGAAGGCAGATTTTGCTTCCTAAAATAAATTTAATAGGCCTTTTTACAAAAAAAATGGCTAAATGGTCATCATTTGTCTAGTATTTAATTCTCAATGTTTAATGATTCCAAATTTCATCATCTGCCATGATGGGATTTGAACCTATATCGCCAGAACATTAACCTGCAGTTGTAGATTAATAGTCCAGCAAAGTTACCGCCATGGCACTGGTTTCGCCATCCAAAAGCAATAGGAAAGAGTGAGGCCATGGAGGGTTTTGAAAATGGGATTCTGAATATTAATAACATGTTGTTTCTTGACCTGGAGCCAACAGGCATAGCCTGTTGTAATTGGAAAGTGATCAGTCCAGTAGACCCTCATAGAGTATGAGTTCCCTGATTGGGGCTGTTAACCTAGTCTAATCAGGGAGCCCTGGCTGACAGATATAAACAGGAGTGTCAGAGGTTCTGCTCACTCTGGGAGTTGGTTCTGTGCTAGCTGGGTCAGTGTCATGTACCATGCGTGCGTAAATAAGGGGTGACTTGGTGATGGGATACTGGCCCTTGCTGAGCTATTTCACAGACGGTGATAGGGGAAGGAAAGGATTTGCTATGAGTTAAATCACAGGCAGCAGAGTTTTAAATGACACTGAAAATGCTACATTCTGCTCAGAGCCAGAAGGAATGTCATTCAGTGCCTGATTTTTACAGTCCACAGATTTCTCAGAACATTAAGAACATAGATTAATATTTGAATTCCAGAGACTATTCTGGTCAAGCCTGGAATTTTAGCACTCAGAATGAAACAAGTGAATGGGAAATAAAATTTGGAATATACCAGCTACGACGTGGGACGCCAGGTAACACTGTTCAGAATGGAGTTACCACTAGTCGCTAGAGAAATAGAAAGGGATGAAGAAGCCTCTAATATCAACACAAATGCAGCCGCTATTATCTGCAGAAACACAAACTCCAATATCACCACAAATGCAACCTCAAATATCAATAAACACAGCCTCTAATATCAACACAAACAGCCTCTATAACAGCATTTCCCAAACATTTTCCCACTGTGATCCCTTTTATCAGGCTTGAATTTTGTCGCAGCTACTTGATGAGAAATGTGAAGGCAGGGTGAAGGGGTGGGTGGAAAAGGCTGTTGGACAGAAGCTTTGTGAGATCTGGGGAAGGGGACGGTTGGGTGTCAGACCTCAATGGATGCCACAGTCGCCTCAGGATTTGCAACCCCCAAAATCTCTGTTTGTGACCCCACACGGGGGTCAAGACTTACTTTGAGAAACCCTGCCCTAATATCAGCAGAAACACTTCATTTATCATCAGTAATAGCACATCCGGTGGTCCCCTATTGTGCCAGGTTTAGGAAGTATCCAAAGGAACCAGAAGCACTGCACTAATACAAATACCAAGGTTCTAATTCAGTTCACATTGTAATGTCTGTGAGAATAGGAATAAACTACTTCCTGAAGTATGCCCTAATGTAAAAGTTAGTGGGACATTGCCGCTGATAGTTTAACCCAGATTGATAATGCATTAACTCCAGGTTGTGAATTCCAGTAGAAGGCCCAACTCTCAAAGTCTGAGATCTTCTGACTGTGCTTTCATAATATTGAAAGGCAATGGCACTTTGGTACCCATGGTAACTTTAATTATGTTGCTCCATATCTTTTCATTAGAATGAGAAGTTTTGAGTGTTAACCAACTCAATATTTACTTTCTGAAATAAAAACAGAAATATAACATGGGAGCTCTGGCAGCACCAGTGGAGAGAAAAACAAAGTTAACCCTGTTACAAAAACAGAAATTACTGGAAAAGCTCAGCAGCAGCTGCGGAGAGAAATCAGAGTTAACATTTCAGGTCGAGTGACCCTTGCACAGAACTGATGGTAGTTAGGAAACTGTTGGTTTATATACAGAAGACGGGGTGGGGGGAGGGGGAAAGGAGTAAGAACAGATGGGGACAGAGCCCAAATAGAGAAAAGAACAGCTGGACAGACAAAGGAACGGATAACGATATGACTAGGAGAGTAAAAGTTATTAATGGGGACTGTTAGTAGCTAACAATGGGTTGTGCGTAATAGTAGACTATGTGATATCAAGGGCTGGGGTGTGGGGTAGGGGGTTGGGACATGGGAGAGCTCAAGCCCTAAAATTATTGAACTCGATATTGAGTCCAGAAGGCTGCAGGGTCCCCAAGTGGAAAATGAGGTACTGTTCTTCCAGCTTGTGCTGAGCTTCGCTGGAGCACTGCAGCAAGGCTCAGATGGAAATGTTGGCTGGGGAACAAGGTGGTGTGTTGAAGTGGAAGGCAACTGGAAATTCAGGGTCTTAACACTGTTACAGTTGCACTAACAACTTTTCAGGTCGATGATCTTTCACCAGAACTGGGAGAAGTTGGAGACTGAGTTTTTTTCACACAAGTTCAGAGACAGGGATATGGATGGGGAAGGGAGGAGATGTGGAAGATAGATCAAAAGGAAAGATTTGTGATTAGGTGGAAGGAAATAGCAATTAAAGTACAGATCTAAAATGCATTGAACCGGAGTTAAGTCTGCTTCTCTAGCTGTACATGCTGCCTGACCAGCTGAAAATTTTCAGAATTTTGTTCTTTTCGGTTTTAGAAAGTAAATTGTCCACTTTTGTTTTGCCTTTCTTCGTTCCAATGTCTGGTTATATCAGAGGTGTTTGAAGGTGTGCTGAGAAAGTTATAAGTCTGTCTATTCACTGTTTGGAAAGGAGCCAAGTGTAACAAAACACTGCTGATAACCAGATTTTTAAACATTCTGATAGAAACATACATAAAAACATAGAAGATTGAGGGAGGCCATTTGGCCCTTCATCGTGATCACAGCTGATTGTCCGACTCAATAGCCTAATCCTGCTTTCTCCCATAACTTTGCTCCCATTCACCCCAAGTGCTATATCTAACTGCCTCTTGAATACATTCAACATTTTGGCATCAGATACTTCCTGTGATAATGAATTCCACAGGCTCGCCACTCTTTGGGTGAAGAAATGTCTCCTCATCTCTGTCCTAAATGGTCTACCCCGAATCCTCATACTGTGACCCTTGGTTCTGGACACACCCATTATTGGGAACATTCTCCCTGCATCTACCCAGTCTAGTACTGTTAGAATTTTATGAGTCTCTATGAGATCCCCCCTCATTAATCTGAACTCCAGTAAAAACAATCCTAACCTAGTCAATCTCTCCTCATATGTCAATCCCACCGTCCCCAGAATCAGCCTGGTAAATCTTCGCTGCACTCCCTCAGAAAGGGAGACCAAAACTGCACACAATATTTTAGGTGTGGCCTTACTGGGGCCCTGTATAACTGCAACAATACAACCCTGCTCCTGTACTTGAAACCTCTCGCAACTTTCCTAGAAGGAATATTATAGGGTATGGACAACTATTACCTTAAATGAACATTGCTTTTCTTCAAGACTAATTTAGCAACTTGTTGACATATGAGGAATATTCCCTGATGCACAAGCCATAACTAGTTTTAGTTAAGCATTCCTCCAATAAGACTTCTTCCGTTTTGCATGTTCGGTGAAACCTGTCATACTGAAACACACCATTTTGTATATAATGAATTACTGTTCTCTTGACCAGCCTATGCATTGACCTAACTAGATAGAATAAAGTACACACATCATTCTGAGGTAGACTGAACAAAATGTCGCTAATTTTCCCTTCTGCCCCACTCCCTGTTTCTGATGTTGTCTCTTAAGGTACTACCTGTCAATGACATGATTCCCATTTTCCAAATTTGTCTGGGTGAGATTGAACCTGTGGGTGGAATCCTTGCAGGCCCCTGAACAGCCTCGGCCAAGGTGAGAAATCTCATCAAATTGGAGTGAAGTGTTCAGTGAGCAGTTTCCTAACGCCAAGAGCAAAACATCGCATTTTCCAACCCAGTGATGGACAGCAAAATGAGATTCCCACCAGTGAGCAATGAGAGGTCAATTTGCATGGATTATTGTTCATTACCATCCTGTTTCTACCTAATTCTTGCCTTGTTTCTCTGATACTGAACTGACCTGGGTGGTAACCTCAGACCAGACTGACAAGGTCTGCTGTCTTACCTCCTCTGCCAATCCTAGGGAAAGAGGAAAACCCTCCTCCATACCACTTCATCCACCAGAATATCCAGGTCCCTGTCCATAAATCAAGGCAACAGTATCCCCTTGCTATTATTTCTGGGGCAAGTTAACTGAATCATGCAGAGCAGCTCCATACTGCCTGTTCTCACCTCAGGGCATCAGGGCCTTCTTAATATGGTGCCAGCAGCATGGATCCCAAGATATCCTGGCAGTGGTGAACTGGGCTAGCATCAGATAAATGGGGAGCCATAGGGATGTGGTGCACAGTTAATGAGGTGAGTTTGGGATGGTGTGTGAGAGAACTCATTTGGCTTCACAGAGCAAATCCCCCACAATGCTCTACAAAATGACACTTAGTCTATTTCTGGTTAGGTTCAGCTCAGTGATTCTGCCTCAGGAAGTTTCAGCCCCAAACATTGATAGGGACACAGTGGATGCTGTTAAGGACTCAATCAACCCATTACACAGCCCACTTTTCATCAAACTCTCACCTTGTAGTACTCCATTGTAACTGCCAGTATTCTCACCGTGGACAGAAGACTGTTTTCCTGAAGATCCCACTAGATCTCGTGGATCCCATTCTTTTCATCTTTCACTCTGAGGAACACCCAATTACCTGCACCACACGTGGCTCCAGAAGCTCGTACCAAAAGTAGATTTACACAAGAGACTAGATTCTCCCTCCAAGATCCAAGTTATACTCTTTCACCATTTCCCATATAAATTTCAAATTCCTTGGCCAAAAGGAAATAGTACTTTTACTCTAAGTATAGCTACTGAGCACGTATGATGGAGGTGAATTATATTGACCAGGTCTCATGGAGCTGGAACCTGGATCTATATGACTCTGGGTAAGATGGACCCTCTTCCCATCCTCTGTATATTGTTATATTCAATAGGGAGACGCTGGATAGGTTGGGACTTTTCTTCCCTAGAGTGTAGGAGGTTGAGGGGTGACCTTATAGAGGTTTATAAAATTGTGAGGGGCATAGATAAGGAAAATAGCAAAAGTGTTGTCCCTAGGGTAGGGGAGTTGAAAACTAGAGAGCATAGTTTTAAGGTGAGAGGACAAAGATTTAAAAGGGACCTGAGGGGCAACATTTTCACACAGAGGGTGGTTTGTATGTGGAATGAACTGCCAGAGGAAGTGGTAGATGCAGGTCCAGTTACAACATTTGAAAGACATTTAGATGGGTACATGAATAGGAAGGGTTTAGAGGGATATGGGCCAAATGCAGGCAAGTGGGACTAGTTTGGTTTGGAAAACCTGGTTGGCGTAGACAAGTTGGACCAAAGGCTATATAGCTCTACGACTCTGTGAAAATCTGTTAATGTTCACTCACAAGAACATAGCCCTCTCATTACTGCATCAAGAATGACCAAACCTTCAATGTAATCTTTGCATGAAACTGCCTATAGAATCCTGCAACACTTCAATATGAGCCAACTGCCACACCACCCTATCCCATAACCTCATGAATATTCCTCCCATCCCCAACAGCCCCTGTAGTCACATCTCTGCCTTGTGTGTCCATGCCAGAGACAAGGCATCAAATGTTAGAGAAGCCTCAGAATGAGAGCTAGTACATGTCATTTGGGAGCTTAGAGTGCCATGGGGTTCAGAACCATATCCTTAATTCTGGAACCTGCAGAAAATGTGCAGACTCCAAGCTCAAGATTATGAGCGATGCATCAAAGTTACACAGGAGCTTCATCAATGTCAGTGCTCCATTCCAAAGAGACAGCTCTCCTGACATACTCTTATCTGAATCCTGCTTTTTGAAGCAGCATAGGCTAAAAGGTGATTCAATGGAGATGTTTGAAATCGTGAAGTGCTTAGATAGTGTAAATAACAAGAAACCTGTGAGAGGACACAGATTCAAGATGTTCATTAAAAAAATGCACTATTTATGCAATGAGTGGTTGGGAGCTAGAATGCACTGTCTAGTAGTCACATAGAAACATGTGTAGGCTATGTAGCATTTGGAGCCCATACTACCATTCAATGTGATCATGACTGATCTGTGACCTATATCCATATATTCACCTTTACTTCATCTCCCTTGGTCAGAGTATGCCTGTAAAGCTGATTAGGTGATGGGCAGTTTATCTTAAACAAATGGCGCATTGGTGTCAGGTGATTTCCTTCAGAATGGCAAGGACAAACATGACCACAAAAATCACATGAAAATACACCTTTCAAATTGACTTTCTTGCAAAGCAAAAGAACCTTTTCAAATGAATTCCATCTCAATCAATGGAGAGGAGCAAGATTGCAGTTCTTCATTATACACATTTGATATCAGTTTTGACTAAAAATCCAAAAATCTAACCTCTATTTGCCTTCAAAGAACCAGGAAAGAATTCTGAAACATTCGAACCACAACTTAAAGACTGTAAATAAATGACCAATTTCTGTTTTACCTTTCTCCTAATCTACGTACATATTACATCTCCAGAACCCTGTTTGTGTCTGTACATTTTTAAGTGGCTTTTTTTTACTGCCTTTAATTTTGGGCATTGCGGAAATAAATGTTTATCTCACTTTTGATTTAAATACATAATAAAGTCCGTTCTTGTCTGTACTTTATCGTCACTACACTCAAGGGGTTAAAATACTACTTTTCTTCAAATACATCTTGTTGCAACCAGCCAAAGAGTGAGAGAAGGCACAAATGATCCAACATTGCATAGCACCAATAAAAAAACCAACCAAACTCAGTGTTAAAATGATGTTTGATGCAGCATCAATTCCCATTCATTGAAGGGAGTTCCAAACAGCTGCCATAGTTTGTGTATAGATGTTTTCCTAATTTCACTCCTGGAAGGTCTGGTCCTGATGCTTAGACTAGGCCCAGTGTTCTAGATTTCCCAAAAACATTGGAAATAATTTCTTACTTTCTGCCTTATCAATGCCCCTTCATATCTTGAAAGTTTCAATCACATCACCCCTTAACTTTTTAAATTCCATGGAATACAATTTCACTTTGTGTGATCTCACCTCACACCTTTAGCGAGGTATCATCCTACAGTAAGTCTATACTGTACACCTTCCACAGGCAATATCTCCTTCCCAAGGTGTGGTTCTTCACAGGTGTTATCTATCTGTGACTTTACATAGCAGCAGCATGATTTCTCCTCCTTGTATTCGAAAGTGGTGAATACAGATTTAACAGTGACTTGGGAATAGCTGTATTACTCTTTGAAAGGGCTCATTCAGACTGAATTGACTAAATTGCCTCCTTCTGTGGTGCACTGTTATATGAGTGTACATCTCAGCACCTAGCCTTCTTAATTGGAATTCTCTAAGGCCCTGATACGTCTTGAATCCCCAAGGACACTGCTGAACATTCATCAGCCTTGCCCATGGGATAATGAGGACCGCCCTTAGCAGTCAGGCTGGTAGAAGCATCATTATTAGCTGTAAGAAAGTGCACCCATCTCACGTTGTCCCCTCCTTATGGTTCCATTCAATAAACAAGATGGTCGAAAAATATGTAAAACTGATCTCAAGTCCATTGACTAATGTTTGGCCTTTGTGTGGTAGGCACAATGGCTCTGTGGTTAGCATTGTTGCCTCACAGCACCAGAGGCCTGGGTTCGATTCCACTCTCGGGCGATTGTCTGTGTGGACTTTACACATTCTCCCTGTGTCTGCGTGGGTTTCCTCCAGGTGCTCCGGTTTCCTCCCACTATCCAAAGATGTGCAGGTTGGGTGGATTGGCCATGCTAAATTGCCCTTAGTGTTCAGGGATGTGTAGATCAGGTGGATTATAGGGGGATGCTTCTGGGTGGGATGCTCTGAGAGTTGGTATGGACTTGTTGGGCCAAAGGGCCTGTTTCCACATGGCAGGGAGTCTAAGTCTAAGCACATGGACTGCCAGTTGTTAAGACAAAACAAGTTGCCTCAACTGCCTAATCTACATTACTCTTAATGCAAACTGAATCAAGCTAAGAGCTTAGGATATATCAATGCACTCCCACTGTAAGCAAGTAAAGTACACAATAGCCTCATAAAATACACATATGAGTGTATGCTTCAATGTACAAGGCCTTCAGCTGTGCTAAGGTACATACAAATTTTTGAGAAGTCAATAAAATGGTGTTTTAATGTGCATTGCAGGCCAACCTTCATCCAGGGGAAGAAAGGAATGGTTAACACTATCACTGCGACCCCTCAACAGCGTTCGATTCCTTGTTTCAATCGTGTTGGCTCAACCACGACATCTTACAATAATTTATATCAAAATTACATGTGGTTTTGATGGAAAAAGTTGTTTTCACTGATGGTAGGCTCAGTAGCCAATGGACACATTGGTTTAAGTGGACTGGTAAAGGGACAAGAGGGGATATTTAGGGAAATGCCCTTGGGATTTAGGGAGTTGTTATGAACTGGAATGGTCTGATTGAAAGGGTGGCAGCAATTTTCAGAAAGGAAGCTCAAGAAGGAATCACTCGCAGCCTATGGGAGAAGAACAATGAGTGACTCCAATTGAACAATTGTTTCGCCAGCACAGTTGGGTCAAATAGTACCATATCACCAGAATCAACATATCATCAATCTGAGTAATGCCTCCCACAGCTCCTCTCATCTCTGAGAAGCGTAAAGGTCTGAGATGGGCATAGATTTTGTCTTGCAACACGTTAGCAGACAAGATTATTGTAGTTATCTGTCATAAAAGATTTCAGCAATGTATCTGTGGTTAGAATACCAGCAAAAGGAAGCTAATTGAAGTTCCTAAAAGGAATTTTATTTTCTGTTTAAAGCACCTGAGGATTCCAGGATCAAATATTTGTGGCTGAACAGCTCAAATTGAAGGGGTGAAATGGTAAATTATTTCCTCAGACTCCTTTACACTTTGAAGGTTTGCACCTCGCACTTCGTAATCTCTAAAATCTTCACTGCTGCAAACTGCATGTTTGAGTGGTACCTCGCTTTTCATCTGTCTCACCACACTTTCAGTCTCACTTCTTGTCCTCACATGGCACGGGTGTGCACTAGGTGTTGTTTGCAAGTTGGAAATTGTGGCATTTTTCTTTACCAGTTGTTAGTCAATGGTTAGTCATCTGTATAGATGGGCCACATAGCTTTGAGCCATACGGTCCTGTTGGATAGACCCACCACAACATTTCTCTATTCATTCTGCCTGATCCCCATTCCCAAAGAGCTTCCCAGAAAGCAAGAAGGAGATCAAATGTGGGTGAAAGAACAGTGGTCTTTGGAACTCTGCAGGCCCAACACAGCGACACTGAATGTGACTGCCACACTTTGCAAAGATTTCATAGATTACAGCTTTGAATCTGTTTATCATTATGGGCAGTCAATCTGGTAATCTCTTAAAGGAAGAAATGTGCTTCTCATTTCCTCCAATGCTTCCAGTCTTCTAACTAACTTACTGAGATTACTGAAAAATGGTTACATACAGTTTTAGAGTTTTTGGCTAGAGTCTTGAGGTTTACATGTGCTGATGAGACAGTTGCGATTTATTAAGAGTACTTGTATTCACGGTGGGCTACAACTGTATAGGCATGTTAGCTGCCCCACTAAGTCTTACTTGTTCTCAGAGGGTCATTTTCTGTTTCCTAGGATTACTTAGATCTTTAGTTCTTGAAACAAAGTTCCTTCGTTGTTTATCTGTTTTTGATTTTACTTCGCAAGTAGCTGCCAGGAAACAAATTGAAAGAAAAATACAAACACTCTCAGACTGCTGCAATGCCAATGTCAATGAATCCCAATTCCGACATCATTTTCAGCTCATGTTGCAAATCAGGCACACCCTTTGTTTCAGAAACACATTCATTGTATGTATATTGATTATAAATTTCTACTACTTAAAACATGTTGGCATAGAATAGGGGGAAAGAGTGAGAAAAGCAAAATGTGAGTGGGAAAGAGAGAGAAACAAAAAGAAAGTAGGAAAATAAGACAATGAAAAAGATGACAGAGAAATGAAGGGAAAAAGAAGTAAAAAAGAGAACGATAGAAATGGAAACAGTAGGGAAAGAAGAAAGAGAGTTACTCAAAGAGTTAAAAAGACAATGTTACAATGATGTTACATACAAATGAGCAAAAACAGAGACAGGCAGGCCTATGCATTTATACATAGAGACAGACAGAAATAAGTGCAAATAAATAATTGAGGGACACTGACTAGTTTACACAGGTTTTACTAATTGGGCATCTGACCAGTCCAACATAATTTCAAGGATGTGTGGAAAAACGTAAATGTTTCAGCAGGTTGTTGGCATTTGTGACTCACTGTGTTTAGGGTGTAGTCAGGATGGAGAATAAGCCTGAACAAAAACAAAGTTCTGAGGAAGGGTCACCGGACCCGAAACCTTAACTCTGTTTTCTCCTTCACAGCTGCTGACAGACCTGCTGAGCTTTTCCAGCAACTTTGTTTTTGTTCCTGATTTACAGCATCCGCAGTTCTTTTGGTTTTTATGGAGAATAGGCCTGGTCCAGTGAATGTGGCATTACTTCTTTTTCAGGTGTACTGTTTTCATAAATGCTCACCAGTATACTTCAGAATCAATGACGCTATACTTACGATTCTGTTGACAGCATTAAAGTTGCTTCAGAATGTGCACGTGCTCTCAATTCTTCTCAGTTCCTGTGCAGAAAGTCTATTTTAAAAACCGAATCAAATTCTGCTGAACACTTAATTTTCCACTCATATCTATTACTCAAAGTACCAACTCAGGTAGGGAGATAGACAAAAACCTTAGATCCACTAACACTGAAAGAAAATCAGAATTGACAAGTTCAATAACATTGAATCTTACTAAATGAGACTCCCACGTGTGTGCAGAGCAGTCCACACATTTATATAAATTTTTAGACATTGACATCTATGGCATTCAAAAGTAGTCATTTTCCTAACTTAGTATTGTTGATGGGTTTGGTTGCCTTCTGTGCGATCTGTGCAGTTTGTAAACCTATAGGATTTTGAGGAGAACAAACTGTTTCAAGACCAAAAAAATGCACGTATCATTTTCCATTGTTTGAATTTGCTAACCCTACATGGTGGAAACACCAGAGACCTCAGTGATGTAAATGGCAAATGAACAAAAACAAAGCAAACCATTAAGCAGACGTCACACTAACTTGTTCATGCAGCTTATACTGAATAGATGATGTGGAGATTGGAAAAATAGTAGCCATGGCTGGCTCTTACTATGTAGTGGTCACATGACTGGATGAGCAATCTAAAGGAATGGACTAATGATCTGGAGATCTGGGCTCAAAATCCATCGTGACGTGTGGGGAGTTTGAATTCTGTTAATTAATTAAATCTGGATTGAAGGTAAACATGCAATTACAGAATTGTTGCAAAACCCACCAGCTTCACAGATGCTCTTTGCGGAAGGAAATCTGCTGTCCTCATCTGATGTGGCTGATAGGTGACTCCAGGTGAACAGCAGTGTAGTTGACTCTTAATTTCTATCTAACACAGCCGAGAAAGTCACTCAATGGTATTCAGGAAAGTAGCTCACCACTCAGGGGCAGGTTGGTCAACTAGGATTGCCTCCACCAGAGAACCAGCAACCAATGAATAAAAGAAATATTTAGGAGCAGTTGTACAATGTGACTGGATGGACTTCTGTCAATTTTCCCCAACTCCACTGAATTCAGACAAGTAATAAATCCAACATGGCATGGTGGCTCAGTGATTAGCACTGCTGCCTCACAGTACCAGGGACCCAGGTTCGATTCCACTCTCGGGCAACTGTCTGTGTGGCATTTGCACATTCTCCCCGTGTCTGCATGGATATCCTCTGGGTGCTCTGGTTTCCTCCCACAGTCCAAAGATGTGCAGGCTGGGTGGGTTGGCCATGCCAAATTGCCCATAGTGTTCAAGGATGTGTAGATTAGGTAGATTATAGGGGGATGGATCTGGTTGGGATGCTCCAAGGCTCGGTGTGGACTTCTTGGGCCGAAGGACCTGTTTCCATACTGTAGGGATTCTATGAGCACCAACTTCCCCGAGGTTAAGAGTATCATGGAATGACATAGCAATGAGGAGTCCATTCGGTCTCTCTTAGCAAGTTAGCTGTTTGGTAGGACTATTCAATTTGTCCCAGAACCCTTCAAGGATTTATGGGATAGGGTGGGGCAAGGTTGGCTAGGGTGGGGTGGAGTGTGCAGTGATTGTAATGAGATCAGCCAGCTGGACCTCATAGACTATGAGTTCCCTGACTGGGCTGTTAATCTGGTCCAATCAGGGAGTCCTGACTGACATAGAAAAAGGGCAGTGTCAGAGATGATGACACTTTGGTAGCTGGCTCTGAATGAGGCAGTACTAAAGTCAGGGAGGATTTGGACAGACTGGGGTTATTTTCCATGCAGTGTAGCAGACTGAGGGGAGGACATGATTGAGATGTGTAAAATTATGGGGGCACAGACAGCATAGACCGTGGGGAATAGATTCAAGGTCATGGGCAGGAGGGTTAGAGAAGATGTGAGGAAAACCTTTGCCACCCAGAGGGTGGTGGGAATCTGGAAATCACTGCCTGTAATGGTCGGAGAGGCAGAAATCCTCACATTTAAGAAGTATTTAGATGTGTGCTCATGATGCCAAGCCATAGAAGGCAATGGGCCAAGTGCTGGTAAATAGGATTAAAACAATTAGGTGGTTGTTTTTGACAGGAACACATTCGATGGACTGAAGGACCATTTTCTCTGCTGTAGAACTCTGACTTAATATGAATTAAGAGCAGGAGTAAGCTATTCAGCTCATTGAATTGCTCTGCCACTCAATAAGATCATAGCTGACCTGATTGTGACTTTAACTCTAAATTCCCACCTGCCTCCAATAACCATTGACTCCCTTGTTAGTCAAGCATCTATTTACCTCCGTCTTAAAAATACTCAACAACCTCCACCTCTACTTCTCACTGGAGAAGAGTTCCAAAAGCCCCTGACCTCCTGAGAGAAAAATGTCCTCCTTATCTTAAATGATGAGCACCCTATTTTTAAACAGTGTCCCCTAATTCTACAGGCTCCTCGGACGGAAATATCTAATTTTGATTTTTTTTTCATGTAAAGGAAAGACTTGTATTTTATTTTAAATCCTCTTACAGTCAATGAACTGACTCAAAGCATTTTACAGTCTGCTGGCTTTTTTAAATTGTAGTCACTAATGTGGAAAAGAACAACTAATTTGTACAGAGCAGACTCCCACAAATAGCATTGTGTGAACGACCAGATAATCTGTTGTGTGATGTTGATTGAGGAATAAATATTGGTGTGGATGTAAACAATAACTCTCCCACCTCTTCAAAATAGGGCCACAGAATCTTTAATACCCAGTCCAGGAGGGCCATGCTTTGCATTCACATTGGGAGGATGACAATTCTGATAGTGCAGCATTCCCTCAATTCTGCACAGGGATGTCAGTCTTGATTTTTGTACTTAAACCTGGAGTGGACTTGAACTGAAAACCGAGCAACCCAGAGATAAGAATGATACCAACACAGCCACAGTTAATATACTCAAACAAGGTAGTCACAAATAAAAAAGGGTTTCTGAAGAAGGGCCTAGGCCCGAAACGTCAGCCTTCCTGCTCCTCTGATGCTGCTTGGCCTGCTGTGTTCATCCAGCTCTACACCTTGTTATCTCAGTCACAAATTAAAGTTACATAGATTTATTTCTAGAAATAACTTTTTGGGGTGCATTATGCAATTACAAGATGATGTACTACTGTATAACATATGAAGGATAAAAAACTGATGTTGGATCTATGGGTCCCAGGGCTCCCTGTTTTCTCATTTCTATGTCTGTTGTAAAGTAGTTGACAGAGACTGATTGCTATGATCAATCAACAACTCCATTATCATCATTTGCAGGAAGATAGAAGGCAAACTAGACGGACCTTGGACTTTTATTGTCTATGTTCCTATAAGCAAATTAGCGGCAGTAGTGACTGGGTTTCACTTGAGGCTGCAAGAGTTTTATTTAGCTTTACAATTGTAAGGTGTGATTCTAGCCAATTGTTTCTGATTATAGACAAATTATCTATGGATCAAGGAGGTACGCTGACCCACACAGGCAAGTTATCTGAGGCATTGTTATGTTAAACAACTGTGGATGCTGGAGATCTGAAACAAACAAAAACAGAAATTGCTGGAGAAACTCAGCAGGTCCAGCATCGTCTGTAAAGAGAAAATACAGTTAATGTTTCAAGTCCGGTGACCCTTCTTCAGACCCTTGTTATGTTAAATATTGGTGACTGGCAGCTGCTGAGAGTCAAGGCAGAGCTGTGGGGCCAAATTACACCTCAACTCAATTTACAAGTTTGCTGCCAACACCACTATTGTGGGGCAGATCTCAAACACTGATGAGACACAGTGCAGTAAAGAGGTTGAATGCTTAGCAGCATGGTATAAAGACAACAATCTCTCCATCAAAAAAAGCTAAATGAAGAAGCTGGTCGTTGACTTCAGGAAGCAGAGTGGAGGGCACGCCCCTTTCTGCATCAAAGGTGCTGAGGTGGAGATGGTCGAGAGTGTCAAGTTCCTGGGAGTTTCGCTGGTCCTGGTCCGCCCACATCGATGCGGCGGTCAAGAAAGCACAACAATGCTTCTAATTCCTCTGGAGGCTAAGGAAATTCGCCATGTCCACAAGGATTTTTACCAATTTTTATAGATGCATCACAGAAAGCATTCTATCCGGATGCATCTGCTCTTCACAAGACTACAGAGTGCCGTGAACACAGCCCAGTCCATCACACAAACCAGCCTCCCATCGATTGAGAAACCAAAGTGTAGACACCTTGGTATCTCAGATTCTCCAGCATCTGCAGCTCCTACTATCTCTCCCATCGATTGACTCCATCTATACTTCCCGCTGTCTTGGGAAAGCAGTCAACATAATCAAAGATCCCTCCCACCCTGGTTATGCTCTCTTCCACCCTCTTCCATCATGCAGAAGATATAAAAGTTTGCGTACACATATGAATAGATTTAATAACAAATTGTTCCCCTACTGTTATCAGACCTTTGAACAGACCTCTCAAATTTTAAATTTAATGTTGATTTCGCTCTCTGTTCACCTTCTCTGCAGCCATAACATTGTATTCCTTGCTTTATTCTATTACCCTAATGCACTTTGTATGGTATGATCTGCCTTTTCTGCACACAAAACAAAGCTTTTCACTGTAGCTAGGTACATGTGACAATAATAAATCAAATCAAATCAGACTTGAGTTATACCGTTAGGGCTGCATGTTTCTCTCTGAAATGTTGAAGCTTTTCACTTAGTGGCAGTTAAACATCAACTGAATTTTCATGTTTGTGGCATCCAACCAGTGACAGTTCTCAGTTTATATTAGAAACAAAGTTTTCAAGATGAGTCTACATGCACTGCTTTTAAAAATGTTTTGCTTTGTGAGGCTCTTACAAGACTGAGTGCAGAATCTGAATGATGGTAATACCTCATGCTGTTTCAATTGGCAGTTCATCTGGTGTCATTGCAAAGCCAACATTTGATTTGATTTTGATTTGATTTATTATTGTCACACCTGCCCAGGTACATTGAAAAGTTTTGTTTTGCACGGGGTACAGGCAGATCGTAACACACAAAGATCCTTAATTCCCCTTCAGAAGGTGGTGGTGAGCTGTCTTCTTGTACATCTGCAGTGTGTGTCTTATGGGTACACTTGCTCTGTTGTAGCCTCCCCTTGTTAAAGGTAGGCATAGACAACAAAATTCATCATTGCCTTTAATTGTGTCAATTCAGCCCTTGGCTGCTAAAGGAAAAGTGCGTTTGAGAACTGAGATATCAAACCTGAGATTATAGTATCATATAGTACAGTGCCACTATTGTCATAATTTACTGGGTAGCAACGATCTCCATGCTCCTATGGGCTCCTGAGACTTGCACAGCCTACAGTAGGCACCTCATAATACTGTTGAATTGCCAGCAATTTGTGCCTTTGCAAGATGCTCGAAATTCATGGCAAGAAAGATGGTCCAATAACAGCATCCTCTCCAGAGATAACCTGTCCAGATCCAAGGTGGTAATCATATAAAAGCATTTCTACCAGCTGGCCCATATTGTTCAGGTGCCTGACACCAGGTACCTCGAAACAACTCTCTCACTCGACAATAGATTGTGACAAGAGACTCCCAACCGGACAGTGACACCTTAGGGAAAACACTTCCTGGAGGAGGACTAACATTCCCACTGCCTTGTGGGAAACCCAAGTTGGCAACTAAACACTTTACAGAAGGTCCATCTGGAAAGGCACTAAAAACTGCACAAGACTTTGCCACAAATATGCAGAGGTGAACTTAAAGCTTTGGAAGGAGTGACAAACCTCCCAACAGTTCATCTACCTCACCTTTCGAGCATCTGTGCCTCATATGGGGTTCTGCTGCTGGTTACAATGGAAAGGGGACTGGGATCGCAAGAAGGTGGCTGCATTCGGGGACTATGCACTAGATTTACCGGCTCTCTCTAAGCCCATTGAACCAGAGAGGAACCAAATCATTCTTCCCCCCAAGAAATGGCATAAGAAGGAAAAGGGGGTAGTTTGTGAGAGAAATGTATCATTGAATGTGGTTGGACGTTAATCTGATGTTACAATATGCTCTATGACATGGTCTGCAGGTAACTGGTGACTGTTAGCTGTGGAGTGGTTGGTAGCACACTAACCTTCAGGTCAGATTTTCTGAAGAAGGGTCTAGGCCTGAAACGTCAGCCTTCTTGCTCCTCTGATGCTGCTTGGCCTGCTGTGTTCATCCAGCTCCACACCTTGTTATCTCAGATTCTCCAGCATCTGCAGTTCCTACTATCTCTGACTATTAAGAAGTTCTGGCTTTCTGTCAGACCAAGGCTGTTCTCTTGAGGTGGGTGAGATCTACTTAATGTCCTGTTCAATATTTATCACTCATTCAACATCAACGGAGAACAATAAAACAGATTATATTCATATAGTCATAGATGTTTACAGCACAGAATCATGCTATCATTGTCTGTGTGGTGAACAAAGATCGGCTTATACTAACCCGATTTCCCAGCTATTGGCTCATCACCCTGGACGCTGTAGCAACACAAGTGAATATGTAAATACTGTCTACATATTATGAGAGTTTCTGACTCAATCACCTTGTTAGGCAATGAGTTCCAACACTCTCTTGAGTGAAAAAAAAACTCAACTCTTTTATATCTCTCACTGAGTGGAGGAACCTCTTTACCCAAAGAGTCGTGAATCTGTGGAATTCCCTGCCCAGTTGAGGCCACCTCGTTGAATGTTTTTAAGGCAAAGCTAGACAGATTTTTGAAGAGTAAAGGAATTAAGGGTTATGGTGAGCAGGTAGCTAAGTGGAGCTGAGTCCATGAAAAGATGGTCTTATTGAAGGGCAGAGCTGGCTTGATGGGCAGATGCTCCTATTTCTTATGTTCTTAAATCTATGCTTGTTGTTTATTGACTCCTGTAATACATTACTCTTTGTGTACCTACTTATTGTATAAGTTAATTACCCAGACTCCTCCAAACATTATTGTTTGTGGGAGCTTGCTGTGTGCAAATTAGCTGGCGCACTTCGTACATCAGCTCAGTAACGAAAATACTTCATCGACTGTAAAGAGCAATGGGACGTCTGGAAGTTCTGAAAGGTGCTATATAAATGCACGTTGTGAGGTGCAGGTTTGACGAATTTGGCAAAGTCTTTGGCAGAGAGCTGGACGCTAATATCCTTGCGGTTTGGACTCCAGGATCCGTATTACATGAAAATAGGCCTTTGTACAGGTTTAAATAGTGAGATAAGTAGCTAGACTATTAATTCTCATACTTTTCACGTTGGGTTGAGTTAAGTCATTATTTACAACCAAGACTTTTTGCAATATTAGAAAGTTCAAACAAAGAATTTACTGGAGGAAAATAAACAATGATTATTTCTCCGCAATGCATGTTCTTTCCTCTTCCCGTAATGAGAGTGGCGACACCGCGCCTTTAATGAACTAGCTGTCGGCCAAAGGGCTGCGGACCTGCCCCTTTAAGTGCCGGCGAGTGGGTTCCGCTGTTGGTTACAATGGAAAAGGAGCCGGGATCGCAAGAAGGCGGCTGCATTCGGGGAGCGTTGCTCTGAGCCCCTCCCGCTACCCCGCTGTCACACTGAGCTGAGTGCTCAGGTCTGTGCCGTTTGCCTGAGTCCTCACGGATCAGGCAGCACTGCACCCCCCACCCTCTAGCCCCAGAGCCTGGAGCAGACGCCGAGCCACGGGAACAAAAGGACGGAAGAGAGAGAGGAGTGTCCGCTGTAAGTGGGGCTGTGAACTCGCGGGGGTCCCAGAAGGGTCCGTGGGCTTAGGAGGGGAAAGGAAAAGGTGCAATCTGGACACCTCCAACAACACCCTAGATTTAAGTGGCCGCCTACCTCCTCCCTCCCGAGGGAGAGTGAGAGTCTCAGTTCCCCTAAAGTTCTCCCCCACTTTCCTCACCCTCGCTGTGTTCCCCAGTACTGGATCTTGAAATCCGTGTACACTTTTATTTTCACTTTCAGTGGTTCATCACTGTATACTGCTTTAAAGTTCACACTTGCCTCTTCGACAGCATCTGCACTTTTTTAAAAAAAACATAGTACCCTCCCTTTATCTCTCCATGTACAGAATGAAGCTGTGTGCTTTTTTTTTTGTTTCCAGCCTTCTTCCTTTTTTCCCCGTTTTTAAACAGTCAACAGTGAATTTTGACTTGAGCGCCGGTCAGTTACGGTTTAAGAATTTTACTTAAAGTTAGTCGCTGAAAACTTCTAAGCAATTCTATTTTTCCTTTGGCAAACGCGCACATTCAGGGATTTCACAAGCGGGGCTGGATGTTGGCAAGATCCTATTCAATCATTTAAAATTGCCAGCGTTTTTTTTTCCGAAAAAAAATTATAAACCAGGCGACTGAAAAAAGGAAAAAAAAAAGTTGACAGGACATTTGGCGCCAACATTATCTACAGGAACCAGTTTATTATATATTAAAACTTTTTCCCCCCCTCTCTGTTCGCTTTCTCTCTGTATAAATGGAGCGATTGTTAGTGTGTTAATTCTTGTTGGTCTATTGACAGACCACAGAGTGAGTCTGTTCTATAGCACATTCCAACCTCTGTTTTGAGGTAATATAGGCTTTCAGTCCGGTGCTGTGTGGTACACAAAGAGTGAACAAGGAGTGTCACTGTATTAATCTTGTCTTGAATGAAATAACTAAGTGATCCCTGATCAAAGCTAGTGACAGAATGAGATGTGAGGATTTAAAGTAATCGTTTTCTATCTGAATTGGCTGCCTTTCATCTTGTCTGTTATCTTATTTATTTATATTACTTGTATATACTTCGATCATTTAATTTTCTCCTTGGATCTGATGACCAGACCCTGGTGAACACACTCCCTCTAAATTGGCAGCCAGCTTAAATTCTTGAACGTACTAGCTTGACAGTGAGTGGCTTTTTTTTTAATTGAAGGGCTTTTATTTAAATTAAGCGATGGTTCCTTTTAAAGCTTATATTGTCTTTCTGCTTGAGGGACACTGTCATTTCAGATTTAAACTTCTGTTTTATTCTGCAGCCAATAACATTGGAGGGGATTGTGGACAGTATCCTGTATTCTCATGTCTGTAGCCCTGCTTAATTCCGCAGATGTACAGCAAATTTGGTTAGATTTAGGTCCAATATTGAAGCACAGATTTAGTCTCTGTACTTTTCCTATTTATGGGGAGCACGATGTGCAATGGACAATATTGTGTTTCTGACGATATGCTTAAGCTTAAACATGTACATATGCTGCACCTGAGCTCTTAAGATCATAAGTGAGTGTCAGAATTTGTTTTATAATGTTGGTAATGAGTTGTACTTTTTAATTTTGTTCACTGGACAGCCAGAACAAAGAATTCTTGCCAATTACACCATGCGTTCAGACAAAGAGTCTTATAGATTTGCTGAATTAACCGCAGTAAAAGCTAATGTGCGGCAAATTGTGGTGCCCAGTGTATTGAACACAAGGACTAAAGCAGTTCATCACATAGTAGGGGCACCTATGGAATCTTCTCAGCCTGACCTGAGAGTGGGGAAGTTCAGGAAGAACTGAGTCCTGGATAGTCACACTAGAATGTGAAATACTTTTGTTCTTCTGACACCAACTTCCCTGTTTATTTTTGGAAAATGTTGATTTTAGAGTCTGTCAGTCAGCCAGCATTTTGTTTGTATTGTAAGACTCTGAGTGGATTCCTTGTCTCGATGTGTAGAAGAGAATCTCTCGTTACCTGTTAAATGTTCTCCAAACACCTCTGAAAACAGGTCTCCCTTCCATAGAAACTGAGAAAGGGACATGACCAATTAACTTGTGAAGCAAATTGTATCTCTCAGTTTATGGGTGATTTGGAAAATAAATAGTCTGTTTGAATTTAAATGTGATTTTTCTTTTAATATGCTTTTCTAAGGCGTGAGCTTGCCTGTTCAGGACAAGAGTACAGTGGAAGTCAATATTGGATTTTACACATCAAATATTGAATTATGTACTTTTGAAATGTGTTGTCCACTATAATCAGTGCTACGTGTAAAATTCATCATTACTCTTCTATAAATGCAATAATTTTTTTGTCAAAAGTTTGCTGAGAGCAATATAAATTATGTATTGACAACCTGGGCTCAACATAGAAGCACTGTGTACTTTGTATTATTTAAAAGAAAGGTCTGCAACAGTTTTCTATAGGTTTCCATTTCTAGATATCGTTCTCAGAATTATTATTTACTGTTTACACAAGGCTTCTTATCAAGTTCAAATAAAAAAATACATTTAATCCACCTAAGCTTCCATTGGATAAATGAGTCTCGGTTACAAGCTGATTTAAAACAGGTCTCCGCATCAAGGGCCTTCTTTCAATATTATGTTTAAATTGAAAAGAAACTAAAAGGATCAATCTGCAAGTGGGTGCGAAGCAAATGGGGAAATCACTTGTAACCTCCCAAGCAAGAATAACATTCTGTCAGGAAGGCTTTGTTAACTAATCTGAAAAGGCCATAACTTTTTAATACATTTTAATTCAGTCCCTGTGTAGAGTCTGCTGTTTGCTGCCCTGTCTTGGGGTTTCTTTATCGCGAAGTTGGTTTGAAATTCTCTGCCTCGCTGTGATTTTGAGGGTAAAAGTATTTTCTTTGTATAAAAGAAAAGAATTTCTTCAACTCCAAAGTTATATTTTCCCCATCAGTGTTGGTGAAACTCAGTTATTCAAATTTACTGCCTTGACAGATAAATTTTTAAGAAGTTGTTGCACAACACCGCTGTAAACTTACTTTGGGACCGATGGGCCTATTTTTCTGTATTGCTGCTTGCAGCCTTATTTTGTTTCAAGGCTGTCATATGATTACTTAGGACTTTTTTTTTTTCAGTTGTCTGAAAAGACCTCTTTCTCTATTGTGGAAATCAGTAGGTGTTGAAAGACCAGGATAATGGTCGGAAAGGTCACAGAGTAATCTCGCTTCAGCACCGAGAACAATAGGAATAGGAATGCACATTCTGTGCATTTCTGAAACTGAAATTCTCCAAACTGTTGCTGTAGGTGGTTGTGGCATGGGTATCATCCACCTTTTTGAAGCACTGGTCAAATTTGAGACCTAGCAGCTTGACTTACAGAATGAGAAATTTTGAGATTCTGTGACCGCTCGTTGATCGTCCAGGTCAAAATGTTCTTGGTTTTTAATTAATTTTAAAATTGGAAATTACATGAACACCATGCGCATGTGGAACTGTTGGAAACTACTTTGAAAATAGAGATTGTGATGAGCTTATGTAATGTTTGTATTGGGGACGAGTAGCACTGAATGATGGAAATTTTTTTTAATTAAAGAGAAGAATCTGAAGTGTTCAGGTTGTTTAATGTTTTCACCTGAATTTGTTTAAAACGTTGTCACCTTTCCTGACAAGGTGCTTTACTTTGACAATTGTGGTCAGGCTGTGTAAAGCAACCTTCCTTCATCTAGAAGGTTTCTCTGAAGCTGGGGTTGGGGAAAAGGATTTTATAAAAGTGCCCTGATGGAAAATTAGAGATGTCACTGAGCATTGAAATAGGGATAATTTTTATGACAGTTGCTGCGTTGAATGTCATCAAAAGACTCCTGTGCTGAGGTTAGTCCAGGTGTGAGTGTGAGTGAGAGAGAGAGATATGGTTACTCCTACTCAGTGCTCCCTGTTTCAGATTCAGGCTTGTGGGTCGGGTTAATTTTAATAGAAGTATTCATCTTACTGAAATTAATTGGTACTTTTATGAGGTAAATATGAAGTGCAGAAGTTGGATTGAGGGATTTAGGCTTTGCCTTATTTGGTGGTGAGGGTACTGGGCAGGCTGGAACTTTAGGTGGAGGGGAGGGGGAAGAGTGGTTTGTGATATCTGTGGTACAATGTATAGGGAAAAACCATACCAGAAAAGGGACAGAGAGTGGGTCAGCGTGAAGGCCTTTCAGAATAGCAAGACACCACAGGTTGGCTGTTGGAGTGGAAAAAGAACATGTCAGTGCCTGGTATCACCAGAAAATTGATGGAAGATTTGATGACATTATAAAGCAGTATAGTGAAGTGGGTTTCTTAAGTTATCACTGAGAGTTGGCTATATGGGACTGACTTACCATGCTGGTAGTTTAATATTGAAAAACACTATCATGTCAAGTGAAGCACTGAAGGACTTGTTGCTATCTGGCAGAATTACTATCCTATACATGGTATACAGTGGCATCCTGTCTTCTGTGGCCAGGTATCTAGTGATCAGCACACCTCCTGACACTCTGACAAGAAGCCACTTTGTTCTGGGTAACCATTAGGCTCACTCAGCCCTAGCATTGCTGCTTTTGTGTGATTTATAAAGCGTCCCACCATGTCAGCAAGTTCTGCCTTGTCCCAGTCTGATTTAAACAGTGTTACAGATGATCAGTTGAATTCATCACAAACTATGTAAGGGAGAACTTCAAAGAGATCTTGCCACCACTTGGGATTTTATTTAGTACCTTTTGTTGGTTGGTAAGTAAGGTGGGGCTTGGTTGAGCCGTGGTCGGTAGGGTAAGGATTTAAGGGCAGATTTGGTTTGATTTCCAACTTGCGTTTGACTGTCTGATATCGGCTTTCTTGGTTCAAAGTGATCTTTTACATTGAAAACCAGTTTTAGAGAAGTTGACATTTTGAGTGGGTTTTGTTTCCAGAGAGTGAGGGAGGGTCATCATTGAGTTTGGTTTAAATACTTTGCAGATGCAGTTGAACTTTCAGTGGTTCTCGATACATTTTGTAAATTCACTGAATTATGATGCCTTTTTAACTCTCTTAAATTGTTCCCAGTTTTGTTTCAAAGTAATCTCCTAAGCTCTGGGCCAACAGAAAAATATGACATTTGTTTAAACAAATTATAACAAAACTGGAACGTGTAGTTGTTTGTGAACTCCACAAGGAGCCCAAATTCGGTTGTGTCCATTATTACTTGCAACTCAAAACAGTTCTTTTATTTTCTCGATATAGACTGGAAATTATAAGCTGCAGATACCAAAAGTTGTGATTGTAATTATTTGTTCCCAGCTGGTTCTCAGGCACTCCTCTTTACAGAGTTTGCCTTATCAGAGTATTCCAATGAGGGCTGAGGGAGTGAGTTGCACTTTTTGTTTTAAAGAAAAAAAACTCCCTTTGGGATCTACCTGTTGGAGATAGTGATCTGAAGTGAATTTGGGTTTTATATTTTTTTTTGCAAAAGGTGCTCCTTGCTTGCATCAGGTATCATGGTGATATTGTTGGGGTTGGCTCGGCCTGCTCAGATGTGTGGCTCTCGAAGAGAGTCCCATTCAAAGTTTAAATGATAGGATTGCTCCCTTTTTCTGGAGTTAAAACCGTACGTGCAAAGAGTCCAGAACACGCAGTGTAACATTATTGTTTGACGGAAGCAATGTGGAGCGGACAAAAGGAACCGTCCACACTTTGAGCCGATGCGCTTCCATTATTTACACGATATCCGATATAGCCTCTTATCAGCTGCGTTCATTTCCTTTTTGTTATTTAATGACTGCTCTCGAATCTTTTTTTCCCCCCCTCCTTGTCTCTTTGAAATCAGACGGGAATGGTGATGATAGCAAACTGCAGCTGTTGTACACACTGAGAGAGATTGGAAGGTCCAACATGTTTGTCAACAGTGTGCGTGACCCAGTCGGAAATAATTCAGCAACTTTCATTTTGAACGGCGATGGTGTATGTCATGAGCTTTTTGCAAATTAGTCAAAAATGTCCAGTTTCCCTCTTTGCAAATAGTGGTTGAGGGGAGCTGAAGAATATTTTAATTCCCATTCAGAGGATATTCTTGTTTCTTCTTTAGGGTGGGTGGTACTGTAGTGACACCCACTTGTCAGTATTTCATTCTGCGGTGTTTGATGTGTATTCTGGTAAAATTGTGTGGGCAGAAATTCTCCGCTGGAAGTTGGGCTGATTGCGGAACATTTGGGGGAATAAAAATCATATTTTTGCAAGAGGGGAGTTTTAAAACTCCTGTTGTTCGTAGGTGAAAATGAAGGACAAAGGGTGTCCATGATTTTTGGTCTAGTGGTGACACTGCTCAGAGCTTGGATTCTGGTTTCTGAGATTCCTCTAAGCTGGGGCTGGAAAAGGTTGAATTTTTATTTTTATTAATTCTTGGGATGTGGACGTTGCTGGCTGGGCCAATGTTTACTGCCCATCCCTGATTGCTGGCAGTTAAGAGTCAACTGTGAGTGGCATGTAGGCCAGACCAGGTAAGGATGGCAGATTTCCTTTTCTAAAAGGCACTAGTGATTCAGGATGGGTTGTTCCTGATAATGGTCCCATGTTCATCATTAGATGACTCTTAATTCCAAATGTTTAATTGAATTTAAATTCCACCATCTGCCATGATGGGATTCGAACCTCGATCCCCTGAACCTTGCCTGATTCTCTAGATTAATAGTCTAGCCATAATACCATTAGGCCACCAGCTTCCACTTGTGAGCAAATTTAACTCTGCTCAGGCCACAGGAGGCAATGACCTAGTAATATTGTCGCTAGGCTGTTAATCTAGAGATCCAGGTAATGTTCCAGGGACCTGGGCTCGAATCCCACCGCGGCATATGGTGGGGATTGTAGGAACTGCCGATGCTGGAGAATCTGAGATAACAAGGTGTAGAGTTGGATGAACACAGCAGGCCAAGCAGCATCAGAGGAGCAGGAAAGCTGACGTTTCGGCTCTGGACCCTTTTTCATTTTCTGAAGAAGATCCAGACCTGAAATGTCAGCTTTCTTGCTCCTCTGATGCTGCTTGGCCTGCTGTGTTCATCCAGCTCTACACCTTGTTATTGCAGCATATGGTGGAACTTGACACAATAAAAATCTGAAATTAAGAGTCTAATGATGACTATGAACCCTTGTTTGAACCCAAATGGCTCACTAATGCCTGTTAGGAAGGGAAACTGCCTTCTTTATCTGGTCTGGCCAACAGACCCGCATCAATGTGGTTGATTCTTAACTGCCCTGTGGGCAATAAACGTTGGCTGTTAGTCCAGCCAGCAAGGCCAATATCCCACAAGTGTGTTTATTTTTAAAATATCCTCCATAACGCATTGAGGGGAAGGGTGGCATTGTGAAAATTTGATTAACTTCCCTCTTTTCTTTCTTAACCTCAGTTTGTGTTTATATGAGGCCAAGGGCAGCCAGTGATGGTGAGCATGAAATGGTCATTATTGTTTTGGGGAAAAAAAATCCATTTGGTTCACTAATGTCCCTTTTTGGGGAAGGAAATCAGTCGTCCCCTACCTGGTCTGGCCTACATGTGACTGCAGACCCACATCAGGTTGACTCCTGACTGCCCTATGAAATGATCTCTAACAAGCCTCCCCTGTGACAAATGGGCAACAATGGCTGGTGTTGGTCGCAATGCAAGTATTGGATTAAATAACAATAGAAAAGACTTCTGATTCTTGGTGGCCTGAATCGGTATTGAATGAGTGGTATCTCTCTCTTTAACCATCATTGTATGAATAACAATAATCATACTTCTATGATACAAGATTAAATAAATTCACCAACGATCCTTCGATAGCAACTTCCAAACCCACAACCACTTCCATCTAGACTAAAAAGAGCAGCAGATACGTGGGCACACCACCCCCTGCAAGTTCCCCTCCAAGCCACTCACCATCCTGACTTGGAAATATATCGCCATTCCTTCAGTGTCACTAGGTCAAAATCCTAGAATTCTCTGCCTGGCGGCATTGTGGATCTACCTACATCAAATGGACTTTGGCAGGACAGACTCGACGGGCCAAGGGTCCAGTTTTGTAGTGTATGATTCTGTGACTGCAGGGGTTCAGGAAGGCAGCTCACCACCATGTTCTCAAGGACAACTAAGGACAGGAGCTAAATGCTGGCCCTGCCAGCAACACCCATGTCTAGCGAGTGAATAAAAACAAAATAATTTCTCTTCACTCTCCTCTGTGACATTGATTGCGTGTATTGCGGATGCTTGCTACAGCCAATGTGTATGTTTGTGATGTATCAGCATGTGCCCTGACACATCTAGCTGCTGATACTTTGCATAAGGGGCATGTTTTTGCCTGAAACATAGTTGTTCTAAGAGGAAATGATATGTAGCATTTTGTGCCATTTGAATTTTTGAGTCTGTTTGCAGTTTGAGGTGCTTTGAATAAACCCCTATCTGCAGCTCTGAACTTTTTGATTTGTTTTTTGTTTATATACATTGACACCTCAAGCTAGACTTGTACTTAATTCTTTCTTTTTCCCAAGTTGTCGTCTTAGTTTTTCATTTTTGGCCAGCTAGTAGGGTCAGTTATTGGTTAAATGTACTGCTGCGTTAGGGGAGATCTGGTATTGTAGAATCCATAGAAACTGGACAAATTGGCACTCACCATTTCTCCTTGAATTAAGTGTTATCCATTACATTTTTTGTTGATTTGAACTGTGGCGGTTGTGTTATGTAGCACGATAAAGAAAGTAAACATTTGCTTGGTTACTAGGTGCAGGATGAATTGTTGGACTATGGGAATATTGCATTACCAGGTGGTGCTGAGGCACTTTTTTAATTGGATAAGCCTTTGGGATGTTGGATTGACAGTTTTGGAGATAGGCTGATGCAGTGGGCTTGAATCTTGGTTTAAAAATTATAAGGACTGTGGCAATATGCTGAATGGCCTCCATCTGTGCTGTGATCAACCATGGATCTGATAATGACCCTGGAATCTAAATGGTCCAGTTTGTATTTTCTACTGTTGCTTTTGTTCAAATGTTGTTCCTACACCCCAAGTTTGTTTGCTGTTACAATGTTTGGTCATTTATTAATGGCTAATTTTGCACTCTGAATCTCACTATTTCTTCAGGGTTGAAGCAGAAATATTAGCCTTTTTCTCCTGCACCTTCCTTGTGTTGTAGCAGCATTTAGCCATTTAGATGGGAACATCCTCTTGAGGCCTTTCTAAAGCAATTGAGAAGATTACAGCATTCTTGCTGGGTTATAATGTTATGTTTAACAAGAATCTGTCTTTAAGCTGTTCTTCACAAGTGCATCTCTTCAAATTTGCCGTGTTTTGAGATTTAGAATTGTGTTCAGACCAAATGTAAACGTTTCTTTGAAACATTTTAAATGTAATAATCAGCCATTTAATTACCCTTAACTTGGATCATCTAACTTCCTAGCTTCACGGCTTTTATGACCTGCTTGCCCACGGTTTAATTCCTCCTAAATTGGCAACCTCCCCGATGTAGAAAGGAAAGGATACAGGTACGTGGTGTCACCACCACTTCTGAGCTCCCCAGAATTCCGACATGGGCATTTATCACTTTGTTCCTTTCCTACATCAAAATCTTGGAATTCACTTCCCTGAAAGCTTTGCATGAGTGTCTTCACCACATAGATGGCCCACCACAACTTTATCAACAGCAGCTGGAGATGGCAAAGAACAACCTCCGAGGTTTAGCCGCTCTTGCAATGTAGGAAATCCGGTCACAAAGTTGTGCACAGCAATGGCTGCAAACAATGCAATAATGAGCAGATAAATATCGGTGAGGGCTTTGGGCGAGAGCTCCTCTTTGAATCTTTTACAACCAAGTGGTAGGCAGATGGGGCCTTGGCTTAATCTCTGTAGCACAGCGCCCCTGACAGTGCAGCGTTGTGTCATTGCTACAGTGGAGTCTTAGCATTGATCTATCTCTGGAATGAGACTTGAACCCAGAATGCTGTGACTCGGAGGTGAATGTGCTACCCTCTAAGCCATAGCTAAGGTCTTGAGGAAGTGGAGATAATTTGTGTCTTATAGGAATTGACCTGGACTTGATCTGTCTTGTACCTCTGCCTTCTGGAGCTGGATTATCAGAGTTTATTTATTGGCCTCTTTGAAGTTTACAGTGGCTCATTGACCATGCCAGCCGAAATCTCTCAAGATCTTCACTTCCAATGTTACAGCTCGGAAGGGTATTATGGCAAAAGTACAACAAAAGCTGCTATCCACTTTTTGTTTGTAGTAACTAAGTGGCTGAGCTTCATTTAAATTGAGCACGGGGAGGATGTCTGCTTTGTATCTTTCTCTGTCAGCAAAGCAAATATCTTTGTACCACCAGTGAATCGAGACATACTTGTATTTACCTGCGCTCTGTAACCACTGAAACCAGGGTGTGTTGAAAGATACTATTCTATAGAGATAAGTAAGTAATGAAGTGCCAAAGCAGCTGTTTGGTGCTAAATATGAGCAGATACTGTTTACGCCAAACCACAGGTGAGAGTTACATGTAGAATTTCTCAGTTGCAAGCCAGGAATTCCAGGTTATGGATTGTGGCCAATTCTCCAAGATGAAGACTGAAACCTGAGTTTCAAAATGCTCCAATGCAGTAGTGATTTTGTGCTTGCAGAATTCATTTTTTTGAAATGCTTATTTCTGTCCTCTGTCCAGAATGTCTTCTGACAATGTTGTGTACTCTTAACGTTGTTTTACTCCAGAAGATGGTGAGTGTGAGCTTCAATATTTAAGCATCGGAAGGTGTGAGATTCCACTGTGTAAAGAAGGGAAGTCAGTATTAAGAAAATTGGGCACTTTGCTTGAATTTGCCATTGCACAAGAGAACACTTATTTAATAGGGTTTGGATTACTCCAATTAGAAGTGTCCAGGTTTACTGTTTGCTCAGAAACTTTGGTGTGCTACACATCCCTGACTTCCAACCTCTTCCGTCGGGCAAAAGATACAGAAGCTTGAACACATGCACCAACAGGTTCAAGAACAGCTTCTTCCCTGATGAATGGAAATTAAAGAGGTCTAATCTAATTCTGACCTTGCTTTTGTGCACCTCCTGTGCAGTTGTAACCTTGTATACTTCGCTCTATCTAAGCAGCCTATGCTCTGTATATCCTTGTTTGCTATGATCTGCCTGTACTGCTTGCAAAACAAAGCTTTTCACTATACTTGGGTACATGTGACAACAATACATCAAATCAAAATCGATTGTTAATGGTGTGAAAGTCAGATGACGGATTTGGAACAATGAAAATAAGCTCCAAAGTATTGGTAGGATGAAGACAAAGGAAGGACAAAATGGGCTATGACTTGGGACTTCCACTTTTCTGTATCATTTGTTAGAATTTATGAAGTTTATAAGATTTTATGTTTAAAGACATTCCTTCAATCTGAAGGTGAAATGAAAGGGCTCACATGAGCTATTGAGGTCTGCTGACTGTAAACTTAGACGGTTTTAGTTTTAAAGATCAAAGGAGGGTTTAGGTTTGTTTTTGTTTGTTTTACTCGGAAGATGGTGCAAGGTATTTATGTTTGGAGGCAATGGCAGCAGTGTCTGAGTTCACTGAGTAGATGTTGAGCCTTCCATGATCCCAGAAAGATGTTGAAAATATCAAGTTGTGACCAGTTTTGCTGTAAACAGTCCATTGACTTCAAAGGTACGAGATTAGTTGGTATCAACAATAGGTAATCAGCATTTCTACTTGATGCAAGGAAAATATGTTTCATGTAGCCATGGGAAGAGAGAGCCATATTTGAGAATTAGTCACAGGCTTCCACTCAAGTAAGTAACTGTCACACACAGACTGTAGTTTGTGCAGTTAGCAGAGATAAGAGACTAGACTTTGAAATGCTACAGCCAGATGCAGAAAAGGAAGTGGTGTCTACAGGCAGCTATGTAAGGACTCCAGCATGTTCATCCTGACTATGGCTGCAAGGGAACACAGGGCAGATTTTACTGCTGGAAGTAGGATTTAGGAAGTTATCTAGAAATTATAGGAAGCACCAGGAGGTGGTCACTTGAAAGTACTATTCAACAAATCTGGGAAATATGAATCCATTGGAAGTTGAGAACAACTGTAGACTATTTGCTGTAAAAAATGTGATTCATTGGACAATATGTTGGGTGATGATTGTAAAAGTGGAACATTACTTTCTGTTATTTAAAGTGAGTTTCCTACAGAGAGAAATTAAGATTTGTTCAATGGTACTTTTTAAAATAATTTGTTACAGTAAATGTCTTAAGAAGTGAACTTGTGTTATTCTTTCAGCTACTAATTGGAAGCTGAATATTTTAAACTTCAGTCTCATCAGAGATCACAACAGATTTTTAAAAAAGTGCTCATTTTCAGTAAAGAGTTTGATTTTTGTCTTTTTGTTTGGAGGAAAGGTTTGAAGCAGTAGAACTTGGTCACACTCTGAATGTCCATCTTCACTTCTCATGACTGTTTATACAAATGAATAGTTGCAATAGCATTTGAATGAGGAGGTTCTGCCTTTTTGAATTCTGGAGAAGTGAGTGAATTGGTAAGGATTTCGGTATAATGAGGTACTTTTGGGGTATGGGGTGTCTGATTCTTTGTTCTGGTGCAGGCATGAAGAAGGTGAAATCTGCTGGAGTAGAATCTGGGGCACAGGTGCATCTGTGCAACAGAGTCACGTCACCACTACCTACCTAGGCAATTAGTGTATGAATTCTTGTGGGAACAGAGGACAATACCCAGATTGGTTGGGTATGAAGCAAGCCAATTCCAAAACAACGTGAAGGCAATGAATAAGAATCAGCCGTTTGTAAAGAATTGGAGCAATAACGAAAAGCTCTTTTTATCTCCAACAATCAGAATAAATTGTGGCTGTAATTATGCAAATAGTGTGATTGAAGGTGGGGGTGGTGTTAATTTGCATTTGTGATTTATTAATTTGTACATTTTGCATGTGCTACATGCATTGGACAGAGGCACATTGCACCTTTTTAAATTCTTGTGGCTTTATGTGGGACAGTTGCAAATTTGGGTTGAGCCATTTGGCTTTGGTGTCTGATTTCAGCTCAGGTGCTTGGTAACACTGTTTAATTCTGTTGGTTGGAGCATAGGAATGGGTGCACCCCTTTTGCACCTCCCTGTTCTACCATCCATTTAGGTCATGACTGATCTGTATCTTAATCCCATTGACCCAGTTTTGCCTCATTTCCAGAAATTCATTTTGAAAGCATAATTGAACCAACATCCTGGGAGAGATTTCCAGATCTGTACAGTTCTCTGCCTGGGAAACAGGATCTCTGATTTCACTTTTAAATGGCCAAGCATGAATTTAAGAAAACCTTCCCCTTTTTGTGTTGGACTTCTCCCATCAGACAAGGTAATACAGCAACAGGGCAACTATTGTTTCTATTTTTTATTGTGTTAGGATCATTGCGTAGAACTAAACTCAAAGGGAGTATAAACCAGGTTTAGGCAACCTGCCCTTGGAGACAGCTGAGACTAGCTTGACTTGTCTGCTGGTGGATCATTCTTATTTCATATTATGCCCTATGAGATAATTTGTGGAAAAAGTACAACTATGCAGGACTCTGGTGAGACCATACTTGGAGTTGTGTATGTCTCTTCTGGTCACTTAAGGAAGAATATGGTGCGTTGGAGGTAGTACGAAGAAGGTTCTCTCAGCTGATTTCTAAGATGAAGGGTCTATCTTGTGAGGAAAGATTGAGCTGGTTGGGCTTCTACTCATTGGAGTTTAGAAGGATGGGGTTGTGGGGGGGTGTGGCCTCTCTTGCTAAAATCTCGACGCTGGGCAAGTTTGATGCTGAGAGGATGGTTTCCTCTTGTTCAGGTTCAGTTGAGGCTTCGCTTATGATGAAACATCCGGCAGTTTTTGGTCTTGCACTTGCATGCATGTGACTACTAGGAATGAAGATTTGCCAAAATATGAACCTCTTATTTCCTGAAGTTGAGATTGTCATCATTCGCACCAAGGCTTGTTCATTTGTCATGCTGCATTCAATTACCTACTTTGATTCCTGCTCTGGCTGCAAAATTTTGTTCATTGCTTTCGAATCCCATTATAGTCTAGTCCTTCTTCAGTCCAAAACTTTCCTCTGACTGTTCTTAACTCTTCTGGTCTCTGTGCTCATCCAATTCTGTTTACTTATGTATCCCTAAGTTCCTTCTCTGTGTCATTGGCAGCTAGTTGCCTTGGCATTAAGATCTTTACTTACCTTCCTGAACCTTTTTTTTGGCTCTCTTTCTCTTGCTCTCACTCTCTCCTCCATTAAAACTCTTGTCAAAACCTTGTTTGAAAAGGTACCTGCCTTAATATCAAGGCCTTTTCCCCAGGGTAGGGGAGTCCAAAACTAGACAGCATAGGTTTAAGGGGAGAAGGGTAAAATTTAAAAGAGACCGAAGGGGCAACTTTTTCACATGGAGGGTGGTGTGTATGGAATGAATTTCCAGAGGAAGTGGTGGAGGTTGGTACAATTACCACTTTTAAAAGGCATTTAGATGGGTACGTGGATTGGATGGGTTTATGAGGGATATGGGCCAAGTGCTGGCAAATGGGACTAGATTAATATAGGATATCTGATCGGCATTGACGAGCTGGACTGAAGGGTCTGTTTCTGTGCTGTGCAGCTCTATGACTCTATATCTTGTGGTTTGCTGTCCAACTTTGTTAGATAATGCTTTTGTAAAGCATCTTGGATCATTTCACAGTGTTAAAGTCTCTGCATAAATGCATCACTTTGTTTTTGAAGTATGTCATTTGTTCCCTGTGATCTAGGTTCTGGGTGCTTTTGGTATTTTAAAGGCAGCTGGCGGTGGCATTAATTTGGAAAGCCGTCTGCTTGGACAAAAGCTCCCCGATGGATGTTTAACATTAAATAAAAGATTTTCTTTGTAAGCAAAGTGAAAGTGATCGTTTGGCTGGGACTTTCACTCCTGGCAATGTCTGTCTCTGCAAACCCCTTCCCAGAAGCAATGCCTTAAAATTGGGAATTCCACGTGGAGTGGGTAGGACTGGCCAGCTGAAAGAGTTCAGAAGCTGTCGGGTGCAGTATCAGGCAGGACACAAGTCATACCAGTGCTCCCCTTTTGTCGCGGGGATAAAAATAAGCATTAAAACAAAAACCAGCTCTCTAGCCCACAACCCCTCACACGCCCCACATTGCCCTCCTATACCAATCCATGCTCCCTCATGCTCTCCTGTATCCTTCATGCCAACCCAAGTCCTCCCACAATCTTCCCTTTGCCTTGCACTTACAAGACCAACTAACCTGGAATCCACCACGGGCATACCACAGGAACCATGCTGAGATTAAATAAAACTCTAAGTATCTATAGACACAAAAAAAACTGCAGATGCTGGAATCCAAGGTAGACAAACAGGAGGCTGGAAGAACACAGCAGGCCAGGCAGCATCTGGAGGAAAGGAGCAGTCAATGCTTCTTTACTCCAGAAGCTGCCTGGTTTGCTGTGTTCTTTCAGCCTCCTGTTTGTCTCTAAATATCTATAGATGAATTTGCTGCCTTTAAATAAGGCTCTTGTTGGTTTTTAAAAATACTGCATTTAACAGCCTATAAAAACAAGCATTCCAATTCATAGTCCCACATCAGAGAAATTACAATTATTTGCAGCCTTCAATCAAACAATGAATTGACAGATACCCCACTGTGATAATGTTGTGAAATCAGTTATACAGCACTATTTTTCTAATGAGAGCCTGCAGCAGATGGAGAAATATCAAGCACTGATTTCTTTAAGACTGCAGACATTGTATTTTTTTTAACCCCTTAGACAGGAGATTAAGTGCCTTGTGGAGGTGGAGGAACACAGCAGGTCAGGCAGCATCAGAGGAGCAAGAAAGTTGACGTTTCGGGTCGGGACTCTTCATCAGAACCCGACCTGAAACATTGACTTTCCTACTCCTCTGATGCTGCCTGACCTGCTGTGTACCTCCAGCTCCACGCTGTATTGACTCTGACTCCAGCATCTGCAGTTCTTGCTATCTCCAAGATTAAATGCCTTGCCAGTTTTCTTGATAGTTCCAAAGAAAGTGATGCTTGCAATGAGTTCATGTATTCGTATCTACTTAGAATAATTCCAAAAGACAGCTTGCCTCTCCCAAAAGGTGGCCGTCCTCCCCAGGAATGTATCCAAACGTTACACTACCTCTACAAGAAACACAAGTGTAGATCTGCTCCTACCAGGTCTAAAGTTGCAAATCATGTTTTAGACATTCCACTAGCACCATTCAGACCGGTCTAAGGCAGGTACCCTTAACTTGTGCAGGTGTCTCCATGATCCACGGCTGTACAAATGCAACTGGCTCTATCCCTCCCCTCTGTGGAAATTGTTGTTGTTTTGTTTGGGGGTAGCACTTCCAGATTCATGACTTTGCAAAACAGGATGGCAGCAATGACAGGACCCTGACGATCCCCGTGAATATTCAGTGCCGTATTTCAGTGCACGAACAGCACAGAACTCGACTATTTGGCCGTCAGCTCTGTGTCACCTTTTATGATTTGCACAAGTCTCCTTCCATCCTTTGTCATCTCACCCCTCTTGTGAGCCCTCTACACTTCATCAAAATGCGCAAAGGCGGATGGACTAAAACTCCTCCTGTCATTAATTAATCTTAACAAATAAATGAAATTTCCAAATAACCATTCCTTAAGATTAAAGTAGTTAATTTTAAGCACTGCATGTGACCAAACAACTTTGTCAACAAATCTACCTCCCATCAGTGATCATTTTAAAATGTGTGATCACCAACCCTTTTGTGGAAATGGTAACTCACTGGTGAGAGGGTCTGGACTCTCTTTCATTCTGGCTTTACTCAAGGGTGTTGACTGCTTTTCCCTCTCAGTAACGTTCTGTTTGGATTGTAAGACTGAGAGTCTTTTTGGGCTTGCATGCTATTTCAACATTCAGGCAATATTTAAGACATCTCCGTAGATGTGTACATTGCTGTCATGATAAACTCTATCCTCCTGTGATTTTTTTTTTAGTGTGAATATGTGTCTGGTTTATTATATAAAGACTTTGTATCTTCTAGACGTCCCATTCCAAAGCTTTGTGTTTTTTTGCAGGAACTAACTATTTTTAAGATACATAAATATATAAAATTTGAAAGCCAGTGCTGGGTTCTTCTAACCTGGGAGCAGAGATCTTCAAGTGGCTTAAATTGCCCATGATAGTTTACAAAGTTTAAAGTTTAGTGGGTTTGCCTGTTAAGATCATACCTCATCAGGATGTATTTGAATGGACTAAGAAGGATGGGAATAGGCTAGTTGGACTTGTTTTTTTCTTTGCAGTTCAATGTTCTAACCATGCTTGGGGTCAACTCAGTTGGTATGACTCCTGTCTCTTGAGTCACATGCTTAAAGATTCATATCCCAATCTGGGGCATGAGCACATAAAGCAAATCTTGATTATTGAACACCAAGGGAACATGGATAGGGCAGGGAAATAGAATATCAGGCCTGATCTTTTGGATTGTTCAAGCAGCTTGACTGGTCATGTTTGATTGTGAATTTAGACAATGAGTTTTGGCTGTTTAGTTACTGAAGGTGCATGCTTTCAGCCTTTTCCTCACTCAGGATTAACCTGTGGACATTTTTCAGGTGTGGGGGATGTCAATAGCTACCTTTTTTATTCACTTTTAAAAGTAGTCTTTCGGAATAAAGTCATTGTGGCCCAGAATGAGGCCATTTAGCCCATTGAGTCCATGCTAGCTCTCTGTAGACGATTTTATTCATTTTCATCACCGCCCTGAAGGTGTCTCTTCCTCTAGTTCCCATCCAATTTGCATTGAAATCATTATTTCTACTTGCACCTCTTTTCTAGGCAGCAATTTCCAGGTTGTTACCATGTTGTGTAAATGGGGAAAACAATACATATCTTCCTCATGTTCCTGATATATCTCCTTGCCCATGTATCCTTGTAGTGTTAGCGAATAGGAACAGCTTGTCTTTGTAAATCTTAGCTATGTCTGTCATAGTCTTGTATACCCCTATCCAATCTCCTATCAATCTCCCTTTATATCAAGGAGTACAACCCTTAGGCTCTTCAATCTCACCTTTTTTTTGCTAAAATTCCTCCCTGTGAAACCCAGGTCGTGCTGAATATAGAATTTTGTTTGGATTGCAAAGGGACGTGAGATGGTGCTATGAATGTAAAATTTCTGAACTTCAAAGAGCTCTTCGTGACGAAAGAAAAATTGGTTAAATACTTCTGTTAGATGGTGACGAGAATGGTTGAGGCACGGTTTGTGGAGTGAATGGAATTGAACTTGTGTGCGCACATATTTTGCAAGTTATACAAAGAACTAGCATTTACACAGCGCCTTTTGATAACTTAGGACAACTCCAAATTACCTGATAATAAGGAAATACTTTTAGAATGCAGTCATTGTCGCACCAGGAAAGGTTGCAAACTATTTTACATTTTGCACAGTCCCACAATGTGATAAATGACCAGACAACCTGCTAAAGTATTGGAGGTTCCAGTATAAATACTGGCATATTGTGAACTGCCAGAACAAGTCAGTGGACTTTCTGGCTTAGAAAGCGCGAGAATGCAAACATTTCGCATCAATCAAAGTGTTCTTTTATTCTTGTTCGATTATGTATGGCCTTTGACGCAGTTGTGTGAAGGTTCTGGATGACGATACCCCTTTAAGGGTCCAGTAATATCCGGGTTTACAGCACTTGATTTCTGTCGCGCACAAAAAGTTTCCTTTTGTTCACCAACAATAGGAACGTTATCTCGCCAAAGAATCTGAACAGCAGCATTTTTTCTGTCACAACCGTAAATCTATGATTATTTTTCCCTGGTGAAGCGTGGAGACTCGAGATGACTATCTTTCCTTTCTGAGGGAGTGGAGCGTGTTTTTATAGAATACTGCTGCAATTCCTTAGAGTGAGAAATGCTTTAAATGTCAAGACTAATCCTTTTGAACCTGTTGGTGCTGGCTTTCCATTTTACAGTCTGTGGGTGCCCTCTACTATATTTTAGCCTGCACAAATGGACCAAAGGATGTCTAGTGTTCTACCATATTGGGCTGTGCACCACTGTTTCTCACGCTGCAGCTTAGTACGAACATGATCTGCTTTTTAATCTTTTTTTTTCCCCTTTAAAGCACACACATAGTCAACAGGATCTTCTCTACCAAATGATCCCTCAATTTTTATTTCAAGCAGGAAAGATGATGTACCGTGTGTTCAAATGATGCCTCCCTCTCCTTGGAAGTTATGGTGCAAACTGAGGAGAATTGAACATTGAACGGTCTTTGTGTTAAGTCTGTGACTCACAAGGACACTGTGGCCCAGTAGTCAGGGTGTTCAAAAACAAAGGAGGTGTTGGATGTGGCCATCAGGGGAATTCTTTTACCCCTCATCTGAAGTGTAAATTAAGTGTGTGTTTGTTGCCAACATGGGACCTGCACTTGTGGGTCAAGCCGAAGAGAATGGGTTGCGTGAAAGACACATATGCTTGCTCTCTCATTCCTTGCCCTATCCACATTCTTGAGTCATGCCACTTCACTGCCACAAGTGTTTCTGTTTGCTTCTCCATGGGAAATGAGCATTTTATTGCTTACTCCTAACTGCCCTTCAGATGGTGGTAGGGTTAGTTGCAATCGATGTTAAATTAAGGGCAATTTTTTTTTTGTGCCTTCAGTGCGCATAAACATGGGAACTTTTGGACTGACTGAACTCATTTTTATCCAGAGCCAGTACAGCGAGAGGGAGTTTTCCACCTCATTACTCTGAGTTGGATTTAAGTTTTCCAACATGACTGAACTGATATCAACACATCAGTAACATCTGGTTTCCTTTTTAGCTATCTAGATTTCCAAAAGTGGCCTTTGCAATGACTCCTAGAATGTAGCAAGTGAGCAACATCAAGAAAATGAGCTTCAAAGGAATGAGACTTCTTACAAACGTGCGCAGAAATGTAAAACGTTGCTGACAGCACCTGATGTGACTCTTCTTGCTGCAAGGTCATTCACAGTGCACATACCTGCCTAGCTACTGTACTGCAGAACAAGCAAGTACCTGTTCCATTGGATGCCTTTGTAAACCGTTTTCTGATGCCACCTGTAGCTTATTGGCTGGCACTCTTGCACCCCCACTCACTCCACCCCACCCCGAGGTCATGGGTTCGAGCTCAACACTTGAGGCTGACACTCCAGTGCGGTCCAAAGGGACTTCTGGCCTGATGGAACTCTGTACCATCTCCAAGGTGTACTGTACTGACTTGTCAGAGCGAGTTTGAGAGCACCTTTTCAAAATGCACCGCCTCCACAAGGGCAAGAGGAGCAGGCACTTGGGGAGGCTTTTCCTCCAAGTCACGCACCATGCTGTCTCAGGAATGATGTCACCTTTTGTGTCACTGGGTCAAAATTTTGGAAGTTCTTTTCCAATGGTACTGTGAGTGTACAGCATATGGACTACAGCAGTTCAAGAAGACAGTTCACCACCAAGGGCAATTAGAGATGGGCACTAATTGCCCACATCCCCTGAATAAATTTAAAAAAAAAGTCTTCTTTCTGACGTTAAACCATTGTCAAAGGTGAATGTCTAATATCCCATGGCACTATTTGAAGAAGAGTAGAAGAGTTATTTTCTTGAGTTCTCTAGTTGTCTGAGGAAATGCTGACTGTTATTGCATTGTTTTTTTTTCTGGGAAATTCCTGTGTGCAGATTGGCTTCTGTATTTCTGTATTTCTTTAGAATCATGGAATCCCTACAGGAGGCTATTCAGCCCTTCAAGTCTGCACCGACTGTCTGACCAGCATGCCCCCCAGAGTCAGCCCCCCCCCATCCCTTGCATTTAGCACAGCCAATCCACCTAACCTGCGCATCTTTTGGAATGTGGGACCCAGCAGGAACCCCGCAGAGATGGGGAGAATGTGCAAACTCCACACAGTTGTCTGAGGGTAGAACTGACCCCAGCTCCCTGGTGCTGTGAGGCAGCAGTGCTAACCACTGAGCCACCCTTCGCAACAGTAGTTACAATTCATAATCTCTTCTTGGGTTATAAAGTGCAAGTCTGTCTTTTTCTTCTTTCACCAAGTTAACAAATGAAATAATGAAGGATGTGTCGAATTGATAATCTACATTGTGTTGACACTCACTACTTTTCTGTCATAGGAATTGTGTGGCGGGTAAAACCGTGACCAGATTAGATATTTGAACATGGGTAAACGTGGGGTGTATCTGCAGTCTGGTCTTACTGCTTTGTTCTACCCCAGGTTGTCAGCTGTTTCTTTAATGAAGTGCCACAGTGGCATAGCCAGCTTTCCCTGATCAACTGGGTATCACCACTGAGGAAACCAGCAGGATTTACCCTGACCAGCAGTGAGGAAGACCCTGGCTCCTTGCCTGATCCACAGGGTCGGAACAGATCGGGCAAAGAACTGGAAAACCCAGTATTCACCTGCTGTAGGAAGTGGCTGCACTTGTTTGTTTGAAGGCTTTTTTTTCATTTAACAACAAGTTCCCTGTGGCCAGTACAGTATAGGCCTGATTGTTTGTTTGTTTGTTTGTTTGTTTGTTTTTAATGATACAAACAATAGATAAAGCACTGTGAAATATTATAGATGAGCCAGAAATACAGAACTACACGGTATGATTCTGTGAGGAGTATGGACTTGGAAGGAAGTGTCAAAGTGGATGCAGCTTTGCTTCGATAATGAAGGATCAATTGAGTCTTTTAATCACTGACAAGATGGAGATTTATTAGCTCATGGTGGAGGTGATGAGGGTGTGTCTTGGGGGGGGGTGGTGGGGGAGGGTGCGTCAGGCGCTGCTGCCAGTGACTGGGAACACAGGTTGAGTTTCTCCAAGGATTATTGTGTACTTGAATGAGTGTGACCAAGGATAGGGTTGTGAACTGTCAAGGCTTGGCCTGCAGTCTTCAGAAATTTGATGGTTAATTGTCGAGTACAGTGTCATATGCATGCCTGGAAGAAAGTGACAGGGACACTGAGAAGGAGGGACTTCTTTTTCATCTTTGTTTTTGAATGTCACTCCTGGCTTGGTTTCAAAACAGGCTGTTGGGCTGTTAGTCAGACATCGCCCAACAGGACACTGAGCCTGAGATAGTAGGAACTGCAGATGCTGGAGAATCTGAGATAACAAGGTGTAGAGAAGGTCTTCTGAAGAAGGATCCAGACCCGAAACACCAGCTTTCCTGCTCCTATGATGCTGCTTGGCCTGCTGTGTTCATCCAGCTCTACACCTTGTTATCTCAGGACACTGAGCCTGAATGCTTTCCGATTTTGGTTTGATGGTAGAGCACCACAAGGATAGATCTGTTGGGTGACTAGTTGGCTGGAGAAAATTAATTGCTGGCTTGCTCTCCCTCTCTCTCTTCCTCGTTCTCGCTCACTCTTTCACACTGACTTGTTTGTTTTTTGTTGCTATCGCTCTTGTTTGTGCTCTGTCTCACGTTTGCTTGCGCCCTTGTTTGCACGTGCTCATTTGCGTGCCCTCTCTCGTTTCCATGTACTCTCACTTGCTTTTTCTCTCTCTTGCTTGTGCGCTCTCCCCGTTGGCTCTTTTAAGCATTCTTGCTCATTTGTTGTCCCTTAATGATCTCGTTCGTGCCCTTGCTCTCTCCTTGCCACTCCTGCTTTCTTTTTCTTCACACTCTGCTCGCTGCCTTGCTCTCTGTGACTCATCTGGCATGTACAACAGCGGCTTTAGCGATAGGACCAGTGACTGAGATCTGGGATCTGGGCCAGGAGCAGCATCGAGGTTTGTGATTTCTGTCCCTGACCCCAGTTGTCTCATCCAAAAGTTGGCACCTCTGACAGTTTAGCACTAGAAAGTCAACCTTGTTTTTTGTCCTTGAGTCTCTGAAATGGGCAGTTTGATTGTAACTTCAAGGTGGCAGTGCCACCAACTGAACCCCTGATATAAAATTGGCCGGAGCTGGTTTCTGCACGTGTGCACACTGATCTAGTGGCTCTAATGTGCTTGTGCATTGAGTGCGACTGGGTGTCTGGATTGTAAAATCTAGCTGCGGTTCATCACAGACCTGGGAAAGTGTAACTTGGCTTTGAAAGCCAACAACAGACTCCTGTCAGTCCTGGTGCCAGGGGAGGTCCAGTCACCTATTATTCCTTTTGATCTCCTGATTCGCCTGACATAGTATCAAGACATCAAAGGAAATTCTGGGATGCAGCCAGTATTTGAACTCGGATGGCAGTGTAACATGAGGGGGGCTAAAGAAGAAAAGAGGGGACTTTACTACTTTCCACATTTCTAATATATTTTTCTTAAAAACATAGTCATCATGCATTTCTTCTAAAAGCAGTCCCTATTGTTGAAAGGATTTGTTCTATGATGATTCCAATTTGTGATTCTGTAAGAATACTAACAATCTACAATAGTGGCTTGTTTTTGTATAGTGCCTTTAACTTAGTTCAATGTCCTGTGGCACTTCACAAGCATCATTTAAGCAAATTTTGGCACCAAATTATGTTAAACGTCAATGTCTTTAACACAAATATACTGTCAAGGATGCTCCACTCTTTAAAAGGAATTCTTGCACCGAGGCAGGTAAGGTAATACTGGGTGAGATGATCAAAGGCTTTTGTCTGTAAGCAGGTTTTCAGGAGTGCATTTAAAGAGGAAAGGAAGGCAGAGAGCATTCCAAAGCCTGGGAGCGAGGCAACTGAAGATGCTGTCACTAATTATGAAGTGATCAAAGTTGGGGATACAGTAGAGGCTAGACTTTGAGGGGTACAGATATCTCAGAGGGTTGTAGGAGCTGGTGAGTTGAGTCAGAAGGATGTGATTGCATTGGAGTACAGAGGAGATTCACCAGGATGTTGCCTGGTGGGATTTGTCCAAATAGGTTGGTGCAGACTCGATGGGCAGATGGTGCTGTCAGTCACGCGTGATGTAAAATAAAACAAAGAACAATGGATGCTGAGGACCTGTGACCAAAGTTGTTGGAAAAACTCAGCAGGTCTAGCAGCATCTGTGGAGGAAAAACCGAGTTAATGTTGAGTTCAGTGATCATTGTTGAGAAGTTCTGAAGAGTTACCAGAGCCAATGCTAACTCTGCTTTCCCTCCACAGATGCTATGGGCACTGCTGAGTTTCTCCAGCAATTTCCGTTTCTATTTCACACAATATAAGAGTGTGGTGCCTCCACTGTGATCATGTGCTTGACACTGGGAAACCACAGAGCTGTAACTTCGTTCTACAGTTCTGTTGCTGGGGTAAAGGAATGTGTAGAGCAATGGGTAACTGGGGAATGCAAACTTGGTTCAAGCATTTGATTTGCTAGCTTTGTGAAAGTGGAATCTTTGTGCCCACACTCTTTGAAAAGTGTTAGCCTTGTCCTTGACGTTTTATTACTGTTGATGGCGCCTGGAGGGTTTTGCATATTTTACTGAATGTTTGTATTGCGTGTAAAGGTCATCAATAAAACGGCTGCAATGGATCAGTCCTTTGGTCGAAATCCAAGAAAAATGAGTTGTAGGTTTGGGATCGTGCAGGGGACAGAGGAGGGGAAGAAGAGGGGTACGTTTAGTTACTTCACCATTGGCTCCTGAGTTTCCAATGCAGTGTTTCACTTCAATGTGCTGATTAATAATATCTATTTATCCACTCTTTGTGGCCAACTGTGTGATTTGACAGTGTTCTGCACAGACCTATAAAATAGGTCTGTGTCTAAACATTAGGTCACGGAGAATAGATTTTGCTTTCACAAAGTGAAGCCTATCAGACCATTGCAGGACACTAGGAACAGGGTTAGGTGTGGAGACAGTGCTGTAGTGATATTATCACTGCTCTGGTAATCCATAACCTAATGCTAGTGTTCTGGAAAGATGAGTTCAAATCCCATAATGGCAGATGGTGAAATTAGAATTTGGGGAAAATCTGGACTTAAAAGCTAGCCTGCTAGAGACTTTGTAACTATTAGTCAATTGTTGTAAGGACCTATCTGGTTCAATAATTTCTTTTTAGGGAAGGAAATATGCCCTTCTTTATGCAATCTCGCCTACATGTGACTCCAGATCCACAGTAATATGTTTCACCCTTAGCTGTGCTGTGGTTATTGGGGATGGGCAATAAATGTTGGCCTTGCCACATCCCACAAACAAATTTTTAAAAAAGTAACAGGCAATTTTAGACCACATTGTGTTTGGCTGGCACCTGTGCTATATAGAGCAATTTGTGATTTGATAGAGGTTTTTGACATCATGAAGAGTTTAGATAGCATAAATAGAGTTGTAGAGCTATACAGCTCAGAACCAGATCCTTTGTTCCAACTTATCCGTGCTGCCCAGATATCCTAAATAAATCTAGGCCCATATCCCTCTGAACCCTTCCTATTCATGTACCCATCCAGATGCCTTCTAAATGTTGTAATTGTACCAGCCTCCATCACTTCCTCTGACAGCTTGTTCCATACATGCACCACCCTCTGCGTGAAAAAGTTGCTCCTTTAGGTCCCTTTTAAATCTTTGCCTTCTCACTTTAAACCTATGTCCTCTAGTTTTGGATTCCCCTACCCTGGGGAAAAGACCTTGACTATTCACTCTATCCATACCCCTCACAATTTTATAAACCCGTATAAGGTCACCCCCTCGGCCTCCGACTCTCCAGAGAAAACTGCTCCAGCCTATTCAGCCTGTACCAATAGCAACATCTTTGTAAATCTTTTCTGCACTCTTTCAAGTTTCACAACATCTCTCCTATAGCAGGGAGACCAGAATTGAATGCAGTAATCTAAAAGTTGCCTAACCAATGTCCTGTACAGACACAAAAAAATTGTTTATCAACCTGTCAGCCATTACATAAGGTTGAGATTTATGATGATTAGCAGAAGAACAAGAGTTGAAAACTATTTTGACAACCAGTTAAGAATTGGAATAGATTGTCTGGGAGGGCATGTGGATGCAGAATCATTAGTAGCCCTCAAAAGGGAGGTGGCATAATGCTTAAAGGTGAAAAATTTACAAGGTTAAGGGGTGAGAGGAGGGAGCAAGATCCTATCTTGCCTGCCTCATCTATTTGATAGGTTCAAAAAAACACCACATTCAATTTGTATACAGCCATGGCAATCACCAAATAATCTATTTTCGGTGATTCTGGTTATGACGTAAATATTAGGACAGTGGAACTCCTTGTTCTGCCTGGTTAGTTTAGTATCTGATCACTAAGATTACCCCTCCAACTATGCGACATTCCCTTTGGACTGCGTTAGGAATGCCAGCTTTGGTTCCACAAATGGGCTCCCTTTTTGAAGTCCAGCCAAATAGATCAGGTTGGAAATGTGTTTCAGAGTTGGACGACAACAACAGTGTTTGTTACTGCAGCACCTTTTTAAAAATGCCCTAAAGTACTTCACAGCAGCATTATAAAACAAAATACCATATTGGGCTACGTCGAGTAGTTGGGTCAGATGAGCTCAAGATTGGTTAAAGAGTTTTGTAGAGCACCTTAAAGAAGAAAAGTGAATTTGAGAGGGTTTGGCAGGGAATTTGAGTGCTGGGGCCTTAGATAACAGACGCTAGAGCCACTAATGGTGGAGCAATTAAAGTTGGGGAGATTTGAGAGACCAGATGTTGAAGGATTGAGGGACTGGCGAAGATTATAAGACTTTGGGAGGAGGTAAGGCTAGGAGCATTTGAAAGCAAGGGTGTGGAAAAAAAAAATCAAGACCCTTCTTGTTTGGCAGCCATTCTTGGTTGATGAGCGTAATGGTGCTGGGCGAATGGGACTTGCTAGAAGTTAAGATTTGGACAGTAGCGTTTTAGATAACTACAAGCTTGCAGAGGGTAGAATGTTGTAGACCAACCAGGAGTATGGCAGAATAGTCAAAGTAACAAAAAACGTGTGTGTGTGTTATTTTTTAACGCTATTCCATTAATTTATTCCTGTTTCATCATCTACATGGTACATGCGTTGGCCTGATGGCATTGTCAATCTCCCCAAGGAGTTTGTAATGATGATGATCTTAACACAACCCAGTGATAATCTGTAAAAACATCCATTCACCATTGGTCCAATCAAGAAGTCCCATAGGAATTTACTCAAAAGAGTTACATCGTTCCATAATGCTGTATCTGGGGACAAATGAACCATGCTGTTAATAAACAGAAGGGCTCCTTACCCTGACTGACCTTAAACCATCACTAGTTAGGTTTTTTAGAAGGAAGCAGCTGGACTATTATCACTTATCTGCTTATTCTGAATTCCAAAATGTCAGACCAATTTTTTTTTTAATTTCCCTTTTGTGAAAGCTTGGAGACTAGCCTTTAATATCGTAGCATTGCTTGAGATCAAACACTGCCCATCAGCTGCAGCACCTCTGGGTATCCTAGCCAAAACAAAGTTTTCTCTCATCTCTGCTAGATTTGTGTTTCCTTGCAGCCAACTGCTCCTGTCTGTCCAGTCAGCCAGTGATTTAGTCGATGTTAGGGAGCTCTAGGAGCTTTCGTGAAGGGCACCATACCTGGACTTTTCCAGTTAGTGTAGGTGACCAAGGAATTTGTGGTTCAGACTGTGGTTTAATTCTTGTCAGACAAGCCTTGCCACTACTTCCACTCTATATCCTGTGATTAATGTTGCAACCAGTTTTATTTCAAAGCCTTCATTCCATCAGTGGCCAACCGATCAGCTCGGTCAAATCAGGAAGCAATTTGAGATCAGTCAGCAAAGGTTTATATAATGTGCAGTCTTCTCCATACGGTCCCTTGTTCTGTCTGAGATTGCCATTCCCTTTTGTGGTTTCGGTAATTCCTTCAGGGTCAGGGAAGAGGCACTATCAAGTTGTTAACCAGAGAGCAGCACAGCAACGTACTGCAAGCAAATGAAGTACAATGAGACATCGCTATTGGCGTACAATCTACTTCCCACCCTCCACGTACTTAATTCAACCACCTGATCATTATGTCTATTAAATTCTCACCTCCTGTGATTTATAAGACTTGATTTAACAATTTTTAAAAAATAAAATGTGAAAAATGACTTCGAATTGTAAACGCTGGACTGTAAGCAGCCATTTCTGAGGCAAAATACTTCAGTTGCTAGAAATCTGAAGTGTAGGCATTCGATGGCAAAAGGTGTAAACTCTCCGATCTCTGGCGTGAGCAATTCTCATCACATCCCTGTTGTATGAAGCTCTCTGCACCATTGCTCCCTGTGGGGTGGCTTTACTGACCCCATTCTCTTGTATAAAGTGGGGATCTGCAGAATACTGTTTGGAATGGTTTAATAAAGGAAAACCACTTAGTAATCTAATGAGAAGAGGTTCTTGTCTTAAACAAGCTTTTGCTTATTGCCCTTTCACAACGATGTAAGTTGCACAGCCGTTGTTACAGAGGCTGAAGAACCAGATGGTTGGTCTTAATGCTTCAGGGTCCTAAGCTTTTCCCCACCAGGTCTGTGTAATGTCATCTTTGTGGGTAATGTTTAAGACATGCCTTGGCATTAAGCCTTTCAGACTGTTGCATCCTTTTATATAATACTACCCTCAGGGTCTTGTGGTACAGTAGTAGTGCCCCTACCTCTGAGCCAGGAGGCCCAGGTTCATATCCTACCTGCAGCAGAACTGTCATAACGTATCTGAACAGGTTGATTTTTTAAAAAGATATCTCTACCCCCCTCCACCTGATCACTGTCCTTCTGTCCCCTCTCTCCCCTTTTACACTTAGTCAAAACCTATTACATCCCTGCCTTATTCTGAGTTCTGAAGAACGGTCATTATTGTGAACCCTATTTCTCAACTCCAGACCTCGGCAGACCTGAGAAGAATTTTCATCATTGTTTGACTTGATTTCAGATTGCCAGGATCTGGAGTATTTTACTTTAGCACCTGTGCTCAATTGGAGAATTGCGAGAGAAATAGCGACTAAGTCTTGATTTGTAGGCTTGACCTACAGGTTATTTAGTGTTGACGTGCTAAATGTTTTGGATGGCTCATAACTTGCTTCATCTGAAAGTTCTTCATATCACTGTTCATGCACTGCATATTGGCCATTTATAATTTGTAACGTACTGATTTTGTATTAGACAACTGTTCTCACATGAGGATACGGTTGGATTATTAAATGACACCGCTATCTAGGCTATTAACACCACCACTGGCTGACATTCAGTAACTGTGTGCCAAGTGAATTTTGTTTTTAGGTGAAACTTAAATCTAGGAACTTTGGGTATCTTGCAGCCACTGGCACCATATAACTAACACCAAATATGTAGTGCAAAAATGGTTTGACCTCTGTGATTGGTCAGTGGCCAGTAGATAACAGTGAGCAGTTATAGCAAGAAATTGAGCCACCTTTTCCATTTTCAATGATGCAATGGGGTTTTTAAATGCAGGATAATTTTTTGCAGAGTGAAATCCATTGGCTGAAGTCAGCAAGTTGAGCTCTGGAAAGGATGCAAGTTCAAAATGGAACAAAATGTGGTTGCTGGATTTCATTATCACAAGGTGGGTTGTACCACGTCAAAACTTTGGCGAGTGCTTGTTTGGAAATTCTGAGTGCTCTTGAGTAAGCTCTGCTGGTTTCCTGTAAGCATCAACTTAGAGAGAGGGGTCTTCAAATGATTCCACCCCAGAAGGGGTGGGGTTACATATCAGAAGCCGTTGTCCTATTGTTTGTTGAATTAGGCTATTCCTGTCTGACTGAAGAGGCTTACGGTGGCATTAATGCAGTGCAAAGAATGTGTGTGTGCATGGTAACCCTTTTTTTCTTTGCACCTAATGTAACGTGTCTCCCTGGTGACCTTCACCATTGAGCTGTGGATATGCACCAGTATTCCAGGATGTAATTGTTCTCGTGTCAGAACTGGAAGACTAGTTCCAAAGTAAATACAAGCAAGAATTTTAGCAATGGGTCAAAGTTTCATGATACAGGAACACCTCTTCATCCCTTGCTCTCCTACCACCTTTCACTGAGTAAAACGCATTCTGTCAGTTTGCAGATTGCAGGTGAGTGCCCTGGACTTCAGTTACTGGGGATAGCGTACGAAAGAAATTGGATTGACAATTATTTGAGAACTTTGCTGCACTAATCATGTTATTCCCTTGCTGGGTAATGAGTTGAATGGAGTTGGCAGTGTTTTGCTGGAATTACTGATGCCGCAGTACATAAAGATGGAATCTTACATAAGGCAAGTTGGGTTGTGTTGAGGTTTTCCATTCTGCGTACTTTGCATCCTTTGTGTGTCACAGCCTCGTCAACAAATGGAATGCTGAAATATTTTTTTTAAACGAAAGTTGTTAGTCTGAAGGTTCTTTTTTTTAATGGACTGATCAGGTGTTATGTGTTTATTTATATAGCTTAGCTTGGCAAATACGTGAGAAATCTGTATTACTCATTCTGAGTCAAAATTCAATTTATCGGAACTTTTGTTTTTCTTGCTTTCCTCCTAACGGTTATGGCCCTTTTATGGGGCTTGCGTATTTTTATCCATCATCGTATGTTAACAATTCTCTTAAGATCATAAGACATCGTAGAAGAAGGTCATTCAGCCCATTGGTGCTGCTCTGTCTCCCCCTGAGATCATGCCTCTTCTGAGGATCCTCAACTCCCCATTCCTGCCTTTTTGCCCATAACCCTTGATTCCCTTCCTGATTTTTTTTTTAAATCTGTCTGTTGCAACTGTGAATATTCTTAATGACTCAGCTTCAGCAGCCCTCTGTGCTAAAGATTTCTACAGATTCACTGTCGTCTGAGAGAAGAAAATCCTGCTCATCTGTGTTTTAATGTCTAACCCCTTATTCTGTGATTATTCCCTCCGGTCCCAGACATTCGCATATCTACCGTATCGAGTTCATGAAGAATCTTGTAGGTTTCAATAAGGTCACCTCTTGTTCTGCTGTATTCCAATGGTTACAGGTTCAGTCTATTCAACCTCTCCTTATAACGCACTCCTTCCATACCTGTTGTCAGCCTAGTGAACCATCTCTGGGCAGCCTCTAATGCCTGTGTATCTTTCCCTTGGATAAGTGGCCCAAAACTGTTCACAGTAGTTCCAACTGTGGTCTAACGAGTGCCTTGTATAGTTTTAGCAAAACCTCCCTACCTTTATACTCCACTCCTTTGGAAATAAAGGCCAACATTCTGTTTCCCTTCCCTATTACCTGCTGAAGGTGGATATTAGCTTTTTGTGATTGATGGATGAGGACTCTCAAATCTCTCTGTTCCTTAGCTTTCTGCAGTCTTTGTCCATTTTAACTAATACTCATTTCCTCTAATCAATTACGTGGAATGAGTAACAGAGCGAAATCTATTGGAGGGGTTCAGCATTGTTTCTATATAGAATAATAGATACCAGCAAGTGTGAATTACTGATAGGTGTCTAATTGAGGGAGCCAGGTTGTGATCACCTATTTAATTTTGCTTTATTTCCCTCCCACCCTCACTGTTCTGCATCCACAATGTGTTTCATCCTTCTGTTCCTTCCATTGTTTTCAAATTTTTTTTCTTTTTTTTTCTTTCACCGCCCCCACCCACACACACCCTCATCTTCCTTCTACAGTCTCTCCCTCACTCCTTCACTTGTTATCACGATGAAGGCTGCTAATATTACTATCATGTGAGAATATGGGCTCTAGAGTAGAAGAAAAATGGATTTTAATTTTTCAGTCTGGGAAGACTTCTTTGTTCTGAAAGTCAGTCATTTCTGAATAACAAGTTTGAAACAACATTTACAATAATTCATGCCATTTCAGCTAAATGACAATAAGCCTTCCAAGAATATGATTGCTTGTAATGTCTGCTGAATTGTGTTTTATGCGAAATCAGAGAGAGAACGAAGGGAACAGAAACCAGTTCATGCAGGAGGAAGAGGCCCATAACAGCAGATACGCTGTCAATATTTTTTTCCAAGTTAGTCGAGGCTGGAGAGGAGTGCTGAGTTGCTTCAAAGTCTATGAGAAGAAAGCTTCAGAAGCAGAAGGCTGTGGAGATGTATGATGTCTTGCTTTCTGACAAGATTGTTGAAGACATGAGTTTAGGGAAATCATGTCGGATAAGTTAGCAGTTGGTTAGCTGTCCCAGGCTTAGACATGAATTGAAGAAAATAGCAAATTTCTGCACAAGGAAGCTGATTATAGCTGAGCAAAAAGACTGTGTGGAGATGGGATGACTCTTCACTGAGGTTTGAGTTTTCTGTAAGGGTATCTTTTTTTTTTTTTGATAAAAGGGATGAATCTTTCTGATGTTTGCGATGAAATTGTTCCAATAGTTCTTGTGCAGCACAGTTTGTGTTTTTCATTTTCTCATGAGATGAGGGCATCACAGACCAGGCCAGCATTTATTGCCCATCCCTAATTATCCAGAGGGCAGTTGAGAGTCAACCACATTGCTCTGGGTCTGGTGTCACATGTAGGCCAAACCAAGTAAGGATGGCAAGTTTCCTTCCCTGAAGGACACCAGCAGACCAACTGAGTTTTTACAACAATCAGCAGGGGTTACATGGTGTCATTAGGCCAGCTTTTATTCCAGGTTTTTATTAAGCTCATGTCCTGCCATCTACAATGGTGGGATTTGAGCCTAATGTCACGGGAATGTTAGGCTGAGGTTCTGGATTGCTATGTCACCGCCTCCTCAAAACAAACAAGTTTTTGTTCGTTCATTAAAAGTACATTGACATCCTCTTAGGAATAGTTCACGGCAAAGAGGAAAGAAAATAAAACTCGACTGTCAAGCTGAGTTTCACTCGGGGATCTGACTTATCCAGTATTTGAGAAGCAGAGATCATTACACTAAGTTCCTGCTGTGTCCTTTGGGCTGTTTACCTACAGTCGTTGGAGATTTTGATTTGCCTTGCAATTGAAGAATTGGTACATGAAGAATCTGTCTTTTGATTTTGGTTTTAGTTTCTAGTGTCAACAGTGTTTGCCTGCATTTTATTGTGGCATCTATTTGGATGCATGGTATGACAACTGCTCTGTCCAGGAGCATAAGAAACTACAGAGAGTTGTGAACACAGCCCAGTCCATCACGAAAGCCAGCCTTCCATCGATTGACTCCATCTATACTTCTCACTGCCGCCTTAGAAGGGCAGCCAGCATCATCAAAGACCCCTCCCAGCCCTGGCATAATCTCTTCCATCAGGCAGGAGATATGAAAGCTTGAACACATGGACCAACAGATTCAAGAACAGCTTCCTCCTCACCGTTTATTAGGCTTCTGAATGGACCTGTTTAATGTTGACCTCACTCTTTGTGCACTTTTTCTGCAGCCGTAATATTTGTATTCCTCGCTCTGTTCTATTACCCTAATGCACTTTGTACAGTATGATCTGCCTGTACTGCACACAGAGCAAAACATTTCACTGTACCTAGGTACATGTGACAATAATAAATCAAATCCAATCCAATCAAATCGAAGCCTCTGGTTCTGAGAGTTCCTACTCCGCACCAAAACCTAAGGATACAGTCTAATGTCAACACTTCAAGGTCTCACAGGAAGATTGCTACACTGTCGAGGGTGTTTCTATTCTGATGTTAACCCAAAGCCTATTTGCTTAGATTATACAAATACGTTCCTGTGCTAGTAGAATAGTGAACTTTTTTGCCCCTCACCATTCCTCCCTCAACCAGCACTTGCAGAACCACATTAGTTGACAATTTATCTCCTTTTTTACATTGTCATGGCAAGGTCAATAGTGACTAAACCTCCAAAGTGGCTGTGAATGTTCTTTAGACCATCCTGAGGAAATGGAAGATGATTACATAAATACAAATCTGAACATGATCAATTTGCAGCTCTTGAAATTCTTTGTTCCAATCTTTCTCTGGTTGCTGCTCATCTGCTTCTAGTATTTGCAAAGTGCTTTTCACAATTATCGGTATTGGTGGAAGTAAAATCAATCCACTTGCCTGAATTGACCAACTGGCAACACAGAAAGCAGTAGGCTATTTTCATCCGTGTTGAAGCTGATATAATAAAACTATGTACTTTCTGAGTAAAAGCATTGGCTGCTTCGAATACTGTAAGAGTGGAGATAATTGTATTTTTGCTGTGAGGATGTGTCTCTGAACCAGAAGCCCAGAACTCGAGTCCCACTGCAGGATTTGACAACCAAGGAAGAGATGTTCATAACACAGCCAAGTCATTTGAGTATTAACCAGTAAGTCCTTCCTAGAGCTCGCAATAGCAAGAGGCGAGAGTGGGAGAGCAATGTGACGGAAAGCAAGTCAGAATAAAATGCTGGAGAAACTCGGCAGGTTTGGCGGCATCTGTACAGAGAGAAACCGTTAATGTTTTGAATCCTCTTTGGACTAAAGAGTCATACTGTACTCGCAACGTTAACTCTGTTTCTTTCTCCACAGATGCTGCCAGACCCGCTGAGTTCCCCCAGCGTGTACAGCTTTTATTTCAGATTTCTGGCATCTGCAGCACTTTGCTTTAATTGGAAGGAAAGTTGGACCCAGTACTTTCACTATCTGTAGCTCCAGACCAAAGCCCGTGACCATAGCAACTCCGAGTAAACACGCCAGTTCTGCCCTGGGAAGGAATTGTAATTAACATTAAAAGACAGAATTTTGTGGCGACCTTTTTTATTGTCTGTCTGTGGTAAAGTTGTATTTCCTAGAAAGAAATTTTGTAAATGGAAGAGATGGTTAATTAGGCTGAAACCAAGTATAGGGGGAGTTTCTTCTGAGAAGTGTTTTGAGTAGGTTAGGCTATACTCATTAGAATGTAGGAGAATGCAAACAAACATTATTGACACATACAAGATTCTTAGGGGACTTGACAAGGTAGATATGGAAGGGTTGTTTTCCCCTTATGGGCAGGGTCTAGAAGCAGAGGGCATAATCTCAGCGTGAGGAGTCGCACATTTTAAACACTGAGATGAGGAGGAATCTTATTTCTTAGAGGGCAGTGAATCTGTGGAGTTTTTTACTGCAGAGGACTGTTGAGGCTGGTCATTGAGTACATTTCGTGCTGAGAGAGATTTTTAATCGACAAAGGGATCAAGGGTTATGAGGGAGTGGGGGAAAGCAGGAGGATTATCAGATCAACCATTATCTCATTGAATGGCAGAGTAGACTTGATGGGCTGAATGGCCTACTTTTGTTGTTGTATCTCATAGTCTTTGTCATGGCTGATCATGACCGAAGAAAGTGAAAAGAACAGCTGAACTGTTTGCCACTTCCTGTTTGTGTGCAAGTTATCTGCAGTCTCTAACCTTGTGCATTTCCAGCTTTTCCTTTAGGGTTAAACTATAATCCTGATCTAAAAGCTTTAATACACATTCCATAGTCCGTTTACTGAATGCATGATTTCTGACCATGCATAGAGTTGCACAGAATCTACAGCAGAGGAACAGCTCATTTAGCTGGTTAATCTACACTACTGTTTATATTTCACATGAATCCGTTCCTGATTTAATTGCCCATGCTCTGTTTGCTTCTGCAGCTTCTTACTCCCCTCTCCTTCATGTATGCATCCAACATTTCCTAAATCCATCCACTGTCTGTTTCAACTTGTCCACGTGGCAGTGAACTCTGTGTTTTTGTTGCTCTCCAAGAAAATAAATTCCCTCTAAATTGGCCAATTAGCTATTAGTGCCTGTTTTTATATTTATTCACCAGTGTTTCTCTTCATCCACTCTACCTCATGATTTTCATAGAATACAGAGCAGAGCAGAAAAGGCCCTTCAGCTAATTAAGACTGCACCGACATAGCTACGACTCAGTGTGCTAATCCCAATTTCCTGCACTTATCCTTGAAGGATACAATATTTGAAGTACTCATCCAGTTTTTTTAAAAGTTGTCAACTTTCCATCTTCCACTACCTTCCCAGGCAATGCATTCCAGATTCCCACCAACCGCTGAGTGAAAATGTATTTTCCCAAATCCCCTCTGAATCTCCTGCCCCTTACCCTAAATCTATACACTCTTGTCTATAGATTGACCCCTCAACTAAGGGTTTTTTTTTTCTGTTTCTATCAGATTTAATCATCGTCCTCCTGTTCAGAGAAACAAAATGCCTGACTTTTCCCATTTGTTGCATCCTCTCCATTCTAACGATGGCCTTATTGAAAGAAGGCCACAATCTGCACAAATTTGGTTTCTCTGTACAGCGCGGTGGCTCAGTGGTTTGCACTGCTGCCTCACAGCGCCAGGGCCTCGGGTTCAGTTCCAGCCTCGGGTGACTCTCTGGAGTTTACACATTCTCCCTGTGTCTGCGTAGGTTTCCTGTGGGTGCTCTGGTTTCCTCCCACAGGTCCAAAGATGTGCAGGTTAGGTGGATTGCCGTTGTTAAATTGTGCGTAATATCCAGGGATGTGCAGTCTATCTGCATTTCCCATGGCAAATCCATGATTACAGGGAGAGGTGGTGTGCTATTCAGAGGGTCAATGTGGACCCTCTGTGTGCTGAATGGCCTGCTTCCACACTGTAGTGATTCTATGATGTATAGGCGAAGTGATCAGCTGGCTCCATTTTAGTTTTGTGAAGGGCCTGTGAGGTTGCGCTGCCCAAAGTGAGCAAACATACCTTAACATGTTCTTACACATTGCAGTAGAATTTTCTCACTTAGAGCAGGATTCCACACCCCCATCCTTGCTCCTAAGTAAATTGCCTCATTTTAGAGGAGGTTCAAGATTTCTGACCTTTCAAGCTGACCCTGAGGCACCTGCTGAGAGTTCACGAGCCCAATGCACGCCGAAGAATTGTGGAAAATTTCAGCGGCGCTTAAAAAGGGAAATCCTAGGCTCCGACAGACTTTGTGTACAATATGCCGAACACAATTCAGTTTTATCACTGCATCTGCACAGGAAAAGCTGGTTTTGTAGTGAATGCTTGCTTATCACTGGGCAGAGATTAAAAGCCTCCAGTCTCCAACTCAATGCAACACACTGGCTGAATTTGTATGGCAGCCTGGGAGCTGAGCATGTATTGTATAAAGTTAACTCTTCTATAAACCTTTCAAGGTCTTGCAAATTTTGTAGTTGCTTGTTACGACTGGATCCCTGATGAAATTCTCCAAGTTATTATGGTTCCAGACGGATGCCTCATTGCTGGATAAGGAGGGATGAACTGGGTCTCCTTTATTCACTTGCTCCACTCAATTTGTCACAACAAGGTTCATCTGAAAATGATCTCTCTCTTTTGGATGTCTTTCCCCCCCCCGGAGCAAATGAGTTTGTTTTAAATGGAACCACTTTAATTAAGCTTTCTTGAGTAATCAAAAGAGTAAGTTTATTAGTTACTAATCATGAGATGAAATAATAATGCCACACACACACACACACAGGCACAGACAAAGTAAGAATGATTAAAATTATAAGATATATAGATCAGTGTCTTTAGGTTGCTCGTGGAGAGGAGATGGTGCAACGTTAATAGTTGAATGGTCAATTTTGGGATCCTTGGCTTTGCAGGTTAGCTAAAACCTTTGTCTTGTTTCTTTTCGATGGTGGTTGGTTGGTAATATTTTGAGGCAAATCATTCCTCCCTGTCCTATTTCTTTCAGATTGGTTTGCTAGCTAGTTGCCTTCTAATACTCAGTGAGAGAATCCTTTTACCTGGAATGCAAGTGTGACTAGTGGGTGGTTATCTGACTGTTACCTTTTACAGCACAACATGCTCGAACCCAAAGACCCTCAATTCATTAGCACACCTTCTTTCACTAACATACCATCTTCCACTAACACAGTCAAGTAGATCACAGGGGATCCACACTCAACTCTGTGTGTTCCATATCCTTTGACACTATTGGTTAATAAAAAGCCACCCATCTCAGTTTTAGGACTACCATTAAGCCATTGCATCACCCTGTCCTTCAGTTTGAACCTTATTTTAAGTGAAAAGCCTTTTAATTGTTAACCTCCATTGGTTCTGGTATTATTACCCCGTAATCCTGTGGTTTCTTGATGTGTGGGGACTGCCAACAATTCCTCTACAGCAATAAAGGTCTGTGCTGTGAAACTTGTTTGCCCTGTGGAGCTGATGTAATCAAAGTAAATGGATACTAGGCATAAGTATGAGAGGAATGTTCGTATGGAAGATATATAGACGATTTGATGCTTCCTTTATAAATGAAATGTCAAATTCTTAATGGTGTGACTGGATTCCACTTGCTACATTCTTTAATGGAAAGCCAGTACCCACCACTGTGTCTGTTTAATTAGTTGACAATGTATTTTACACTACTGTTTTGGGAACCGTGGTGTGATGGCTGGATCAGCAATCTTTTGCTTTTTTTTGTAGAGAATGAGCATGGATTGTGTTTTGCTCATCAGTGAATTTCCTCATCTCTAGAAATGAAATTGACGGCTTGAGTGCAATGTAAAGATGCTTGTGAGAACAGGAAGTGTTGTCGCAGGAATTTGGCATTGATTTTGATTTCTGAGGAACTTAGTATTCCGACTGTGTTTTGAGGTTGCCTGAGACAGACTTCAGTAAATAATGATCTGACCTTTCTATTGTCCGTTGCTGACACTGCAGATGCTCCCAGCACTGAGGCTGAGAGGTGTCTATTGTGACACTGCCAATCGATGTTCTTGCTTTCCTTTCTGTGCTGATTTGTAGTTAGTGAGAAGAAGTTGTTCAGCTAAATTATACAGCAATTGAGCGAAATCTGGGCAAAATGGATGTCTGGGTCACTGGAGCGAAATGTTATTTAAACTGGGGATGTGTCTGGTGTAAGTAAAGATTAATGTTGTGTAGAACACAGGATTGTTTGAACGTGGGGTATTTGCATTTTTGGAAGAAGGAAGGTCAACTCTCAAATGACACTCTCTGTGGAGGTCAACCTTTGACTCAAATTGCAAGGCTTTTGGGTATTTTGTATGTTGGGAGAGGTCCTAGATATCTTTTTAGGACAGAGTTGCAGAGTGACCAATATTTTGGGTAGTATCCACACTTTCTTTAAAGATGGATTTTCATTGTAAATACTCCTTCAATGACCTTTTCGCCTTCAACCCACTCTCACCGTCACTTAATTAACCAAATAAAAGCAGTTCATTGGGATTTTTCATAGCGCACTGTAAACGTGTCCTGATGATGCTTCATTGCAATTGGAAAAGCAAGGGCTCAAAACCCGTTTGGCCTTACAGTTCACACAGAGTAGTTGCTGGAGTTGCACTGCAGCGACCGGCCAAAGCTTCCCCTTCCAAACCCTTGACCTCCTCCAACACCTAGAGGGCAGCAAAGGTACACTATTGGGCTGCACCATCCTCTCCAAGGGGCACAGTGTCCTGACCTGAAACTAGAATGCCATTCCTTCATTGTCACTGAGGTCAGAATCCTGGAACATCCTTCCTAACAGCATTGTGTGTGCATCTACTACATAGAGCAGCACAAGGCAGCTCGCCATCTTCTTGATGGGCAATAAATGCTGGCCTGGCCCGCGATGTCCACATCCTGTGAATTAATAAAGGGATTCAGCTCCGTATTGAAATGAGCTGCAACAATGCATGAGTTTGTAAACACCAAAACCCGTGTGCCAGCGCTGTATTTGTGCAGAGGAATTCGTAGAATCCATATATTGTGGCAGCAGACCTATCGAGTTCCACCAATCCTCCAAAGAGCATCCCAACCAGACCCAACCCCCTTACCCCATAAACCTACACTTCCCAAAGCTAATCAACCCAGCCTGCACATCCCTGGACACTATATGAGCAATTTAGCATGGCCTATCCACCTAACCTGCCCATCTTTGGACTGTGGGAGGAAACCGGAGCACCCGGAGGAAACCCACGCAGACACAGGGAGAATGTGCAAACACTACAGACAATTGTGTGACGGTGGAATCGAACCTGGGTCCCTGATGCTCATTCCAACTCATTCCAAATTATACTATTTGATGACACGCAACTTACTTTGGTACAGTTGTCTTTGGATTTTTAAAAAGACCATTTATAGGATATGTACGTCAATGGCAAGGCCCAGCTTTTCTTGCCCATCATAACCACCTTTAACTGAAAGACTCCCTATTATTTCCCTCAGAGAGCAATTAGGACTAAAGCACATTGTAGATTTAGAGTACAGACCGAGTAAGAATACTAGGGTGTCCTTTCCTACAGGGCAGAAACAAATCAGGTGGGCTTTTAGGACAATTCTGTAATCCAATACTCATGATGAATGTCTTTGCCTTGCTATGACTGAGGGGTGTATGTCACTCCTTTCCCAGTCTACTTTGGGATCACAGCATAAAGTAGAAATGCAAGCAGAAAATACTAGGGAAACTTGACAGTTTCTGGCAGCATCTGTTGCAAAAAAGAAGATAAAGTATCCAGTGTGAGCATATAAAATAAAACTTTTTTGTTGGGTTACTGCAGGGGACCAAATAAGACTTATCTATATTAAAGATCTATTGACCAACTTTCTTTAATAAATATAATTATTAGTTTATTATCAAAACAACTGAAGATGCAATAGTAGTTTAGGTTACACTGTCAGTAATACAGAGGTGTAAATGCTTAACCAACTAAATATCCCCAAAGTGCAAGCATGCAGGTGCCTGGACCCACACACGCATGGATTAGCCTTAAAGGCAAAAGGATAAGAACACGAGAAATGAGGGGAATAGGCCATTCAGTCTTTTCAGAGTTGTCCCTCTGTTCTATCACATCATGGCTGATCTGCCCCAGATTGCAATTCCTGCTTTGCGTCAGCACCTCATAGCCTTGATTTTGATTTGATTTGATTTGATTTATTGTAGTCATGTGTACCTAAATACAGTGAAAAGCTTTTGTCTTGTGAGCAGTACAGGCAGATCATAGCAACCAAGGACATGCCGGTCATAGGGTGCTTAGACAGTGAGGCACACAAGGTTACACTGCAAGAAGGTGCGCAAAGCTAGATCAACATTAGCAAGATCAATATTATTTGAAGTTAGAGAGTCTATTCATCAGTCCGATAACAACAGGGAAGAAGCTGTTCCTGAACCTGCTGGATCATGTGTTCAAACTTCTGTACCTTGTACCTGATGGAAGAGATGGCAGGAGAGCATTACCGGGGTGGGAGGGATCTTTGTTGACAGCCTTTCCGCAACAATGAGAAGTGTGAATGGATTCCATGGATGGAAGATGGCTTCCGTGATGAGCTGGGCTCTGCTCGTAACTTTCTGTAGTTTCTTACAGCAGTTGCCATACCAGGCCATTATGCACCTGGACTGTATGCTTTCAATGGTACATCTGTAGAAGTTGGTGAGGGACCTTATGGACATGGCCAAATTTCCTGAGCCGCCTGAGGAAGAAGAGGTGTTGTTGTGCCTTCTTGACTGTCGCATTTATGTGGGAAGTCCAGGGAAGTTTGTCGGTTATCATCACTCCTAGGAACTTGACTCTCTCTCAACCTCAGCTCCGTTGATATAGATGGAGGCGTATTCTCCTCCTTTTTTTTCTGAAGTCAATGATCAGTTCTTTAGTTTTGCTGACATTGAGAGAGAGGTTGTTCACAGTGTGCCACGATGCCAAGCCCCCTCTCTCCTTCCTGCGTTCTGACTCATCATTATTTAATATCCGTCCTACAACAGTGTAGTCGGCAGAAAACCCGTAGTTGGCGTTTGTTTGGAATTTGGTTACGCAGGCATGGGGATACAGAGGGTACAGTAGGGGGCTGAGAACACCTCCTTGGGCGCTCCAGTATTGAGTATTATTATGGGGGAGGTGCAGTTGTCTATCCTCACTGATTGTGGCCTATGGATCCTCAGCTTCCTGTCCCAATTGCAGAGGGCGGAGACCAAGGTCATGGAGTTTTGAGATCAGTCTGGAGGGGATTATGGTGTGGAAGGTGGAGCTGTAGTTGATGAGCAGGAGTCTGACATAAGTGTCCTTGTTGTCCAGATGCTCCAGGGATGAGTGCAGGACTAAGGACATGGCGTCTGCTGTGGAGTTGTTACATCGGTAGGCAAATTGCAGGGGATTGAGGCAGGCTGGGAGACTGGCCTTCAATTTATTTGATTATTTCAAAAATCTATCTAGCTCTTGTTCAAATACTTTGAGTGATCTAGCTACAGCTCTCTGGGGTAGAACATTCCAGACATTCACTACCCTCTGGGAGAAGAAATGCCTTCACATTTTTGTTTTAAATGAATGTCTGCTTATTTTGTAACTATATTTCCTGGTTTGAGATTCCCCACTGGTAGAAATACCATCTCAAATTTTACCTTGTCAGACTCCTACTTCTTGTTAGAATCATGTATTTTTCAATAAGATCACCCTCATACTTCTAAACCCTAATGAATAAAGGCCTAAACTGTTTAGCCTTTCTTGATGAGTCACCTCCGTCATTCCAGGAAAGCACCTAGTGAATCTCTTGGACGGCTTTCAATGTCTGTATATCCTTTTTGAAAAAAAAATTGTCCAAAACTGTACACAGTATTCATGCCTGTGGCCGCTTAACACTCTATACACTTTAAAAAGGCTTTCCTATTTTTAAACTGCAACCCCTTATCAATTAAGTCCAAAATCTCATTCACTTTTTTAATCACTTGCTGTACCTGCAAACTAACGTTTTTATGTTGCATGCACAAGGACATGCAGATTTCTCTCTGCTGTACTTTTATTTTTAATAGTCTGCCTTTTGATTCTTCCTAGCAAAGTGCATGATCTCACCCTTTCCTGTATTGACCTCCATTTTGCCAAGGTTTTGCCCATCTTTTCAACCTATCTATCTCTTCTTGCAGATTTCTTATGAACTCACTGCAACGTGCACTCCCACCTATTTTACTTCATCAGTGAGTATGGATACATTACATTCTGTTCCTTCCTCCAAGTCATTAATAAAGGTGGTGAGTAACTGAGGCCTTACAACTGATTTGGTGTGGCACTCCATTAGTTATGGTCTGTACAACCTGAAAACATCCATTAATCCTGACGCTCAGTCTTCTCTGTATTAACCAATCATTAGTCCCTCAATAGTGTGAGCTCCTTTTTATAAGCAATAACCTTCAAGTGCATCCAATTCCTTCTGGAAATCCAAATACAATACATTCACTGGTTCCCCTTTTATCTATTCTGCTTATTACTTCTTTAAAGAATTCTAGTAGAATTTTCAAACATGATTTCGCTTTCACAAAGCAGTGTTGATTGTGTTTGATTGCATTAAGCTTTTCTGAATGCCCTTCTATTTCTTCCATTAATATGGACTCTAGCGTTCACCCAACAATGGATGTTAGGCTATCTTGTGTATAGTTTTCTGCTTTCTGACTGCCTCCCTTCTTAAACAGGGTATCACATTAGCGGTTTTCCAATCCGCTGGAATCCTCCTGAAATATATTTCTACTTGGGCCTGCACTATCTCTGTAACAACTTCTTTTAAAACCTCTTGGATGTAGACTATGATGTGCTGGTGACTTGTCTGCTTTCAGTCCTATTGGTTTGTCAAGTACTTTGTAATAGAGACTGTGTTTACAAGACTTTCCTCCCACTAGCATTTTGCTTATGTTATCTTTAAGTTATTTATCACATCCTCTGCCATAAAGACTGATGTTTTAAATTATATGTCGTTTTCCTGCTCTACATTATCCATCTTCAGGTGTATTCTCCAAGGGCCCTGCACTCACTCTAGCTATTCTTTTTGTATACCTGTACAAACTCTTGTGATTTGTTTTTATATTTCTTGCCAGTTTAATTTCTTACTTAATTTTCTCCCTCTTTATTAGCTTTTTAGTTGTCTACTTCTGGTGCCTAAAAACAAAAACTTCATACCTATGGCCTGCCACTAGTTTTCACTGCTTTGTATGCATTTAGTTTTTAATTGGCTACTCTCCTTGACTACTTTTTGTTAACCAAGAGTGGTTCATCCTTCTCATTGAGAACTTCTTTTTGACTAGAATAAGTTTTTGCAGAACGTTTTGAAATACCTGCTTAAATGTCTGCCATTGCTCTTCCACTGACTTCCCCTTTTTGTCTATTTTCCTAGCGTACTTTTAGACCAGTCTATCTTCATATTTCTGGAATTTCCTTTATTTAAGTTGAGGACACTGGTTTGAAACTCAAGTTGCTGTCCCTGAATTTGAATTTCAAATTCTACCATGAGATAGTAGGAACTGCCGATGCTGGAGAATCTGAGATAACGAGGTGTAGTGCTGGATGAACACAGCAGGCCAGGCAGCATCAGAGGAGCAGGAAAGCTGACGTTTCGGGTCTGGACCCTTCAGAAACGTCAGCTTTCATCCAGCTCTACACCTTGTTATCTCAATTTCTACCATGTTGTGATCCCTAACCCCCCCAGGGGGACCCATAACTCAGTGAACTCCTATTAATGCTTCCCACATTACACATTACTAAATCTGAAATATCTTTTTTCCAGGTAGGTTGTACAACATAATGCTCTAAGAAACAATCACTGATGCACCTTTTTTTTTTACCCTTGTCCATCTGAGCTGTCAGGCCAATATGCAGATTAAAATAGTCCATGACAGTTGTCATGCCTTCCTTACACGCCTCTATTTCCTGAGTTAAACTTTTTGTTTTACATTGAGGCAGCTCTTCAAGAGCCTGTAGAAGATTCCCAGCCATGACTTTTTACCCTTGCTATTCCTTCTTGCCATCCAAACTGATTCCAACTCCCGATCTAATCCTCCTATATTAATACTAGCCACTACACTGATGCTATCATTTATTAATAACACTGCCCCACCTCCTTTTTTCCCTTTTTATTTTGCCTATTGTTCTGGAATGTTGAATAACCCTGAATATTGAGTTCCCAGTCTTGGTCACCCTGCCACCATATTTCTGTAATAATGATCAAGTTACATTCATTTATTTGTAATTGAGCCATCAATTTACCTATCTTATTACAAATGCTGCATGCACCACTTCTATCTTTGAGTTGTTGCTACTGTTATTAATTCTAATTCCAATTTTTGTGCCTTTCTGTCACATTTTCCTTCTCTTTCGCACCTTCATTATCCTGTACCTCTGCTGTAGTTTGTTTTTTAAAAAAAAAAATTGTTTTAAAGTTTGCATTTAATTGAAGACCCATCCCACAACTAATTAAAGTCCCATCTACATCCTAAGTTGTTCAATCTGCCAGGATTCTGATCTCGTATAGTTCAAATGAAGCCCCTCCCAGTGGAATAGCTCTTTCTTATCCCAGTATTGGAATGGTGCCAGTGCCTCATGAATCTGAATCCATTTCTCTCATACCAATTTTTGAGCCATGCATTTACCCCTGTAATCTTACTTAGTGTATACAAATTTGTATGTGCCTCTGATAGTAATCCTGAGATTATTATCTTTATGGCTCTGCTTATTAATTTAGCCTGAGCTGTCAATAATCCCTTGAATTTCTTTGTCCCACCTATGTTGTTGTACCTACGTGGATTATGTTAACTGGAACTGTCACCTCCCATTCTGAGTTCTTCTCCAGCCCAGAAGAGATATCCTTAACTTCAGTATGTTATTCAGTATTACTACCACATTACACTTCCTTTCCCCTATTGAATGTGGCTCTGTACAATGGTGCTTTAGTCAGTTTGCTCATCCTCCCTACGACACTTGCCACAGATGTGGACAGCATGGATCACGCCAGTGTTGAGCAGCTCCCACATACTACAGCTGCAGCACATCACCTACCCAGCTATCTCATTTCTATTTAATTGATTAAAAGTTGTAAATGCATTTCCTAACTGTACTCCAGCCATAATAAGGTCTCCTCCTGATTTAAGCCTTTGGCCACTCAAAAGAATAAAGCATAGACTTTGCTCACACGTGCTCAAATCACCAGTCATGTTTATCTTTGGAGAATCTGCAGACACAGCTTGCTCAGGAAGTACAAGCGCAGTCTTTCAGAAGAACAAATCCATTTCACTCTGAAGTCGATGAGTGAGTGTGTTTTCTTTTCGGAAATGGATGAGATCAGCTGGGCAGGCCTTCCTTGCAGGCTTCTGTCCCTTAACTAAAGACCAGATCAAACCAGCTTCTCTCCAAGCTAGTCATCGCTCAAACAGCCCCACGTGGTCTACAGCAAAGTGAGCTGTTAACAGTAGTTGTTTGAACCTTGTTTGAAAAATACACCTCTAATGTCCACAGTAACTTTTTCGAATCACTTCTTTTACAGAACCATTCCAGGCGTTTCCATAAAACTTGAAGGACTGTAGAAAACTTGAGCTGGAAATAAGTCCATTATTATTCCATAGCCCATCAAAACTCAAGTCCTCCAAGCAATAGTAAGTGTCTTCCTTTTATTTGTTAACTGAATGCTGAATTGGGATTTGAATCTCTGTCTCTAGTTAATTAGTCTAAGCCATTGTATTATTAGTCTAGTTAAATAACCACTAGCCCACCAGTCGCAGTATTCTGGGTCCCACTGGAGTCGGGCCATGTAAGCATCTTCTGGGTCCATGTGGGATTGAATCATAGAACAGTACTGGCCCTTTGACCCACCGTGTCTGTGCCAACCATGTTGCCATTCTTAACTAAACCCATCTACCTGAACATCCAGCTAAATTTGTTTTGCACTTTCTCTGTAAAGCCTCTGCATCCTTCCTATACTGTGGCAACCAGAACTGTACACAATATTCCAAAGTGGCCTAACTGAAGTTTTATACAGCTGCAACATGACTTGCCAACTTTTATACTCAATGCTCTGTATCATGAAGGCAAACATGCGTAAAAATTCTTTACCACCTTTATGGACTCGGTGTTTCCATTTTCAGGGAGCTATGCACTAGCACTGCAAGATCAATCTGTAAATCAATGCTCCTAAGGGTCCTGCCATTTACTGTGTACTTTCCTCTTGCATTTTACCTCCCAAAATGCATCACCTTGCACTTGTCTGGATTAAACTCCATTTGCCATTTCTCTGCCCAACTTTCCAACTGATTTACATCCTGATATATCCTTCGTGTGCATAACTTCTGAACTGCATAGTTAACAGTGTTGTTTCAATGACAAATGGATCAAATCTGGAGATCAACAAGGATGGTTAAGATTTCAGGAACTCTTATTTGGTGGTCATGATTCAGACTTAAGAGTCAACACCTTCAACAAATTAAAGTGTGACCTCAGGCACTCATCCTATGTTTTAAACTGTAAAAACACTTGGTATATTCCAAGCTGCTTGTGCTTCATGACTTGAGCGTCCACAAAGTGCCTCTTGTATATCTCAGAATGCAAGATACTTGGGACCATCAGGAATGATCTGTTTTCCAGTTATCTCTTTGTTTTGTGGGTGTGTCTGTTTATATGGGTTTTAAATTATTGCAAGGAAAGCAATTGGGTAAAATCCCATTGCTGTTTGAATAAGTGCATTCTACCTCTTTTAATGTAATTTAATCACTTTTTTAAAAATTTTAAAAGTCTTATTTGTGCATCTTGCATTGAAACATCTTGACCTTTGCTCTATTTATGGTTGTTATGGAGAGTAGGTGGGTTGGTTGTAATGTCACTAGACTAGTTAACCAGAGCCCCCTGGCTAACAGATGATAGAATTTGAATTGAATCCAAAACAAATAAAATCTGGAGTGAGGAGCTTGCCTAATGGTGACCATTACCAACTGTCAATTATTGTAAAAACCCATGTAGCTCACTGATGACCATTAGAGAAGGAAATCTGTCCTTACCCAGTCTGGCCTACACGTGACTCCAGACCCATAACAATGTGGCTGACTCATAACTGCCTTCTGGGTAATTGGGGATGAGAAATAAATGTTGGTGTTTGCAACAGCACCCATATCCCATGAAAGTTTGAAACAAAACTTTCCACAATGATCCAAAATCTGTGTCCCTTTTGTGACAAACCTATCATTCATCAGTTTTATTTTTTCTTTGAGCAGATTTGCCTTGAGGTTTTTCTTTAGAATTGCTGCTTTTGAGATCTGGGGTTTTGATAAAACCTGTTTATGTTAAGAACATTTCTTGGTAAGTGTTCACCCAGAGATACACTTCCAATGGCAGAGCTGCATAAGGCGTTACAGTGCACGTGCACAAATTATTCTGTCAGCTAATTCTGTTTTCTAGGGAGTATTTTCTTTTACGATATTCCTGTTATTTGTTCTCCCCTGAACTTTTGCCTCATTTTTAGCTTTGAATATATGCATCCTTCCTGTAGTTGGTATCTTAATCTTATTGCAGTCATAATGCGTTGCTCAATTCTCATGACCGGAAACAAGAATGGATCATTGTGTTGGCTTTTTAACTGAGACAAGATTTTATTAGGAGAGAAGGCATGGGGTAGCAGGGAAGGGGAGGATAAAATTAATCCTGAGAAATGGTGGCGACTTTTGTGAAGATCTGACATGCAGAAGGATGATGTTAATGTATTGTTCCAAAGAAGCACCTTTTGATACCTTGCTGCCTAATGTGATTCTACACATGTTGCACAAGGTTGTTCATAGACAATCCGTTTAATGAATCTCTACCTATTCAATGAAAATTGCAATGTCTTTAGCTGCTTGGAAAAATTGAGATCTCGAGGATCTACTGCAATTTGAGAAATGCAGTGATCTATTGCCGTCTCTAAGGTTAATCTTCAAATGAAGCTGAAAGAAATATCCGAGTTTACTTCATGCAGCTGAAAACTGCTTTTCTAACCAATGGAAAATAAAAAGGATTCTGTTTTAAGTTGTCTTTTATGTTCGTGCCATAACGCTGGGAAGAGTTGTCACCATTTAAGAATGTAGCTTCTGTTTTCAAGTTAATGTATTATGAACTAGGTGGTGACTGTTGTTAATTATATTCCTATGATGTTGAGGACTCATTGGTGTTCATGTACATAGCACTAGATCCTATGGCCTCACTGGTCTGAATACTCCTCATCTCATTTAATTCTTGGACACCGACATCCTTGGGCCTGGTTAAAACTTGGATGATAAAGGTAAAGTTGCCATAATCTTACCAAACCATAGGCCAGCTCTTTCATTAGAGAGAGACAATTGGTGGCAGTTTAACCTGAGGGTCACCATGCCTTGGGTAAGGCGAAAGATTTGAGAAGGTGAATCCTTTTATGGTAACCTCAGCTAGCGTGGGAATTGAACCTACACTATTGGCATCGCAAACCAACCATCCAGCCTCCTAGGAATACTAGGCACAGTTGACTGGCTCTTGTGTTGCAGTAACGGTGTCCCTACCTCTGGGCCAGAAAGAAGAAGGGTTCAATCCCACTGCAGAATGTGATGGCCACAGAAGTGTACTGTAACTTGTCCTAGCAGGTTAATGGAATGGAAATTGTACAACAACAGCGGAGTAAAAGAGAATATATTGAAAAATTACAATATTCAGTGTGTGTCCCAAATAAGTGTGTAGGGAAGGAAGGACTAGGCTCCAGTACTGTTTTTTTTCCCTCACCACCTGAGATTGAGAAATTTTAATCTCATATTTTTATGTAGAGAAGCAGCAAATTGTACAATTCCCAGTATGCATTCCAATATAAATTTTACTGATCTTGTGCTTGGTTTAGAGACCAGGTCTTAGTCTGAGAGTATATTTAGTCTGATACTTATGAAGAGCAATATCACATGGTAGATCTAGCTGTGATTGGACTGTGGGATTTTTCCCAACCAATGTCTGGATATTGGGCTGAAAGCTCTTATATTCCACATTTTGGAAGTGAATGATTGTAAGTCTCTATGGTTCTGAACTGGTGAAAATAGCTAGGATTTAAAAACCCCAAAACTCATCCTTCTCATGACCTTTGAAACGATATAAACTCTTTTGCTTCCTCAACCTCCACATCATCCTGGAACAGATTTAGCATTACACTGTTATCATTTGTCCATCTCAGGATGTTAAAATTTTATTATCCTGGTCCCTGAGTGATTTGCTGTAAAGAGGAAGGACCAGTTTAGCATTTCCTAGTTTGGCCTGAAATAACTAGTTACTTCAAATCCAATCTTGTGAATTGAGAAGTGCTGAAAGTAGCTGCTGAGCTAACAGATCTGAAGGAATTAGTCCTAATTAGAATTAGATTTCATTACCTTCCATGATCAGATGGCACACTCACTGCAAAGGGGCTAGTTTTGGAGCTTGGTTGATGTAATGCAGTGTTCTGGTGGTGGACTCTACATCATTATATTATAAGGCAGATTACTACCTGAATGGCTATAAATTGGGAGAGGGGAGTATGCAGTAGGACCTGGTGTCCTTGTGCTGAAGGTTAGCTTGCAGGCGCAGCAGGTGGTAAAGGAGGCAAATGGTATGTTGGCCTTCATTGTGAGAGGTTTTGAGTACAGGAGCAAGGATGTGTTGTAGTTATACAGGGCCTTGGTGAGACCACACCTGGAATATTGTGTGCAGTTTTGGTCTCCCTTTCTGAGGAAGGATGCTCTTGCTCTCGAGGGAGTGCAGCGAACATTTACCAGGGTGATTCCAGGGATGGTGGGACTGGCATACGAGGAGAGATTGACTATGTTAGGATTGTTTTTTCTGGAGTTCAGATAAATGAGGGGCATTTCGTAGAGACATAAAATTCTAACAGGACTGGACATGGTAGATGCAGGTGGGTGCATGCAGAAACCAGGGGTCACGATCTGAGCATTCAGAATAGGCCTCATAGGACGGAGATGAGGAGACATTTCTTCACCCAGAGAGTGGTGACCCGATGGAATTCATTACCACAGGAAGTAGTTGATGCCAAAACATTGAATGTATTCAAGAGGTGGCTAGGTATAGCACTTGGGGAGAGTGGGATCAACGATTGTGGGGAGAAAGCAGGATCAGGCTATTGAGTTGGACAATCAGCCATGATAGCAATGAATGGTGGAGCAGGCTCACGGGACCGGATGTCTTCCTCCTGATCCTATCTTCTATGTTTCTCTGTCTTTATGGTTCTTCTGGGTTCCTGTGTGTGTCTGTCTGTGTGGTGTCACAGCACTACCAAAGTCCCTCTGCACAGTGCCTTCAAGGCAGTAAATTATACCGACACACACAGCATTGTAACAACCTGCCAGTGAAAGATTTAGAAGAAGTCTAGATTAAACCTGGAATGTTCCTGGCTTGTTCTTGCAGAAAGGTTTATTTGGGGGGGAGGGGTGTGGTTTAGGTGGGTGGGTGGTTTGGTTACTGTGCGTGCCTTCTTTTATGGCATTAGTTGGTGTGAGGTACGTTTTTAAATGTTCAGTGCGCAAACTCGTGAATGGGTGAGTAAGTGGAATGGAGTGAGTAACTGGATAGTCCTTGTTCATCTTCATTGTTTTCTATTTCTTTTTAACAAAAAAAAATTGCCTTCCTCGAGCCTTCATCGTAATTGGGAATAGTTAGAAATGTGCAAGGTCTCTAGCTGAAATGTAAACTCCTTTCTCTCTCTCTGCAGGGACTGCCAGACCTGCTGAGTACTTCTGTTTTTGGTCTGGAACAGAAATTGGTCATTTAACCCCTTGAACCTGTTTGGCCATTCACTGCATACATGGCTGATCTGCAACCTGAATCCATATTCTCTCCTTTTTTGTCCTATGTCTGAAATTACTTTGGCTAATCTTAGATCAATTGTTAACTTGGAATCTAGGACCATGTGTCTTTTCAGAGCTGTCTCCCAAGCTTTGACCAAATTCTGTGTGTGGAAATAGTTCCTAATATTGCTCGTGGAAGTCTTGGCTTTTCATTTTAGGTGCTCCAGAGTCCTGTATCCATGGACCATTGGAAATGTCTTGTCTTGACCTCTTGTTTTATCCCCTCAATACCTTAAACTTTGATCAAAATTGCCCTCTAAACCTTCTAAATAGAACAACAGTTTTGACTTGCCGTTTAACCCTTGGGAATTTGGGTATCATTATGGTAAATCTATCCTGCTGGCTGAAAGCTCAATGTTCTTCCTAAGGTGTGACGCCTACAACTGCTCATCAGTTTGATTTAACCAGGGCTTCTTATCGCTGCAACATAATTTCTCGACCACTGAATTCTAGATCTTTGGATCTAAAGGCTAATGCTCCATGAGGTTTTTTGATTATTGTCACTATTGCTTACGCTATTTTAATGATCTGCATACCTGGGCAATCACTTTGGTAGTACACTGTTTCAGCAGTGGCTCAGTTGGTAGTACTGTCACTTCAGAGTCAGAAGGTAAAGGGTTCAAATCCCACTGTGGCACTTGAGCATATAAATCAATGTTGGTAGTCCGTGAAGTACTGAAGGAGTGCTGCATTATTGTTGGAAGTGCTTTGGTGTTTTATGATCATAACTCTGTACTTGGTGCTATTGAGATCAGTTGTTTCCCTCCACTTAATATCCTCCCTTAAACTAGAGGGAACCAGATTCCAGGGCCAATGGAATCGATCTTGTCTCCTATCCAAGGGAGAAAACCAGCCAATAGCGCTTCCTTTTTCCCAATTGTCTAAAATCCAACATGAAAACCAAAAGAACAAGGAGCAAAAACAGAAGTTGCTAGAAATGCTCAGTAGGTCTGGCAGCTTCTGTGAAGAAAACATCAGAATTAATGTTTCGGATCCAGTGACTCTTCCTCAGAACCAGACCCAAAACGTTAACTCTGAGATAACAAGGTGTAGAGCTGGATGAACACAGCAGGCCAAGCAGCATCATAGACCCGAAACGTCAGCCTTCCTGCTGCTGTGATGCTGCTTGTGTAGAGCTGGATGAACACAGCAGGCCCAGCAGCATCACAGCAGCAGGAAGGCTGACGTTTCGGGTCTATGATGCTGCTTGGCCTGCTGTGTTCATCCAGCTCTACACCTTGTTATCTCAGATTTTCCAGCATCTGCAGTTCCTACTATCTCCAAAACGTTAACTCTGATATTTTCTTCGCAGATGCTGCCAGATCTGAGCACTTCCAGCAACTTCTGTTTTTGTGTCTAAAATCCAGCTTTGTTTTTTAACTAGACTTCTTCAGTTTTCCTGGATAAGGATCATTCTCCTGGATCATTTGAGAATTTCCTCAATAGATATTGTTCAGTATAACAGATAGACACCAGGGAATAGAAGTTGGGTTGACTCTTGACTAGTTTTCTGTATCAAAACAACTTTAAACTTAAGTATACATATGGATTTATCATAGTAAGAAAGCATGCAACTTTAGTTATATCAAGAATATAAATTGCATAACTAAATAATTTCCAAACAGAAGACAAAATGGCTAGTTCTTGTAGCTGAGAGAATCCAAAATTTTATTCCCTACAGATACCAAACTTTAAAAAGAAGCAAGAATATCCATCAAACATCAGAGTAAGGTTGCCTTTATCCCCGAAAATGAGTCTCATTAGCTTCAGAATGAATCTGAAGTGGATGAGACTAAATCCATTGCATCTCCAAATTATTCAAATTATGTTGAGATATTTGGAATGGATTTTAGTTTGGTAGCGTATAATGTAGGGGTTGCATGGAAAATAGTCATTCAACTGGTCGGCCTGGGCAAGTTGGACCGAAGGATCTGTTGCCATGCTGCATGACTCTAACTCTAATCAGTTATAGGCGACCCTATTCATTAAGCTATATTAAGTGAAAAGGATCAACGACTGCAGTGAGGCTGAAAATTGTTCAGTTTTTAAGAAATGTTATTTTGAATTTATCCTTGGTGCTAAGTAACAGTCACGTTGGTCAATTTTTTTTTGAGTCAAGTTCGTACATTCAGCAAGACAGGAAGACATGGCGACCTAAAGTTACTTTATCTGACTGTGTTTTAATCGTTAGAGCTGGTAATGTGTTGTTAGTGTGAGAGTCATCATAAAATTCCCCACGATATTTTCCTTTTTGTTAGGTGTAATCCTTTATCAGCAACTTCACATTATTGTGAAGGGAGTTGACCATGCTCTGTTTGCAAGCTAGCTTTGTCCTTTTTCAAAAAAAATGTATTTTATGTAACTTTTTTTACTGAAAAATGACTTTTTAAGCAAGTCCTTCTACATCAATCCTGTATATTTTGAGACTTGTGTCTTAGCAGTGCATTATTCAGGTGAGACGTTAAACCAAGGCTTTGAGTCCCAAGTGGATGGAAAAATGTTCCCTGGCACTAAATTTGAAGAGGAATAAGGAAGTTCTCTGTGGTGCCTTAGCCAGTATCTTAAATATGTTTTTATGATGTAGATTGAGATAAGTAATTTGTTGTTATCTTGGTGTTTTTTTTGTGGAACTTGCTGTGTGTAAATTAATTGTGGTGTTTGCTACAATACCACAGTAACTACAATTCCAATGTTCTTCATTTGGCCATAAGGTGCTTTGGGGTGCCCTGAGTTTCTGAAACACTGTAAAAATGCAACTGCACCTTTCTGTTTAGAACATTTAGAAAATACGTGGCTCTATCCATTTTGGGTACAAATATGGAAAAAGAAAAGATGTATTGCGCAGTTCTGATCTGGGGTGCACTGCCTGAAACAATGGTTGAAGCAGATTGAGAGCTAGGTTTCATGTAGGAATTGAATGCCCACTTGTAAAGGAACAATTTGCAGGGCCATGGGAAAGAGTAAGTGAGTGACACTCATTGGATTGCCTTTTTCAGACAGCTAGAAGGTATATAACAAAAACAAAGTTGCTGGAAGAAACAATAAAAT
>NC_063356.1:9693573-9731769 GCF_021869965.1 Rhincodon typus | reverse complement strand
CAATTTGTAAAGGCTTTTGAACTGAAACGTCGCCCAGAACGTGTTCTGTTTTTTTTTGTTTCGAACTGCTGTTCTTAATTGTATTGCCGAGAACTGCTTTCGTTTCCTTTGCAGGTATAAAGATACGTTGTGTTCAAACAGCATATCTCTGGCCTTATACCAAATCTAGTCTTCAATCCTCCATTAGATAAAGCCGTGAACTTGTTTATTTAATATCGCTTATCTTTGTTCCATTATGTACAATCGTGTACTGTTGATCTAAAGGAAATTAATTGAAAAAGATGAATATTTTGCTTCCACAGCTAACATTTCAATAGTATATTAAATACTGTATTTTCCAAATGTAGCAAACAAGTTAGACGTGTTTACTCCATTACAGGTGACTGTGCTACAACATGTACTTTTAGTCATTTGCTTGTACAGAACTTGAATATTGCTGGGGGAAAATGTTATATAATGACTGACAGTTAACTGCCAAATTTTAGCAAGGCTTGGCAGTTAATAGTCAATCATCATCAAACTGGTGCATTCGTCATGGTAAATTCCTCTATAAATCTGCGTACACATCCAAATGACTAGCACTCTCTCTTCTTGTACAGTACAAAATGTTGGTTTCCCTTTACATTAGCATTTCTTGCACACTGTCCTGGTGAGCAGAAGAGTAAAAGTCTCAACAAAATGTAATCTTTTTAGCAAAATGCATATTGTTTAAAACCATGAGGACTTTAGCTAGAGTAAACAGAATATTTTTCTAGTAGCCGAAGAGTTGATCACAAAGAACGCATTTTTTAAAAGTTCATTCACGGGACATAGACGTCACTGGCTGGGCCAGCATTCATTGCCCATCTTTGTTCACCCTGAGGGTGGTTAAGAGTCAAACACGTTGCTGTGGGTCTGGAGTCACTTGTAGGCTAGACCAAGTAAGGATGGCAGTTTCTTGCCCTAAAGGACATTAGTGAGTCAGATGAGTTTTTCCAGCAATCAACAATGGATTCATGGTCATCACTGGACTCTTAGTTCCAGATTTTTAGTAAATTCAATTTCCACCATCTGCCGTGTTGAGATTCGAATCCGGGTTCCGAGGATGATATCTGAGTCTCTGGATGAATAGTCCAGCGATAATATCACTAGGCCATCACCTAGGTGACACTGGTGGATTTTAAGTGAGGTTCTTTAAATTTGAGATTGAGGAAGGAAACATTTAGAATCTGCTAGTATTAAGAGGGCAACTTGCTGTGTGGTGCCAATGAGAATAATCTCATTAATGTGCTGTAATGAAGTTTGTGATACAGTAACACGCCACTGATTATATCTGGTGTGAATTTCTTCCCTTCTGCTGAACTGAATAAATGCATATGTTGTGAAAGAGCTCTTACTGCAAAATGGTCTTGTCTTTATTGTCGGTGGTGTAGCTGCAGTGAGTTGTCTTTGGCCTTCAGGAAGATAATGGGGGAGAGGGGAACATTGTCTGAGAATTAAGTAGTACAGTAAGAATAACTTGTTGGAGGCCCAAGGCTGACGTGTGCTGCTGTTATTTTTTTTCCACAGTGTACAATCTGTTTAGCCTTGAAGAATCTATTCTAGTCTTATGCTCAAGATCTAAGAGCTCATTTGAGCCTCCCAATGGATCTATCCAATGAGTAGTTAACAGGCAGATATGCTGCAAGTTCAATTTTCAGTCTGGATTGAGTTAACTGCACCAGGGATAACACTATAGGAGCTAGAAATGTTCTCCATGTCTTGTATTGGGAAAGGGAAAATTGACCAGCATTTCTGCTCCTCCGTGGCAGCAGCATGTCTTGCTGGAATAGCCACTGTGTGGGCATTGGGAGTGCCAGCATTGCGTTCTCTGAGTAGTGCCCTGGCTTGCTAGATAGCCTGCCCCTACTTGTTGCCAACACCTGGACGTGTAAAGCAACCATTTTTGAGTGAGGAATGGGAGAGTGTCAGGCTTGAGATTAGAAGAAACATTGCAATAATTTTTGCTTGTGAATGCTGCGGAATTTCTCTGTTTCTTTATGTGGCTTCTGTAAAGCCACTATACATAGGGTCACCAAACTGCTGTACCCACAGAAGTCTATGCAGCCTGGGTAGATAGCAGACTGGGCAATATGAGTGGGCTGAAGACTCCAGCTATCTTTTAAACCAGGAAAATGGCATCTTCCTATCATCTCAAGTTCCTGGGCGATTCTGTAGGTGGGTTTACTTTCTCAGGCGAATGTGGTAGCCTCATTCACGTGGATGTTGCCATTGACACCATAGTGAGATAAAGACAGTTTGGATTGCCTGGAGGGGTGTGTAGTGATGATAGTGATAAAATAACACGAACTCTGAAGGACTGAGAGTGCCTGATTCGAGCTGAGAGATTACCAGTGTGGGAGTGGAGGAGAATTGCCATGAGACTTTAATTCACAGTGGTTTCTATTCGTTGTTGTGCAGGCTATAACCATCACCGATATGAAGGATACCAGCTCTTTAAACTGCATTGTTTCTTTGGCCAAAGATTGCTGTCTAATTAATACTATTTCCTTGCTCTGGGCTCAAAAGACCATTTAATCTACCCTATAGAATTCTTGGAAATCTCAGGGTTAAAATTCTGCTTTGTGCTATGAAGGAGGTCAACATTTTACTTTACTAATGTGCGTGGGAATTTTACACAACCCCATTAACCAATACTCTAAAAATAACAATCAGTGGAATTTCAGCCCATTAATGTATCCAAACTAGACTCTGATTTAAATAAAATTTCAACTGCTTTAACTGCCTGATCAGCCATGCAATAAGTCTACTTTCAGGGATTGGAAATGTGAACTACATCAATGAAACTGTTGCTCGAAGAAGTGAGAAACAGAATTGAGTGAAAGAATGAATCATACAATAGAATCCCTACAGTGTGGAAGCAGGCCTTTCGGCCCATTGAGTCCACACCAACCCTCTGAAGAGCATCCCACCCAGATTTTGCCACAAGAGGAAATATATTTTGGACACCTTCTGTGTCATGTCTGCTCAGGAGCTTTTATATGTCTCAATTAAGTCACCTCTGACTCCCCTAAACCCCAGAGGATACAACTCCAGCCTGTCTCACTTTTTCTCATAAGGCAATCTTCACATTTTTCAGGAATCAGTAAACTTTCTCTGAACTGCTGCCATAACTTCTCTGTCTTGAGAATGGGGTTGCGTTTCATGTAGCACCCCCCACCCTGACTTTTCCCTGGATTTCCCTCTGGTGGCTGAATTGGCGGTTTTGGGTTGACAGTGGGAGCGGTAAAGAAGGGAGCACAGGGGTTCTTGAGCACTAAGTTCCTTCTGGAAGGGGTCATCCAATAACATTTTGGGAACCACTGATTTCATGTGACCACTCTTTCCTTAACCCAAATCCACAAGAAGCCAGGGATAATATTGTTCTAGTGGAGTGAAGCTGATGCAGGGATTGAACTTGGGACCCTTCTGATTTGTAGTTCAATGCTACAATGTGCAGTGCGTTTACTGACTTCATCATGGGGAACGAGCGAGAGCCCATGTCTTGTCCTTCCAGCTGCCTCTGTTAATGGAAAATGACACTTTTTGAGCAGTTCTTGGCTTCTATCGTCTAAGAACACCGTATCTGTTTGAGAGATCAATGATTAACCTTGCATGAGCCAGATACTATCGTGGTACAGACTGCAAGAGGATGGTGTGGAGATGAGGTCTCAGATAGTTGTGTGTGAGCGAGTGATGGATTATTACTTCCTTAATACTATTACTTGCATGGCAAAAAATGAACAAAAACATTGTTGATAAGAGTTTGTGGTTTTAGTTTAACAAGCTCTTGTCCCTCCCTGTTTATTCTAGTTGTTTAATATACTTTTTTATGTATTTCTTCCCATCAGAAATTTGAATTTGAATTCCTTCGTAATTCCTCAGCTCATCCTGTCATTTGGCAGCCTTGCCTTACATTCTCGAATTCCCTCCAGCAAGCTCTCTGGCTCGCCATCTCTCTCTCTCTCGATCTTCCTAGAAATCCATCTCTTTTTACCGAGCCTGATTGTCACCCCCTTAAAGTTCTTTGTCATGGAAGGAAATCATTTGTTGCAAAGCCCTGCTAAGTATGAAGCTTTATTGAGCCCAGCTAATCCATTGGTGTTGTTCCTTGTGTTTGAATGTGCTGCCTCTGTTACTTATCCTACACTATTGACATATCAGAAGTGAAATAGTGCAGATGCTTAAAATCTGAGATAAAAACGGAAAATGGTGGAAATACTTCCTTTCCTTCAAGCAGTGTGTGTAGTGTGGGAAACTGAGTTAATGTTTTGGGTTGATAACTTGTCAAAACACCTGTCCCATCCCTTTCACTTGTTTTAAATCTATTTATGTTTTAAATTTTGCCCGCTTCTGACAACACGTTTTAATTAGGCACTTTACTGCTATCCAGACTGTCCACTAATTCAACAATTTTGAACTTTAACCTCTGCTCCAATTGTTTTTTGTTGCCTTTGGTTTGCATTTATATTTTGGATGGCAGCTGCTCCTTATTCTACCATTCACACCTCCTCGAGAGTCAATACAAAAAGCATGGAACTGGAGATTTGAAATAAAAGCAAAACGATGGTTAAACTCAGTGGGTCTGGCAGCTTTTGAGGAGAGAGAAACGGTTAACATTTATTAAGCTTGAAATGTCAACTCTGTTTCTCCAGCACTTTGTTCTGTTCCTCTGTATTTAACTTTTTATCACTATCATCTTGTACCAATAACTCTGTCTCATTTTTGTTACTTAATTTTCTCCTGTCTTTGACCTTCTCACTCCTTTTCGCCCATCTGAAGAGAGATTGAGCAGTTTAGGCCTGTACTCTTGAGTTCAGAAGAAAGGGAGGAGATCCAATTGCGATGTATAAGATATTAAAGAGGATGTTTCCCCTTGTGGGGCAATCTAGAATGAGAGTTTTAGGATAAGGACAGGCAGATTTAAAACAGATGAGGTGAAATTACTTCTTTCTCCGAATTGGGATCTGTGGAATTGGATACCCCAGAGTGTGGTAGATGTAGGAGCATTGAGTAAATTTAAGGAGATAGACATTTTTAATTCGTAATGGCTTGAAGGTCTAAGGGGGAAAGGACAGGAAAATGGAGTTGAGACGGAAATGAGATCAGCCATCATCGTATTAAATGGCAGATCATGCTCGAGGGGCTCTGTTCTTGTGTGCTTTGTCATTTGCTTAATGCACTTCTTTGCTGCTGTAACATTATATTCTTTGCTCTGTTCTATTGCCCGAGTGCACTTTGTATGGTATGATCTGCAGGCAAAACCAAACTTTTCACTGTATCTAGGTATATGTGACAATCATACGACAAATCAAAAAATTCTGACAAAAGATCAGCAACATGATATACTAGTCGCTATCTTGGTCCTCATTGATGCCATCTGTCCTGTGAGATATTTTCAGCTCTTATTCCCAGTATCCTTCTGCCTTCTTTGTTTACTCGACTCTGGGCTGGCCAGCCTTCTTGCAAGAATTGGAATTGTGGGGGCACATTTCAATGTGTCTCTTTCTGGGGTAAGGAAGCAACTTTCAGACCGCTATGGGTTGCCACAATAGGAAATACAAACACAAAATTCAAACGTCAATGTATTAATCGTTTAAATGAGTAATTCATAGAAATGACCATTTTAAAAAGTGCCGAGCAGCAAAGCCATTTAAGAAAGTAAATTTTTTTGACTGTTTAGTTAAGAAGCAGAGCAAGGAGAGGAAAAGTATCCACTCAAATTCATGAGTGGGAGAGGAGATAGGGTGGCTCAGTAGTTAGCTCTGGTGTCTCTCAACACCAGAGACACTGGTTTGATTCCATCCTTGGGTGAATGGCTGCTTTGGAGTTTGCACATTGTCCCTGTGTCTGCATGGGTTTCTGCCGGGTGCTCTGGTTTCCTCCCACGGGCAAAGATGTGCAGGTTAGGTAATTAGACATACTAAATGTGGGGTTATTGGGATAGGGAAGGGCACTGGATCTGGGTGGGATGCTCTTTTGGGAATCAGTACAGCCTTGATGGGCCAAATGGTCTCTTTATACACTGAAGGGTTTCTGTAATCACCAGGGAAAGGGGGTAATGATCGGGGCTGAGCTAAGGAGTTTGGTTAAACTAACATTGACCTTGGGGAGCCTCTAATGGGCCAGCATTGACATGAAAGCATGGGTTGGAAATGAGTTGAGTTTCACTCCTTGAATGCGTCCATATGATTCTGCCCAACTACACCTGAATAACAGTGAATAACACATTCTTAACAATTCTAGGGTAAAGAAGTTTCACCTGAACTCATCTTTGGATTTCTGATTGTTTATATTTTAGACCATACTTCTAGCAATCAAGCATCAAAAATCTAATGCTATACTTTGGCATAATACTCTTCCAGAGTTTGTACAGTCTTGCATTCTCTTCCGCAGGCAGAAGATATTAAAGTTTGAATACATGTACAAACAGATTCAAGAACAGCTTCTTCCCTGTCACTTTCAGACTTTTGAACAGACCTCTCAAATGTTAATTCTGATGTCTTTGTCTGTGCACCTTCTCTGTGTAACACTATATTCTGCACTCTGCTCTACCCTGATGCACTTCTGATGGTACGATTTGCCTGTACAGTGCACAAAACAGCACTTTTCACTGCATCTCAGTATATGTGACAACAATAAATAAAACTTAAACCAAACAATATGCTCCCCATTGCCACCTCTCTCATCTCCCTGTCTGAGGTTACCGATTTATGTTGAAATGTCTAGTTTTTCCACTCCCAGCTGGAAATCCCAGAGAATGCTATTTGTGGCCAGAATCCTTTATTAAGGACTGATAAAGACTTTCTTCCTATTTCTGAGTTGAAATCCTGTCCAAATTGCTGAAGTTGAGAATACAGGAAAAGTAGCCATTTGGAGAGGTAAGATATTCCATGTTAGCACATTTGACTTGAAGATAACATCCATTCCTTCCAAACATCTTCCAATGATTCTATGGTTTTATCTTTGGTCCACTTCCCAGATTCACCAAATGTTCCTCTCTTTGTGTGAAGATTGCTGTCATCAATGTGATGATTTCATTCTGTACCTTTTTTTTGTTTTCGTTGTGTTTTAATTCATGGTTTAAAAGAAATGAATACTTCGATAATGTCATTCAGAACCTCAGGATATTTGAAACTGTTCCACAGCCATTTGAATTGTAATTACTGATGTGTAATGTAGGGACTGTGGCAGGGGTCTTGTGGTGCAGTGGTAGTGTCCCTGCCTACCTGGGTTCAAGTCCCGTTTGTTTCAGAGTATGTAATAACCTCTCTGAACAGATCTTTGGTGGCTGCAATGTTACTCGGAGTGTACATTTTATAGAATATCATCCTGCCCTCTCTCTTTTACCTGGTTAAGACATTATTGCCCGACATGATCATTTGCTTAACTACAGTTAACCCATTCAACTAACCTATAAGAGCACAGCAACACCATTCAGCCCTCTAAGCTTCTCTCTTTCTTGAAGGTCTTGAGTCACTTTTATACAACTCCCACAATCTCTTATTAATCACAGAGATGATTGCATCTGCATCTGCATCTGATCTCAAAATCTGTCTCATGAGTGAGATTCCATAGATGTATTATCACTGCAACTGGAATTATTCAAATTTGTTTAATACGTTAAAGCTGAACATTTAAATCAGTTACTGTAAATCAGCACATGATTAACCAAGGTATTACATTCTCAAAGTTAATTAACCTTAAGTGCGGAAGAATGGAAAACTGATTCAGAACTCACTACCATTTTTCAAAAAAAAGCATCAGCGAGTTCAAAAATAATCACATTTTGAGAATGAAAGCAACTTTTAAATACAATTAAACACTAACATTTTTTTCTGAATTTTGACATACCCATGGGTTACTTTGGAAGAGAAATGATGTCTTGCCTTTGTATTCCACCTTACATGACCACAGAATGGTCCAAGCGCGCTTTACTCAATGAATTACTTTTGAAGTGTAGCCACAGTAGTAATGTAGGAGACCTGAAAGCTGCAAGATCCAAAAACCAGTGACGCTGCACAAGCTAAATGCAGAGGTGATGACCTTTTTCTAAAGGACTTTGTGGCAGCTGTGGATCTGTTGATAATATGCTTACCTCTCCGGTCTGAAGGCTGTGGGTTCAAGTTCCACTGCAGAAATTTGCATGAAACTGCGGACGTTCCAGTGTAGTACTGAGCTACTGCTACCATGTTCATAGAATCATAGATTCCCAACAGTGTGGAAGCAGGCCATTTGGCCCATCAAGTCCATAGCAACCCTCTGAAGGGCATCCCACCCAGACCCAACCTATTCCTGTAACCATGTATTTCCCATGGCTAATCCTCCTAACCTACACATCCCTGGACACTACAGGCAATTTAGCACGGCCGATCCACCCAGTCTGCACATCTCTGTGACAGGAAATCGGAGCACCCGGAGGAAATCAGGGAGAATGTGCAAACTCCACACACAGTTGCCTGGCCGGAGATGGAATCGAACTCGGGTCCTTGGCACTGTGAGGCAGCAGCGCTAACCACTGAGCCACCGTGCTGCCCTGGAGACCACTATTGCTTTTTGACCATCATGTTAGAAGTGTTGTCTTTCTGAGCTCTGACCTTATTTATCCCCTTAGATCCTTTGGGGAAAATTTCTTTGGCATTACTTCGATGTCCTGGTCAATATTTAGTATTTAATCAGAATCAGACAAACAGATTATTCGGCCATTACTAACTTCTGGTTAATGCATTGCCTGACTTTTCATGTTTTTGTGAAGTACATGTTTCCAGTAGTGTTTATATTTCAGATTTCCTGTAACCACAGTATGACCAGTTTCTGGGATGTTGTTGTGTGCTGTATTAATCCTGTGGCTACCCTTCAAAAGTAATTCATCGGGTATGAAGTGCTTGGACCATTCTATGCTCTTTACGGTGCCATATAATGTAATGGGTGGCATGGTGGCTTAGTGGTTAGCACTGCTGCCTCACAACGCCAGGGACCCAGGTTCAATTCTGTCCTCTGACAACTGTCTGTCTGTGTGGATTTTGCGCATTTTCCCTGTGTCTGTGTGGGTTTCTTCTGGATGCTCCAGTTTCCTCCCAAAATCCAAACATGTTTGGTAGATTGTCCACGCTAAATTACCCATAGTGTCCAGTGATGTGCAGGTTAGGTGGATTGACCATGTTAAATTACCCATGGTGTATAGGGAGGTGCAGGTGAGGTGGATTAGTCGTGGGAAACACAGGGTTATAAGGACAGGGTGGGATGCCCTTTGAAGGGTTGCTGTACTCTTGATGGGCTGAATGGCCTGCTACCACATAAGTAGGGATTCTATAAAGATATCTTCCTTTCTCTTCCAAAGTAATCCATTGTTCATCTAAAGGCATGTGAAAATTTAGAAGAAAAAATTAATGTTTAATTGTATATAAAGTTGCCTTAATTCCCACAAAAAGTGATAATTCTCGAACTGAGTTGGTTGTTTAGAGAAAAGATCATCAGCTATGAATCAGGTTTATTTTTTCTACATTTGAACATTTACTAACTTTGAGAATCTGATACCTTGGTTTGAGTGCTGATTTACAACCACTGTTTTAAATATCCAGCTTTTAACGCTGTAAACAAATTTGAATCATTGCATATGCAGCAATAATACTTCTGTGACACATCATTTGAGACAGAATTGAGATCAGATATAACCAATTTTGTCTCTTCGCAATTTGATAAGGGATCATGGAAGAATCATTTCTGAAGTGATTTGGTCAGACGTCACATGTCGACAGGTTTCTTTGAAATCACAAGCTTTCGAAGCACTGCCCCTTTTGTCACCACCTGACGAAGGGGCTATGCTTCAAAAGCTTGTGATTTCAAATAAACCTGTTGGACTATAACCTGGTGTCATGTGAATTCTGACTTTGTCCATCCCAATCCAACACCGACCCCTCCACTTCAAAGTGACTTGGGACATCCAGGAAAGTTGCTTCCTTATAGAATGAATGAATGGTGCTGTTCATAGAATCATAGAATCCCTACAGTGTGGAAACAGGTCATTCAGCCCACCCAGTCCACACCATCCCTCTGAAGAGCATCCCACCCAGACCCATTCCCCTACCCCTGTATTTCCCATATCTAACCTACCTTACTTAAACATTCCTGAACACTATGGACAATTTAGCATGGCCAATCCACCTAACACATCTTTGGACTGTGGGAGGAAACCAGAGCACCTGGACGAAACCCACGCAGACACGGGAGAATGTGCAAACAGTCGCCCGAGGCTGGAATCGAACCTGGGTCCCTGTGAGGCAGCAGTTGCTAACCACTGAGCCACCGTGCTGCCCCCTTTTTTTAAAATTTTTTTTTCACACTTAAGCCATGTATTTTATTGAATATTTTTTTGAAATTTGCTATTACACAGATGCAGCTATGAACAGTCTGTACAATCCTGCACAGAACCTGTATTGAAATAGAAAGCGAATGTCTCCAAATACTTGTAGTTAAAATGTTAATACCATAATTCTAAAGTTTGTGATTTTTCAGCATGATGTTTTTGAAAACTTCAGTAACTATAGGAATGTTGACCAAATATGTATAACATTTGTTATGTAGGCATGGCAGTCAGAACTTTGTTTGTGAGTAACTTAACCTATTCACACTGCTGACATGTCACACTACAACCCCGAGAATTATCTTACTGAACCCATTCACAGCAGTTTGACAGAAGAAAAAAAGAAATCCAAGAAATACTATCAAGACAACATTGCCACAGCTTATGAAGGAAATCCATGACTAAAACAAATTTTGAGGCAAAGTTATCTATCAAAATTTCAGACAACGGGCACACAAGTTACAAAAAATTTTTGTTTATCGTGAGTTCAAAATATTTTCAGAAAAGCCAAAGTTATTTTTTTCTCCTTTTTAAGTGTCTGTGACAGTCAGGATAACAAACTGCCCCACTCTTGCCCATGGAATGTTAAATTATATTTGGATTAAAAAACTGACTTTTGTGACCACCTTTTGTTGATTTGAGCAAGGTAACTGAGGTCCAAAGGAATTGAATGCACCCCCACTTAAGAGTTTAGGAGATGTGTTTTGTTTTGTGAATCTGATAAATTCACAAGTGGAAAAACCAACCAAAGCATCATGGCAGATTTTTTATTTGAACAGAAGTGAAGAATTACTGACCTGAGATTTTGGTGCGACAGTGCATGGCATATGGCTGTGTGATGCTGTACAAATTCAAAATCTTCACAAGCTGAGAAAAGGCCATCGTTGTTCATAGAATCCCTACAGTGCAGATAGAGGCCTTTCAGCCCATCAGGTCTGCGCTGACCCTCCGAAAAGCACTCCACCCAGACCCACCACCTCTACCCTATCCCACATTTTACCCATCCTCTTAGCTTTCCTGTAAAGCTCAAATTGCACATAAGACTCAAAAGATGCTACTCACTGTTGACACTGTGTGGTTCAGTGATAGATGTAATGTTTTGGATGGTGGCAGAGGCACAACCCAGCTGCATCCTTAGTCCTGCATCGTGTTGAGCCTCCTGACAGTTGAAGGAGCTGTACCCATCTAAGGCGGCTGGGGAAGTCTAAGGATATGGTCAGAATTGGTGTCATCGCACTCTGCTACTGAGAAACATGTTGACATTCACTGCTTCAATCTCTGTATTAAGAATGGTCACATGAATGAGCTATGAAAGGGATATCAGTATGAGTGTCACCTGATGAGTTCTTGTGCATAAGAGAAGAGGGAAGAAATCCTGAAGGGATAAACCTGCCCCTTTTAATTTCATTAGCTTATTGACATTTCGTGTTAATGCTTATTCATTCAGCCCATCTAGAAAAGTCAGCAATGCCCTTCATAGTTCCTATCCCCTTTGGATTTCCAACTAGATTTTGGACAGCTGTTTTTTTTTTGCATCAGTAATCATTCTTTACCAGTAAAAGAATTTCCTGGTGATTCAAGATTTTCCTTAAGCCTCTCTTCTATTCTTTCGTTGCTTTCAGCAAGATAATGCTCCTAATTTGTACTTCTATACCATTTAGTATCTCTGTATACACCCCTGTAAGAACAACCCTCAACCATGTCCGCAGGAGCCAACCTTTCTCTAGTCCATGTCTTAAATAAATCATTTTATAATACGAGAGGCATCCTCATCAACTTTTATTTGCACCGTCCATTTAATTTTTGCCCTGATCGTTCGTTGATCCCAGCAAGTTTTTTTTTCTTCAACATTTCAACTGATACAGCACATTTAAGATCAAACTGTATTGCTATCTTGTATGGTGCTCACATTAGCAGTATGTTTTAAACATCAATTCTTTCTGCAAATCGCTTTGAATTATTATAGTATCATTCAGAGTTGTGATGTGTTTTCTCCCAATGTGCATACTTTGTGCCAATATAACACTTCATTCGTCTTTGTTCCATTCCATTTGGAGATAACCCCTCAGCTCCTGACTCCATCTTGTTGGTGTTGTCCAAGTAATGTGTATTATATCAAAGTCGTTGTTAAATGAAAGGCTTTAGGAAATTCCCTGAAACATTAAGCAAAGAAACATAGACTCCTGAAACACAGCCCTCAATATTGCCAAAGATCCGTTCATTGCTACACTACTTCAAACCTTTGCTTTTTATCTGTTTTTTTTTAATCCATTCTGACTTCCCACTATCTTGGATTCATTTATCAACATTCTCTGAGATTTTTTTTTTGTGACCGGCTTCCTAACAAACTATACCACATAATTCATCACTGTCCATTTGGCATGGAGCATGTTCAGAAAGTCAAGAAGTTAGGACAACTTCATTTTTTATTTAAAGGAACTGTTTGTAGGAGCTGCTTACTTGCTCAGATTGATCATTATGCAGATACCTTTTGAGATTGTTCCATTCATTATTTCGGAAGTTTTTATAATGGATCTGTATTTTCTGTGTCAGGTTTGTCACTTAATTTTAGAATCAAAATTTTACAAGTGGACTGGTTACTTAAAGTCAAATTTTGAAAGTAAACTATTGACTGCAACAGTCATTTGAATTGAGCTAGTCATAAATGAAAACAAATAACACTTTAAATTAAAATGTTTCCAATCCAGAGGGAGCTCCCAACATTCACTTGACTACCTCACCCGCTAGTCGATTTCTCTGTGGGATAAATCCTATCCAGCCTTGGGAGTGTGTTTGCCTTCAGCTCTTATCTCCAACTCATTGAAATTGTAAGCGGTTAAATCTCTTTAGATTATCTCTGATAATCAAGAACAGGCTTCTCCTGTTTCGTCTCTTGTGACACTTCTGGGATATAATCATTGAATCTCTTAACTGTTTTGCATTCATTCTCCACTTCAAACACTTTGCAGGGGTTCTCAATCCTTCATGAACAATCATTGGCGACTTTTTTTTTGGCGGCTCTGCTGTTAAACATCACTTTCTTTTGAGTTGGAGAAGTGGGTGATGGTTTCAGAATCTGAAACCAATTCCTTTTTATTTGGACATTTCAATAAAACAGTTTATAGCATAGACCTTTATAATGTCAGCAAATTGAGAACCTTGAGTAGCAAGATGTGTATTCTTATTTGCAGTTGCAATTTGGTAACTGTGTCTGGTAACTGTCAGGAAAACTTTGTTATTCCTGCTGACTGGAATAAATCTAAACTATCCTTCATCCAAGTTGGTGGTGGCTGGAGCTTCTTAATTAAATTGCTCCTACCTGCACTGATGGGCTGTTTGGAACCTGGCAGGTTTTCTTTTTGAAATGTCAAAGCTCATTAAGAGCCTGTTCTCTAAATCTGATATTTGAGTGTAACTTGTCAGTGCACTTCCAGCATTTCTCAAAAGCACACTTCAAAAGTCCTATATTTGGAGTGTTCAATTAACCTTTGTTTAATTACTGATCTCAAGAAATTGGCAGCCAGAGAGAGAAAATGTAGCGTTCTAAAGACCGAATTATAAACCTCAGCCATATATTCTATTTGAGTGCCTGTCTGTATCTTGTTTTTTCCCCACTGTTCCAGTAATATTTCAACTGTTATACCTAAAAGTTTGGCTTTCTTTTCACTCCAAGGTCAGAATTGGACAAAGGAACAGTTTATTTTAAATGCTAGGGAATTCCGCAGAATTTAAAAAATGTTAATAATACTGAGTGCATGTATAAATTTGTGATTCCCCATAACCCTACACACAGCTCCATACAACCTGCCTGTATGCCGTGCATTATGCGGCAATTAATCTAGAAGGTACCAGAAATATACAGAATACAAACTGATGTTGTACAATAAAAAATTTAATTGACCAATAGCTCCAAAGTAAACCATTTTAATAGTAAAGCAAATAAGCTGATTACAATTTGAAATATGTGTCATTGGACTAACATTACATTGAAAATATTAAAATGTCAAATTCTTTGACATTTATATCTAAATGTATAAGTTTTTGTGAAATTTGTCTTTGTTCTGTATTTTATCATTTTCCTTCTTATTCTGTTGTGAAAATAGCCTCACTATCTCTTTCATTGTGTCTTTAATATCACGGAGATAAATTATCTGGTCATTCATCACATTTACTGTGTGTAGAATCTTGAAGTGTGAAAATCAGCTACTTGGAAGTATTGACAATATTGTTGACTAATCAGCTGTAGTCTAATTTTGGAAATCCAAAGAATATGAAAGGGTTTTTTTTTTGTTGCTGTTTAGTTAGAATGGGCAAATATGTTTGTATGCAAGGAAAAGCCGTGAGAATTCAGAAAGGTGTTTTTTTGATAAAGTGATCTTGTGGCACGTATAAGTTATTCTCTAACAGAAATTGAACACACAGGACTGAATAAAGGATCAGGCTGTTTGGTTAATGCTTTATCCTTATCTATTGTGGGAACAAATAATAAGGAGCAATAATGGAATCTGCTGACTACTGGGCCACTTTTCTTGAGTTTATCAGGCGACAGCCACTATAGCAATGAATATTTGCAGCTTAATTTTAAAGCGATAAGTCTTGTATTTATATGGTGTAAAAAAGAAAGAAACACCGAAATGTTTCAGTTAAGGTTGCTGTGGTCCCAGATGATTACTCTCTCATTAGACAGCGCGAGAGAGATGTCTGGTGGTGAGTTTAACCTGAGGGTCACCACACCTCAAGTAAGGGGTGAGGTTGAGAAGGTGGGGTCTTCGTGGTTGCATCATTCGGTGCGAGCTGGGAATATTGTTTAAACCAAATTTGGCATTGAAGCTCCGAGGTTATTTGTAAATGCTGGAAGTGCTCAGCAGGCCCGGAAATATCTGTGGAGGGGGAAACCAGAATTAATGTTTTCAGGACTGTAGCCTTTCACTGAACTGAAAAAAAACGTGAATGTGCATTTTTGAAGAGGCAGGGAAATGACAGATAACGTTGTGATTTAATCACTCTGCTTTCTACCCTACACAGCCCTTTTGTTCTTTCCACAACTCTCTTCCCCCATTTAATTTTGATTGAAAACCTGTTTTATCCTCTAACTTGTTTCAGGCCTGAGGAAAGGTGCCTGTTTCACAGATGCTGCCAGGCCTGCTAAGGATTATTAGGCTTTTACTGCGATCTTTCACTTCTCTGGTTTGTGCCCTGGTAAGACGATATTAGGATAGGTGGCCAGTGCTCTGTTGGAGAGATATGTTTTGAGGAGAGGAAAATACAGAACCAGTGAGGCTTAGAACCAGAGAAGGCCCAAGCTGAGTGCTCTGGCAGCTGAAGGCTGTGATGTAATGAACATGAGGGATGCATAAGAGGCCACAATTGGAGCCGTGCAGTGAGGAAACGGAACATTTGACCATCTTGTGATGCACCTCTTTGCCAAAAGTTCTGGGTTCAATATGCACCTGCCACAGAAATTGGGACACTACCACCGTCTCTCAGATCCCCAAGAGTACGGACTATACTCTGGATTACAGGCCTCGAGGAAGCTACAGAGGAGGAAAGGACCAGGGAAGATTCTTTATTTCAGGAAAAAACACCCAAGTGGCCAGCTAACTATTAACAAGCAAAGTCAGATAAAGGCAATGCTTGCGTGAAGAAAGTGAAGGGAGAAAGTAGGCAGACAAGATTGTCCTGTATTTTGCAGGAACTTCTATTAAGTCTTATTAGGAATTCTTGAAAAGATTTCGATCGTTACATTTAAATAGTGATAATTAAGCCTCAGTTAATTCTTACCAAATAGAAAGTTGTTTAAATAGTACTTGGTAACAAGTGAATCTGTAACTTTGTTTTTGTCTTTTTCATAATCTCCCTACGCTCTTGTATGCTGTTTTGTAGCACGGTTCATTTTCTATTTACTCAACCAGATACCTGTATGCCCTCTCAGCTTCCCATGTTTGGCTCCTTTTGTATGGCCCTGATTCTCGGGTAAAGGGATATTATCTTCTGTTGTGAGGTCTGATGTAATTAAAGATTTGGTGGGTGACTCATTTCGATGATTTTGATCTGTTTGATTTGACTTCACTCGCCGTCACAGCGACCAAGCTCTTCACCAAGGGGCAAGTTTAAAAAAAAAACGAGAAAAAGGCAAAACAGAAAGGGGGGAAAGAAAGAAAGAAGAAGAATAGAGAGGAAAAAAGAAACGAAAGGAGGAGCGGAAGGGCCCTTGTTTCATTGCTTACCTCTGATTAAAGACCAACTGCCATTCCCTGCCCTCCTTGCCTCTGGAAAGTGTCTGACCTCTGACATACCACCCTGAGAGTTCTTCCTCCCCTTGATAGATTCTGGGCAACAATTCTCTCCAAACATTTCCCCTGTGTTCTGCCTGTCTCAGGGGTGGGTCTCTGCGCCAGTAGCTGATCTTCATGGAATATATCACAAGCTCCACACACTGCCTTTTGTGAATGAGTCCAATGTGTTGAGTTTTCCGTTCCCACAGAAAACAGTGGAGCATTATTGAAAGAGTCGTCCTGCCAACAGTGGAGTGGGAACCTGTCGTCTTGAGTTTCAGTGGGAATGAACAACTCTGCTTTGTGGTTAAACTTACCCCGTGACATGAATCAGAGGGGGAATGAATGCATATTTTCTCACTTTCGCATTCTTCTGGTTGCTAAGGACCAGTGTTGAACCAACAACTTCCATCAATTGGGATAATTGTTGTTCCTTGAGAAATTAGTGATATTTGTTCCAGTTTGGATCCTTATGATTCAGATAGTCTGCATTTTTAAAATATGAAATAAAATGCATTAAAAGAGTGGAAAAAAATGTCCTGGTCTTTGTCTGTTGTCTTGAACTGAACATCAGTTATTTCCTTGTGTTCGTGACTGAGGATGCCGACAGAGATGTGTGTTTATTAAGTGTTCCCTTGTCATCTGGTGGGTCTGTGCTAATCTTAACTTTTTGTTTTCCTTGGCATTCAAATTCTGCCTGATTCCGTCAGTCTAATATTTGGGAAGAGATGCATTTAATTACTCTACGGAGCTTGGAAGTCTGTTTTCCTTGGGTTTTCTGCTTTCCGCGGGCACCAAAGAACAAACTCTGTGTTGGAGGTCAACTAATCATAATGGATGCAGCATACAAACCAGTGCATTAGCTTGCCCCGCTCTAGGCTTGTATCTTATCTGAATTTCCTCAGGACATTTTAGTCCTGGTCAGAGCTGATGACTACTCCCATGTAACTCATCCTTGCAAGGATCATCTCCTGAGGATATCAGTAGTGATCGCTGTTGGGACAATGTTCACAATGTTTATTTAATCTTAATTGTCAGATAATGATCTGATTGCCGTCACTCATAACTGACTAACAGAAGTTATAGAAAATGAATGAACAGGGCAGACAGGAAGAGATGGTCCTCCTTTTAATAGAGGGGGTCAGTAAACAGGGGCATAGATTTCTGGTAAGGGGCAGGTTTGAGGCAATTTTGAGGAAACCATTTTTCAACCGGAGGGTGGGAAGCGTCTGGCACCCACTGCGTGAAAGAATGGTAGAGGTGGGAACCTGTGCAACATTTAAGGAGCACTTGGATGAATATCTAAAATGCTGTAAGTGCACAAAGTGACGGGGCAGTTGTTGGGAAATGAGATCAGAGTAAATACATGTTTGATGACTGGCATGGACACAATGGGTGTCTCTTTCCAATCTCTAAAGCAGCTTTCAGGCTGTACAACAACAACTTGCATTTTGACAGGCAGGAGATTACCAAACAAAATTTGATATCGAGCAACAAAAGCAAGGAGTTAGGAGTAGTGAATGAAATGGATAGATTTTAAGGCAAAAAATAAGTTAAGGGAGCTCCAGAGTGCACAGGGGCCTCAACTGAAAGCATGGCTGCAAACAGAGAGGTGTAATTTAAATAGAGGATTGTAGGTGGCCCTAATCTGAGCAATGTGGAGATCTTGGAAGATTGTTGATGAGGATGATCTGTGATTTTGAGAAGTAATGGATCAGAGTCACATTGGGACAAACTTACATCCGCAATGTAAAGGTGGTTTTGGAGTTTTGATCTGTATCCCTTTTGGCTAGGGACATCACTATGAGGGAGAGAATGCAGAATATTTTGAGCCTGTATGCTATAGTTAGAACTTTTTTAGAGTCCTGCTTCAAAGTCTAAATCTATGGCGCACAATTTGAGCGGCATGGTGGCTCAGTGGTTAGTACTGCGACATCATGGCACCAGGGATCTGGGTTTGATTCCAGCCTCGGGTGACTGTGTGGAGTTTGCACATTCTCCCCAGGCCTGTGTGGGGTTCCTCCAGGTGCTCTGGTTTCTTCCCACGGTCCCAAGATGTGTAGATTAGGTGAATTGGCCATGTTAAATTGACCATAGTGTTCAGGGATGTGTAGGTTAGATAGATTAGCCATGGGAAATGCAGGGTTACAGGGATAGGGTAAGGGAGTGGGTCTGGGTGGGATACTCTGTGGAAGGTCACTTTGGACTTGGTGGGCCGAATGACCTTCTTCCACACTGTAGAGACTCTGAATTTGTTGATTTTATAAGTTGACTCATACCTTTTTTTTTCTCCTTTTGGGGAATAGTGAGGAAGTGTCGACAGGCTGTTTCATCAACCTGCTCTGTTTGAACTCCATCAGAAACACTTCTTCCTTGGCCAATAAGCCATGGAGTGGGAATTGAACCTAAAAACTCAGATAAGGGACACAGCTTGCTGCTCTAGGAGACCTTGTCCAATGCAGGGGCTATAAAGTTTTCAATTGTAGCTCAGTTGGTTACTCACTTGCCTTTTGAGCAAAAATATCGTGAGTTTGCATCCACTTCCAGATGCTTGAGTGCGCAACCTAGGCTAATACTCCAGATTTCCAGGCGATTGGTTGGTCTGGTTTGATTTGATCAAACACAGATGCGCAAGGACAACTCTGAACGGGTTTATTAGAAAATATCTACAGTAAATAGCATCCAAAGGTGATGTAGTGTTGGGATTTCTGTGATGAAGGAGATAAACGAGGGACATAGTGTATGTATAGCACAGCATTAAAATGTACTGGCTTGTGTTTTTCTCCTTGTTGCGTATTAGTGAAGGACAAAATAAAGCTAGCAATGCTATAGCATTGAAATTGAATATCTACTTGTTGGATAAGACAAAATAGTTGTGTTACATCAACCAGATGGGAAATGTCATTTTGACAGAAGTCTGATGCTGGTCTTTTATGCAGACAGGTTCATGTGTGCAATTGTTCGGAAGGATCCTGCCTATCTGACTGAGTGACCTCCATGGCATCGTTATTATTGATTCCCCATGCGGTGAATGGCTTTCTGATCCATTTGTGGATAGAATGCCTTTCAGCATTCCCAAACAGGATCTTTACGAGTCAAACTGTTGAAATGATCAGCTCATTTATCTTGCACACCCCTCGATTTTCTCCAGGCAGCGATCGATGTGCCTCATGCAGGAGAGTGAGAAATGAGAACTAAAGTCTGTCCAAAGTTGCAACTTCTGTGTCAACACAGATAGCTGTTGAGGACTCTGGACCAGACAACAAGTCATGTTGCTGCTTATCATCCAAAAGCATTTGGACCAGATCAGTCATGATCAGCAACATGCTTGAAGGGTTGAACGGCCTCCTACTCCTAATTTGTACGTTCATATGTAATCCAATGTGCCTGACCTGTTTCCCCCGTCTACCTTTTGTATCTTCAACTACTAAGTTTCACTATTATTAAATTTTGACCTGGTTTCTTGTTACAATCACTAACCAGACTTATTATATTGCCCAAAACAAAAGATGTTGTTGCCTTAAACCTCTTTCTTTCTTTTAACCTTGTAGCCTCTTAGGTTATACCCTCAATAACAATAACAGCTAGTATTTATATAGTGGTATTAGCATCAAAAGTTTCTCCAAGGCACTTTATAGCAGCATTATTAAGTCAAGGTTTAACACTGAGCGATATAAGGAGATGTTGGGTGAGAGAACCAAAAGTTTGGCCAAAGAGGGAGCTTTTGATGGAAGTCTTAAAGGAGGTAAGAGAGTTTGGGAGATGACGCAGGCTTAAGTGATAGATCTTCAAGTTAAACTCCCCATCAGTCATCTCTCTCGCTCTCGCTCTCGCTCTCTCTCTCTAATGAGAGAGCAGCCCTATGGTCTGCTGGGACTATGGTGATTTTTACCTTCACAATGCATAGGAAGGCTATTCAACCCATCACTCCCATTCTGGATTTTTGAAAGAGCTGTCCCAGTTGACGACAACTCCCCTGCTCTTTCCCTGCAATATTTTACTTTTCAAATATTTATCCCGTTAGAAGGGCTTTACGTGATGCTAATAGGATAGTGAGTTGTAGGCCCATCAGTTAGTCAAAAATGTCATAACAGCACCTCGGGAAGCTATTCAGCCCATCGAGTTACCATGCCAACTCGCCTAGCTTGGATCAGTAGTAATGGTCTCGCTGCTGAGTGAGAAGTTGTGGGAATAGACACTGCTCCAGTATCTGATTGCACAATGACTTCTCGGGATAGTACCAAGGAAGCACTGCCTTGTCAGAAATGCCATTTTTTTTTTTTTTTTGAATTGAGGCTGCTTCCAATGGGTGTATAATATTCCTTGGCACCATTCAGAGAAAAGCAAAGAAGTTCTCCAAGTGTCTTGGCTAAGATTTGTGCTTCTACCAGCAGAAGCAGCCATGCTAGTCGTGTCTCTCATTACTGTGTGTGAGACCTTGCAAATTGACTGCTGTTTTTGCCTCCAATAAGTAGTAATGTGGCTGTAAAATTATTTTGGAAATGTCAGTAACATGGAAAGCACTATATGACTGTGAGTTACTGCTTCTTATTTGTGACGCTGCTATTCAGTGATGATTACCCAGGTTTTCTGCCTTTTTTTTGTTCCTCCTTGCTTTGAATTACAGGAAATACAAATTGTTCAACTTCATGGTGCAGATGACAGGTAATGATCATATTTATTTTGAGGTAGAATGATTTCTCAGATACAGTAAACAGAGATAGCAAGACAGCTATTTAATGCAATAGTTGACTTAACACAATATTGAAGCAAATCGAAAAGCAGCAACTTAGTTTTATTCATTCCTGGGATGTGGGCATTGCTGGCAAGACCACCATTTATTGTCCATCCCTAACCACCCGGAAAGAAGGTATTTAAGAATCAACCACATGGCTGTGGGTCTGAAGTCACACAATGTGAGTGAAACAGATGGGATTTCAAGATGAACAACATTGGCTACATGTCACTGTTAGGATAAGTTTATATTCAAGTTTTACCTTTTACCTTGGTGGGATTTGCAACGATGTCCCAGAGCATTAACATAAATTATTAGTCCAGTGACATTACAACTTTTACCACCAGTTGTCCCCTCTTAAACCTCTATTAAACTTGAATTTAGCCTCTTAATGAAACATGTATTATTTCTACCTTGGGACTTTGATAACTGGCAACAGGTCTTCAGTGTTGATTATTGTACCAAAGATATTGGAAACTCAATGTCTCCAAGATTACAAAGGACAAAATTCCTTTGAATCAAAAGGCTGGAGTTGTTGGTTGGTTTGCTAACCTGACTGGTTTTCATGCAAACACTTCGTTTCCCTTCTAGGTGACATTGTCAGTGCTGTGTAGCCTCCTTTTTTGAGGCGCTGTTGTTCTGTCCCACTCTGAATTTATGTGGTCTGGCCCGTCATGGTGTACTGTAGTGGTATGTAGATGGGGTCTATTTCAACACGTTTGTTAATTGCATCCGTGGTTGAAAACCAGGCCTCCAAGAATTTTCGTGCTGGTCTTTGTCTCGCTTGTCCTAGTCCTGTAACTTTGTCCCAGTCAACTCCATGTCCTTCTATGTCGAAGTGTATTGAAATGAGGGCGAATTGGTCGTACCAATGTCACCTAGAAGGAATATAAAACGTTTGCATGAAAACCAGTCAGCTCGGCGAACCAACCAATAACTCCATCCGCAACCCAAGCTACAGATCTTTGTTAAATCATTAATCAAAAGGCTTCTTGTTCAATATGCCAGCAGTTAACATATTAATTACTTCTCCTCGGATAAATTCACAGTACAGTTGCTTGGTTGTTGGTTGACTTGTTCGCTCACGACGTGAGGTTGCAGCAGAGTTGATTCTACCTGTCCATGTCCTGTAAGTTTGTTATATTAGTTCACCCATTGTCTTTGCAATCAACTTGGTCTGAATAGGCCCTGTTTAGGCTGTAACATCAAAGACGATGGCTGACCATTTCCCTGTGAAACCAACAGTGTTTTAGCAGCTCGATGTTTTGCATCGTGTCAAGAGTGCAGTGATTTTTTTTTTTGAGAACTGTTAACTGAGGCCAGTTTGAAATGGCGTGACCCGATCTGACCAAACCATTCAGCACAGAAATGTCCCTATTGGAAGCTTGGCTGAACTTTCTCACTTGTGAGAAAGTCAGATGTTTATCTTTCAATCTCTACATTACATTGCCACAGTGACTACATTTCAAAGCTATTTCTTTGGCTTTGATGGTCATTAGCAGCACAGTATAGTATAAACACAGCTCAATGTCTGAGTTGTACAGGGTCCCAAGTAGGTAGGAAAATGGAACTGCTCATTTGGAGAGCTGATATAGACCGACTAGGTCGAATCGCCTGTATTTGCATTACAATTTGTTGTATGATTCTGTACTAAACGTTTTACAATGAGAAAGTTATCACAGGAGGTGAGACTTGAGGAGAAGGGACTTGTATTCCTTGCTCCTGTTTGCTGTTAAATGCTCCCTTCTTAAGTTTACTGGTTAATAGATGATGAGCCCTCCCTCTCCATGCCTGGATGGCAGATTGTGTTGATCTTTAAGTTCTGTTGCATTGTATTAGCATTTCATGGTGAAGAAAGAGAGTCTGCATTTGTTTAGGAACTGGTTCAACTTTGCTTTATCCCCACACCTTTTTACACCCAAAATTGAAGTGTCACTCTCTTAATTAAGAGAGGCAACCAATTTGCTCACAGTGAATTCCCACAAACTACAATATTGTCAAAACCAAACGATTTGTTCTTGATATTGGTTAGAGGAGTGAATTATGGACCAGACAATAAGAGTGGTCCATTGTTCCTCTTTGAAGTAGAACCATGGGAGCTATCAAGGCCATTGAGCAGGCAGTCCAAGCCCCAGTTCAGTGTCTTGGAATTCGAAGGAGTGATATTTCCCCTATTTAAATTGCAGCCTTTTTTTTTTAGTTTGAACTCCTTCGTACTGCTGACAGAAGCAACTCCCACAGTTATTTTGTGACAAGAACTCTTAAGATTGCTATGGGACTGTTTCTTTTCTGGTCCTGTGCAGACACTTGAGATTCTGATCTTTTTTGCCTGAATTGGGGCGGCAAAGCACGAGAAATGCTTGTGGCAGTCGTGCCAGTTTACTAGCTCTCTTCCAGACTCTGTTGGCTTTCCTAAGGCTGGTGGCAGTGCCAGTGGGTTGGAGAGGTGCAGTCAGACTGTGAAGCCATCTACCTTGTTGATTGAGCGCCTTGAGGTTGAGAGTGCTCAGAAGGAGAATACATAGAACATAGAACAGTACAGCACAGTACAGGCCCTTCGGCCCACAATGTTGTGCTGACCTATTATCCTACTAAGATCAATCTACCCTGCATACCGTACATTATACTATCATCCATGTGCCTATCCAAGAGTCACTTAAAAGTCTCTAAAGTATCTGACTCCACTATCACTGCCGGCAGCGCAGTCCACATGCCCACCACTCTTCTAACATCTCTGATATTTCTGTTGGGTTTGGTCACCTTGAGGAGCTCTGTGGAACTGACCACCTCCATTATTGGACTTTTTTATTTGATGGGGAGACGTTATGATTTTTTTTGGTTTGGACGAAAAAAACTGGGGAGCAACATTGACATTTTTGTACCCTGTTCCTGTTCCAGTTCCAGTTCTCTGTTAACCCTACCTGCTTTCAAGATGAAGGTCCTTCTTAAGACATAGTGCAAGAAGTTGGCCATTCAGCCCATCAAATCTGCTCTGCCATTCAATTAGATTGTGCAGTTCTGATGAACCTCAATTCCACTTTCCAACATATTCCCTATAATCCTTGATTCACTTACTGATTTAAAAATCCATCTCAGTCATGAATAAACTTTTTAATGTCCCAGTCTCAACAGCACTTTTTGGCAAAGAATTCCACAGATTCTCTCCTCCTCCCTTTCTTAAATGTGCAGTTCCTTACTCTGGCCTCTGGTCCTCGACTCTCCCACAAGTGGATACAGCCTTTCTGCATCTACCCTAAGAATCTTGTAGGTTTCAATAAGGTTGCTTTTCATTCTTCTATATTTCAACAAATGCAGACCCAACCTACTCAACCTCCTCTCGGAAGACAGTCCCTTCATAACCCATATCAGCCCTAGTGAACTTTCTCTTGTCTGCCTCCACTGCCAGTCTATCTTAAGTTGGTTAAGGGGCCTAGAACTGTTTACGGTATTCTGGCTATGCCTGACTAGTGCCATGTATAGTGTTAGCAAAACCTCCTACTCCAAATACCCCATTCCCTTTATTTCAAAGGCCAAAATTCTATTTGTCTTCCTTATTACCTGCTGAACTTAGATGCTAGTTTTTTGCGGCATGTGGACAAGGATTCCCAAATCCTCCTGTAGCTTTCTGCAGTCTTTGTCCTTTTTTTTTAAAAGACCACACACCAATGGGAGCCACAGCAATGGGTGCTGAGACTCAGCTGCTGGCCTCCCTTTGAAAATAATTGGGTATCAAACCCATCTTTAGAGTCATGATTCTGCCCCCTGAAAATTGTGGCAGGATGGCAACATGGGCAAGAGTGCAAACTGGGATCAATCCTGTCTCCCATTCCCTGCTCTAGACCAGGAAATGCAGCTCTTAATTTACCATCAAATCGTCTCTTTCTCTTTCTCTCCAGCAGTTCCACCTTAGTTGCTTCTGGAAATTCTGCTGGGATCAGAAATACCTTTTTAATGGCATGCTCATCAGCAAGAGTGGTATTCCCGCGTTGTCAAATATTTGCCCGTAGAGAGGGGAGGTATTCCCAGGTGCCCTGGTATCTCCGTTCAAACTCTGCTGTATGCCACTTTCGTCAAATGCAAATACACGCTAAGCATCTAAAATGAAAGTTCACCCCAAATGGTAACTGTTGGTGAGTTGTAATGCAAGTGTCAAAGGCTTAATCAAGGAAACATTGTAGTGCACTTTAGCATTCATCCTGCTGTGAGAAAAGGGAAATAGAAAGGTCTGTAATCTGAATAGCAACCTTGTTACAGGGAGAGTAGTATCAAGAGTGTCTCTGCAGGCATGGGATTGATTCCTGGCCTTCTGCCCAGTATGAGGCTGTAGCTATTTCTAGAACAGTATGCTTGGCATCGGCAAGAGGTTTTTCTCTGGGGTATAGAATGATACTGTCTGAATTGGTGCTTGCACAGGATGGGCGCTGCCCTGACAGGAATGGGCATTTAAAAGAATTCCAGGATGCTGACTGGTAAAAGAGCTGTTTGCTTATAGTCTGAGATTCGGACCGGACAATACAGCTGGTTTGGGCCTGATTTTGATCCAGGGTATAGTGCCAAAGCTGTGTAAATCACCAGCAGAATCAATCTTATACCACAGAAAAATAGTTAAAAGTGTAATATTAACTCTGTTGCTTGTGGGATAACCATTTCTAAACCTCAATCGGGTTCTGTTGTGGAGTCGTATTGGATTCAAAACATTAACTCTGTTTTCCTTCTCCCAGATTTTGCCAAATCTGAGTTTCTCCAGTAGTTTCTCAGTCATAGAGTCAGAGTCAGACTCAAACAGCATGGAAACAGACCCTTTGGTCCAACTAGTCCACTCTGACAATGTCCCAAACTAAACTAATCCCACCTACCTGCATTAGGTCCGTTATCCCTCCAAACCCTTTCCTATTCATATACTCATCCAAATGTCTTTTAAATGTAGTGACTGTACCTGCATCCACTGCTTCCTCTAGCAGTTCATTCCTCACACGAACCACTCTCTGTGTGAAAACGTTTCCCATCATGTCCTTTTTAAACCTTCCTTCTCTCACCTTTTTAAAAAAAAAAAAAATGCCCCCTAGTTTTTATTTCTGGCTGCTGGATCAGCTGAAAAATACCATGGGGCCAGATTAGACAGGTTTTATTTGATGAGGGAAGGAAAGGGTGATAGATGTGGAAAGAATTGATCATTTGAAATGTAAATTGGACAGGCACTTGAAGGAAGTAAGTTTACCATGGTATGGGCCCCAACCGGGGTAGCGGAACTGACTGGATTGCTCTTCAGAAAGGTGGGCATGAAGGACTGACTGGCCCCTCTCTGTGCTGTAAATGACTCAGCAGTTGTAATTTGTATTTTTTTTCTATTTGCCTAGCTACATGATTTGAAGAGACTGGGCAGAATTATCCACTGAAACTTCATATGAGATTTCAACTTTTGTCAGGTTACCCAATATTGAAAATGTTTGATCTCACTCAACAAATCTTGTTATCTTTTTTCATCTTTGATCCTATGTTTCACCACATCAGCATCCATGGCTGTCCAACTTTCACAGTCTTGGTGTTGTTTTTGAATCTTGTGCCAATTGTCATAATCTTGTAAGTTTAAACAAATCAGAAAATGTTACAAACATGATTCAATTAATATCCAGGAAGATCATAAAGTACAAGAGGGAAAATATAGTTTTGGAAGCAAAGAGGGGTTATGTGAAAGGATTAACCAGAAAAATAAAATGGATTCCTAAAGCATACTTATAAATTTAAGTTATAAACAATTAGGTGGGAATAAAGTTAGATGCAAACAAATGTAAAAAATATTAAATGGGTGTTTTGCTCTTGTCTTTACAAAAGAAGTGAATGATGTGAAGGTGAGGGGGTCAGTTATTTCAGTTGGTTGAATGACAGGTTTGCGAAACAGTGTGGGTTCAGTTCCTGCACCGGCTGAGATGACTGTGAAGGACTGTCCTCCTCAACCTCTCCCCTCACCTGATCTGAGGTGACCCTCAGGTTAAGCCAACACATTCGTCACTCTCACTCTCTCACTTTCACTCTCACTCTCACTCTCACTCTCACTCTCACTCTGTCTCTCACACTCTCTCTCTCTCTCTCTCTCCAATGAGAGAGCAGCCCTATGATCTGGTGGGATTAGGGTGACTTTATGCTAAAGAGGAGATGGAAGGTATGAACAAGATCGTGGTGCATCAAAAAGGTCATTGTGTCTCAAAGTTGTTATGTCACCTGGTCCAGGTAGAGTGCATCCTTGGTTAGTGAAAGAAGCAATGGTAGGAAGACCAGAGGTATAGGTCGTTATGATTCAATCCCATTTGGTTACTGAAATAATGCCAGAGAGTTGCTCACATTACTTTACTTCTCAAGAGATGGTGGTGAGGGAAGAGAGAGAAAATGAGAAACTATGTTCCAGGCAGTGTAGTGTCAGTGGTCAGGAGGTTATTAGAAAGGATAGTGAATGGACAAAATGAACTTTCATTTGGAAAGGTGTGAATTAGCCAAGTTTTGATTTGAAATATTTTGAGGTAGCCAGAAAGTTGGATCATGGTAGTAGAGTAGATGTTGTCTATGTGTCGACTGTGTATTTTTGTACAATTCCTCTGGACTTGGAAAGGACAGGTTTTACTTAATGATAAAAGAAGTTCTTTCTCAACAGTCAGGCAATTGGAATATAATTATTTGAGCACTCCAGTTGTTGAAATGAGAACAACAGTCTATGGATTTCCTCTTGAAGCTGAGACAATATCTAAATGTCTAAAACATGTATGGATTGGCACTTCAGTGATAAGGCAGGGTAGCCAAACAACAGTGATCTAAATTCTTTCTCATTATTTCTAATGAATGAAGGGAAAATGGCTAGTTCCCCATGGAAGCTAAAGGTCATCTCTAAACAATTTTATTGTTTCTCTGTGTGATCAACTATTTTCCAACCCAATCCGCTACTAAGGAACACACACAATGTTACAGGTTTTCTGACTGCTACGTGTTATGTAACAGTACTGTGGCTTTAAGAGGTGTGTTTTGTCATGTTTTTCTTTGTAGAAAGGTTGAGACACAGTGGCCTGCTCAAAACCAAAAACGTAAATAGCTTGAGGCCTTGTTTTTAAAGTTGGAACAATAAAAGCAGCCTGAATAGATGGGGTGGGGCTCCCGCAGACCCAGGAATATTTAATTTTACCTTTCTGTAGTTGCTGGGGTCTTGAAGCTGCATGTGGACACTCTTATTCCTTGCTCTGTTACAGTTAAAATCTTGAGTTCTCTTCCTGCTGCTAGAATTGCATGTGAGACAATCTATTTTACTGAATTTCCCTTTGCCAAGGGTGTGTTTATGGGTAGTTGCTGTATTGGAATGGTTAATTAGTAGTAACTAATATATTTATTATTTTATTAAGCATTTCATTAAGTTATAGTTAATCTAATATTTTTCTTGGATTTTTGTTTTGTCCATATTTTAACTGTAGTGGAAAATAGTGTTTTGCTTGAAAATGTGTAGTTTGACCAATGGAATTGCACTTGGAATGCAATGCCTTACACTCACCTTTTAAAATAAGAAAAGGTTAGGGCCTAGGTTATCTTTAATATATTTTGAGGGGGTTTAGCCTAGTTCATAACAAACTGGGGGCTCTTGTCGGGATCAAAATCTCTAATTCCAAGTTGGGTTTAGGATTATTGGACTCAAAGGAAGTGAGTGGTGTGTGTTGGTGTTCTGTTTTCAGGTGTGAATTCAGTTGGTTCAAATAGGGAGTGCCTTATGTACTAATGGCTCTTTCAGTTTCCTGGGGGTGGAAGAAGTTAGTTCGGGAGTTTTACAGAAAGTGAACACGGCAAAACTTTTGAAATCGGCAGACAAGCTGGGGTCGGGGCTGGCTTTCTCCATGCAATAAGGGATGTAATTGCAGCAATAGCTCAACATTTATGATTATCGGAAATGTGATCAGAATCTTTGGAAATGGCTAAAAGTCAGTAGCAAGCAAAGCAGCTTGGATAGGAAGAGGAAATGAAAGAGTTTGAATTGTGATTGAAAGCAGAAAGAGAGAATAGCTTTAGCAGAGGAAAAAGAAAAGAATAGCTCTGGCAGGAGAAAAGAAAAGGATGGCACTAACAGAAGAAAGGGAGAAAGAGAGTTTTTGAACTACAGAGGTTGGAGCTGAAAACTCAACTCAAAGTCAACTAAAATGGCAGAAGTAGAGATGTAAGGTAGGAGTAGTGATAAGGGCAGTGATGGAGAGCAATCCCATCATAGCCAAAGGCCTAGCGGGGATCTGTTTAAATATGTCCAAGCATTGCCTAAGTTCAACAAGAAGGATGTCAAAGCTTTTTCCCTTTCATTGGAGAAAGTAGCTAAACAAATGAAATGGCCGGTGACCATCTGGAATTGTTGATCCACGCGAAGCTGGTGGGTAGAGCTAGTGAGGTATTTGCATTACTATCAGAGGAGGTATCTGGGGAGTATGAGGAGGTGTAAAAAGCCATCTCAAGTGCATATGAGCTGGTACCAGAAGCCTACAGACAGCGTTTTAAGAATCTAAGGAGGGACCCTGGTCAAATATACGTTGAGTTTGAAAGAATCAAACAAAGTACTTCTGATTGGTGGAAAAGGGCATTGAAAATAGATTAAATCTATGATGCTGTTAGAGAGACTATTATTTTGGAGGAGTTCAAAAATTCACTTCCCGAAGTAATGAGAACTCGTGGAAGAGCAGAGGGTGAAGACTGCAAAATTAGCTGCAGAAATGGCCAATGATTGAGTTGGTTCATAAATCAAAGTTTGGTTTCTAACATCACTTTCAATCTGTGAGGGATAGAAATTGGGGAAAAGAGAAATCCTCAGGTAGGAAGGGAAATGGCGATCTCATTGAAGGTAGTAAAGATAGTTTACCACAACTAAAAAAGAAAACCTTAAGGGGGAAAGAGCAGTAAAAAGGCTCAGGTGTTTTCACTGTAATAAAGTGGGCCACATGAAGTCATAGTGTTGGTGGTTTAGAAAAAGTATTGGGAAGATGTGAGAACACGGGACAAGCCATTGAGTTTTGTTGAAGTAGTAAAGGAAAGCACAGTGGAAGTTCAAGAATATGCAGCCTGGTCAGGGGTTGATTGGGGAGAAAGTGCCAGATCTCTTTGAAGAATTTACTTGCGTGGGTCAGGTTTACTCATGTGTGCCAGGAGGAGTAGGTAAAGAAATTAAGATTTTAAGAGATATTGGAGCAAGTCAATCTTTGATGGTGAGAGATGAGGAGATATATAATTCAGAAGGAGTATTGTCAGAAAGAAGTGTTAATGTGTGGAATTCATAGTGAGAAGAGCAGTGTTCCATTACATAACGTGAGATTAGAGAGTCTGGTGAAAAGTGGAAAAGTGGTGGTGGTGGGAGTAAAGGAGGAATTCTTGGTTCCAGAAATACAGTTTATTCTTGGTAATGATATAGCTGGATCATGGGTGGGAGTGATGCCTACCGTGGATGATAAGCCAGTGGAAAATCAGGTAACCGAGGTGTTACAGGAAGTGACTGTGTGTTAACAAGGTCACAAAGCCACAAGTGGAAACAGGAGGAGAAATCAAAGATTAAAGATAAGGAAGTTGAAGTTCGATTATCAGAAACTGTTTGATCGAGTGGTTGAGAGAAAACAAGAACAGGTGGAGGACAAAGTGGATATTTTTAGTTCAGAGAAATTAACTTAATTGCAACAGGAAGAAGAAAAAGTTGTATCAAAAAGCATACACAGAAGAAGAATCTGAGTCTATGCTAGAACGTTACTGTCTTAAAACTGAAGTCTTGATGAGGAACTGGAGACCATCACATATTCAGACAGATGAAAAATAGACAGAAGTTCATCAGGTTATATAACTGGTGGGTTATAGAAAGGTGGTGTTGCGGGTAGCACATGAATTACCAGTACAAGGTCATTTGGGTGTAGGGAAAACTCTAGGCAAAATACAAAAACATTTTCATTGGCCTGGACTGTATAAGGAAATGGTTGAATTTTGCTGGACATGTCATACGTGTCAAGTAATCGGAAAACCTCAAGCAGTGATAAAACCAGCACCTTAATACTTATTCCTGCATTTCGAAGAACCTTTTGCAAGAGTCTTAATTGATTGCCTAGGACCCCTACCTAAAACAACAAGTGGGAATCAGTATTTGTTGACTACAATGGATGTGTCCGCTAGATTTCTAGAGCCTATTCCATTACGCAGTATCACCGCTAAAATGATTGTAGAAGAGCCATTCAACTTTATTACTTGGTACGGACTTACCCACAGAAATACAATTAGATCAAGGGTCAAATTTTCCAATAAAATTATTTAAGGAAGTTATGGATGCTTAGGAATAAAACAATTCAAATCCACTGTATCATCCAGAATTACAGGGAGCATTAGAATGGTGGCATCAAACTTTGCAGATCATGTTGAGGGATTATAGTCAAGACAATCCAGAGGACTGGGTTAAAGGAATTCTATTTGTGCTTTTTGCAATTAGGGATGCACCTAATGAATCAACTAAATTTAGTTCATTTGAATTAGTTCTTGGGCAAGAGGTGAGAGGTCCTCTGAAATTAATTAAGGAGAAACTTGTATGTCAGAGTTCAGAGATGATCACAAATTTGGACTATGTGTCAAATTTTAGGAAAAGATTACATAAAGCAGGTGAGTTGGCTAAACAGCATTTGAAAGTAGCACAGCATGAAACAGGAAGTAGACAAGAAATCAATAATTCATAACTTTGCTGGTGGAGATAAAGTGGTCATGTTGCTCTCAGTGGTAGGCGAACCTTTAAAGGCAAGGTTTAGTGTGCCTTATCAAATCAAAGGAAATTGAGCAAAGTGAATTATTGGATAAGAATGCCAGATAGAAAGAAATCTCCATGAATGTGCTCAAAATGTATTTTGATAGGGAAGGAAAGCAAAAGGAGAATGTGTTGCTGGTTACAAAACACAGTGAAGAACCAAATTCAGATGATTCTAAATTAGATGTTCCTCAGATTAAACTGGACAATCAGGAAGTTCTCAAATTGGGATAAATTATTGAGTTACTTTTGAGAGGAAAATCAAAATGACCTGAAAGAGTTATTACAATCACTTGGGGGGAGATATGTGAGAATAAGCTGGGAAGTACAAATCTGATTATACATGATGTAGACATAGGAAATGCTGTTCCAATTAAGCAACATCTTACAGACGTAGTCCTCTAAAGTTGGCACACATTCAAAAAAAGATTGAACTCTTGCTCAAAGACAATATAATGGAGGTGAGTTGCAGCAAATGGTGCTCACCCATAGTAATGGTGCCAAAAGCAGATGGTGGACTATTGCAACGTCAGTGCAGTTACAAAATCTGACTCTGATTCATGTCCTATTCCACATTTGGAAGACTGTATTGAGAAGGTAAGACAATCAACTTATATTTCTGCATTGGACTTACTCAGAAGATACTGGCAGGTACCTTTTTATCCAAAAGAGCAAAGGAAATGTCAGCTTTCATGATGCCAACTGGACTCAAACAGGCCACAACACACTGCAGCAACCCGGAATTGTGCAAAGCTGAACAGGAGCACTTATATGGAGTTATTAAAAAGAATGGATACCCAAAAAGCACAATCCGCCATTATCTCTGTGACAGACCACAACAAGAGTACGCAACACGGCCAGACACACCAGTCACCCTACCATACGTCTGAGATGACCATAAGACTGCTCAGACCCCTAGGTATTAGGGTAGCCCCCAAACCAACAACCCCCTGTGACAGCTACCTATGAACGTAAAGGATCCCATACCCACAACCAATAAAACTAACATAATATACAAAAATATCATGCCATAACTGTCAGAAACATCTTTGATTCTATTCTTTGATTCTATTACATTGGCCAAACTGGAAGAAAATTGACAATAAGGATACACGAGCGCTGACTAGCCACCAAGAGACATGACCAATTCTTACTGGTCTCACTACACACGGACAAAGAAGGACACGAATTCAACTGGGGCAGCACATCTATAATAGCACAAGCCAAACAGAGACATGCCAGGGAATTCCTGGAGGCCTGGTATTCCAACTGGAACTCCATCAACAAACACATTGAACTGGACCTGATATACAAACCACTGAAAAACAGAACCAGAAGTAGTGATGCCAACCACCCCAGCAAACCGAGGCATATAAACAACAAACGGGACAGAACACCGACCCTTCACCAAAGGCGCACTGATGATGTTACATTGCAGGGTGATGAAACGTCTACAATCAAACACACCGGCTCGGCGAGCATGTCTACAACCTCATGGACTGTACTACGATTATTGGGGAGTTTCCCATAGCATCAACTAAGATGGACATTCCACAGTTCCTGGGACTGAGTGGTTTTTATCAGAAATTTGTACCGAACTTCAGCGGTGTGGTTGGTCAACTGGCTGACTTGTGGAAGACGTGGAACATTTCAGTGGACCGAGGACTGTCAGAACACCTAATTATGCAAAGCCATTCAAAGTGGCTATCTATGTGAGTGATGTAGGTGTTGGTGCTGTACACTTAGGAGAAGGTGATTTGATTTGATTTATTACTGTCATGTGTACTGAAGTACAGTGAGAAGAATTATCTTTTGCTTTACAAGCAGATTGTACTGAACAAATGCATCAGGGTAACAGAACAGAGTGCAGGATACAGTGTTACAGCTGCCGAGAAGGTGCGGAAAAAGATCAACATTAACATTAAAGAGTCTGATAATAGCAGGTTAGAAGCTGTTCTTGAAACTGGATGTGGAAGCTCTTATTCCTCCCTCTTTTATAGCTAAAAGCTGGGGTTCTCTTTCTGCTAGAATTGCATGTGAGACAATCTATTTTACTGAATTTGCCTTTGCCAAGGATGTGTTTAGGGGATGTTACTATATTGGAGCAGTTAATTGGTAGTAGTTAATGCTTAACAAAATAACATACATATTTCGACAGTTACAGTTAAGCCAATTCTTTTCGTTTCTTGTTATTTTATCTGTATTTTAACTGTGGTGTCAAAATAAAGTGTGGTTCGCTTAAAGACGAGTAGTTTGACCAATCGATTTGAATCTGGAACGCAACACCTCGCACTTGCCCTTAAAATAAGGAAAGGTTAAAGTCTAGGCTATTTCCTTAATATATTTTGAAGGGGATTGGTCTGGTCCATAACAATTAACTGGGATGGGTGAAAGGCAAAAATGCCAATAGTTCTGAATTTCACTGAAGCCAAATCTGCAGCAAGATTTTACTAAATCGTTCTACCCAACCTCTTGACACCAACGCGGATAGGGAATCAAATAACGAACCAAAAATTACCATCTGACCTTGTAATGGAGGTTCGTATCCGAAGGAGTGGGAGTTGGTGAGGGTGGGTGTGTGGGAGAGACCTCTCTGAAGATTAGAAATGAATTGTGGCTCTTTTGTTAAATGGAAGCCATGATATGTGGATGCTGATGTTGGACTGGCGTGGTCAAAATCAAAAGTCACATGACAGCAGGTTACAATCCAACAGATTAAAATCACAAGCTTTCAAAGCGCTGCTCCTTCTTCAAGTGAAAGCTGCAAAAGCTTGTGATTTTAAATATATCTGTTGGACTGTAACCTGGTGTTGTGTGACTTTTGACTTTATTGAATGGACTTCACATGGCATGGTTGTATTTCTGTAAGAAAGGATTGTCTTTGTCTTTGATTTTGTTTTAGATTTGTTTGTTTCTCCTGCTGTATCTCGATTAAACACACAAAAGCAAAAAGAAATTTCTGATTTATTGATCTTTTTATTGTTTTCTCCCCTGTTTTTACTAGATGTACCTAGCAGGGAGAAACTTGATCGTGTATTTATTATTCGGCCTATTGTAAAATCCCATTTAAAAACAGCTATACAATACAGAAGTAGTTCTATTTTCTGACAAGATGCTTTCATCACATTCCCATTACTTTTTAAACTGTTACTCTGATGAATAACTAAACGCTCCAATCAGTCACACAACAGTGACTAGCCCTTGCAGTAAAAGGAAGCGAATGGACAGGGCACAAGGTTAAATCACTTCTGCCTAGTGATTTCCAATGTAGTTTCTATGGCAACCAAACTACACAGAGCTGAGTGCCAATATTGGATCAGTGAAAATCTCTCTCACTGTCTCACTTGCTTTTTATTTTATTGAGCAGCAACAAAGCTTTGATTCCCTCCCAACAATGTGTGTCACATCCCTCCCTTTGGTACTTCAGTATCTTATGTCTCCACTTCAAAATATGCACCAAATAAGCACACTCACACATGGAATAACACAAAGCAAGAAATGGGAGCGAGAGAGCTGTTGCCCTTATGTCTGCTCTGCCACTAAACAAGATCATTGCTGATCTTCTACTTCACCTTCCTGTACTCTTCCAAATAAGTCCTTCCTTTCGTATCTACAATTATATTGACCTATCTCTTGATTAGAGTCAACAAATGGTATCCACAACCCTCTGAGTAGACCATTCCAGAGATTTGTAACCATTTGAATGAAGAAATTGTTCTTCATCTAAGCCCTGAATGACTGATCCCTTGATCTAAGATTGTGACCCTGTATTTTAAAATTCCCAAGCCAGAGGAAATATTTTCTCAGCATCAACCTTGTCAGGCCCCTTTTAAAGTATTTTATATGTTTCAATCTGATAACCTCTCATTCTTCTAAATTTTAGAAGGCCCTGCCAGTGTCTAGGAAGTGGTATTGAAAGAGGATGACATGTAGGTGTAAACATGTACATATGACTTTGTGCCATTTACGTCAGGGACACTTTATTGTTCCATGGCTATTCGATCAGTCACTGTTGCGCCCTATGTCCCACAGGGGGTTGTATTTCCATTCACATAGGTCAATTCTTTTTTAAGACATACAGTGGTCCTGATACTGCATCTCAGGATCCCAAATTATGAAAACTAGTTTGGTTAAAGCACTGATCAGCAATATGGGATCTTTTCTATATTTCAGCCACCATCACTGACTCTAGCCATGTGTAAGGCCTGTTTTTATAACCTCTTCCCACATTTTCCCAGTTGATACCATGTTCTGCTTTTGGCGTTAAGTTTAAATTTGCTGTGCAAAGATTCTGACAGGGCACAGCATGGGCTAATATTGATTTTTTTTCCCTCTCTGTAATTTTGTGAGGTCCTTGTTGATTTTGGATATTCTGCACATACAGGAACAACGTTTAATGCTTTGCATCAGCCACAATGCAGGTGCACTGAGTCTGTGCTTGTTATTTTAAATGCATTATTTGGTGACTATCTGTTGCTGTTTTGCACCCCTCCCAGAATGGATATGTGCGACAACAGATGTAGAAATGTTGCATTATTCTAAGACCGAGCTGTCAGTAACTTTCTTTCTGAGAATTAGAAGTTGTTGCACTTTTGATCTCGCAGATGCCTTCCAAATGAATAGATTTGCATCACAACCTGTTTGATTTCAGTCAATTTCTTAACTTATTTTTTCCTTTATTCATTCACGGGATAAGGGCGTCGCTGTCTAGGCAGCATTTATTGCTCATCCCTAATTGCCCAGAGGGCAGTTAAGAATCAACCACATTGCTGTGGGTCTGGAGTCACGTGTAGGCCAGGTAAGGATGGTAGTTTCCTTCCGTAAAGGACATCAGAGAACCAGATGGGTTTTTCCCGACAATCAACAATGGATTTACGGTCATCATTAGACTCTTAATTCCAGAAATTTATTTAATTCCAATCCCACCATCTGCTGTGGCAGGATTCAAACCCAGAGCACTATCTGGATCTGTAGATTAACAGTCTAGTGACAATATCACTGGGCCATCACCTCCCCTGCAACTTGTCCTGGGTCTAAATAGTTGAAGGTCACGCAACAATCGTTTTGCCAGTTTAAGAGATGTTCAGCATTCTTCTCCCATCCTATCTTGTGTAAATCACAGGGTTTAACCTTTTTCTTCCAAATCTTATACCAAGCTATTACAACAGACAGTGTTGACAAGGTCAAGAGAAAAGCGCTAGTAAGATCATAACCAGCTTGTGTTCTTTCAGTAAATTTATAGATGGTCAGAGGAATAAAATCCTCAGTAGATCGAGAGTCCTGTGATTATGATGTCCTAACAGAGTTCAAATAGAAGGTAAATCTCCTTTTCTTTTATTCATTAACGGAATTAGGGCATTGCTGGCTAGGCAGTATTTGTTGCCCATCCCTAATTGCCCAGAGGGCAGTTAAGAGTCAACCACATTGCTGTGGGTCAAGGAGTCACATGTAGGCCAGACCAGGTAAGGATGGCAGTTTCCTTCCCTAAAGGACGTTAGTGATCCAGATGAGTTTTTCTGACAATTGGCAGTGGATTCATAGTCATCATTTAGGCTTTTAATTGCAGATATTTTATTGAATTCAAATTCCACCATCTGCCGTGGCAGGATTTGAACCCAGGTCCCCAGGACGTTGTCTGGGTCTCTGGACTAACAGTCCAGAGATTTAATAGCACTAGGCCATCACCCCCACCCCGCCACCCCTCAAATTTTTTTTCATTTATTCATGGCGTGTGGGTGTTGTCTGTCTATGGTCCATCCCTAATTGCTCTAGAGAAGGTGTTGGTGAGCTACCTTCTTGACTTTTGCAGTCTTTGCTGTGTAGGGACACCTACAGTGTTGTTGGGGATGGTGGTGCAGGATTTCAACTTTGTGGCAGTGAAGGAATAGCGATATATTTCTAAGTTGTTACAGAGATAGTAGGAACTGCTGATGCTGGAGAATCTGAGACAACAAGGTTTGGAGCTGGATGAACACAGCAGGCCAAGCAGCATCAGAGGAGCAGGAAAGCTGACGTTTCGGGCCTAGACCCT
>NC_063356.1:9673538-9693173 GCF_021869965.1 Rhincodon typus | reverse complement strand
CTTCAAAATCTCCCCTCCTCCAATCGCATCCCAAAACCAGCCCAGCTCGTACCCGCCTCCCTAACCTGCCCTCCCACCTATCCACTCCTACCACTTCAAGCCCCACCCCCATCTCCTACCTACTAGCCTCATCCCGCCTCCTTGACCTGTCCGTCCGCCCTGGACCGACCTATCCCCTCCCTAACTCCCTCCCTATGCCCACCTTTACTGGCTCCAACCCCGCCCCCTTGACCTGTCTGTCTCCTCTCCACCTATCTTCTCCTTTATCCATCTTCTATCCACCTCCTCCTTTCTCCCTATTTATTTCAGAATGGCCTTCCCCTCCCCCATTTCTGAAGAAGGGTCTAGACCCGAAACGTCAGCTTTCCTGCTCCTCTGATGCTGCTTGGCCAGCTGTGTTCATCCAGCTCTAAACCTTGTTGTCTCATATTTCTAAGTTGGCAAGGTCTGAAGTTTGGAGGGGAACTTGAAGGTGGTGGTGTTCCCATGTATCTGCTGTCCTTGTCCTTCTGAATGGGAAACTGACAGGTTTGGAAGGTGCTGTTGGAGGAGCGTTCATGAATTCCTTTTAGTACAATGTGAGGCTGGTTTACCAAACTGCGACTCTGGCGCTGCATTCACCACCTTCAATGTTCATTCCCTCCACTGTCAATGCAATCAAGAGGCCTGCTTATTCCTGGATAATGTGAAGCTTCTTGAGTGTTGTTGGAGCTGCACTCATCCAAGCAAGTGGGGAGTATTCCATCACATCTTGACTTATAGATGGTGGACAGGATTTGGGGAGTCAGGTGGTGAGTTACTTTGAGTCACAGAGATGTGCAGCACGGAAACTGACCCTTCAGTCCAACTTGCCCATGCTGACCAGATATCCTATATTAATCTAGTCCCATTTGCCAGCATTTGGCCCATGTCCCCCTAAACCCTTCCGATTCATGTACCTATCCAGATGCCTTGTAAATGTTGTAATTGTACCAGCCTCCACCACTTCCTCTGGCACGTCATTCCATACAGGCACCACCCTCTGTGTGAAAATGTTGCCCCTTAGATTCCTTTTAAATCTTTCCTCACTCAACTTAAACCTATGCCCTCTCGTTTTAGACTCCCCCACCCCAGGGAAAAGACCTTGGCTGTTCACCCAATCCATCCCCCTCGTTACTTTCCAGCTCTACACCTTGTTATCCCTCATTACTTGCTGCAGGGCTTCTAGGCTCAGATCACCTCTTGCAGTCACTGCATTTATGTGCTGAGTCCAGTTCAGATTCTGATTAATGGTAACCCCCAGGATGTTGACAGTGGGTGATATAATGTCAGGTGATAGTAATGCCATTAAATTCAATGCAAACATGGTTAAAATCTGTCTTATTGGAGATGGCCATTGTCTGTCATTTGTGTGGTTGAATGTTACTTGCCATTTTGCCAGCTAGATATTGTCAGGATTTTGCTGACTACGGGCACAGACTACTTCAGACACTGAGGAGTCAAAAATGGTGCTGAACGTTGTGCCATCGTCAGCAAACATCCCAACTTCTGACCTTATGCTGGAGGCCAGGTCATTTCTGAAGCAGCTGAAGAGTGTTGGGCCTAGGACACTACCCTCGGGAACACCTGCAGAGATGTCCCGGGGCTGAGATGATTGACCTCCAACAACCACAAACATCTTCCTTTGTGCCAGCTATGACTCCAATGAGTGGAGAATTTCTCCCAATTCCCATTAACTCCTTGCTGCCACACTCTATCACCTGCAGCCTTGATGCTAAGGGAATCTCTGGACTTCATCTTTGTCTTGTCCATGTTTGGACCAAGATTGTAATGAAGTCAGGAGCTGAGTAGCCCTGGTGGAACCCAAACTGCATGTAGGTGAGCCGGTTATTGTAAAGCAAGCGCTGCTGGACAACACCAGTGATGAAATCCTCCATCACTTTAACCGAGAGTAGACTGAAAGCAATTGGTCAGATTAGATTTATCGTGGTTTTTGTGCATAGGATGTGCCAGGCAATTTTCCACATTATTATTGTTTGGGAACTTGTGTACTAAAATAGTGATAAATGGGTTTTTTGGTTTACAGTTCTGTATAGGTGACTTTGTAAAAACAAAATCACCTTTTTTGAGTAGTGAGTCAAAATTAGTAGTTCTAAGAAATCATGTGACCTGAGGTAAGTGAGTAGAGAAGTTACCTGGTAAAATAATTACTGAAATGTTTATTTCTTTAAACTTTAGTGATAAGGCCTAAAGAATAGATTCATACCAGCAGATGTGCCATTTAGCATCCTAATAGTACTTCAGAATAGCTCTAAAGAATCTTCCACTTTTTTTCTTAGAGTTCAGTGAGAAAAGTCAGAGACTTAGCTTGTACCTTTGTCTCAAAGTGACAATAGGGAGAAAATCCCATCTGGAAATGAGCTGAAATCACTGAATGGAAACAGTTCCGACCTTGTCAATTGAGTCAGATGTTTTAAAGTGAAGATAGGAGTGATATTTCACCAGGATTGAGGGTCTATAAAGGATATTTCTTGGGAAAAAGGTTGAATATTTTTGTTGTCTATGGTGAAGCCATACCAAATTGTCCTTTTTGTACTTTTGCATAATAAATTTTGTTCTTTTGATTTAAAAGTGCATCGGCAGCCTTTTGGTGACTATGTACAGCAACTGACCGCCACGGCAACCAAATTGCAAAAGTAAAGCTTCTGTCTAATTTACACTCTGGAGCTTGACTTGCCCAGTATTAATATCAGCTGGGATCATATCACAAACAACAAGAGGCAGTAGACTATATCTCTGCCATCATCCCATGAGAGATACAGCTTGTAGTCCATGTTGCTTTTCTATCGGGAAAGATAGTTAGATCTGTTGGGAAAGGGTATTGAATATTGAATGTCTTGAATATAGAATGTGGCAGTAGTTTCTGGCGATGATGAGATAGCTCGTTTGCCAGTCATACATGCCGAAAGTCTTGGTGATCAAAAGTTGCGGTCTTTAGAAAACAACATAATAGGGTGGAGAGGAGTGAAGGGATGTGAACTATAACAAAATAACACCTCTCAGATTTTGAGCATCAGCAGAAAAAAATAGTCACTGCAACCTTTTTGAAGAAATGTCTCAGAGGCATAGTCTTATTTTGATATCTTTTCCCCTTTCATTCAACGAAAATCTTTGAGATGATCTTGATGACAAATACATTTTTCTGCTTTCAATGCACTTTCTACTGCAAAATCCCACCAAATGCGAGGAGATAAATCACTTTTTTAATGAGATCGATTTGAGAGATAACACCACTTGCTTTTCTTTGAATAGTGCAGTGAAATCTTTCATGGTCAATTCAGCCCAACAAATGGGATCTTGGCTCAACATCTCCACCAAAATAAAAATAGCATCTCGCGAATGTGGAACGCTCCCCCACACTCCACTGGTGTGTTGTTTTAGTTCTTTAAGAGCTGTGTTGCTTCAAGAGCTTAATATGCTAACGCCTTGAGGACCAGGATGTAAATGACATGACCAACTGCTGTATGCAGTCCAGCAGGAGGTTTGCAAGCAAGAGGATGCATATATTGTTCTATAGCTACAAGTTGCTGTTAGTAGATCTGTTTTAAGCTTTTCCAGTCAATTGAATCCATACCACTCAATTTCTGTAACTTACTGGTATCAAAAGAAAATGTGAATGTGAAGTACCAGCATAAGGTATGTATGCAGGTCACATATGTAAGACTTGAACCCAGGGCCTTTAGATTCAGAGGTTTGAATGATGCCACTGTAGCAAGGCTGAATTTTACTTCATGATGTGTACCTACTCTACCTGTTTTCATCATTTTTATTTATTCAGTCGTAAGGATGGGTGTCTCTGGCTGGCCAGCATTTATTGCCTGTCTCTGGTCACCCTTGAGAAGGTGGTGGTGAGTTGCCTTCATGAACCATTGTAGACCACAAGCTGTTGGGCAGGGAATTCCAGGATTTTGACCCAGCGACAGTAAAGGAATGGCGGTGTATTTCATGATGGTGAGTGGCTTGGAGGGGAACTTGTAGGTGGTGGTGTTACCGTGTATTTGCTGTCCTTGTCCTTCTGGATGTAAGTGGTTAAGAGTTTGGAAGGTAGTGTCTAAGGATTTTTAGTGAATTTCTGCAATGCATCTTGTAGCTATTACACACTGCTGCTACTGTGCATCTTTGGTGACAGGAGTGTATGTTTGTAGATGAGGTGCCAGTCAAGTGGGCTGCTTTGTTCTGGATAGTATCAAGCTTCTTGAGCGTTGTTGGAACTGTACCCATCAGGCAAGTGGGGAGTGTTCCAGCACATTTCTGACTTGTGCATGTAGATGGTGGACAGGCTTTGGGGAGTCACTTTCTGCAGGACTCCTAGCCTCCAACCCGCTGTTGTAGCCACTGTGTGTTTAAATAGGTGAGTCCAGTTCAGTTTCTAGTCCCTGGTAACCTTCAGATTGTTGATATTGGGGGATTCATTAATGGTAACACCATTGAATGTAAAGGGATGATGGTTAGATTGTCTCTTATTGGGGATGTTCATTACCTGACATTTGTGTAGTGTGAATGTTACTTATCACTGGTCAGCCCAAGCCTGAACATTGTCCAAATCTTATTGCACCTCTGTAACATCACCTGACCTCACCCCTGCCTCACCTGTTCTGCTTCTGAAGCATTTACTCCAGGCTTTGCTTCATCTGGACTTGACCATTTTAGCACACTGCTGCTGGTCTTCCACATTCCACGCTCTAAAACACCTGCTGCCTGTTTCAATACTCCAGCAAGCTCCGATCCCCATTACTTCTGAGCTCATATTATTGTACACAGCTTGATAAGGTGCTTTATTGTATAATCTGCCTGTTAGATGCCTTTGGACATTATATTACTCGAAAGGCATTATTCCTTTCTCCCTCCAATGGAATGTAAAGGAATGCATGAATATATTAATATGTTTGGATGAAGAGAGGTAGGAGGAGGGTCACCAAGGACATGATTACCAATATGGATCTGTTTGGCCAAATTACCCATTCTTGTGTGGTTTTGACATGTTTTCATTATTGTATGTTATCACACATGTCTGGCCTAGATCAGACTTGAAGCTGGACCTTCTGGCCCAGAGGTAGGGACACTACCATAGTGCCACAAGAACCTAAAGGTGACTGCACCTTGTATTCTCGGGCTGTCTTCCACCCAAGCACTAATGAGACTTGAGTCTACAGGTTTCTGAGGAAGGGTCTCTTGACCTAAAATGTTAACTCTGCTCTCTATCCAATGACGCTGCCAGACCTACTGAGCTTTTCCAGCAATTTCTGTTTTTGTTTCTGAGTCTACTTAGCTTCTGAGTGCAGAAAGGTTTGGGTGTTTTTCAGACTGGTATAACAGTAGACAAAATAATTTGACTTATAGCTTTAACAATTTTGCCAGCTTGAAAGTTTAGACTGGAAGACATGAAGCCAACAACCTAATAGCTAATCAAGTGGGTAACAATGTTAGAGCATAGATAAGGAATTAAGTGTAATAGGGGTGGATGATGTGTCTCAGAACATAAGGCGCAAAGCTGGAGAAATTGGATTTGAGAGTGAGGATGAGAATTTTAAATTAATGTCCCTGTGTGGCCGTGGAACTGTGCGGTGGAAGACCTGTGCAATAGATTGTAAGGTGCTACAAAGAGGGAAACATGAAGAGGCATTTTGCAGAAGTTCAAACATTTTGTAGAATTGAAAGGCAAGCATCATAAGGAGAAAGTTGGCCTCTGCGTAGGTAGGGTTTCAAAGGCGAGGCAAGAGCTGATATGAATCTGGTGGGTGGCCTTGGTAATGGAGAGAACCAGGGTGTAACTGCTGAGTGGATGTAACTGCTGAGTGTCAAGTGGAGCTGTACATGGGGTTCTGCACCTCCTGGACTAGCTTGGTAAACAGAAAATATTTGCATGGACTTCAGACCCTCCGGAATATAGTACAAAAACGTCAAAAGTCCCCTCCAAACTCCATGGTGTTATTACAGCTGATGAAATGATCTATGGCACTGGATTGAACTGAAAAGACCATCTGATTTTGGTAAGGTTACAGTCCTGGAAGGTATTCGTTCCAGGGTAACTTCCTTATCACTGCTAGGAATGGATATTGTTGCTAAATGGTGATAGTGTTGTAGCTTTCAGTATCAAATATCAGCAAATGACGTGTGTGGAGAGGTTTTACCTTGTGACCTGTTCTATTTTTATCATTGATCTCACTTACAGTCTTTGAATTATTTGAAGTCGCCTGAAAGACTCCTCTCATCCATGTTGTTTTCTTTCCCCTTTATGTCTGCTGTTCGAAACCTCCACACTTTCCACCCTACTGCTGCCTCCAAGCTAACTCTAACCTGTAACTTCTCTTTCCTCTCAAGTCCTTGAAAACAACCCGACCATGTGCGCACAACTCTCAGATCATTTTATCTTTGAATACTTTTTGGTTTGATCACCATTTGGCAGACAATCTCTAGACTGGCCCAGTGTCCTACAGTGACCATGGAATGTTCACATCTCCTTGTTCTTTTGCAGCCTCCCCTACTGTCTCCATTCATTCAAATCCATCCTATCTATCAGGCACACCACTTCTATTATCTCAACATCTCATCTTTACTGTTCAAGAGACACTTATCTGAGCTTCCGTTTTCTTCAGACTGTCTATGGAGTCATAGAGTTATATAACACAGAAACAGACCCTTCAGTCCAACTCGTCCACGCTGACCAGATATCCTAAACTGATCTAGTTCCATTTTCCAGCATTTGGCCCATATTCCGCTCAACCATTCCTATTCATATACCCATCCATATGCCCTTTAAATGATGTAACTATACCCACCTCCCCCACCTTCAGTGGTGGCTCATTTCAAACATGCACCACCCTCTGCAGATGGCGAAATTTGAATTCAGTTAAAATCTGGAATAATAAGCTGTTACAATTGTCATAAAGACCCATCTGGCTCATCAGTGCCCAATGGGGAAGGAAATCTGCTCCTGGTCTGGCCAACTCCAGTCACACAGCAATGTAGTTGACTCTTGCCTCCGAACAATTAGGAATAGGTAATAAATGTTGGCCTAACCAACAGTGCCATATCCCATGAATGAATAAGGAAAAGTATTTGTCCAGTGGTTACAGTGAGTATGTCTGAGAATGTGATGTTATAGGCCAGTGGAAGTTCTTTTGACCTTCCAGTGCGGTCCTGGTGGTTGAATGTTATATTTTTTGATGCAGTTTAAATTGAGGCTCTTGCTGCTGGCTGTAGTGACTTAAGTCAACACGAAAGATCCCGAGGACTGTTCTGAGTAACATTTCCTCTTGAACCAATATGATGAAAACCATTCTTGTTTGTGGCATCTTATTGCACACAGGCAAGCAAAATAATTTAGGGTATACCAAGTGGCTTGCACACTCCTGAGAATTGCACAGACTACTTTGGAAAAAGGGATGGGAAGTTGAAGCTTTTTGTCTTGCACACAGAAGGACTGAAATGTAAGAAAACCACCTTTGAAAGGAAACAACAGCTTGAGAAGAGAATGCTGATTTGTTGGACTCTGGTCGATACAGAGATGCAGCTTGACCTGTCGAGTGTTTGTTTTTTTTTAATTTTCTAATCAACCTGTTCAGAGTTGCTATCATACACAGCTGGAGAAGGTGGGACTTGGAGGTTGGGATACTACCACTGCACTACTAGAAACCTCTGCCAAACGTTTTGGGTGACTGATTAAATTCAAACCAAACATTGACTCTGGTATATCGGGGCATTGCGCCACCAGGATTAGCCATTTCTATTGCTCTTTCCTTGGTGAGAAAGGCTCAATATGCAGAGTTATTGGACAGTTCTCTTTTTTTCAACATTTAAAATCGTACATGGCTGAGCAATTATCAGAACTATGGTCCAAAATGGAAGCATTTTCCTTGCCTGTGACTATGCAGCTGAATTGACATTCTCAGCTAAGTTCAGTCCTGTGACCCGAATTTGACACAACCTCAACCCAAACACAGAACTGTCCAAAGACTAATTGGTGCTCCTCCTCAGAAGAAATAAGTGAGATTTGGAAAGCAAGGATGCTCCATGTATTAGCTTAGAGAAACAAGAGTTTCCTGCTTTGCTCTAGTCATAGCAAAATAGATTTAGGGAGTCCTTAGAGGAGTTCAATACAAAGTTATGGAGCACCGTTCCGAGAGATGTCCATTTGATAGAGCAGGGAGACTGGCTCACCTGTCACAAAATGACCCGAAGGATTCCCCTTTTCATCCTCCCCAGGGTCAGACCTTTTAAAAAGCTGGTGTACAGACACCAACTGCAGGCTCTGTTTCCCTTATCTCCAAATTTGATGCCCATTGTCACAGAACCTTTTGTGGACTGTGTATAGTAACCGCAGAGAGCCTTCTATTTTGTATTGAATTACTAATGCCGTACTGAGCATTGTTGTTTTGGACAAGCAGGCCAAGCAAATAATCCTTTAAACTTTAGAGTATGGATTTGGGAAAATTGATCCATTTCATGATTGAGACTCCATTGTTCTCTGATACAAAACCATATGCTGGTGAAAGGCTGGTCTATAAGGTTTCCTTGTAATTTATCCTTTTCAAAGGATCTCACCGCCTCGATCAACGTTTTTTTAAAAACCTATTTTTAAAGAGTGGACAAGAAATAAGCTGACAGTAAACTGAAAAAAAAAGTGCATTCCTAGGAGCAAGTTACTTTTGAGAGATGCCTTGAGTATCCTGAACTAAGCATTGATCAATGTTACATTGTTGGCAATGAAAAGATTTTAAGAAAGGGCAGTCAAACTAATTACAAGCTCATCTTTATTGATCAGAGCATTTTGTAGTCCTCAAGTGACTGCACAAGGACAGCGTTTGTCGAAGAGTTTGATGGTATGTAAATTTTGAAAATTTGATAATTCCATTGGTGCTGTTTTTGTTTTCTTTTCCCACCAGCTTTCTGTTCTGTACAGTGTCTGAATACCTAGGGCTCATTGCTCCACCGTCTAGCCACTGCAGTGGATGTGCAGAGCCCTGGGTCAACACCCAGGTTGATTATGTTCCCACTGTACGGAGTGCAGCAAAGTGCAATGATAATTGTTGGCCGTGTGTGGAACAGGAAAGCCTTGATTCTGCACATATGCTCCAGATCTGGAGACTGTACCTCCCCGCAAGCTCCCACACATTGTGTATCATTCAGAGTTCATCATTAGCCACCACCAAGTCTCCAAGGATTAGACTGGAATAGAATCCTTCCTGCTCTACACTGCAGTGTGCGAACCATGTGATGGCGACATCTGGTGGCAGCAACAGTAGTAACTAAAGTTTTAAAGTTTATGGAGTCCTAGCGCTGCACAACATGGAAACAGACCCTTCGGCCCGACCCATCCATGCCGACCACATATGCTCAACTCACCCCCTGCAATCAGGTAGCCTCCATTCCATTTTAGAACCAGTGGTTAGTCTCAGAATATGGCCCAGGCCATTTCAGACTGAGATGTCAATGAATTCCATCGTTCCATTTTGCCAAAATTTGGCCCGTGTCCCTCTAAACACTTCCTATTTATGTATATATCCAGACGCCTTTTAAATGTTGGAATTGTACCAGTTTCCACCACTTCCTCTGGCAGCTTGTTCCATACTGTCACTACCTTTTGTGTGAAAAAGCTGCCCTTTGGGTCCATTTTTAAATCTTTCCCCTCTCACCTTAGGGCTATGCCCTCTAGTTTTCAACTTCCCTACCCTTCGCTATTCACCTTATCCGTGCTCCTCACAATTTTATAAACCTCTATAAGGTCACCTCTCAGCCTTCGATGCTCCAGGGAAAATAGCCCCAGCCTATTCAGCCTCTCCTTGTAGCTCAAACCCTCCAACCCTGGCAACAAATTTGTCAAATCTTTTCTGCACCCTTTCAAGTATAACAATATCTTTCCTGTAGCAGGGATACCAGAATTGAACGCAGTATTCTGTAAGTGGCCTCACCAATGTCCTGTACAGCAGCAACATGACCTTCCAACTCCTATACTCAATGCACTGACCAATAAAGGCAAGTGTACCAAATGCCTCCTTCACCACCCTGTCTACCTGTGACTCCACCTTCAAGGAACTATGAGCCTACATTCCGAGGCCTCATTGTTCATCAACACTCACCAGTAAAATTAGAATAGATTTGTTTGTAGAAATTGTGGTCTCTGATATACTCAAGGCAATAAATTACTTGCATCTTTCATCTACAAAACAGAGTTGTACCTTGGATAAAAGGGCGATATGATCATGCTGAGCTGTTCTTGCAGCTATTCTAGGTTCATCAGCCAGAGCGTGCGCACTGTCTTTCCAGGTGTAGATTGAAAGTCTTACCAAATCTCTTCTGATAGTTATGGATAAATATTAAATGTACAGTTGTAAATAGTATGCTCAACTCACCCCCTGCAATCAGGTAGCGTCCATCCCACTTTAGAACCAGTGGTTAGTCTCAGAATATGGCCCAGGCCATTTCAGACTGAGATGTCAATGAATTCCATCACTCATTATCCTGAATCTTTGGAATCCTTACCCCACTTCCCTCAGAAGGCCTTGGAGTCTCAGTCATTGTGTATGTTGACAAGAAAGATCGATAGTTTCTAGATACTAAAGTTATCCAGGATATGCAGATAGTGTAGTAAAACGTTTTGGTGTTGAACTCCAGAAGCTTGACGCTATCCAGGACAAAGCAACCTGCTTGATTGGCACCACATCCACAAGCATCTGCTCCCTCCACCTCCGATGCTGAGTAGCAGCAGCGTATACCGTCTAAATGATACGCTGCAGAAATTCACCAAGACCCTTAAACAATACCTTCCAAACCCACAACCACATCTGTCTAGAAGGACATGGGCAGTAGATACATGGGAACATCAGCATCTGCAAGTTCCCTACTAAGCTACTCACCATTATGACTTCCTTCTCTGTCATTGGGTCACAATCCTGGAACTCCGTCTCTAACGACGCTGCGGGTCAACCTATAGCAGGTGGACTGCAGTGGTTCAAGGAGGCAGCTCACCACCACCTTCTCAAGGGCAACGAGGGAAGGGCAATAAATGCTGACCCATACAGTGATGCACATGTCCCATGAATGCATTAAAATAAAGATAAGGTGTGGTATTATTGAATGGCAGTGGGGGCTTCAGTGGGGGGGCTGAATGGCTGACTCCTGGTCATATTTCTTATGTTCAGATCAAAACATTGATTCTTTACAACAGACAGGAAGGATAGTGCTAGAATTGTCCTTGTGACTATGTTGGGGGATGAATGTATGGTAGCTATGTTTGCCAATGACACAAAGATGGGTAGGAAAGTAACTTCTCAAAAAGGTCTTCAAAGGGTCAGAGATTGGTTAAGTGAGTGGGTAAAAATCTGTCTGGCTATAGTACACTCTCACTTCTTGTTATAGGTGGATTTGCTACCGGTGGATCCATATACACCAGGTCCACCCCAGACCCAATTCCTTTTCTATTCTTCCTAATTGATAGATCCAAATGAAACACTCAGCCCTTTGTGCTGGATGGGAGATTCCTTTAGATTAGAGCATTATCTGCAGGAGGTCTGTGCCCCTGTCTCCCACACATAACAAGGATTTGGTGTATAATGCGGTGGTAAATGTGAACTAGTTTTCTCTTTGGCAGGAGGAATAAAAAGAAATGTGCAGTGAAGCATTGAAGTGGAGAGAGTTTGTAAAACTCCATGTGAGAGGAATCCAGACGTCCTGGTGCAATTATCACATAAAGTTAGTTTGCAGGTTTAGGACAGCAAATGACATTTTCTCACTTATGACAAGGAGAATGGAATACAAAAGTAGTGAAGTTTTGCTGAAACTACAAAAGTTTGGGAGAGACCACGAGTTTTGGTATTTTCTTTTTTAAAAAAAAAAATCTAATCGCTTTAGAAATGGGTCAGCGAAGGTTCATGTGACTTATTCCATGGATAAAGGATTTGTCTTGTGAAGGAAGGTTGTACAGATTCAGGGAGGCGATGGCCGAGTAGTATTATCGCTGGACTGTTAATCCAGAGACCCAGATAATGTTCTTGGGACCTGGGTTTGAATCCCACCATGACAGATGGTGGAATTTGAATTCAATATAATATCTGGAATTAAGAATCTAATGATGACCATGAATCCATTGTTGATTGTCAGGAAAAACCCATCTGGTTCACTAATGTTCTTTAGGGAAGGAAACTGCCATCCCTACCTGGTCTGGTCTACATGTGACCCGAACCCACAGCAATGTGGTTGACTCTTAACTGTCCTCTGGGCAATTAGGGATGGGCAATAAATGATGCCTAGCCAGCAACACCCTCATCCGTGAATGAACTAAAAAAAATCTGTACCCATTTGGAGATTAGAAGAATGAGACGTGATCTTATTGAAATATAGAATCTCAAGACACCACTTGACAGAATGGATACCAGGAGCATCTTCCTGTTGTGGGGCAGATGAGAAATGAGGGCACACAATTTAAGGATAAGATGTCTCTCCTGTTGAGACTGAGAGGAGTATTTTCTTTCACTGCCAGGATCATTCTTTTTGCAAAAAGGGAATTGGAAGCTGGGTCATGGAATGTCTCTAAGGCAGAGATAGACATGTTTTGATAGACAAGGGGATTGAGGATTATGGGGGAACAGACAGGCAAGTGAAGCTGAGGCCATAATTAGATCAGCAAGGATCTTTTCTGAATTGTGGAGCAGGCTCAAAGGTCCAAATGGCCTTGTGTACATGGTGTAAATCCCACTTTCCTAAAGGGCTTGTACAGATGCAAGTTGTTGTTGTAACATGTTGCACTGAAATGATGATCTTGCTAAAGTACAATTTTCCCCCTTTTTTTAGTCACTTTGGGAATGTTTCATCATTTAAGTGGGAGAGAGCAAAGCAGTTCCTGCCCATTTTCAGGTCATCGTGATGATCTTGTTTTATTCTGCCTCAGTCCTTTACCTGCATGGCTGATGAACTCTCCATCTCCTATTGTCCCATCATGAGGAAAGAGCTTAGCTCTGTTCTTGGTTCCCTTGCCACTGGGACTCTGGGGCTGTGAGTTGACCAGGGAGCATTTACTGAAACCAGGCAAGAATCTTAATCGTGACGCCAAGTCTGCCTGATGCAGTGAGGAATTCATTTCTGAAGATCTGTTGCAGAGGGGTGATTTAACAAAGAACGTTTCTGGACAATTACCTCCTACAATTCACAGTTCCAAGTATCTTGTAAGGGATGTTCAGAAACTCAATGATGTGTGTGCATTTGTATCTGTGTGTTTCAGACTATTCCTTACAGCTGAACAATTGGGAAAACTCACACCTCTGACAACTTGTTGCACCGGGCACATCTTCTTTTGAAGTATTAGAATCTCACGGCTGTAGAAAGGTAATTCTTGGGTAGCCCAGGCAGACTCGGTCATGCAGTTTGTAGCTTCCGATGGATGCTTTCGATGAAATGATTTCATCACCTCCAGCTTCTCTCATTTCCATAGATATTTGAAACTCCCATTGGCTAATCTGAGCCCAGGCAACTACAAATGTAACTTTTCCCTTTGGTTTTCTCCTCCTGTGGGCAAAAATTGACTGACTGCTTGCTCATTTGAAATAGGTTTTCAGAGTATTGATGTGTTTCTGACTGAGTGCACAGAACAGACCCTCTGTTTTCAGCACATTTTCTGAAGACCATCTTCTCTTGCTTCAGTGACAATGCCTGATTGTCCCTCATTGAATGGAAAGTCTGGGTACGAGAGTGAGACCATTGTGCTTTCTTGCCAAATTCCCCTCTCCTGTTCTTTGTGCACTGAACAAAACAAAGGATTGATAGCATATTGTCAACCCTGAGCTTTCATTACAAAGCTCATTTGTTGGGTTCAGAGGCCATATAATCACTAATACGGTCACCAGTACCTTATTTCTTCGAGTACGGACCTTCAGTTCCAGATGTTGATTTTATCCCAAGAAACCTCAAGCCTGTGTCTGGAATTTTGATCTAACTGTCCCAGAGCAGCACCTCATTTTAAAAATAAGAGATTGGCTGGAAAGATTTAGCTTAGCAACTTCTAATATTTGTCATATAACTCAAAGCTGTTTACAAAATCTCTTCACCTTCTATTACAAAATCCACATTGTTTTATAGTCACCAAAGGGGCCATTTTATGAACAGTAAGATCCCACAAACAGCATTGAGATTGTTGAGCAGTTGAAAGGTTTTACTTGATGCTCATTAACTGAGGGATGTTAGCTGTCAACGTTAGTGGGAGACACTTGGGTGGGTTGGGGGTTCCCAGAAAATTTTGACACCAATCATGGTAGGAAGATGGGGCTTTAATTTTACCGTCTCATTTAAAGGGTGGAGACAAACAAACTTAATTCTAGTTCCCACAGCAGAAATTTGATTTCAAAACTCAACTTCTCCCTGGCTTCCTTTTATCTTCTCTCACCTTACTGTGCTCTTGTTTAGGAGAGTCAGGTTAGCTCGGTTGGCTGGATAGCTGGTTTGTGAAGCAGAGTAATGCCAACAGTTAAATTCCCACACAGGCTGAGGTTACCCTGAAGGATTTCTCAACCTCTCCCCTCACCTGAGGCTTGGTGACCCTCCGGTTAAATCTGTTGCGCGCTCTCTCACACATACCGCTCTGTCTCGTGCTCTCTGGCTCACCTGCTCTCTGACGCGCGCCTGTGCGCTTGCTCCCTCACGCTCGCTCTCACTCCCCTGCTCTTACGCGCCCTTTCGCTCTAGCTTGTTCACTCTAATGAGAGAGCAACCTTTTACTATCTGGCAGCACTATGGCAGCCTTATTTTAGCCTTATTTTAGCCTCTCCTCCAAATAAGACTACCTACAGAATGGAGTAGAGTTTAAAGAGATGGAGATAGATCTTGTAGCCTATTTATTTGAACACTCCACAAGAGCCCACACTGATATTGCACTGCTGTATTGGGGGAAGTGATGTCTTTTGGTGATATGCTGAACCAAGGCCTCAATTGTTCGCTGGGGTTGATGTAAACGATTCCAAAGAGAAGGGGATGAGTTATCCTCAAGGTCCTGGCAAAAAATCATTGCTCAGTCCTGGTCACTAAAAACAGATATATTGTGATTGCCATGCTGTTGGTATTGAGGGATGTTGCTATGTGTGTATTAGCTCCTGTATTTCTTACAACAGTGACCACACTTTAAAGTGTACTATTGGCAGCACTTTTGATGATGTGAGGAGTGCTGTATAACTGCGAGGCATGGACAAATGCATGTATGCAAACACATCCTTGTTGCTTTCCTAAGTTTCTTTACTTCCAACTTCAAGCTGAGCCATCTTCAGAGGCAATAGTCGTTGTCTCTTATCCACCAGCCAAGCAAGAGATCTCATTAAGCAATGACTGGGAGATGCAGAGAGCTGTGATGGAGTGAGGCTGAGACATTCACAACAATCTTTGACCAGGCGTGCCAAATTGATTATCCATCTTTGCCTTCTCCGATGGTCTCCAATATCTCAGATAGCAGTCTTCAGCCAATTCACCCCATGTACTATCAAAAAAACCATTGGAGGCACTGGTTACTGCAAAAGCTACAGGACCTGAGAATATTCACAGAATCCCTATAGTGTGGAAACAGACTCTTCAGCACAACAACCCTGAGAGCATCTCCCAGACCCATCCCCACCCGATCTACACATCCCTGAACACTACGGGCAATTTAGCATGGCCAATCCACCTAGCCTGCACATCTTTGGACTGTGGGAGGAAACCAGAACACCCGGAGGAAACCCACGCAGACATGGGAAGAATGTGCAAACTCCACACAGACAGGCGCCCGAGGGTGGAATCGAACTCGGATCCCTGGCACTGTGAGGCAGCAGTGCTAACCACTGAGCTACCATGCTGCCCAATAGTACTGGCAATAGTACTGAAGATTGGTGCTCCAAAACTTGCTGCTTTCCTTAGCCAAGCTGTGCCAGTACAGTTACAACACTGCCATGTATCCAACAATGTGGAAATTTGCCTAGTTATGTCCTGTACACAAAAAGCAGGACAAATCCAACCCGACCAGTTATTGGCTCAGCAGTCTACTCTCGATCATCAATAAAGTGATGGAAGGTGTCATCAATAGTACTATCAAGCAGCACTTGCTCAGCAATAACCTGCTCAGTTTGGGTTCTGCCATAGCCACTCGGCTCCTGATTTCAGTACAGCTTTAATCCAATCATGGACAAAGGAGCTGAATTCCAGAGTGAGTAGGAGCTGCCGATGCTGGAGAATCTGAGATAACAAGGCGTAGAGCTGGATGAACACAGCAGGCCACGCAGCATCAGAGGAGCAGGAAAGCTGATGTTTCGGGTCTGGAAGGGTCTCGACCCGAAACGTCAGCTTTCCTGCTCCTCTGATGCTGCATGGCCTGCTGTGTTCATCCAGCTCTACACCTTGTTATCTCTGAATTCCAGAGTGACTGCCCTCCATATCAAGGCTGCTTTGAGCGAGTATGGCATCAAGGAGCTCTAGTAAAACCTGGGATCAACAGGAACCATGGGTAAATGTCTCTGTTGGTTTGGATCATTCTTGGCACTTAGTTTTGTGGTTGCTGAAAGTCAATCACCTCAGCTCAGGCTTTCTTTGCAGGAGATTCTCCAGGGTAGATATTTTCTAAACAACTTATTTGGAGATGTTATTTTGATTTTTGGAGCAGGTGGAACTTGAACCCTGGCCTTCTGACTCAGAGGTAGGGACACTACCACTGCTTGTATCTAGGCCCAGTTCCTTTTCTGCTTCGTCAATGGCCTTCCCTCCATCATAAGGTCAAGTTCACCTTCAAGTTCCCCTCCAAGCGACTTACCATCCTGACTTGGAAATATATCATTGTCCCTTCACTGTTGCTGGCTCAAACTCCTTTAATTATATACCTAATGACATTCAGTCTACATACAGCAAGTGGACTGCAGTGGTTCAAGAAGGCAACTCACCATCATCTTCTCAAGGGCAACTAGGGATGGACAATCAATTTCGGCCTAGACAGAGACGCCCACATCGCATGAATGAATAAAAAGTTAGAATTGGGTTGGGGATGTTGGGGTGTTTTCCAGGAAATCTCGTTTTTCAGATACGCCTTGTTTGGGGCCCTGGTCAAGGGTAAGCTCCTTTTTTTTTCCCCTTTTGACAAGCGCTGAGTGACCAAAGTCATCAGTTTTCTTGAATTTCTCTGCCCCAGGAAACAAATTCCCACTTCTACTCTGAGCACACCTCCACTTGGCATTGGAGGCAGTCCACAGAAGATTCACTAGACTGTTAGCAGGTATGGCAGAACAGTCTCATGAGGAGCTATTGAGTAGAATGGGCTTGTACTTATTGGAGCTTAGAAGATTGAGAGGTGATCTTATTGAAGCTTACAAGATTCTTAGTCAACTTGACAGGGTAGATGTATTGGGAGAGTCTAGCACCAGAGGAAATAATTGCAGAATATGGGAGTTGTCCATTTAAGACTGAGATGAGGAGGAATTTCTTCTGAGGGTGGTCAATCTGAGGAACTTGTTATTGCAGAGGGCTGTAGAGCCTGGATCATTAAGTATATTCAAGGCTGAAACAGAGATTTGTAACTGAGGGGTATGGAATGGAGAATGGAGTTGAGGATTATGAAATCAAACATGATCTCATTGAGTGGCAGAGCAGCCTTGATGGGCTGAATGGCCTACTTATGCTGTTACCTTTTAGTCTTAAGAGAATAGTCCTGTTTGAAATCTCAATTCTCCTTTTTGCCTTAACTGCAGAGCTCTGCATTTGCCCGATCATTATGATGACACGAGTGGCACAGTTCAATTTCCCACATACACTGCATTTATTAGCTCTGTGAGGGAGGTTGCTAATTATTGCACCTTTTTGTGGTTTGGGCTGTTCCTCACCCACAGCTGGTTTTAATGCTGCCTAATTCCATGTGGTGTTTTTGCAGCATAAACAGACAGAATTGTGATTCTCTCACTATAGCCTGAATTCCATTCCATTCCAATTCAATCTGTCAGCTATCACTGGCAGCATGCCTTGTGTGTCTCCTGTCAGAGCTCATTTTCAACCTGATTCTGATATCAAGAAACAGTTGGAGGCACTGGATACTACAAAGGCTGAGAGCCCTGACAACACTCCTGCAGTAGTGCTAAAGACTTGTGCTCCAGAACTTGTTGCTCCCCTAGCCAAGCTCTTCCAGTGCAGTTACAACACTGGTATCTACCTGACAATTGGAAATTTGCCCACGTATGTCCTGTATACAAAAAGCAAGACAAATCCAACCCAACCAACTTTTGGACAGTTTTCATTGTCTGTGGAATGAGCGAAACTTTGTTTGAGAATTTCCCACTGCTTCTTTTGGACAATACAGACCTTGTGAGCACTCCAGTCACCTTCCTGAAAATACTTGGATGATGGTCACCCACATCCTACTCCTCAACCACAGGTCCAGCTGCCTAGAGTTCCCACAACACACCAAGGCTGGAATCTTTACAATCTGAGCCAGGCGGGCTGATAGTACACATTGTTAAAGGATCCAACGATTCTTGAGAAATATAATAACCCTGTGCGATGGCTATGCAACTTCAGTAATGTGGAGTCTGATTTTTAGTTTGCATCTGTTTTGTAAATGGGTTCGTTGCTGTTAGGTTGCTAGGCAAACTGCATTGTAGTGAAGCTTTTGAATTTGCAATGGTAATCGTCAGAAGAACTATTGGCACCTCCATATTTTCTTTTACATTTTTGAGTGAGAGGACAAATCTGGGTCACTTATTCTTGTTCGTTCTGCTGGTTTCAGGAATTCACTGCAATGGTTGTTTTTCATTCCTTTAAAACAAGAGAACGTTCCATTTGGTTTTGATAGCTTATTAAATTTTTGTGCATTGAGCCACACCCTCGCACTCTTCGGTCAGAGAGTTTGAGGGTTGAAGCCCTACCCTTGGAGGGGGGAGTTGGGTGGGGGGAGCGGGGGTGGCGTTATTGAGTCAGCCTGAATCTCAGTTGAGTGCAGTACTGGGAGGGTGCTGCACAGTTGGAGGTACCATAGTTTTGGATGGGATGACCTTCAAGTGGTTATTAAAAGTCCCATAGTCAAAAGAAAACGAATGGTGTGTTGCTTTAATTGTAAAGGTAGTGATGTAAATGAGAGTAAAGAGGTCTTACTATAATTATACAGAGCATTCAAGAAGCCACACCTGGAGAATTGTGTGCTATTTTGGTCTCCTTACCTCAGAAATGGACAATACAGTGTGGAGCTGGAGGAACACAACAGGTGAGGCAGCATCAGAGGAGCAGGAAAGTTGACATTTTGAGCTTACACGCTTTGTCCTTCGTGAGCCCTGATGAAGAGTGTAAACTCGAAAGGTCAACTTTGCTCCTCTGATGCTGCCTGGCGTGCAGTGTTCCTCCAGCTCCACACTGTGTTATCTCAGACTCCAGTGTCTGCAGTTCTCGCTACGTCTAAGAAAATGGACATTTCTCGCCCTGCAGGACGTACATCAAAAGTTCACCGGACAGTTTTCTGGAATGGCCTTATCACGTGGAGGAATTAAGTAGACTTTAAACTGAAGGGAACTATAGAATTAGAGATAGTAGGAACTGCAGATGCTGGAGAATCCGAGACAACAAGGTGCAGAGCTGGATGAACACAGCAGGCCAAGCAGCATCATAGGAGCAGAGAGG
>NC_063356.1:9630520-9673138 GCF_021869965.1 Rhincodon typus | reverse complement strand
AAACAACTGCACCTCCCAGTCGCGAACCATTTCAACTCCCCCTCCCATTCCTCAGACGACATGTCCATCCTGGGCCTCCTGCAGTGCCACAACGATGCCACCCGAAGGTTGCAGGAACAGCAACTCATATTCCGCTTGGGAACCCTGCAGCCCAATGGTATCAATGTGGATTTCACAAGTTTCAAAATCTCCCCTCCCCCTACCGCATCCCAAAACCAGTCCAGCTCGTCCCTGCCTCCCTAACCTGTTCTTCCTCCCACCTATCCCCTCCTCCCACCTCAAGCCGCACCTCCATCTCCTACCGACCAACCTCATCCCGCCCCCTTGACCTGTCCGTCCTCCCTGGACTGACCTATCCCCTTCCTAACTCCCTACCTACACTCACCTTTCCTGGCCCCATCCCCGCCTCTTCGACCTGTTTGTTTCCTCTCCACCTATCCTCTCCTCTATCCCTCTTCTATCCGCCTCCCACTCTCTCCCTATTTATTTCGGAACCCCCTTCCCCTCCCCGTTTTCTGATGAAGGGTCTAGGCCCGAAACGTCAGCCTCTCTGCTCCTATGATGCTGCTTGGCCTGCTGTGTTCATCCAGCCCTGCACCTTGTTGTCTCGGATTCTCCAGCATCTGCAGTTCCTACTATCTCTGATTGAAGAAGTAGGCTTCCTTAGCAACTATTCATTCCTCAACCAACATTACTGAAGCAGATTCCTGGTGGTTTATCTACCTGCTGCTTGTGGGATCACTGTATGACATTTAGCTGCTGCTTTTCTGTAGCAATCCCAGTTTAGTCCTTCACCTATCTGCGAGAACCTGGTGAATGCACAATTGTTGACTCTATCATGTGCTTTAATATGGAGTCCCAATGTGTTCAGTTGTCACTTCAATCATTATTTTGTTAAAATTGCATGAGCGAGGGGTTTTACGGCCAAATGTCTCTCCATTTTTTTTCAAGCGGCCTAGTATTGGCAACAGCGGTCTGCATTTACGTAGCACCTTTTTAACAGAGCAAGCCATCCAAGGCACATCACCAGGAGTGATTGTCAGACGAATGTAGACACCAAGCCACCCAAGAAAATATAAGAACAGGCAAAGAGGTTGTAAGATTTAGAGCGAGGGGAGAGGCACAGAGAGGATTCAGTGTGCAGGCAGAAGTGATTCTCAAAATGTCCAGAGAGCCAAAACTGTGGGGAAAGCATTCAAAACGGAGCATTAATTATTTTTAAAAAAAAAGGGTCTGGGCATTTGGTGTGTCAAGGAGTTGCAATTTATGTGGTTCCATAATCCACAACACTCGTTGAGATGTTATTAAGCAATGAAAGAGTTAATGGTTGCCTTCAGTTCTGTGATTACTATTGAGTCACACAAGAGCTTAAATTAAAACTCGCATTAATTCGATCACAGATTAAATCCAGTCCAGTGGACAAAGAAGTCTGTTGAAAGGAAACGAGATATGATGAAATCCAAACAGGAGGCTTTGGAACGGGAAGGAAAGAGAGATAAACCTGCTCCTGAAAGCAGGAATGACGGATCAAACTGTATGCCATTGTCCTCTTGTCACATTTCCCTTTTGTTTGATTTCTTTTGTCTTGAGGCCCATTGTTCCACTTCCTTTTCGTCCCCAGTTCAGTCTGTTCTCTTTCCATTACAAAACACATTCTGTTATTTCGCTACCTTTTTGTTTGGAACAGCTGTAACTGCCACTTTGCCGAGAACGGTGTTTTGACTTGTAGGTTGAATTATTTGAGTTACTTTTTGTTTATGGCAATTATTATTGTCGCCAGAAATCTCCTTTGCACGTCCGTGTTCCACGCAACGCTCCAGCTCCCCCACCCACCCCCCCCCCCCCACCCCCCTCCACTCCCGGTGACTCACGTCGTCTCTCTCTCTCTCTCGCTCTCTCTCTCTCTCTCTCTCATCCGTGAAGAGATGAATCCAATATTCGCTTTTGTTGAGTGCAGAATGGGCTTGTGTGTTCCCGGCAAAAATCCATTTTGCTCGCGTTCTGCTGGACAGCTACAGGCCTACAGAAAACCACGTCTCCGAAAGGTTTGCGACGATGCCTGTAGGGCCGGAGAAAGAAGCATTTTCTTGCTTTAGCCGTTGGGGTTTGTAGAGGTTTCGAAGCAAGGGTCCTTGGCGCACCAGTCTAGCGATAGTTGTTCCAAATGCATAGGGTGAATTCCTCAAATTTAAAGCCCTTTTTCCTCTCTGCTCACGTGGTTAGACACGTGATTTCTCCCTGCCCCCACCTCCTCAGATTCCGTCACTTGTTTAACTTTTCATTTACTTTCCTTTCGAAGGGGTTGAGCTTTGATTTAAAAGTGAACAAATGTTAAATCTTCTGCTTTAACTCTCCACTCCCCTCCCCCCTCCAATGCCTTGCCCTGTAGAATGTCCACACAGCAGCTGGCTTCTTGTATGGAAGTGAATGGAGACGTGATCATGGTCCATGACCAGGTGAAAGTGGAGGAGGTAGAGGAGGAGCGGAGTGGTTATGGATCCCTCAGCATGTCATTTCCCAGCAACCCTCACTCCGATGGGCTTCAGAGCAAGGCAGCGCCCGGGAGAGAGAACTCTGACTTCGAAAGGTCAGGGGTCGTGAAGCCAACGCGGGTAAGTTGCGACCGTGAGCATGCAGCTTCTCGTCAAATCCAACCCGGTGACAGGAGTCCACTCCTAGTGAGGTCCACCCTTCCTCACCCGGGAACGAATGCCTGGTAAAAGGGGAATTGGTCAAATTCCCATAACTTGCGGGCAATCGGCTGGGGCCTTCAAATCAAAAGGAAAAAGCTGGAGCGGGAGACCGTGTACATACATCCCAGTTCTTGCAATCTCACTCAGAACCGGCAGATGCTTTTGTCATTCACTGTCACTCATTCCAGAGTTCACTGCATGGTGGCTGGTGGGGGGAGGTGAATCATAGGATCCCTACAGTGTGGAAGCAGGTCATTCCACCCATCGAGTCCACACGGACCCTCCAAAGAGCATCCACCCAGATGCACCCCCCTACCCTTTCCCTGTAACCCTGCATTTACCCAAGGCTAATCCACCTAGCCTGCACATCCCTGGACACCATGGGCAATTTAGCATGGCCAATCCACCTAACCTTGCACATCTTTGGTTTGTGGGAGGAAACCAGAGCACCCGGAGGAAACCCACACAGACACAGGGAGAATGTGCAAACTCCACACACTGCTGTGAGACAGCAGTGCTAACCACTGAGCCACTGTGCCATCCTGCTCCAAAGTCTCTCTTATAAGTTGATGCAATGCTTTAAGTGGAAATATAAGTTTGCAAAATACACCACTGAAATGAGCCATTCAACCAACTGTTTCGTGGTACTAAAACAAAGTTGCTGGTAAAGCTCAGCAGGTCTGGCAGCATCTGTGAAGGAAAAAACAGAGTTAACGTTTTGGGTCCGGTGACCCTTCCTCGGAACTGTTTATCCTCAAGTTAACCTCTTCTTTGTTTAATGCTGTCAACATCTCCTTCGATTCCATTCTCCCTTACATGTTTATCAAGTTTTCCCTTAATGCACCTATACTGTTTGACTCCCCTATTCCTTGTGGGAGCAGGTTCCACATTTCTCAGTGTTCTGGGTGAAGAGGCATCTCCTGAACTGTTTGGTTTACCAGTGACACATTATATTTATGTTCCCTAGTTCTACTCTTGGCCATAAGTGGAAAAATATTTTTGAAGTCCTATCAAGCCCTGTCATATCTAAAAACCTCTCTGTCGGGTCACTGTTCAGTTTCTTTTCAGACAAAAAGCTCAGTATGTCCAGTCTTTCTTGATATCTCTCTGTTCTGGCGTCATTAAGAAATAATGTTTGCACCATCTCCAGTGCCTCTCAATTCTTCTTGCAACCTGGAGATTAATGCTCTTAAGAGTACTTAAAGTGTATTCTAGCAAAGGTTCCAGCTATGATTCACTTAAAAACACAAAATTGCAGATGCTGGAAGTTGGCAATAAAAACAGGAAATACTGTACATATGATGAGCTGCAGCTATGGGAGAGAAGAGCCTGGAAGATCTTTGAGGTCAATGACATTTCATTACTGTTTACCTTCCTTGAGTGTAAAATGTCATTATTACTTTATCTTCACGTTGTCTGTCAACATCCTTGGGGCTACCTTTGATCAGAATCTCAACAGCATCAACTGCATAAATACAGTGGGTACAAGAGCAGGTCAGAGACTGAAAATCCTTCAGTGAATAACTCCCCATGTCATTTCCCCAAAGCCATTTCGCCATCGACAAGGCACAAGTCGGGAGTGTGATGGAATACTCCCCACTTGACCAGATTGATGCAGCCCCAACAACTCTCGAAGTTTGACACATTCCAGGACAGAGGGAAACGTTTGATGAGATCCCCATCCACTAGCAATGCATAGTAGCAGCAGTGTATACCACTTACAAGATGCACAGCGGCAACTCACCACTCACTCTTCAACAGTACCTTCCAAACTTGCAGTTTCCAGGAGGACAAGGGCAGTGAATGCATGGGGGAACCACCATCAGCTACAGGTTCTCCTGCAACTTGCAGAGCATCCTGACCTCGAACTTTGTCACCATTCCTTCATTGCTGCAGGGTCAAAATCCTGGAACCCCCTCCCTCCCTAACAACATGTGTGTGTGTGCGTGCGCGCGCATCTGTCACTACATGGACTGCAGTGGTTCGAGAATGTGACCCACCACCACCTTTTTAAGGGCAGTTAGGGATTGGCAGTAAATGCTAATCTAGCCAGCGACACACCCATCTCCTGAAAGCGTAAAGAAAAACAATCCAGTGTGGTCAAAAGACTGGAACCATAACATTGTTGTAAGTTGCCTGAGGTTCTTATTTTGTGAATTGCCTTGATGTTTCCTGGATGATGTAGAGAAAGCTGAACGAATAGACCATACCAGGAGCAGATACCTGTATTAGTTGTTCCATTCATCACATCCCCAGTCACCCATCCCTCTCAAGATTTGTGCATTCCCTAGAAACCATATATTGATGTGCTTAATGAGAGAGTAGCAGAGAATTTAGATGGATGTTTAAAGGAAATCCTCTTCTATTGATGAGCAGCTGAAGGTGTTGACAGATTCTTGAAGCCTACTTGAATACATAGGTGTTTGTACCCCATGAATATCAGTGTGCTGATTCTAATGCAATTAACGGCGACTTGAAACAGGTCATGCATTGGGAGGTGACGAAAGGAGTTGTAGAAATATGTGGAGAGCAAGGTGGGAGAGATTAAATGACAGAAAGGATGATGATGCAAGGCAAAAGGATGGGTGACGTGGAGAAAGATAGATTAATCCATCCTTCCACCCTTTCACAGAGCTTCCCTTTTGTACTTTCTCACTTCTCCTTTCTACCCTGCCTCTGTACTTGCTGAAAACTGCTTGCAACCTCTAATTCCTTTTTGTTCCCGCAAAGGTTCATTGACCTGAGCTGTTGGGCAGAACGTTATGGAGGTGATGGGAGTGTCAGCTGTGGCTGGAGAGCCAGCAAGATGCCCCCACCCTCCGAAACAAGGATCAAAGACCCCAAAGGCAGGGGTCAAACTGCCCAACCAGAAGCTGGCTGCTCCTCTGTACCCAGCAGCGCCACCAGGGGAGAAAGAGCTGGTTGTTGCTGGTACTACAAGCACAAGGAGCCTCGAATGGAGTAGAGGTCCAAGGCGCAGGTGAATGATGGTGGGAAGGGAGATGCTGGGGAGAGGCTTGGACGTGGCAGCGAGGGAGATATGGTGTCTCTGAGCAGGACCTTCCTTTTCCATTGCCTATTTCTTGTTCAGGTGCCAAGTGCTTTTTAATGAAGGATACCACCCTGGGAGCCACCAAATAAACATGGCGCAGGTTACCTGTCATGCTCCCTACCCAACCTGCGGCTGTGTTAATACAAAGAGTAGCAGACTGAAGCCCCTGAAGTGGGCATTATTTACTCACTTTGTGGTACTAATTACAGCAATAGGATGGGCCCTTCAGCCAAACTGCTTCATAGTGCTGCCTATGCTCTCACAAGCCTCCTCTTTGTTTAATGCTGTCAACATCTTCTCCTTCTGTTCCATTCTCCTTTACGTGTTTATCTAGGTTGCCCTTCTTGCACCTACACTGTTCAATTCAACTATTCCTTGTGCCTAGCAAGTTTCACATTTCTGTGCCCTGGGTGAAGAGGGTTCTCCTGAACTCCACAGAGATAGTAAGAACTGCTGATGCTGGAGTCTGAGATAGCACAGTGTGGAGCTGGATGAACACAGGAGGCCAGGCAGCATCAGAGGAGCAGGAAAGCTGATGTTTCAGGTCAGGAAAAAATAGAAGGGTCCCGAACCGAAACATCAGCTTTCCTGCTCCTCTGATGCTGCTTGGCCTGCTGTGTTCTTCCAGCTCCACACTGTGCTATCTCCTGAACACCTGGTTGGTTTATTAGTGACTTTATGTCCCCTGTGTTCCAGTCTTTCCCAGTAGTGGAAACACCACCTTGACTTGTACCCTTTCGTATCTTAGACTTCTATCAGGTCACAATTCAATTTTCTTTTCTTTTGAGACAAAAATCCCAGCCTGTCTGGTCTTTGCTGATATCTCTCTATTCTCACGTCATAGTGAAAAGTATTTCTAGCACCACCTCCAGTGCCTCTGTTCTATTTTACATCATGGAGATTAATGCTATTAATATATCTCAAGTGTATTCTAGCAAAGATTCCAGATAGGATTCACATAGATTTAAAACGATGCAGCTGCTGGAAGTCAGAAACAAAATAGGAAATACTGTATAAGCCGAGCTACAACTGTTGACAGAAAAGTTAGTGGGAGCTTATAGGAGTGAGGGGTGTTTCCACAGGCCTTCCTGCTATAGACTTGATCAGGATGAAGGCAAGGAGGTGATAATTTAAATACCACTCCTTTCCCATCCACCACTAAACTCAATGGGACTGGGATGGGATTAGAGCACAAGAGTCAACCCATTAACTCTGATGAAGGGTTATCTAGACTCCATATTAGCTTCCTCTCTCTCTCTCTCTCTCTCTCTCTCTCTCTCTCTCTCTCTCTCTCCACGGATGCTGCCTGACCCGCTGTAATTTCCAGCACTTTTTACTTTCACCCATTAACTCTGTTTCTCTCTCCACGAATGTTGAATGACAGGCTGAGCATTTTCTGGTTGTGTATTTGTAGAAGTTGGATTACTCCTTTTCCTTCCTGTGAATAAGCCAGTTTGAAATACAAAGCATGTACAAATCTTTGCAGCAGAGCATGATTTAAAGGCCAAGGTCCAATAGAAAATAATATTCATCTTCTGTGGCTTTATTTTGATACAATGGATGATCAGTGCTTTGATGAGAAATGTCGAACGCCTGTAAAGTTTTTGTGAGGCAACTCTAGTCTCTGAATCAACAGCTTTCATACATTTTTTTCACCTGTTCGCTGCTAAATAACATCAACTTCACAAGGAGGTAGTAAGAACGGCCGATGCTGGAGTCAGAGATAACACGGTGTGGAGCTGGATGAACACAGCAGGCCAGGCAGCATCAGAGGAGCGGGAAAGTTGACGTTTCGGGTCAGGACCCTTCTTCAGAAATGGTGGAGGGGGGAAAGGAGCTCCGAAATAAATAGAGGCGGGGGGGGGGGGGGGGGGGGGGGGTGGGGGGGGGGGTGGTAGGGGAGGGGAGGGAGGGGGGGGTGGGGATTGGTCCGTGAGGTGGAAGGGGCGGGTAGGTGGGAGAGAAGATGGACAGGTTGTGTCAGGTCAAGGAGGTGGGGATGAGAGGGAGGGTTGGTCATGGGATGAGGCTGGGGATGGGGAGATTTTGAAACTGGTAAAATCCATATTAAGACCATTGGGTTATACGCTTCCAAGGTGGAATATGAGGTGTTGTTCCTCTAGTTTCCAGGTGGCGCCATTGTGACACTGGAGGAGGCCCAGGATGGACATGTCACCCTGGGAGTAGGAGTAGGAGTGGGAGTGGGAGTGGGATGGGGAGTTGAAATGGTTCGTGACTGGAAGGTGGTGTTGTTGTTTGTCGCGAACAGAGCGCAGGTGCTCTACAAAATGGTCTCCGAGCCTCCACTTGGTCTCATCGATGTAGAGAAGGCCACGTCGGGAGCAGCGGAATCAGTAGATCACATTATAATCAGGCAAGCTTTGCTTTTTGGATGAAAGAATATGTCATATTATTAAGACCAAAGAGCATTTTGATCTTAAACACAATATACATGGATAACTAGACACTTTCTCTCTCATCTCTCCCTTTTCCCCCCCGCCTCCCTTTCCCCCCAAGTCCCTTACACTGCTCCTACAATTGTTCTAATGATACAATATTCAAAATATTCTTGGTCCTAATGTTTTTGTACTTCCAGGAAGAAGATGCAACTTTTGTGGAAGTGTCTAACTGGTTTGTGTTAATCCATGTGTGAGACTAATCCATTGGAAGTCTCATCAATTAGTAACATTTACAGTTTGGGTTGTGTCCTATGTTGTTGGTGAATACTATTTGGGGAGGAAGAGAGCTTCAAATTGAACGTATTTCCTCTTCAATAAATCACCTATGAATCTGTTCCTTTTGTTTGTTATTGGGAACCTGGTATTGTATGTGTGTAGTACAGGACACTGTGTCTTGACAAGTGGAAACTAACTGAGTTGTTTTTACATTTACAACCCAGGCTTCATCCTCACCAAGGGACGAGGGGCAACAGGATCACAGTAAATTCACAAATGCATTAAGCAACTTGGAACGAATAGATTTCAGTAAGAATTTAACTGAAGGTGAGTATATTCACAGTCAGAGACCAAGAGCATGAGCTGGATAGCTGATCTAGATCTCTCACCTGTGATTTAAAAACTGATTTGCATTGGGTGTTAGATGATTTGCAGGATGAGTTGCAGGAAAGATGAGCTCTCTCTCGCGTGGTCTCTCTCTCTTTCCTTCCCTCCCTACTGGTTGTTTGATAGACACCAGAGATTAACAATTGGTTAGACAGAGTTCAGGCATATACTTTTCCCGTCAGAGTTTTATTCCACCCAACACATCAGAAAACTTTAAAACACCAATTACACGTTTTCCATTTATGTGTAGGTAAACATATATAAAATATGCACCCAGTTCTTACCCAATTATCCCTTAATTAACACACAATCATTACCTGCTTCCTAGTTTTGATTTGGTCTCTGGTACTCCCTGCCAGGCTCTGTTGGATAATAATGCTGTCTGCACAATTAGTTAGTCAATAGAACAGGGCAGGTGTTTAACTCCCAAGACTTCTACCAGTGCTGCTCTACAACTGGGTGTTAGGAGACTGGCCTTGGATGACCGGTTACCCCTCCTTGCTTTTTGTTCAGCCCTCTCTGTCCTAACTCCCGAGAGACGGTTTGTTGAAGAATCCACAGCTAAGGCAGGCCTTGGTTACACCACCAGTTACAAGCTTGGAGTGTAGAATCAGCTGGTTAGATGTTGGAAGTGGTGGCTGGAGAAGTTCGGACTCTTCTCCTTGGAACTCGGAGCGTTACAAGATGATGTAATGGAAAATTTCCAGATGATGAGAGCTCTGGATAGGAGATAGAGAAAAACTGTTGAATAGAGTGGGGCTATTTTCCCTGGAGCGTCCGAGGCTGAGGGGTGACCTTTATAGACCTTTACAAAATCATGAGGGGCATGGATAGGGTGAATAGTCAAGGCCTTTTCCCCAGGATAGGGGAGTCCAAAACTACAGGGCATAAGTTTAAGGTGAGAGGGGAAAGATTTAAAAGGGACCTGAGGGGCAGCGTCGTCATACAGAGGGTGACGTTCATATGGAACGAGCTGCTAGAGGAAGTGGTGGAGACTGGTACAATTATAACATTTAAAAGGCATCTGGATGGGTACACGAATACGAATGGCTTAGATGCTTGTGGGCCAAACGCTGGCAAATGGGACTAGATTGATTTAGGATATCTGGTCAGCATGGGTGAGTGGATGGAAGGGTCTGTTTCTGTGCTGTATATCTCTGACTCTATTCCCTCTGACAGATGCTGTAAATGTAAAATTGCTGGCAAAGAATTTTTTTTGGATTGTGGATTACTTTATCTGGACACCTAGTTCCATGAATAATTTCAATGGGGTGTCAGACAGGCCCTTGAATTAGGGACTTAGTAAGGACACACTCTCAAAGCTGGGTCCGGAGCTAAATACATTAACTCTTTCAAAAAATCAACACCAGAACACGATGGGACCAATGGATTAAGTTGTAAATTTTAAATCTGAGGTTTATACATGTTTGTTCTCAGTAAGTATTGAGAGACATAGTGCAAAGGCGAGGTATATGATCTTGAGCTACAGAACAGCCATGACTAAGGGTAGAACAATCCTGAGGGACTAAGATGGGCAATTTCAAGACTAGGGGGCACGTTTTTAAGGTGAGAGGAGAGAGGTTTAAAAAAGACATGAGGCAAATTTTTTACACAGCGGGTGGTTTGCATGGGGAATGTACTTCCTAACGAACTGGTGGATGTGGGTACAATTACAATGTTTAAAAGACATTTGGATGAATATATGAATAGGAAAGATCTGGAGGGATAGGGGCCATTTACAGGCATGTGGAACTAGTTTAGTTTGGGATTATGTTCGGCATGGAGCGGTTAGACTGAAGGGTCTGTTTCCGTGCTGTATGACTATGACTCTATAAATGGCCCCATCCCGTTCCTATGTTATTTATTTCCTGTCACAATGGGGGAATACTGAAGGGGTGGTAGCTGAAAGTAAGTGATTTGTTTTGAAGATATACTGGCAGATGACCACGTGGCCCAAGCATTTAATAACTTCAAAGAGGAAGAGACAAGGTAAGAGAGAGAGTATTACACACTCTCCCAGGTCCCCTCCCATGAGGTGCAAACATACTGTGTTTAACAGTAATACATACAATTACCTCCTACCTGATTTCATTTCTATTTGATCTGTAATCTGATCATGTTTAAAATATTTACACAGATTATTGTGATTGTAATTGGAACAAAGCTGCTATCATTGTTTTTGCTTCTAAGTGAGTTAATCCCCTTCAGATAGCAGCTGGAAAAAGTGACATGCTCACTCATGTTTTCTCACACTGTGAAGATTCAACCTGTTTGAATTAGATTGTGGTTCCTAAAGAAATTACTTTGGGAATGATGGCAGCTAAATGTTGAACTCCTCCATTCTAACAACTGGTAATTGTGCTGTGATGGTGATAAGTTTACCTGCCATCTTTTTTGTTTATGATGTTGTTTCTGAAGAAGCGGAGTCTTACTTGACTTGAAACATTACCCCTGTTTCTCTTTTCACAAATGCTGCCAAATCGACTGAGTTTCTCCAGCACTTTTTTTCTGTTTTTTATAAATTTCAAATTTCTAGCATCTGCAGTAAAAACGGTTTGGATTGAATGTGGCTCAGGGGTAGCTCTCTTGCCCTTTGAGCCAGATCAACTGAGTTCAAGGCCTACTCTAAGATTTTCAGAATACAAGCTGACACGAACATTTCATTGCACCCTGAAGGAGTGGGAGATTAATCTTAGGCTCTGTCTGCACTCTATAAAAATCCCATATTACTATTTCAAAGGAGAGTTGCTCCAGTGTCCTGGCCAATATTTATTAAATCACGAAACCAGATTGTCCAGTTATTATTGTTAATTGTATATTAATTATCATTAATTGTAGACAAATGGGTGGCCATTAGCTGGGAATTCACCGGTGCCCCTTATTAATAGACTCAGATTAAAACTCAGTGCTCACTTCGGAGGTACAGGCTTGTAATGTGGAATTTTGTAAATATAAAAGTGTGTAAATTTTGGCTCTACTTTGACCCTTCGCCTAGTTGTTTTTGGGAATAGAACAATTACTTCATTGTGAGAGCTTGCTACATGCAAATTAACTGCAAAATGCTGAAAGCAGTTTGATGGGGGTATCATGGGGAAAAGAAAACTGCATTTGTCTTGCGCTTTGCACAACCTCACAGTTATCAAAAAAAAAGAACTGCAGATGCTGGAAGTTAAAGAGCAAAACAGAAATTGCTGGGGAATCTCATCAGGTCTGGCAGCATCTGTGGAGAGAAAGCAAAGTTTTGTTTTTAAATTTCAAAAGTGTACTTTATTCATAGAAGATATTTTAGTCACAAATGCAGTTTGGTTCTGTTCTGTAGCATAGCAAGGAAACAAACAAACAATGATGTTTGATTGTATGCAAACAAACCAAAGACACCTCTTACACATACAAAGATAGAAAGAACTGCCGATGCTGGAGTCCAAGACAACAGAGAGTGGAGCTGGAGGAACACAGCAGGCCAGGCAGCATCAGAGGAGCAGGAAAGCTGATGTTTCAGGTTGGGACCCTTCTTCCGAAATGGTTTCAGAATTTCTGAAGAAGGGTCCCGACCCAAAATATTCAGCTTTTCTGCTCCTCTGATGCTGCCTGGCCTGCTGTGTTCCTCCAGCTCCACATTGTGTTATCTTGCACAACATACAAGACTATATTTACAATATTTTGGGCCCGGTGACACATCTTCAGAACTGATGGCAGCTGAGAAGAGGTTGGTACATATGCCGTGTGGGGGGGTGGGAGTAAACTGATAGGTGGAGATGGAACCCAGAGAGAGAGAACAGCAATCGACCAGACAAAGGAAGGGGTAAAGGTCTGCCTGGGAGAGTCAATAGCCAGAAGTGGCCGACTATGGGGCATGTATGGCAGTAACCCATGTGATGACAAGAAGTGAGATGTGGGGGTTTGTGGTAAGACATAGGAGGAAGGTACTCTGGGCCCTAAAATTATTGAACTCTGTTTTGAATGCTGCAGGGTCCCCAAGTGGAAAACTTCAATTAGTGCTAGAGATAGTAGGAACTGCAGATGCTGGAGAATCTGAGACAACCAGGTGCAGAGCTGGATGAACACAGCAGGCCAAGCAGCATCGTAGGAGCAAAAAGGGCTGACGTTTCGCGCCTAGACCCTTCATCAGAAATGGGGGAGGGGAAGGGGGTTCTGAAATAAATAGGGAGAGAGGGGAAGGCAGATAGAAGATGGATAGAGGAGAAGATAGGTGGAGAGGAGACAGACATGTCAAAGAAGCGGGGATGGAGCCAGTAAAGGTGAGTGTAGGTGGGGAGGTAGGGAGGAGATAGGTCAGTCCAGGGAGGACGGACAGGTCAAGGGGGCGGGATGAGGTTAGTAGGTAGGAGATGGGGGTGCGGCTTTAGGTGGGAGGAAGAACAGGTTAGGGAGGCGGGGACGAGCTGGGCTGGTTTTGGGATGCGGTATGGGGAGGGGAGATTTTGAAACTTGTGAAATCCTTCCTGCTCCTACGATGCTGCTTGGCCTGCTGTGTTCATCCAGCTCTGCACCTTGTTGTCTCAATTAGTGCTGTCTGTTTTGTGGTGTGGTTATCGAGTCTGTGTTCATGTGCCAGTTTAAAACAGGCTGAACAGGTTCATGGGAGATAGTAAGGACTGCAGATGCTGAAAGTCAGAGTCGATGAAATGTGGAGCTGGAGAAGCACAGCAGGTCAAACTGCATTGGAAGAGCAGGAAAGTCAACATTTCGGGTCTGGACCCTCCACCAGCTCTGATGAAGGGTCCAAACCCAAAGTGTCAACTTTCCTGCTCCTCCGATGCTGTCTGACGTGCTGTGCTTCTCCAGCTCCACATTTCATTGACTCTGAATAAATTAATGGGTATCTGTCTGCTCATTCTCTGTACTCACCTTGGTCCCTTTATCTCTCATAATTGTTTTCTTCGTGCCATTATTTTTCGCCGTAACAAAGGCCTATGAACACTGACAGGCGTGGCACCTTTAGGGCAATTACTTAAGAATGCCAAGAACTTAACTCCAAAGCAGCGCACATTTTGTTCGCTTATTCTCATTTGTATTGTCTTTTGTGGTCACCCTTCTTTTAAGTCAGCATCTTTCTGTGTCTGTCCACTATTTAGAAGGTACATGTTCTTTAGACCTCTCCTTTACTGTTCATTCCAGTAGCCACCTAATCCAGTTTCCCATCTGCTTCACCTGTAATCCAGTCTCTAGTTACCTATGTGATTCTGAATGTGACCATACACAGACTTTGAGACTGGTGACTGTTTGCCTAATGCTCAGCAAACGAGATACCTGCTGGAGGTTGAGAGTTCTGCATGGGCCAAGGCTGATGCAAAGAAGAAACAGAAAATAGGTGGAGGAGGAGGCCATTCAGCCCCTCCAGCTTGCTGCACCACTCAACATGATGGCTGATCGTCCAACAATTCCGTCTTTTGCCCCATACTCATTGATCCCTTTTGCCCTAAGAACATGGGAGGTTGAAGGGCCCTGTGTAGCTGTTGTACTGCAAGGTGGTTGATTCAAATCCTAGCCCATTATAGAGAAGCCTTCACCGTCACTGAGATCGCTTGGATTTTGCCAAATGCACAAAACTCGATGCCACTGAAAATGCGATGCCACTATAATTTAGTAGCAACATCTCTAAGGAATACAGAGCCTAGTGGGCCACTCCTGAATAAGTATTGCACAGGCCTTTGTGCAGTGAATGAGATCAGTGATGTGCAATATCCCTCAGGAATTCCAATGACTTCCAGCACGTGCAGCGTGACATGTGCTTTAAGATGCTCTGGTACTGCCATTTCACGTTACAAAGCCGTAGGGAAGGTGATTTCCAAGTGATAAAGATATATATTTTTTAATAGCAGGTCTCTCTTTCTTAAACAATTAAATCAGGACCAGAGGAATAAAGACCAACTTTGAACTGTCTCCGTTCAGTGAAACATATTAAGCTGGTCCACTGGGACTTCTGCTTGGAACGGGGCCAGCTAATGAACAATACCCTGGCAAATCCCTGTGCCTGCATCCTGGTTCTGGTCCTTGACAACATAATACGGACCAGAAGACCTGCTGCCAAACCCTAGCTCCTTTGCAAAGCTCCCAGAGAAATGTAGTATCCAGGGGCTTGAGAAGCACAAAGTGTAATGAGCCCTGGTGCTCACCCAGAGCTCCTTCCTTTAAAAGCCCATAATTCCTTTACAATGTCCCAACAGTCAGGCACTCGATTTACCTACTTTTTTCCCCTCCTCCCTTATCACCAGCCCAGCCTCTCATCCATGTCGGAGAGTCTTAGTTACCGTTGATCCCTGGTAGCTTTGTCTAACTGTTTGTCGCTCTGTCTTCCTGCAGTCATGCCGAATATTGAGAAGTTGCTGTCCAATGATTGGAAAGACAAGCTGCTGGAGAAATGCTCCTTGAGTAGCAAGGATATCAAAGGTACAGTCTCGGTGAATATCACCAACAGTTTGCAGTTGCGATAGTGCACTGCTCTAGTGTGGACGTTGCCTATTTCCTGTGTCCAATCTGTTTAACTCTGCTGTGTGCAGTCACTCCAACTGTTTGTGCTTGCATACTCCTTTTCACCAGTGAAGGCTCTAGGGGGGGAAAAATAATAACGTTTTGATACGTTTCTGGAGGATGCCACTCTCGGCTGGAGAGAGGAATCTGAGCACGTTCTAAGTCAAACATTCTGACAGTAGATTCCTACAAAGACAAACACTAGACACTGGAACTGCACCACAGCCTGGCAGTGTCATAGACAAGGTGCTGTTATGTTGTATCTTTGTGAGAAAAACAGAGCTTTGTCACTCTCAAAGACAGAAGTTGCTGGAAAATCTCAGCAGGTCTGGCAACATCCGTGAAGGAAAAAATCAGAGTTAACATTTCAAATCTGAGTTCTGAGGAAGGGTCACAGGATCTGAGATGTTAACTTTGATTTTTTTTCTTCACAGATGCTGCCAGACCTGCTGAGCTTTTCCAGCAACTTCTGCTTTTTTTCCTGATTTACAGCACCAGGAGTTCTTTTGGTTTTTATTCAGAGCTTTGTCAGTCATCGACCTGCACTGGCACGGCTCAATGTAAGCCTGGGGACCTGCACCTCCTCTTTCATTTCGGCATTTTACAGCCTTCTGAACCCAACATTGTGTTCAATAACTTCAAGCAATAAATTCACCCACCACACGAGTAGGCATACCCCTGACACTCGGGTATACACACACACACACACCCTGACTCGTGCACATGTACCCTGACACCCACGTCCATGTACACTTGCACGCACAAACAGACACTTGTGCATCTGTACACTTGCATAGACACTCATGGCCACACGCATGCATGCACCAGTTTTGCCTCCTCTTTGGCGGTGTCAACTTTTGTCTTATTTTTGCCCCCAGACAGCGCATCTAGGCTCACCTTTGCTTCCTCCTCTTGCCCGATTTCCCCCAATCCCTTTGACCCTATAAGATTAACTCTCCTGTCCTTCAGTATTTCCTGTCTTCTGCCCTATCATTCACCTTTTTTCCCTTGTCCCACACATTCCTTACTCAAATCTAATCGCATATTGAATGCTCTCCCAGTTCGGATGAAAGGTCATTGATACGAGAAACCAACACTTTTTCACCCACACTGATGCTGCCTGGCCTGTTGAGTGTTTCCAGCATTTTCTGTTTTTAAAACCAAATTGATCTTCAGGCTAGTCAGCTGTATGTTGTTATTAATCTAATTAAGCATGGCCAAGCATCAATCTCTGTGAAAGATCTGGATAATGCTCAAACCACGACACATCAAGTGAGTCATTGACACCACTGTGCCATTAAAATGACGTTAGTAATTTAGTGCGTAAATCTTGAATTGATGCTGCTGTTTTTCCAGTAATAATTGTATCAGTTTTAGTCACTTTAATCTTTCAGTTTAACTCCATGTTGTAGACATCTAGCTCAAATACAAATTGCAGGAATAAGTCAACACTAGTCTGTGTTCTCCAAAATTATTATTGGACTTTGTAAGAAGCTCATTTCTGCCTTCATCTGATTAATAAATAAATCTTTTTTATCTGTTTTAGCCTGAACTTAACAGCCTAATGCTGATGCTAATTTCCTTATGGTGGCTAGTACCTAATTAATGACAAAAAAATTAATTGCCAGTCTGTGGCAAATAACTTTCTTATATCAGGCACATAAGGGGCAAGGCTTGCCAGAGAAAGTACCTTTGCCATTAAAAGAATATCTACTGTCTCCATCGGCATAATTCTTCTGAAGCGTTACTGGCATCACATATTTTTTCTTTAAGATGCTGATCAATCCCCTGCACTTGCAGAATATCTTTAATTTCTGATTTAAAGTGTTTTAAATTTCATCTTTCTGTAAGATCATCCTGTTTACTGGGACAGCGAATGTTGGTAAAATGATTCCAGATCAAGTTGTCACCTACAGTCAGTCATTTTCCTGGAGGTGTCACCACACAGGTGTCCCCAGGGAGTCGATAACCTAGTGGTATTATTGCTGGACTATTAATCCCGAGACTCTGGGGATCTGGGTTCAAATCTTGCCACTGCAGATGGTGGAATTTGAATTTAATGTTTTTTTTTAAATCTGGAATCTTGAGTCTAATGAGAACCATTGTTGGAAAAGCCCATCTGGTTCACTAATATCCTTTAGGGAAAGAAATCTACCATCCTTGCTATCCAGTGAGACTCTAGGTCCATAGCAATGTGGTGGACTCTTAACTCTCAGTTAAGGATGGGCAATAAATGCTTGTCCACATCAAATGTGGATACTCATAGCTTCACCTTGCCCTGACATTCTTGCCATTGGTTGCTTGACACATTTGTCCCTGTTGGTTTGGCCAATTGGAAGGTGAAATGACTTCTCGTAATCGATTGCTTCTTACCTGACGGAATAGAAAGTGTTTGAAGGAAATAAAAATGAAGTAAAAACCACAATAGGCTCCACACAATGTCTTTTCGTTTGTGGAGACTCCGTGGCATTCCTGAAGAATTGGCAACCTTAGCTCCCAAGTGCCTTGGAACAGATGACAATGTCAAAGTGACTTTGAAAGGGCAGCTGTTGTGTGTGTGTTTTCTTTTATCTCCCAAAAAAACTTGAATAATTCAGTGTTTTGTGTGTTTCCTGCTGGGCCAGGAACGGCGGAGAGTCTGGCAGAGAAGGAGTTGCAGCTGTTGGTGATGATAAACCAGCTGTCCAGTCTCCGAGAGCAACTGCTGACAGCTCACGCAGAACAGAAGAACATGGCGGCCATGTTGTTTGAGAAACAGCAGCAACAGATGGAACTGGCTCGACAACAACAGGACCAGGTAGATGGAAAAAGAACGAGGCAGTGATTAGAGATTGGCATGGCCTCAGTAAAAGTCAGAAGTAGCTCGGACATTACCTTGTCAAAGATTGAATATCTTTGCAAGGCGTTTTTGTTAGTAGGGGGTTTACTGGGGAAGGGGTATGATACAAGTGGGAAAAATGAACTTGAATTACACAGCACTTATCACCTCTCGTGGAAATATCCCAAAAGGCCCCTCAATCCATTAATTACCTGGAAGTGTGTTGACTTTGAAGGTCATGGATGTAGGTGACGTACTCACGAGCCATCTGGTATGTCCTGGTCTGTCGTTTTTTAGATGCTCCTGTTACATTCGGTGGATGGGAATTTTGTGAGCACACTTTTAACCCACAGACACCAGTGAAATGATTGATCTAGTTCATCAGTCCTTGCTTAAGGCAGGATTTCTGACTGGAAGAATTTCCACTCCCCTTTTTTTTAAAAATGTGTCCATCTTGCCCCTTCTTTCATTCTAACTCTCTCCTCCCTGCCATCTCACTCGCTTTTTTTCCCTCCTGTTCACTCTTTCTTGTTCTCTTTCTCTTTATTTCTCTCTCTCTGTCTACCACATTACATCTTTACTGTTTTGTATATCTCTTTCCTGCTTCATGTGGGTTTTAAAATAATAATTTTCCATCATTGTGCCTTTCAATTAAGCAACTTGACCATATAGCTTCACCCAGTTTATAGCTGATGGTGCTGTTAATCCAACCCCAGGAACTCTTGATGAGACACAGATGTGACATCCCAATCTCACCTCCACCAGGTTCGAGTCTCGCTGCAGAACTTCACCAAAAAAGGTGCATCATTACCAGGGCAAACAAGTTGATTATCGATCTGTAAATCCAATGTTTGCCAATGCAAGAAGGAAATTAAAGCAGAAATTGCTGGAGAGATTCTGGCAGCATCTGCGGAGAGAAAGCACAGTTAACTTTTTGAGTGCAGTGACCCTTCAGAACTGAGCAGGTAACTTCCTGGCCAGCCTGATCCTTGTGCTATTGCAGGGCAACACACGCCCACGTGAAAAGGCTTGTGCCCAGTTTCATGGCATGTTGGCACAGTGGTTAGCACTGCTGCCTCTCAGCACCCAGGTTCGATTCCAGCCTTGGGCACTCTCTGTATGGAGTTTACACGTTCTCCCAGTGTCTGTGTACATTTCTTCCGGGTGCTTCGGTTTCCTTCCACAATTCAAAGATGTGCAGATTCGGTGGACTGGCCATGCTAAATTGGCCATAGTGCCCAGGGTGGGTCTGGGTGTGATGCTCTTTACAGGATTGGTGTGGACTTGATGGGCAGAGTGGCCTGCTTCCACGCTGTAGAGATTCTATGAGCAAACGTTGTCTTCATTCTTAAGGATTGCCCCACAATACTCCCACACAAGCTGTCTCCCACACTCCTCCTGTCTCTGTCTCTAACCCCTGTTTGACACTCTCACCTTCTCTGTTTCTCTCCCTCTCTCCCTCTGTCCCTTTGCCCCTCTCTACTGTCTCTCTAGCCTCCCCATCTTTCTCCCCACGTCCCTCTTTCTCTGTCTCTCTGCTCCCTATCTCCCTCCATCTCTCTCCCCCGTCTCTCTCTTCCCCCCCCCCCCCCCCCCGTCTCTCTCTTCACAGCCCCTGTCTCTCCCTCTCTCTCTCTTTCACCCCCACCCTGTGTCTCTCTCTGCCCACCCCCCTCTCTGTCTCTCTTTCCCTCTGCCCCCACTCTGTTTTTCTCCCCCTCCCTCTCTCTGTCTCTCTTCCTGCCTTCGTCTGTCTCTCTTCCCCCCAACTCTGTCTCTCACACCCCTTCCTGTCTCTCCCCCCCCACTCTGTGTCACACCCCCCCACCATCTCTCTCTGTGCCCCTGTCCCCCCACCTTTGTGTGTCTCTCCCTCTCCCCTTCTCCGTGCCTCTCTTTCCCTCTCTGCATTCCTCTCTCCCTCTCATTTGCATCCAATACAAATATAAAACGTAGTTTTTGTATCAGCAAAAAGTTAGAGTTTATTCCAAAATGTAAATTGATAAATGCAGATTCCCTAGGATCCAGACTTTTTGTAATTGCTCAATAGGGTAAACTTTATTTCAAGTTTCCGTTAGATAAAACTGCTGCAGTTATTACAGATCATTTAATACAAATGCAAAATGTTGGAAATCTGCAAAGTTTAAAAAAAAATTGACATCCTCAAGAATTATCTATGAAGAGAGTGAAACCCATTACCTTCCTCTTTGCCTTGCACTATCATCCCTTTGATTAAAATTTAATCAACCTCGTTCTCCACCCTTTTCACAGATCCTCCATTATGGTCTTTCCCTATCTCTGAACCCCTCGAAACCCCATTTTCCCTGTCTCCAGACTTTCTTTAAACCTGTTACTTCTCTAATTAAACAGATGACAGCCCTGTGATAACTGTTGCTGTCTCTTCACAGATCCTGCCTGACCTGCTGAGCATTTCCAGCATTTTGTACATCAGATATCATTACCCCTCATGTCATCGAACAATCCACTCCATACCAGGAGCAACTCCAGAATAAATGAGCTTCCCACAAATATCTTTCTTTTGGATTTTACATTATTGACAGCTGTTTTGTTGCTTTCAGTTTTCACCCCCCCCCCCCGGATAATGACCTAAAATATAATCCTTGTTGTTATGAACATCTGTGAGTGTTTCTATTAATATCTGTCCTTCTGTTTCACTTTCCAAAACATCACTGCTGTACAAAATCGCTACTGCGTTCGTCAATTTGAATTTAGACAAATCACAGACTGAAAATAGACCTGCCGTACATGCACGCACACATTCCTGACACGCGCATGGACACTCCCGACACACACATACCTCCTACGCACGCACACCCCATGCATGCCCGTCCATAAACCTGTCACCCGCAGTAAAAATCCCTTCATACCCACAATCAACCTTCTCTGGACTGCTTTCAATACCAGTATAAGGGGACCAAGTCTGTTTTCTGGCTGTGGTGTGACTAGTTCCTTGTATAGTTGGATTATTGAAGGGTTGCTGTTTTTGGGAGCTTGCTGTGCACATATTGGTTGTTGTCTTTCGTACATTGCAACAGTGACTATGCTTGGGGGAGGGGGGATGTCAGTAATTATTTGTTTGTAAAGTACCTTTGGACTCCAGAGATTTTTGAAAGGTTATAAAACCAAACTGGCAGTCTTCCTCTTTGTTACCCAGGACATTAAGTTAATAGAGATTTCTGAACTGAACTTAATTTATGTTCAGAGTGTTCAGAAAGGAGCTACTCCAATTCCACATTGATGAGGAGTCGAGCACAGAAATGGGATATGAGCAAAGGACCGGCTTCCTCTCAGTCATTCTAACAGCATTGTAAATTAACATCATTGTTTGTTCCTAATGACAGATAGCCAGGCAGCAACAGCAACTCATTCAACAACAACACAAAATTAACCTCCTGCAACAGCAGATCCAGGTAAGGGCAAGTGCTAAACATGAGAGGCCTGGCTTTTTGTTGCTGAGATATGGAGGAGGAATCTCTTTTCAGAGGGTAGTCAGGGTTTGGAATTCTCTCACTCTTCCCCAAGCAAGCAGTGGAAGACACATTTTATTCCAGCCTGAACTGATTTCTGGTTTCCTCCCACAGTCCAAAGATGTGCAGGTTAGGGTGGATTGGCCACGCCAAATTGCCGCATAGTGCCCAGGGATGCGCAGGCTGGGTGGGTTAGCCATGGGAAATGCAGGGTTACAGGGACAAGGTGAGATGCTCTTCAGAGAGTCAGGTTGGACTCGATGGGCTGAATGGTGCACTCCCACACTGTAGGGATCCTACGATTGATACAAGAGTTGAGGATACAGGGGACATCCAAGAGAGTGGCGTTCATATCAGATCGGCCATGATCTCATTGACTGGACTTGGGATGCTGTTTATTTTTATCCATTCTTGGGATGCGGGCATCTCTGGCGAGGCCAATATTTATTGTTTGACTAATTGCCCCAGAGGGGAGTAAATAGTCAATTACATTCATCACACCAGCTAAAGATGGCAGTTTCCTTCCCTAAAGGCCATTAGATGCATTTTTCCAACAATCAACAAGCTTCATGGTCATCATTGGACTCTTAATGCCAGATTTTTTTGTTGGATTCAAATTCCACCATCTGGTGGGATTCGAACCTGGGTCCCCAGAACTTCACCTGGATTAATAGTCTAGCAATACAGCAAACTGTTTATTAACCAGCACCTATAAGACCAGGAGTGTACCTGTTGATCAAATATTCTGGATAATTGAGAGGTCCACATAATCAACAATAAAACACGCAGTAAATAATGGAAATATAATACAGGGAGTATGCATATTACCCTTATACTTTATTGTTTAAGTGATTTATGCTGTAAATAATACAACATTGCCTTAAATAAAACTTACCAGCAGAAAGCCTTCTCACTTGCACAATCAACAGACTGCTTCTGATAATACAGTAAATATATAGTATTTGAGGTATACAATTTTTGGCTTGCTTGTCGAGAGGACTAGTTCATTAATGTGCTGGTTAAAACAAAGTTGACTGTAATACCACTAGGTCATCACCTCCCCTGACCCCTGTCACGGTCTTTATATTGAAAAAAAGTATTTTAGTCCCTGATCTTAGACTGTGCTTTACACATAGATACACGTGACTGCAATAGACTCACATAAAACTCTCTGCACATATTTTTTATTCATGATTACAAAGTTAAATTTCTATTTTGCTTTTGGCCTTCATACTCAGCTTAGATTTTTGATGGTAATAGTTCAGCTGGCTACTTTTTAAGGCTGGCTTTTGAAATGTCTTACTCTATACTGAGATAGTTTGGTGGGTGGAGGACTGTCGGGACAAATGAATGGCTGTCTGTTGTAAATAAAGTTGCTGGTTAATGTAGAAATTTAATTCTAATCATTTCAGCCATCTGTGGAGCAGATTTACTGATAACTGATTTTAAAAAAACTGAAAGAACTGTAGATGCTGGAAATCCGAAACAAAAACAGAAATTGCGACAAACTCTCAGCAGATCTGGCAGTATCCGTGGACAGAAATCAGCTTGGGTCAAGTGACCCTTCCTCAGAACTGATAGTAGCTAGAAAAATGTCGCTTTATATGTAGAAGACTGGATGGGGGTAATGGGGAGGGGATAAGGAGCTGATAACAAGGCCTGGTGTGTGGGCCTTGGGGAAAGGACATGGGAGAGCTCAAGCCCTAAAATTGTTGAACTCGATATTAAGTCCAGAAGGCTGCAGGGTCCTCAAGCAGAAAATACACTCCCACAAACCAGGCCTTGTTATCACATAGAGATAGTAGGAACTGCTGATGCTGGTCTGAGATAACAAGGTGTAGAGCTGGATGAATACAGCAGACCAGGCAGCATCAGAGGAGCAGGAAAGCTGACGTTTCAGGTGTGGACCTTTCCCCAGACCCGAAACGTCAGCTTTCCTGCTCCTCTGATGCTGCCTGGCCTGCTGTGTTCATCCAGCTGTACACCTTGTTATCTCTTGTTTTCACACAGTCTGCTGTTACACACAACCCATTGTTAGCCACTAACAATCCCCATTAATAGATATTCACCCTGCTAGCCAGATCGTTATCCACTCCTTTGTTTGTCCAACTGTCCTTCTCTGTCTTTGGGCTGTATCACCACCTATCGTTTACCCCTTACCCCGTCTCCCCCACCACCACCCTATCTTATACATATAAACCAACATTTTCCTAGTTATCATCAGTTCTGAGGAAGGGTCACTTGACCCAAGTTGTTAAAGCTGATTTCTGTCCACAGATGCTGCCAAACCTTGTGAGCTTTTCTAGCAATCTCTGTTTTTGTTTTTGATTTATGATGTGATAGCCACACCATGCATTGTCTACAACTAAGTCAAATGATTGTGGGTCAGAGCCTAAAAGGAGCCAAAGCTGCATTTAATTGTAAAGAAATGTTTACTGTATTCTGCTCGGATGTTTACAGAGTTGAGCAATGTTCACTTTTTCATGATAGTTAGGAGTGGGGGAATCTTGTCTTACAGCTGTACTTTACCTCTGTCAACACATTTTCTCTTTCTGTTTCTTTTAGCAAGTCAACCTGCCTTTTGTGATGATTCCAGCATTTCCCCACAGTCCACAGCCTCTTCCAGTCACCAGTGATCCCCAGCTGGGTCTTCAAATGCAGCCAGGACTGTCATGCAAGCCAAGTACGTTCCCTACGATCTCATGTAGAGCTGTACGTTTAGGGTGAAGGCACTGCAATCTGCCTGGAGGTTTGGCTCTTGCAAGAGATCTCAGCCATAGTGTGTGCACAGTTATCTGTCCTCACTCACTCACATCCTTTAAATCGGGATGGTTACCTTGGCTGCCAGGAATCGCTATGTCAGCCATGGACTGAACTAACCAACTGAACAACCAAGTTTCTCTTCATCTAACCTCTCTCTCCCGTTCTCCCTTTCTCTCTTTGCAAGAATACAGATTCTTCTTGTACATTAGACTCTGGTTATTAGAGCACTTGTTTCAGAAGTGCAAAATTACAAAATCATGAGAATAATTTTTACTCATTCATGGGGTATGGGCATATCTGGCTGGGCCAGCATTTATTGCTCTTTCTCTTCACTGCCCTGGAGAAGATGATGGTGAGCTGCTGCCTTGAACCACTGTAGTCCGTGCGCTGTAGGGGCACCCACTGAGTGATTGGGATTCGAGATGCAGGACTCAGTGATATACTTACAAGTCAGGGTCATCTCTGTTTGGCAGAGAACCTGCCAGTTTTGGTGCTTCCAGCTAGTGGGACAGAGGATGCAGGGACAAGTCAATAATTAGGTGACATAGATTGGCATAAGGATTAGAGGGGAGTTCAGGAGAACGTTTTCAGCCAGAGCAGAATGAGGATCTGGAAATTATTACGAAAGGGTGAAGGAGCCTGAACCAAGAGACCCTAAGGTGCAAGTTCATAGTTCCTTGAATTTGGAGTTGCAGGAAGACTGTAGTGAAGAAGGTGTTTTGTACACTTGCCTTTATTGGTCAGTGCATTGAGTATAAGAGTTGGGAGGTCATGTTGTGGCTGTACAGGACATTGAGGTCACTATTGGAATACTGCATTCAGTTCTGGTCTCCCTGCTATAGGAAGAATGTTGTGAAACTCGAAAGGATTCAGAAAAGATTGACAAGGATGTTGCCAGGGTTGGAAGATTTTAGCCACAGGGAGAGGCTGAATAGACTGGGGCTATTTTCCCTGGAGCATCAGAGGCTGAAGGGTGACCTTATAGAGGTTTATAAAATCATGAGGGGTTGGATAGGGTGAATAGCCAAGATCTTTTCCCAGGGGTGGGTGAGTCCAAAACTAGAGGGCATTGTTTTAAGGGGAGAGATACAAAAAGACCCCAAGGGGCAGAGGGTGGTGTGTGTATGGAAGGAGCTGCCAGAGAAAGTGGTGGAGGCTGGTACAATTACAACATTTAAAAGGCATCTGGATGGCTACATGAATAGGAAAGGTTCAGAGATATATGGGCCAAATGCTGGCAAATGGGACTGGATTAACTTAGCGTATCTAGTTATCATGGACTAGTTGGACTGAAGGGTCTGTTTCTGAGCTGTCCAGCTCTGTGATTCTAAGAAGTACTTAAGCTGCCCACTGCCATAACCTGCAAGGCTACAGACCGAGAGCTATAAAGCGGGATTGGGTTGGATTTTTGGCTGGCAGAGGCACGATTAGCCTCTTTCTGTGTCCTAGATCAAGAGAGGAATATCAGCAATGATTCTTGGCTGTTATCTGGTGACTGGTGCGGACAATTGGGATATTATCTGAGGATGGGATTGTACAGTTTGAAATAATCAAACAGGCTTAAACTGGCCCATTAATGAAGTATCGGGTGCAGTCATTTCTTTCAAATGAGATTTCAAATGCACACCTTTTGAAAGGGAAGAAAATTGAAGTGAAGAAAGGGGAGAAACTTGATGGTTTTTATTTGTATAGTGAGCAGTGGTCTGTTATCTCCATATCCATCTCGGTTATATTCAGTGGGAGTGGTAGGCTTGCAGATGCGGGTTTGAGTTGTTTAGTTCAGGACCCACAGCAGTGAAAGAATGTCTCCTGTATCTCCTAGGGACTGGAGTAAGAAGAAGACTAATGTTACAACATTTAAAGTTGCAGCTTTTTCTACTTATATGGTTGTTCCCTCCACATCCCCAGGTGACTATGGACTACAGCTGATGCCAACCCCCCCAGCAGCCAGGGGAACTCCAGGATTAAGCCCTGCCCATACACACGTGAGTCCAGTAGGTAATCCATGCTGTAATTGAAGTTGGATAACATGGAATTCATCTCTGGAGTTTGCAAAGTTTAAAATTATCAAGAAAAATTTGTGCCACGTAACGCATTTCCCTTCCACACTGCAACAACAGCAGCAATTTGCATTGATTGGTCTTTAACAGAGTACAATGCCCCAGAATACTTCACAAGATTGCACTGAAGAATCTTCACTTGGAGGGGCCAAACGATCTGGCTTGCGGTGAAGTTTCGTAACAAACATCACAGTGGATCATGCAAAACTAAAATAAGGAAACTAGGCTTTTCAAGCAATCGTAATTAATGCCCCCCCCCCCCCAAAAAAAACCGAAAGAACTGCGGATGCTGGAAATCAGCAACAAAAACAGAAATTGCTTGAAAAACTCCGAGGTCCGGCAGCATCTTTTGCAGAGAAAGCAGAGTTTACGTTTCGGGTCCAGTGACCGTTCTTGAGACCTGCTGAGTTTTTCAAGCAATTTCTGTTTTTGTTATTGTTAACTCCCCATTCACTAAAGAGGAGTGAAATCTAGTTTCATCTCCCTAAATTCCTACTTCACGTCCTCCTTCCAGTACTGATACAGTGTGAAGTTAAGAAATCCTGTTCCATGCCTTGGATGGATTGTTAAATTAGACCAGTGTTTGAATAGACAGGAAAGATTCAGGAAGCATAGGAGGAGCAGAATTCCCATCCCTAATGGTAATGTTAGACCATAAACAAAATAAAATGTCCAGTCTATTTACTTTGTGGGTCAGTGCTGCATTAGAATGGCTGAGCAGTCTTTTCTAAATAACGGTCACAACAGTTCATGTACAATTAAGTGATATTTCCCACTGCTCATGTGTACAGTGGACTTTGTGTTCCTTTGTTATTGAAGAGAATTCTTCACATAGATCAATGCCTCAGGCAATGTTGTTTACATGAAACCCTAATTAAAACGTCATGGGAACTATCTCCATGTGAGTAAATTGCTTTCATCTCTAGACATTTGAATAGAAACACAAGGTTGCATTGTAGTTGTTATTTGTGTTAATTCATAGTTTAATCTGCGGTTTTGTTTTGAGTCATGATTTCTACCCTATGATTTTCAAGTATGGAAGAGGTTAACTACTTCCTCTCTCTCAATTTCATTTAAAGAAAATAAAATATCTCCCGTTAAATGCAATCCTGTGTTTGGGCAGTACTTGCTGAACAATCTTGTGAAACCGTAAGAGATGATTCAAGATAATCAGTCCTTTTGAGGCTTATTTATACTGAATGCAAGTGACATACATTGATTATACAGGGACCCCATCTCTACAGACAAAAGGAATATTTTCGAGTCTTGCAGCTTTTTCAAATTATCCAGGAGCTTGGTAAGCCTAGAGTGTCTTGATGGTGTCACCACTAACTGGGGTAATTCACTGAAATTCAAATTCCCCTATTCACGGAGTCATCACAAAAACCCCAAGTAAGATTTTGAATGCTAATGCACACAAATTCTCCTCAACTCTCTGTGGATTTACATCCCAGCTGCTTCCAGAAAGTTCTATTGCACTTGGCCTGTTGTTGTAGTCTGGATACTCATAATCATCTATGTTATATGTGAAATAATTGATACATTGGCTTTAATCAAGGGAAAATTGAATAGAATTTGTGATTAGAGAGATGTTCTCAACTTCAGAGAGAATTTATTAAAGAAAGTGTTTTTATTCTGACTTTGACATTTTTCACCTCCAGTACATTTGTGGGAAAGGTTGTGACTTTGTTGCAAAGTCACATTTAATTCTCTCTTCCTCTTTTAAGGAGGAAGCCTCTCAGCCATTGAATTTGACAGCGAAAACTAAAGGTACAGACATGTCAAAATCCCCCTCACCTCCCCAGGCCAAACTCAGAAGAGGACCCTCGCCATCCAGCTTTGTGATCCCAGCAGAGTTACAGTCCAGCACACCGACATCCTTGTTAACCAGAGGTAAGGGGAGATTTGTACAACTCTACATTATTCAGCTCCTGTTGATGATTGCATATTGGGGCAGCCTGGAGAGCAATCTGCTCCTGTCCATGGGACCATTGCTGACGAATGAGGAACATTCAACTAGTCACTTTGTCTCTGGTGGTATGGTTAAAAGGCCTGTCAACATCATTAGGCTAACACATGACGAAGAGTCCCCACAGTGTGGAAAGAGGCCGTTCAGCCTATTGACTCTGACTCTGAATCGACCCTCCAAAGAGCATCCCAACCAGATCTACCCTATCTCATTAAACCTGCATTTCCCATGGCCAATCCACCTATCCTGCACATCTTCAGACTGTGGGAGGAAACCAGAGCACCCGGAGGAAACCCCCACAGACACGGGGAGAACGTGCAAACTCCAAACAGCCCGAGGCTGGAATTGAACCAGGGTCCCCTGCGCTGTGGCACGGCAGTGCTAACCACTGAGCTACCCCAGGTACTAAAAGGGTGACCGTCACTGCTTGTAGAACCCATGTTCCAACATAATCCCGTGTCTAAGCAACATCGGCCAGCTCTTGTTTCTTAAATTTGCTTTTGGCCAACTTTTACCCTTTGACATTCCTTGCTCTTTCATCCGATCTTGCATACCTCAAAAAGGTCCACTTCTTCTTTCATAATACTTAATTGCCCTTAAAAACTCTTTGCGCCAAACAGGATAAAGTTATTACAATAATTCAATTTAAACAAAACATGTGTTTCAAATAGCTGCATAATCAATTATTCAAATTCCATTCTCTGCGACAGAAGACAAGAAGAGAGCATAAGAAACTGAATGTAACCTTTCAGAAGGACAGTCTTCTGGACCGACTTCATCATCCAAGTTAATTAGTACAAAATCTTCCGTTATAAAGTAGCTCCTGCAGACTGCACATGTTCTACCGGCTTGTTCAAAACTTTGGCTTTGTAACGCATATTTTGAGATGTATTTACACAAATAATATTGCCTTCCTGTGTGAAGTTGCAGGTTTGAAGTGTTCATAGCGGGATGTAAAACAGAAGTAGAAACAGAAAATACTGGACAGACTCAGCAGGTCTGGTTGCAACTGTGGAGAGAGAAACAGAATTAACATTTCGAGTTCCAATATTACCCTTTTGAGGGGAGAGTTGGAAAAGTGATGGGGTTATTTTTTGCTGTAGAAAAAAGTGGGGAGGAACAAAGAGGGGGCTGGGGAAGATTTAGAGGGTGAGGGAGATGAGAGATCACTGATAATTAAAAACAAAAGGCAAGGGGAATCATTGTTGGGGGAGGGGCGGGGGGGAGGGGAGGAAAAGAGAGAGAGAGAGTCAGAGAAGGTGTTAATAACAGAATATAGGTCAGCTGTGCTGAAAGCAAAACTAAGAAAAGTTGGCAGACACAGGGAAAACACAATGGAGGACAGAGTTCATGGCTTGAAGTTGCTGAGCTACATGTTGAGTCCAGAAATAGTAAAGGGAATGGGGGGAAAAGCTGAGGATTGGCACTTGGTCATAATACTCTTTTAACAAGATGATACAGGCACAATGGGCCGATTGGCCTCCTGCACCATAATCCTACAGTGAAACATCTGTAGCGTACACAAATGGAAAATAAAATGCCACTCCTTGTGCATTGGACTTTAATGGAATATTGCAATCAAACTAGGACAGAAATGTGAGCAAAGTACAGTGAAGGTTAGTTTTATAGAGGGCAGTCTCAGAAGTTTTGACTTGAAGGGTTGTGCTTCACAAATTTTCAGTTAACTGCACAGAGTTGAAATAGGAAATCCCTCATTAGACATCTGCATATACCGAGGTGCTTCACTGTCATAAATGTCTTGTAGATCACGTACCCTCATTCACAGGATCTCCATTTCCTTAATGATCCCAGTCCTGATCAAAGATAACAAGGTGTAGAGCTGGATGAACACAGCAGGCCAAGCAGCATCCGAGGAGCAGGAAGGCTGACGTTTCGGGCCTAGACCCTTCTTGTCCTGATCATCATCATTTCCTTTGAGACATCAAAAATCTCACTTTTACAATTTCTCCAAAGTTGCGTTTTCTTATCTAACCAAAATCTAAAGGTTTGTAGCATTTTAATGAATCTACCACTGGTCAACTTCTATTCATTCACATTCTTGGCTATCTCATCTGCTGTCTAGTGAACTCCCACATAACCTCTAAGTTCGGTCTTTCATTTGTATTGTATTTGCTCTATGCTTGCTGTGCTGGATTGGTTAAGCCTGGGTGCTGACTCACCTAAACTAAACAACTAGCCCAGAAGCTGTCATGAGAAGCTACAGCTGAGATAAGCACGAGTACAGGCATTTTGGGTTCACAGATATTTCAAATACTTTAAGTGTTGCACAATCAGAAACTAATCTCGCCTGTGTTGCTCTGAAACATATAAAATATACAACCAACCAGTGAAATACAATAGCCTTCACACAACCAGAAGTGATAACGCAGTGTCACCATCACTGGACTAGTAATCTAGCAGCCCAGGGTAAAGCTCTCAACACAATTCCCACCATGATATCGGATGGAATTTAAGCTCCATAAAAACTGGAATTCAAGGCTAGTTTCACTAATGGCAACCATTATCACTTGTTGTAAAACCCCATCTGGTTCACTCATGCCTTTTAGTGAAGGATAGTTGCCATCTTATCCGGTCTGTGGTTGACTCTTAACAGCCCCCGAAATGGCCTTGCAAACTTTGTCTTCTCATGCCAGTCAGCATGCATTGGCGTATCGGAGATGGAACATCCTCTATGTAGGAGATCTCAATCATTGATCCACATTCCATTGCTTTGTGCACTTTGAAATTGCCACTAATAGAAGGAGAGATGATTTTCTCAATGCAATGCTTATAATTAATTGGGTAAACCTGTTCCTTTATCATTGTTTGTTAGCCATTGTGCACAGGGGGCACCCCCCACAGAAAGTTACTGATGCACATGATTAAAAACATCAGCTATTTCTTTAAACCCATTCATAGACTTTGTTTCCAAATCATTGCACAAGCCTGTGTTGCCACTTTCAACCGTGCTAAAGGCAGATGTGTCTATCATTGACCAACACTTAGCAATGGGTAGCTGCGTCTTTGTACCTGACTGAAGTGGTGATATGTTGGTGGGGATGAGGTCAGATCTCTGTGTTTCATAGGGTACTAACTCTCCTTTTCAACTGCCTTTCTTCAATAGAAATGATAAGTAAAGAAGTTTTCTGGAGGAATCACTGGGGTCAGTAACTGTTCATTTTTATGTTTTAACCTGCCTTTTAAAGCCAATTGGATAGAACACTTTATGTTGTTGCTTATTCTGTTGATAAATTGGAGATGTAGCAAGCTCCCCTAGCAGGCAGACAAAGATCTCCTGTCCAAACTTTGTCTAGTAAGCAAGCAATCATTAACACTGACTGCCGTGTTGTCTGAGGCTCTTTGTGCTATTGCTTAGCAATGGGGTAGCTTTGCTTTGCTGTTTCTTTAGACTGCTGCAGTGCAGGCCCTATTTGGTCTCGTGGTGGAGGAAAACCTGTGCAATAAAAAGAGGCTCTTGTCATGAGCATGTTAGCAAACTCACTACAACTCATTACAGTCCTGCTGTAATCGACATTGTTTCAGCTGCTATGAGGAAGACCTGGATGGTAGTTTTTATCCTTTTAAGATCCTGGGCTGTTCCCTCACTGGATGTGGTGCCATCGTAGCAGGGTGATGCTGAAAGCAATCTTCCTTGTTAATTCTTCCAGATCCTCAAACCCTGATATCACAAAGACCTGAGGGTGCAATGTGTGCATTGAACCAAAGGAATTTGAAATGAATATTTCACATCTATCTTCACGCAGGAGAAGGAAGATGTAGGGTCAGAATTTGGGGAGGAGGACTGTGAGGTTTATGAGCAGATTGACATAGGGAGTGAAGAGCGTAGGAAGTAGAGGGGTGACCTTTATAGAGATTTATAAAACCATGAGGGGCATAGATAAAGAGATTAGTAAAGGTCTTTTCCTTAGAGTGGAGGAGTTCAAAACTAGAGGGCATAATTTTAAGGTGAGAAGAGAAAGATTTTAAAAGGGACCTGAGGGGCAATTTTCACACAGTCTCTAGTTGAAATGAACTGTCAGAGGAAGTGATAGGTGCTGGTGCAGTTACAACATTTAAAAGTCATTTGGACAGGTTCGTGACTAGGAAAGGTTTAGAGGGATATGGGCCAAACACAGGCAAGTGGGACTAGTTTAACATGGGAAACTCGGTTAGCATGGTCGAGGTGGACCGAAAAGTCTGTTTCCATGCTGTGTGACACTGTGACTCTGATTGTATTCTTGAACAATTCTTCCTTGGACTTTAGCCACTTCAGGTCCCTCAGCTCATTCTGCAATTTGCCTTATTTTTGCTGAATGACTCATTGTGAAAGGTTACTTCTGTAATTGATGAGAAATTTTCTTTGTCACTCTTTCTTACTGATAATCATGATGAAAACTGTGTTTGTTCTTTCATGGCATTCTAAGTTATTGTGATATTTTCAATTTTAACTCTCTTTAAAAGGAATTACTTCTTGAAATGTGTGCTTCACTGGCAAAGCTAGCATTTATTCTCCTTCCCTGACTTGCATTGAGAAACTGGTTGAGTGGCCGCCTTCATGAGCCACTGGTAGTAATGTTGATGCAGCTCAATGTTGTGATTTGGGTGTCTTGAGAATCAGTTGATCGTCAACTCCCTACTGGTATGGGACTAGAGTCACAAACTACCTAGACTGGGTAATGACTGCTGGTTCCCATCACTGTCTCTAAAGGGCATTGGTAAACAATTGGCCTTTTCCAACAATCCAGTGGGTTTGTGGTCACATTTATCAGTACTAACTTGCAGATATTTTATCGTAAACTTAAGTTTAATTCAAATTCTCAAACAGCCATGGAGAGATTTGAACAGCCTTCTCTGTATTATAATTCCAGGCCACTAGTTCAGTAAAATGAACAGTACATTACCAAATCTTGGCAACCTTTCTCTTGCCACTCCAATTTTTTTTTCGTTCACTGGATTTGGCTGTCTCTGGCTAGGCCAGCATTTATTATTATCCCTTATATAGTTTATCCCTAATTGCCCAGAGGGCAGTTAAGAGTCAACCACATTACTGTGGGTCTGGAGTCACATGTAGGCCAGACCAGGTAAGGATGGCAGATTCCTTCCCTTGGTTTTTCCTGACAATTGACAATGGATTCGTGGTTATCATTAGACACTCAATCGCAGATTTTTGTTGAATTCAAAATCTATCATCTGCCATGGCAGTATTCAGATCCAGGTCCCCAGAACATTACCTGGGTCACTGGGTTAGCAGTCCAACAACGAAACGACTAGGCCATCACCTCCCCTTAATTCCTCTCAACCTTCCCAATGTCCCTTTCTGATGGCATGCTTCCAACTGGTATGGATCCACAGGAGTCAAGAAGCCCACCGGCATATTGGCAGAAGTGCTCATTTTTGTCACAGAAGACAATGCAGGAGAGTGCTCTGACTGAACCTGATTTTGTTCGTAACCACTTTCCTGCATGTCTCGCTGAGTAATACTCTGGTGTATTTCTTCACCAGGAATATCCTTCCCTCCTACCTTGACCGAAACCAATCTTTCACTTGACTTCCAGAAACCTCAATCTCTGAAGCTGTTGTTGATGAGTGAGGCTATTTCTCCCCTGTTCTAAAATGTTTACTTTTTATGTTGATGGCATGAAAAGTCTGGCCATGAATTGCCTCCTGATTCAACGTTTGCTCTGTCTTGTGCCCTCCAGGTTATCCCATTGAGCAGGACGTCATCGGGAAGGTCATGCAGAGTCCAAAGCAGATCTTTCTTGGGAAGAGTCGGTCTGTGGATGGTCCAGCTGTAAATAATAGCAGGAAGGACAAGGTCAGTGTTAGTGAAGTTTGATTGTTCAAATCTCATGCCTTCAGTCGTTAATCAACAATGTGCTAAACTCTTTACCCAAGGAGTGAAACTCGTTGACTTATAGAGTCATAGAGATGTACAGCACAGAAACAGATCTTTCCGAAAAACTCATCCATGCCAACCGGGTACCCTAAGGTAATCTAGTCCCATTTGCCAGAATTTGGCCCATATCTCTCTAAACCGCAACTATTCGTGTACCCATCCAGATGCCTTGTAAATGTTATAACTGTACCAGCCTCCACCACTTCCTCTGCCCTTTCATTCCATACACACATCACTGTCTGCATGAAAACGCTGCCCCTTAGGTCCCTTTTAAATCTTTCCCCTTTCACATTAAACTATGCTGTATAGTTTTATACTCCCCTATCCTGGGAAGAAGACCTTGGCTGTTCATCCGATCTGTGACCCTCATGGATTTATAAATCTCTAGAAGGTCACCCCTCAGCTTCTGATGCTCCCAGGAAAATAGCCCCAGCCTATTCAGCCTCACCCTATAACTCACACCCTCCAGTCCCTGCAACATCTTTGTAAATCTTTTCCGTACCCTTTCAAATTTAACAACATCTTTCCCATAGCAGGGAGACCAAAATTGGTGTTTGTTCATTCTCTGATGGAATGTATTGTGTGTTGCTATCAACATCAGCGTTTGGTGCCCAACCCTACTAACCCTTGAACTGAGTGTCTTCCTGGGGCCATTTCAGAGTACGGTAAAGAGTCAGCCATTTTGCTGTGAGTCTGGAGTTACATGTAGACAAGACCAGGGAAGGAAATCTCTTGTTCTTGTCTAATGGGCATTGGTCACGAGATGATAACATTACTGCCATGGTTACCATTACCAAGACTAGTTTAAAATTCCAGATGTGTTAATTTACATTCTTCAATTGGCAATGGGGTGACAAGGCCATCTGAGTCTTACTTGATCAGGAGTTGAGCAAGGTTCACTTACAAGAGTCAATGGTCCAAGGCAAGCTGGGTAGCAAGGTCCCGACCCTACACCCTCCAGCCCGCCCTCCATTACCATCAAACTCGTAACTGTGGGGCAGAGCAGTAAATTCCACCCAGTATTTTTAAAGCGTGTATTAGTAGAGATGAGCAAGAAAGAGAGGCTGAGAGACTTCGGGCCCAGGGAGCTGAAGAGGTGACTGCCAAAGGTTGAGCAGTTAAAGTCAGGCAGAGGAAAATAAAACTGGGAAAGCACCCAGCGGTCCCTGTATAATGACTTACGCCACGGTATCTGAGCATTGCTTTTCAATTTTCCTTCTCCAAATGCTTTTTCTGGTTTCCCAAGGCACAGGGTGTCGGCTTTACACTTACAAATGATTCCTATTGCTTATACAACTGCTGAAGGGAAAATAAACTGGTTTTCTTTGGGCATAGAGCTGGCTTTTACTGCAAAGAACAGACAGAGCCCCTGAGCTGATGAAAATCTTTAACGGCTTGTCCCTGTCTTGTTCGCACACCCATGCTGCGAGCCAATCACATTGTTGTTGGCAGGCAGCAGGCCTTTTGGCTCAATAACTTGTCTGTAGCTCCCAGATCAATCAGCTACTTGTTGTCAGCCAACCATCCATTTGTACACCTCCTTGGCTCCAGCTCGTCTGCACCTTCTCCTATTCCTGTTGGAACCAGCAGCTGTGTAAACAGTGCTTTCAGTGAGTTCCAGGTTACTTACTTACAAAAATATGCAGTAACCCTTGGCTTTAAAACAGTTCTTTCCCATTTCAGTCCATAATCAAAAATACAGGAAAATTTAAAGAAAAGTCCTTATCAGCAATATAAGTATCAGAATGAAAACCAGCAGTCTCCCCTAGACACGGACCTGTTCCTTGAATTATAGGATGCAAGCACAGCGGTACTGCTGCTGGATTCGAGACCCAGGCTAATGCTCTGCTCCTATGATGCTGCTTGGCCTGCTGTGTTCATCCAGCCCTGCACCTTGTTGTCTCGGATTCTCCAGCATCTGCAGTTCCTACTATCTCTAATGCTATGAGGATACAGGGTTTAAATCGCACCAGAGAGATTGGTGGAATTTAAACTTTATTCATAAGAACGTTGCATTTAAAGCTAGATTCAGTGATGGTGGCCGTTAATCAATCATCGAATAAAAACCAAAAGAACTGTGGATGCTGTAAATCAGAATCAAAGACAGAAGTTTCTGGAAAAGCTGACCAGGTCTGGCAGCATCTGTGAAGAGAAATCAGAGTTAAAGTTTTGAGTCCAATGACCCTTCCTCGGTTCACCAGACCCGAAACATTAACTCTGATCTTTTTCTTCACAGATGCTGCCAGACCTGCTGAGCATTTCCAGAAACTTCTGTCTTTGTTCCTGATTAAACAATCATCGATTGTTGTAAAAACCCTATCTGGTTCGCTAATTCACTTTTAAGGAAGGAAACCTACCAATTTTAACTGGTCTGACCTCCATGTGACTCCAGACAAAGTGGTGACTCTTAATAACCCTCTGAAATAGCTTTAGTGAGTCATTCAGTTAACGGCCAATAGGGATGGTCAACAAATACTGGTCTTGTCAGCCAAGCCAATATTCCTTAAATTTAAAAAACAGAAATACAAAAAAAACTCAATGGATTTCCTGTGAGAATATAGGGTTTAAATTTACACAAGTATTTTCTAATGTAAAGATTTTTTTGTTAACAAAATAAATGGTTAAAATCATGAGACGTCAAGTTAATTGTAAGTTGCGTGTCCTCTTCCTAACCTTAAACATATTATGGACGGAGCAATGTTTTTGCCTGAAGGGGTTCTGCTGTGTAATTGTGGCTCCATTGATGGTTTCTCTTTGCTTCGTCCATGCATGCATCACTGTCTTCCTGTTGTAATATGCTGTCACGGTTGACTATTCCTCAAGTTGTTAACTTTAGCCACTGAAAATGTCCTGCTTTTTCAGGATTTGAGAGTTACAGAGTCACCTCTCGTGAAACAGGGAGATGATGGGAAAGCAGCAAGTGGGAATGAAGATTTTAACAGCTGCAATGACTCGGAAGGTGTGTAACACATTAACATTTCTCCCAATAGGAATCACTGAGGTACAGTAGGTTGCCATTTTAATTTGCCTCCAGGCAATGAATGTGCAGTAAAATGGCCGTTTTTTATACCATCTTGATTTGTACATCATCTTAATGTTTCCACCTGAAAAAATGTATTGTTTTTATCACCCTGTCACAATAATAAAAGTCCTCTGGTATTCTGATTCATTCACTAATGTATTTGTTTGCATTAGGAAACCTGACTCTGTCAGGGTCAAAAGGCTACGAGGCGAGAGGCGGCAACAACCATGAGCACATCAAGCGACCAATGAATGCATTCATGGTATGGGCCAAGGATGAGCGAAGGAAGATTCTTCAGACGTACCCAGACATGCACAACTCCAGCATCAGCAAGATTTTGGGTAAGAGAGCAGCCTTGACTCCAGCTGTTTGGAAAATGTAGACATAGCGCAAACATATAGAAGACATTGTTCCTTCCCAGGAAACTGTAAACTTGGAGAATATATGTTATGCTCCAGGGGTTCCAATCAAATGGAGTTCATCTAGACTTCTGTGAAGATGTTGATCATACAATGCCCACTGCCTAGCTTCTTCAGGACCTCGAGAATATGTCCGCGCACCCACCACCTCCCCCCCGCCCCACCTTGAATCGAAAGTTTCACCGAGGGGAATAGAAAGCAGTAATATTTGGAAATGAATGTACCGGTCAGACTGGTATGTACTGTTCATAGGCTGGATTGTCCACTTTGTTGGAATTCAAAACCTATCCAATATGCAATCTTTTCCATTGGGGCTCAGAATCGAACAAAAACAGGTTCTTCCCCAGTTCCTATTCTGATCACTTAATGGGTGTTGTATTCAGTGATGTTGCAGGGGGGTTGGGTTCCAGACAATGAGAGTGTTGGATTGAGTTTCTATTGACATTGGATGTAGACTTGTTAGGTGTTATGTTGTCTGGTTCCTATACATTAGGAATAACTGTTTCAGACTCAGAATGCTGAAACTTCATAAATCGTATTTTTGCAACTCTCTATGTGGCTAAACTAATGTATTGTTTTTGGCTCATGACTACTGCAGCAGTTAATGCAGCACCTTAGGATATATACTCACATTATAATTAGTTCCTCGCTCTTTACAAAAAAACAAATAATAAAACAGAGACAACAAGGTGCAGGGCTGGATGAACACAGCAGGCCAAGCAGCATCATAGGAGCAGAGAGGCTGACGTTTCGGGCCTAGACCCTTCATCAGAAAAGGGGGAGATCTCTCTCCCACTGCACCCACTCTCTCCCTATTTATTTCAAAACCCCCCTTCCCCTCCCCCTTTTCTGATGAAGGGTCTAGGCCCGAAACGTCAGCCTCTCTGCTCCTATGATGCTGCTTGGCCTGCTGTGTTCATCCAGCCCAGCACCTTGTTGTCTCGGATTCTCCAGCATCTGCAGTTCCTACTATCTCTAAATAATAAAACAACAGGGCTAATGCAGTCAGATGACAATTCAGCAACTCTTAGCTTCCAGAGGATGGGTGTGACAGATTTAGCAATAAGAAAGTTGATCCCAATGAAGAAGGAAAGAACTTGCATCCGTGTAGCACCTTTTTATGACCTCAGGATTTCCCAAAGTACTTTACAGGCAATGCGGCAGTCTTGAAGTTTAGCCATTGTTGTCATACAGGAAAGGCAGGAACCAACAGTAAAATCTCTCAAACCAGCAACATTTATGACCAATTTGCGATGTTGAATGTGGATAAATATTGACCAAATCACCAGGGAGAACCACGCTGCTCTTCTTGTGAAATATTGCCATGGAATCTTTTACATTTACCAGAGTGCTTCGATGACATGTAGTTTTAATGTCTCACTTGAAGAAACAGGACCCTCTGACGGTGTTGCACTGGACTGTCAGTTCCTGATTTTTATGCACAGCCTTGTTCAGGGACTCCAATACTGCTCTTTCTACCTTTGGATGAAGAGTGCTAGTAACTGAGTTACGGTTGACACCAAATAAATACAGTAACATGTTACGAGGAAGGTCTTTGTGCTCTGACTGGCTGCAGTGTATATAAGTGATTAGCTAGTGCAATAAATGTTATCATCAGCATCTAATCCATGCTATTTTTAATGGGTGTGAACATTTTTACCCATGGCTTTGAAGGAAGGTATTTGTTTTACTTTGTTTATCTCTGGGTGTAACCTTTCACAGAGACAACACCTCCTCTGCCATGGATACCAAATCTTTCCATTGTCTGACAGAACCAGCCCTGCCAATGTGCTGCTACCGTGAATGAAAGGTTGATCCTTTGTATGAGAAGTACAAAGCCTTGTATTTACATACCTCCTTCATACACCTTTCAATAACATTGCAAAGTGCTCCAGGGGCGATAATTAACTTTGAAGAGGAGTGATTCCTGTTGGACAGGCAAATCTGTCAGCCATTATAAACGAAGTATAATCCCACCAAAAGCTGTGACATACATTGTGAGTTTGCTGTGTTTCCCATTGCGATGATTGAGGAACCTAGATGTGCACCTGGTCAATTGAGGGTAGAAGCATCTCTGGACAGGTGCTTGCTGTATGTCAACCATTGGACATGGGTCACACACTCATCCCGAAGCCAGACGCTGTGAGCTTCAGCCGTGTTCCAGAGATCCGAGCACATTGTGTAGGTTGATTGTCCAGTACAGAACTGAGACTTTATTAAGATAAAATCATAGAACATAGAGCATTACAGCGCAGTACAGACCCTTCGGCCCTCGATGTTGCGCCGACCTGTGAAACCAATCTGAAGCCCATCTAACCTAAACTATTCCATTATCATCCATATGTTTATCCAATGACCATTTAAATGCCCTTAAAGTGGGCGAGTCTACTATTTTTGCAGGCAGGGCATTCCACGCCCTTACTACTCTCTGAGTAAAGAACCTACCTCTGACATCTGTCCTATATCTATCACCCTTCAATTTAAAGCTATGTCCCCTCGTGCTAGCCATCACCATCCGAGGAAAAAGGCTCCCACTGTCCACTCTATCTAATCCTCTGATCATCTTGGGTGCCGTCTTTAGATAAGCCATTTATCTGAGACCCAGAGCACCATTTGAAGAGGAGGAAAAAAAATGTTCTGTGCTATGGTCAAGAATATGACCTGTTCATTATTGCCACTGCCATTTGTGGGATCTTGCTGTGTGCAAGTTGACTGCTGCTTTTGCCCACGTCACAACACCGGCAATTCTTCAGAAGTATTCCATCGGCTGTGAAACATCTGAGATGAAGAAAGATGTTATTAAAATATGAGTTCTTCCCTTGGAACGTGGGTCTGTTGGCAATAGCCGAGACTGAGAGGGGATGAGCCCTGGGCTGGGCAATCGTTCTGGTGTAACTGAGCTGAGGTGGGCCACAGAGGATGGAGATGCATCCATTCAGAACAATGAACACCGCCTGCGCAAAGAGAGAGTGCAACATTGAATGATGGAACAAAAAGAGGTGACAGATTAGCAGAATTATCTCCATTCCCAAAAACATTTCTAATAAGTGAAATAACTTCATAACCCAACGGAATATTACAACGGTAATGAACGAATACACAGACAGATCTGTGGAGACATTACGAGCAGGAGTAGGGCTTCTAACCCTTCGAGCTGCTCTGCCGATTAGTAAGATCGTGGCTGATCTGACTATTCCACCATCTCGCCCACTCCCAACAACCTTTTTCCCACATACTAATCACAATCCATCTACCTCAACCTTAAAAATGTTCAAAGACTCAAAAAACTCTCTCCATCTCTGCCTTGAATAGGTGACCCTTTACTTTACAACAGTGACCTCTTTGGTCGATTCTGGCATAAGAACAAACATCCTCTCCACATCCTCCCTTCATGGATCTCAAATGTTTTGGTCAGGCCATCTCTTACTCCTCTAAACCCCTGCTAATACAAACCTAGTTTGACCAACCTTTCATCATAAGCAAACCCACACATTCCAGGTATTAGTCTCATAAATCTTCCCTGAGCCACCTCCAACACATTTACAGCCTGCCTTGGATAAAAAAGTGATGGAGATTAAGAGGACGAGTGGAGACACAATGGCGTTCTATTCATGCTACGGAGCTGGAGGCAATTGCAAATACTCGTCTGTTATTCTCCCTATTGTTCCCTTTCTGCCCTCCAGATTGGGGTTTTCTGTAGAATGGGTCTCTGCTTTTCCTCTCGGTAGAAAAGAGGCAAGCGAAATTTGTATGATTGTCGAGGAATTGCTGTACCTCCGCATTGCCCTGAAAGCAGGAGATGTCTGCAGCAGTAGGAGATACCTGTGCCTTGCAACAAAGGATGATGTGTCTTTATTGCATAGATATGTTACGAGCAATCCCTCTTGCTTGTGCTGGTCTAAGGATTTAATATTGCTCATTGTGAAGAATGAGCCACAGATCAGAGTCAGCAGAAGGGACTCCTACTTAAGAAACAACAAGGGTTTATTGCGTAGTAAAGAACACATCCATTGGTCACATCACACTAATAGAAGCCGTGTCTTTTGAGGGATAATCGGCTAACCTACGTATTTTCAGAGATATTATTACACCGTTCTGGAGCCTGAGGGACTTGAACCTGGGCTGACATGGCTTAGAGGTAGGGACACTACCACTGCACTATAAAAGCCCCCACCAGTCTAACCTAAATTACTTGGTTGTTCACTGCAGAGTGAAAGCTAACAGATGAGGAACTGGCTGACTCCTCCCAAGGTCTGTCACATACACATATATATGACAAGGTGAAACTATACCTATTGACCCTTTCAGGCCAACTGTCATGCCACAGCTGCTCCTTAAGAAAACATATTGCAGGTTCCTAGCAGGGCATCCCCAGACACTGTGAGGAGTAAAAACCTAGATTCTCAAAGCATTACTGTTTGTCTAATTTCCAGCCAAGAAGCTGTCATGCATCAAATGCTGTCTACAATTACTGTTGTAATTTTACATGTGTGGTTTCAGCAGCTGTAAATCCATTAATATTTGCGCAGGGATCAAATAGCTCACTTACAGGTTATAATGCCGTCTCTTGGGTCTAGGCTGAAACCAATCCCTTTAAGTTCTTAAAATCCTAATTAGGAAAACAAATGTATTGCAGAGGAACTGGAGAACGTGACAAAAGAGGCCTTGCTACTATTGTCAGAGATAGTAAGAACTGCCGATGCTGGAGTCCGAGATAACACCGTGTGGAGCTGGAGGAAAACAGCAGGCCAGGCAGCATCGGAGGAGCAGGAACGTTGACGTTTCGGGTCGGGACCCTTCTTCAGAAATGGGGCCATTTCTGAAAAAGGGACCCCGGCCCGAAACGTCAACGTTCCTGCTCCTCCGATGCTGCCTGGCCTGCTG